>NC_058082.1:469110379-469710379 GCF_014858855.1 Bufo gargarizans | reverse complement strand
CATCCGTAATTTGCGTGTCTCCCCTTTGGGTTTAATCCCTAAGAAGGAGCAGCATAAATTTAGGCTTATCCACCATTTATCATTCCCTAAGGGAGCGTCGGTCAATGAGGGCATTGACCCGGAGCTTTGTTCCGTGGTTTATGCTTCCTTTGACGCGGCTGTGGAATGGGTAAGGAGGTTGGGTCCGGGTACCCTGTTGGCAAAATGTGACATTGAAGCGGCATTCCGATTGTTACCGGTCCACCCGGATAGTCTGCATTTACTGCGTTGTTTTTGGGATGGCGGCTATTTTAGTGGATAGGTGTTTGCCAATGGGCTGTTCCATATCGTGTGCATATTTTGAGCGTTTCAGTTCCTTTCTGGAGTGGGTGGTTGTTCAGGAATCAGGTTGTCATTCTATCATTCACTATTTGGATGATTTCCTGTGTTTAGGGGCGGGAGGATCTAGGGTTTGTTCGTTGCTGTTATCAACATTGCAGTCTGTTTTTGAGTGTTTCGGAGTCCCGTTGGCGGTGGATAAGACGGTGGGGCCGACTACTGAGCTGAGTTTTCTGGGTATTGTCATTGATACGCAGCGGATGGAGTGTAGGGTGCCGGTAGAGAAGGTATCAGACTTGAGAGCAGGAGTGGCGGCCGCATTGGGGGCTAAAAAGATTCGCCTGCGGGACCTGCAGTCCTTATTGGGCAAATTGAATTTTGCATGTAGGATCCTCCCCATGGGCCGCATTTTTAGTAGGAGGTTGGCTTCTGCGACTGGGGGTGTTGTGTCTCCGCATCATTTTATTAGGCTAGGCAGGGAGTTAAAAGGGGACTTGAAGGTTTGGGATTCTTTCTTACAACAGTTTAACGGCAGAGCATTGGTTATGGGCGGTGTTGTTGATGCCTTTGATTTCTAATTGTTTTACGGATGCTGCAGGGTGGTGTTGGTTTTGGGGCCTTCTGTGAGGGACAATGGTGTGCGGGTGAGTGGCCGGAGTCTTGGGTGCTGAAGGGGTGGGTTAAGAATGTGGCGTTGTTGGAACTCTTTCCCATTGTGTTGGCAGTCACGCTCTGGGGGGAGAAGTTTAGGCACAAGAAGGTTAGGTTCCATTGTGACAACCTGGGCGTGGTGCAAGCCATCAATAGCGTAACTGCTTCTTCCCCCCCAGTCGTTTGCCTGCTGCAACAGTTGGTCCTGAGGTGTTTGTCCCTGAATGCTTGGGTGTTTGCGGTGCATTTTCCTGGTTCTTCTAATTGCATAGCTGACGCACTTTCTCGTTTGCAGTGGGAGCGGTTTCGCCAGTTGGCCCCGGAGGCGAGTCAGGTCGGGATGGTGTGTCCGGAGTCGTTGTGGGAGATCTTGGAGGTACCTTAGCGTTTCTATTGCAGGCGTCATTGAGTGAGGGCACTTGGAGGATGTACGATAAGGCTTGGAGTATGTGGCAGCGGTGGTGTACTGACCTGGGGGTCGAGGTGCTGGCCGGGGAAATTCCGTTGTTGCTTTTCATTGGCCATGCGAGAGAACAAGGTTGGTCAGTGGCAAAGATCAACGGCTGCATGGCAGGCCTGGCCTTTGGATTCAAATTGCGGAATTCCCCGGACGTTACTAAGTCCTTTTTGGTTCGGCAACCTCTGAAGGGGTATAGAAGGTTTCAGTGCGTCAAAGATTCACGTCTCCCTGTGTCTTTTTCGTTGTTATTGCAGTTGGGGGAGCAGGTGTCTGCAGTGTGTCATTCGGTTTGGGAGGTGAGACTGTTCAGATTAGCTTTTGCGCTGGCCTTTTTCGGGGCCTTTCGTTTGGGGGAGTTAGTGTGTGCGAGTGTGCGGAGGGAGGGGGGTCTGAGATGGGAGGATGTCAGTTTATATGACGACAGGGTGGTGATATTTCTGAGATTTTCCAAAATGGATCAGGGAAGGTAGAGGTCGTTTTATTTCCTTGTTTGAGGTGCCGGGATGTTTGTTGTGTCCGGTACGGTGTTTGCGGGATTTTCAAGGAGGGGCCGGTGTCGCGGCTGGCCCGCTTCTCAGACACAAGGATGGTTCTTTCTATCGCGATTTCAATTTGTAGCAGTTTTTAAGAAATGCTTACGTAATCTGGGAATGGACTCTGCCAAATATACGGGTCATTCCTTCAGAATTGGGGCTGCCACGGAGGCTGCTCGTTTGGGGGTACGGGATGAGGTGATCAAACGTATTGGGAGGTGGGAGTCGGAGCGTTTTCGGCTGTATGTACGTTTAGGGGCGGTTTAAGGCTGTGCTAACCATCTTTGTCTTGTCTTTGCAGGTGACGCACCGTTGTTAGTGTGGATTTTGGGCCATTCCTTCGTTTTCTGGGGGGCCTTGCGGGCGGACATCCGACAGAATGGGCGTCAGTTGGGGTTTGAGCGTGGGATGGCCATAGTGAGATGGATCGGGCGTAGAGGTATGTTGTGGGGTAGTGTGCTTCAGGAGGTTCATCGTCATGTTAGGCTGGATAGGGCCCCGGATGTCTTGGTGTTACACGTTGGGGGGAATGACCTTGGGGTCCGTCCCTGCAGGGAATTGATTAGGGATATTCGTTTCGATTTCTTGCGTTTATGGTCCCTGTTTCCGTCAATGGTCACAGTATGGTCTGACATTGTGCCCAGGAAGGTCTGGAGGGAGGCGAGATCTGTGGACAAGCTCAATAAGGCCAGGATTAAACTGAACTGGGTAATTGGGCGGTTTTGTGCCAAGCATGGTGCAGTGGTGGTGCGGCACCCTGAGTTGGAAGCAGGGACTTGAGGTTTTGGAGACAGGATGGGGTCCACCTTAATGCGGTGGGTATTGACTTGTGGTCCCTTGATTTGCAAGGAGGTGTTGACAGGGCCCTCCGGGTGTGGCGGAACGCGCGAGCTTAAGGTTTCGGTCAAGCTGCGCGTGGGAGGAGGTCATAGAAGCTGGGGCTACTGGATGGTAACGGTGAATGAGAGGGCCTCAATGGTGGGGCTGGACTCTCAGAGTTGGGGCACCTGGTTGGCTTGGTACGGCGTCCGTCAGTTGGTGTCCCCGAGCTTGTGGTACGCGGCTGGGGGCAAGATGGAATAGCCGTGGTGGTTTGTGGTCGTTTAAGGTGCAGTTAGGCGGCTTCTAGGACCTCCCTCGTCAGTTATATATTTATACAAATGTTTATGTTTGTTCATGTTATTTATATTATTTAATAAAGAACGGCTGCTGTGGCCGATTTAATCCAAACAGTGGCTGTGTGTGGTTATTAGGGATGGGAAGTGGGGGTAGTTTAGCTAAATGGGTCAGGTAAAGGGACCCGAGCATAGCCAATAACCCTACTCATGACATTTAATGAGAGTGGAGCTGTTTCTGGAAAAACAGTAGTTGATTCTCTCATTTTAGACATGCCCTTTAATTGGTCCTATTTAATAACCTTGTCTGATGTTCTTCCTATAATAACAGCTGACAGTGGGGACCCCTGCTTTTAAATTTCCCTTGATAAACTTGCCAATGTTATTGTTAACTGTGCTTGAAGGGTTTGTTCACCTTTGGTGAGTGTTTGTTCACACATCCCAGCGTGGTCAGACCCGCTGTAGTAATCATACCTTCCTGATCCCCACCGCTGGGTTCCGGCTCCATTGCTGCCCCACCAGCACTAGAACATTGTCACCTGTATGTGTAACGCCCCAGAGTGGCATTACCACTTCTTTACCTGGCTACTGTTTTTAATGGGCTAATATAATGTCATCTATGCATTTTATTCCAGGTCCACTACACTGTGCATTTTCAATGTTTGCAACTGTTATGTTAAAATGTAATGCGCCTGGTTCACCAGCAGGTGGCAGAAAACACGGCAGAGCTGTACTTAGCTAGAATGGAGCTTTCCATTCCATTCTAATCACCCTCTGTGGAGGAGTGTGCGAGTCCCACTTCCTGCAGGAAGGGTGGGGATTAGTGTTGATCGAGGACCAAAGTGCTCGGGTGCTGGAGTAGAACACTTTGGGATGCTCGGGTGCACAATGGAAGTTAACGGGAGAACCCGAGCATTAAACCAGGCACCCCCTGCTCTGAAGAGGGGAGATTGCCTGGTTCACAGGAAAAGGTCAGAAATTGATGGAAACACCACTGAAATGGTTTGGGAACAGCATATGGAGGATGTCTGGCTGCATCTTGGACTCCCAGGTCGCTGCTGGGAACGATGTTGTCCGAGTAGTACGGCAATTTTGCAAAACTGACAATAATACACACAAAACCGAAGAAAGAATCGATTTTAGAGGAAAAATTGTCAGGGGGCAATACAGGCCTTGTTCATTTTGATAAGAGTCAACCTGTCAGCATTTTCAGTTGACAGGCGGATGCGCTTATCAGTTATTATGCCCCCAGCCGCACTTAATACCCTCTCAGACAAAACGCTGGTGGCAGGGCAGGCCAGCACCTCCAAGGCGTAGAGCGCCAATTCGTGCCACATGTCCAGCTTGGACACCCAATGTCCAGCTTGGACACCCAATAGTTGTAAGGCACAGCGGGATAACTGAGAACGCCAACACCGTCTACTACGTACTCCTTCACCATCTTCCAAAACTTTTCCCTCCTTGTGACACTAGGCTGCGCATCAGGGTGAGGGTGCAGTCATGAAACTGTCCCAGGCCTTGGAGAGTGTTGCCCTGCCTCTGTTGGAACTGCTGTGTGTTCCCCTCATCTCCCCTCCTCGGTTGCCCAACGTACTCTGCCGCCAGCGTTGTCAGCTAGAAATTTTTGGAGCAATATTTCCACAAGGACCTTCTGGTATTGCACAATTTTGCTAGTCCTCTCCACCACAGGAATGAGAGATGAGAAGTTTTCTTTGTAGCGGGGTCAAAAAGGGTGAACAACCAGTAATCAGTGTTGGCCAAAATGCATACAACGCGAGGGTCACGGTAAAGACAGCCTAACATTAAGTCAGCCATGTGTGCCAGAGTCCCAACAGACAAGACTTCACTGTCCTCATCCTCCTCTTCTGCCCATCCACGCTGAACAGATTGAATAAACCTGCTATGGGTACTACCCTCTGTAGCGGAGGCAACCGTCTCCTGCTCCTCCTCCTCATCATCAACCAATTTGCGCTGAGAAGACGAACTGAGGGTTGTCTGGCTATCACCCTGTGTACTGTCTTCCCCCATTTCCACCTCTTCCACATGCAAAGCATCCGCCTTCATTGTGAGCAGCGAGCGTATCAGTAGACACAGAAGTCGGATGGTTACGCAGATAAACGCGTTATCGCCGCTCTCCATCTGTGTTTATTACTGAAAGTTGCGTAAAACCTCACAGAGGCCAGACATTTATGCCCAATCGTCGCTGGTGAAGAGCGGAAGCTGACTGAAAATGCGATGACCATGTTGCAGCTGGTATTCCACTACTTCCCTCTGCTGCTCACAAAGTCTCGCCAACATGTGGAAAGTGGAGTTCCAGTGCGTACTCACGTCGCACAACAGTCGGTGAGCTGGCGATTGCAAGCGCTGTGGCAGCGCTGCCAGACCGGCGGCAGCTGTAGATGACTTTCTGAAATTGACACACATGGCGCACCTTCACCAGTAGCTCAGGCAGATTGGGGTAGGTTTTTAGAAACCGCTTAACCACTAAGTTAAACACGGGGGCTAGGCATGGTATGTGTGTGAGCTTGCTGAGCTCCAAAGCCGCCACTAAGGCCATTATCAGACACAACCATGCCTGGTTGTAGGTTGAGTGGCGAGAGCCACAGATCAGTCTGGTCCCTTATACCCTGCCACAGCTCTGCGGCGGTGTGCAGTATGTCACCTAAGCAAATTAGTTTCAGCACTTCCCCACTGCATTGCACACTGCTTCTAGCTACTGATGGCTGACTGGTGCTGCAAGATGAGAATTTTGAGGTGGAAGTGGAGGAGAAGGTGGAGTAGGAGAAGGGGGGGGGGGGTTTGCAGCCACTAATGCAGGTGGTGGTGGAAATCCTGATGGAAGTAGGGCCCGCAATCCTTGGCATCGGTTAGCACCTGTGAGATCCCAGGGTACGACTCGCTCCTGGCCTCCACAACGTTCACCAAGTGTGCCGTCAGGGAAATGTAGTGTCCCTGGCCAGAAGCACTTGTCCATGTGTCAGTCGTTAAGTGAACCTTCCCAATAACTGCGTTGGTCAGGGCACATGTGATGTTACGGGACACATGCTGTATAAGGCGGAGATGGCACACCGGAGAAAATAGCGGAGGCTGGGGACTGAGTAATGAGGGACGTCCGCCGCCATCAGGCTGCAGAAAGCCTCAGTGTCCACAAGCCTAAATGGCAACATTTCCAGTGGCAGCAATTAGTGCTATGGCCTGTGGGTGGGTGGCTGGCTATTTGCGCTTTCGTTCAAGGGCCTGGGGTATGGACATCTGTACGCCGCTCTGGGACACAGAAGTGGATGTGCTAGCTGATGGTGCTTGAGAAGGTCCAGGGGCAGGGCGGGAGGCAGCCGGGCCTGCGTCTTGGACAGGGGATTGGCCAGCTTGTAACACAGGGGAAGAGGAGGCAGTGGTGTGGACCCAGGCGTTCGGCCCACCTATTAGGCCTCATGTGCGTCCGCCCAAAAAAACGGATGTGGCATCTGTTTTTTGGGGGAAGATCAGTTTTTTCCCACAGATCCCTTGTAATAAATGCCTATCCTTGTCCGCAAATGTGAAAAAAGTAGGACATGCACTTTTTTTTTTTGCTGAAGGGAAACACGGACCACGGACGCGGAACACAAACGGATGAACTATCAGCATTTTTTTGCTGACCCATTGAAATGAATGGGTCCTCAACCTATCCGCAAAAAAAATGGAACGGTGGCCGAGAAAAACAACTGTTGTGTGCCTGAGGCCTTAGGGTGCTTTGATTCCATGTGGCAGATCATGCTGGTGGTAGTGAGGTTGCTAGTGTTCACGTTCCTGCTCATTTTGGTACGGGACAGGTTGCAAATGACAATTCTTTTATCGTCCGCACTTTCCTCAAAAAAGCGCCAGACTGCGGAACACCTACCCCTTGGCAAGGGATATTGCCTCAAGGGGGTGCTCCGGGGAACAGTTGTGGGCCTGTTTTGTGTGGCCCGCCTTCTCCCTTTTGCCACCCCACTGCCTGTTCCAGCCTGTTTAGGTTCTGCAGATCCTTCCCCCTCTGTACTGCTGTCCTTGCTCGGCTTGCCACCTTCCCAGGTTGGGTCAGTGATTTCATCGTCCACCACCTCCTCTTCCACTTCCTCACTCTGGTCATCCTCCTGACTTGTTGACCTAACAACAACCTCACTTATTGACAACTGTGTCTCATCCTCATCATCAACCTCTTGAGACACTAATTGCCGTTGACTTATTGGCAACTGAGTCTCATCATCATCATCCATCTTGTGAAACACTAATTGCTGTTTCCCACAGTCATCTTCTTCTTACTGTGGATGCTCAAGAGTTTGGGAATAAGTGCACAAGATTTCCTCATGTCCCTCTTCAAGCGGGATTGGCGAGAGGCCCAAATCAAGGCATGTCGATGAAAAGTGCTCCTCGGAATATCCGAGTGTGAGATCACTTGTTTGCCAAGACTCTCCATGGTGGGAGGAAGGAGGATCAGGATGAGGATTCTGTTGACCAGACTCTTGGCTACTGAGACTGGACTTTGTGGAGGACAGGGTGGTGCTTAACCGACTGGAAGCATTATCTGCTGCAATCCATTCGACCACCTGGTTGCACTGGTCTGATTTCGAGAGTGGTGTCCTGCGCCACCCTGCAAACTGAAACATGAAGCTAGGTATCGTGGATGAGTGTGTTTCATGTGCTCTGGCAGCAGGCACAGTTTTACCGCGCCCAGGGCCATGGCCTCTGCGTGCACCCTCAGCAGCACAGCCACTTCCCCGTTCCTTACTGCTCTCCTTTTGCATATTAAATGGTATATATGTTTGCAAAGTTTGTCACACGTACAGTAGCACAGGTTTTGTAAGTGTATGCGCAAATGAATTAAACTGAATATCACTGATATTTAGGATGCGCAAACGTTATACAGGAGATGTAGCGTAGGTAACGTTGCTGTCACCAGCGGCAAAAAAATTTAACAGAATGTCACAGATATTTAATATGCGCAAACGTTATAAAGGAGATGTAGCGCAGGTAATGTCGCTGTCAACAGCGGCCAAACAATTGCGATGAATGTCACAGATATTTAGGATGCGCAAATGTAACACAACAGATGTAGCAGAGGTTGTGTCACTGTCAGCAGTAGCCAAACAATTGCATGCAATTTAGCGCAGGTTGCGCTAATAATATATATTGCAGCCAGATAAAACAATAGTCCTTAAAAGGACTTTTGGGTCTCAAAGGCCCCTTTCACACGGGCGAGAATTCCGCGCGGGTGCAATGCGTGAGGTGAATCCGGACCCATTCACTTCAATGGGGATGTGCACATGAGCGGTGATTTTCACACATCATTTGTGCGTTGCATGAAAATCGGAGCAAGCTGTATATTGTGCATTTTTCACGCAACGCAGGACCCATAGAAGTGAATGGGTCTGCGTGAAAATTTCAAGCATCCGCAAGCAAGTGCGGATGCTGTGCGATTTTCACGCATGGTTGCTAGGAGACGATCGGGATGGGGACCCGATCTTTATTATTTTCTCTTATAACATGGTTATAAGGGAAAATAATAGCATTCTTAATACAGAATGCTAAGTAAATTAGGGATGGAGGGGTTAAATAAATAAAAAAATAAACTCACCTCAGCCACTTGTTCGCGCTGCCCGGCTCATGTTCTTTCTTCTTCTTTGAGGACCTGGGAGAAAAGGACCTTTGGTGACGTCACTGCGCTCATCACATGGTCCATCACATGATCCATCACCATGGTGATGGACCATGTGATAAGCGCAGTAACCCCTCCATCCCTAATTTACTTTGCATTCTGTATTAAGCAGCAAACAAACATACGGGGAGGAGACTCGAGCATCGCGATCGAGCACACGGTGTTCGGCCGAACACCGCGATGTGCCGTGCATCGCGATGCTCGAGTCAAAATGTGTTCGGCCGAGCATGCTCGCCCAACACTAGTGGGGCCAGTTTTAGTTGGTCTAGCTTACTCCCTGCTAGAGGAAAGGAGGGTGTGCTGTGCATGTCTCTGCTGGACGTGCCCAGGCCAAGCCAAGCCAGCCAGAGCACATTCGGGTCTGCTGGATGTGGAGGCCACAGCTTAAAGCCTCAGGAGCCAGGAGGAGAGTTCCCTGGCATAATTAAAAGACAGACTACAAAGAGAGAAGTTGCAGCATAAAGAAGAAGCTAAGTTATACAGCAAGCCTGTTAGCACAGCAGAGCCAGAGAGCAACAGATGTAGCAGAGTTGAGTTTGACTGCCAGAGTTTTAATGCCAAAGCCTGCTGGGACCAATTATTTCTTCAAATTCCTCAACTAATTCCCCCCTATTTGTCTGCTTTGGAGCCAACACACGGGGTCCGACCGTATCCAGGTAGGAGCACCGTAACACTCACTTACACACATAAAGGGACATTTTTGGCCACCCTATACCACTCGGCCATTCCTACACCTGGGTACCAACCCTCTAATAGGGCCCCAGGAAACGGCTCTCTGCATATGCAGATTATTTGAGAACTTTCTATTTCTTGATGCTAAAGGTGTTTTCTATTTATTTTGGATACTGCAATGCATCCACATCATCAGCATTCATGGCCACTGTCCCTCTATATGACAAATGTCCCAGTCTGTACTGCAACCAACAGGTCTGGTATGGGGTTGGAGAGAACAAAAGTAGTAGTGCAGATGGGTGTTGTAGTAGTCACTGAGGTTGTCCTCCCCAGTGCTTCCTGAAGTGGTGTGGTGGAAATGGAGTAAACTGTAGAGTAGGGCGGTACAAGGAAGAGACTGGGTTTTGCAAGATCTGCTCAGAGGATCTCAGACAGCCATATTTACCATGAATGAATGTTTGAATATGCAGTGATGGCAGCAAATGTACAGCAGGCAGGGGGTTAATAACTATGGTTTATCAGTTCAACCGTTTACAAATGTGGTAATATCAATGATTTTTTTTGTTTGTTTTTTTATGTAGAATTGAGATGTGTATGTAGAATTGAGATGTAATTAGAATTTTTTTTTAATATTCTTGTTTTGTATATTTTAATATTTTTTCTACTTTTCTTTTTTAGTCCTCCTAGGGGTCTTGATCATTTGATTGTTAAAACCATAGACTACAATAGTATACACAGCAGGCAGGCCTTAAAGGGATTGTCTGGGCTATAGATATCGATGACCTATATATTATGTTGGTGGGAGTCCAACTCAAGGAAAACCCACCGATCAGCTGTTTGAAGGAGTCACAGTACTTGTGCAAGCACAATATCCCCTTATATACAGGTCCTTCTAAAAAAAATTAGCATATTGTGATAAAGTTCATTATTTTCTGTAATGTACTGATAAACATTAGACTTTCATATATTTTAGATTCATCACACACAACTGAAGTAGTTCAAGACTTTTATTGTTTTAATATTGATGATTTTGGCATACAGCTCATGAAAACCCAAAACTCCTATCTAAAAAAATTAGCATATCATGAAAAGGTTCTCTAAACGGGCTATTAACCTAATCATCTGAATCAACTAATTAACTCTAAACACCTGCAAAAGATTCCTGAGGCTTTTAAAAACTCCCAGCCTGGTTCATTACTCAAAACCGCAATCATGGGTAAGACTGCCGACCTGACTGCTGTCCAGAAGGCCATCATTGACACCCTCAAGCAAGAGGGTAAGACACAGAAATAAATTTCTGAACGAATAGGCTGTTCCCAGAGTGCTGTATCAAGGCACCTCAGTGGGAAGTCTGTGGGAAGGAAAAAGTGTGGCAGAAAACGCTGCACAACGAGAAGAGGTGACCGGACCCTGAGGAAGATTGTGGAGAAGGACCGATTCCAGACCTTGGGGGACCTGCGGAAGCAGTGGACTGAGTCTGGAGTAGAAACATCCAGAGCCACCGTGTACAGGCGTGTGCAGGAAATGGGCTACAGGTGCCGCATTCCCCAGGTCAAGTCACTTTTGAACCAGAAACAGCGGCAGAAGCGCCTGACCTGGGCTACAGAGAAGCAGCACTGGACTGTTGCTCAGTGGTCCAAAGTACTTTTTTCGGATGAAAGCAAATTTTGCATGTCATTCGGAAATCAAGGTGCCAGAGTCTGGAGGAAGACTGGGGAGAGGGAAATGCCAAAAGGCCTGAAGTCCAGTGTCAAGTCCCCACAGTCAGTGATGGTCTGGGGTGCCATGTCAGCTGCTGGTGTTGGTCCACTGTGTTTTATCAAGGGCAGGGTCAATGCAGCTAGCTATCAGGAGATTTTGGAGCACTTCATGCTTCCATCTGCTGAAAAGCTTTATGGAGATGAGGATGTCATTTTTCAGCACGACCTGGCACCTGCTCACAGTGCCAAAACCACTGGTAAATGGTTTACTGACCATGGTATTACTGTGCTCAATTGGCCTGCCAACTCTCCTGACCTGAACCCCATAGAGAATCTGTGGGATATTGGGAAGAGAAAGTTGAGAGACGCAAGACCCAACACTCTGGATGAGCTTAAGGCCGCTATCGAAGCATCCTGGGCCTCCATAACACCTCAGCAGTGCCACAGGCTGATTGCCTCCATGCCACGCCGCATTGAAGCAGTCATTTCTGCAAAAGGATTCCCGACCAAGTATTGAGTGCATAGCTGAACATAATTATTTGAAGGTTGACTTTTTTTGTATTAAAAACACTTTTCTTTTATTGGTCGGATGAAATATGCAAATTTTTTTAGATAGGAATTTGGGGTTTTCATGAGCTGTATGCCAAAATCATCAATATTAAAACAATAAAAGGCTTGAACTACTTCAGTTGTGTGTAATGAATCTAAAATATATGAAAGTCTAATGTTTATCAGTACATTACAGAAAATAATGAACTTTATCACAATATGCTATTTTTTTTAGAAGGACCTGTATTTGTCTGCACGCCCACTCCATTGTAGCCGCAGTGCAGTGAAATGACAGTTGTTTGTCCCATTCAAGTGAATGGCAGAGGAATAATCTGTAATTATCCTGCACCACCGCTACAATGGAGAGGGCTTGCAGGTAAACATCCAAAGGGACACAGTGCTTGCACAAGCGATAAGGCTGCTTCAAACATCTGATAGGTGGGGGTGCCATGAGTTGGACCCCGGCTGATCTGGTAGTTGGCATATCCTATAGCCGGGACAACCCCTTTAACACTCAATGTACTATGGCAGACCAGGGAGGTTTCACAAGGCCTACTCCCAGCACCCCCACCAATAAGCTGATTTTTGCAGACCTCCAGTGCTAAAACTAGCACTTTGAATGGAACAGGAAGCACAGCGCTGTTCAAAGTGTAGTGGTCACGCCAGGTTACTGCAGCTCAGCTCCCATTCACTTCAATGAAATATTAGCTGCAGTAACCCAGTGCGACCACTACACTTTGAACAGAGCTGTACTTCCTGTCCCAACCAAAGTGCAAGTTCTAGAACCAAAGGATGCAGGAAACATCTGATCAGTTGGGTTGAGGGGTGTTGGACCTTCACCTATCGAATACTAATGACCTGTCCTGAAGATAGGTTATCAATATCAGGAGCCTGGAAAACCCCTTTAAGAAACTGCAGATTCCAGCACAAATGTTAATGAACCATATTTACCCTTCTCTTATATAACAGTAACAGATTTCATTATTTATTACTGCACTTATTTTTATGTTATAAAAAAGCCATTTGCACCATGTATTCGGAAGAATAAAAAATAATACAACTGTCCAGCTTGCATTATAAAGAGAAAACTGCTAAAAAAAAAATATGCTGCAGGGGTTAATTTGTTTGTAAATAAGTATGTGATCCTGCACATGATTCTATGGTGATTAAACAATGATACATTGATTTCCCTGTAATGAATTGGAGATGCTATACTGTATATGAACATGTACATCAGGAGTATATAGCTAGTCTCCTTTGTAAAGAGACTAAATAGCTCCATCTAGTGGAATAATGAGGGACAGTCAGGTAACCTGAATATCTTTCTTGTAGTATAAGGTCTTGGTGAGCTTTTTGACAGCATATCGGAGAGCGGTTTTGTTTTAGACAGTAGAAATTGGCTGTGTATTCTGTTTATATCATTGCAGAAACACATGGTGCAAATCTTTGGAACACAAACATTTGGATTTTTCAAGTATTCCCATTATCTTTTAGCTAAACATTTCAGTTCCATTGGAAAACAAAAAATGGACCCTTCTCCCTGAGAGTGTCATTATTAAATGTCATCTCCGCCATTCTGTTTTTGGGTCTAAATAAAAAAAAGTCTGGTCCAGTGTTAGGCCTCATGCACATGACTGTTGTTTTGGTCCGAATCCGAGCCGCTGCTTTTGCGGCTCGGATGCGGACCCATTCACTTCAATGGGGCCGCAAAAGATGCGGACAGCACTCCGTGTGCTGTACGCATCCGTTGCTCCGTTCCGTAGCCCTGCAAAAAAATATAACATGTTCTACTCTTGTCCGTTTTGTCGGACAAGAATAGGCATTTCTACAATGGGCCGCCCATTCCGTTCCGCAAATTGCGGAAGGCACACGGGCGGCTTCCATTTTTTGTGGATCCGCGGTTTGTGGACCGCAAAAAACGGAACGGTCGTGTGCATGAGGCCTTAGCAGTGAAAAACAGGTTTATTGCTTTCATTAAGGGCTCATGCACACAAACGTATTTTTTGTCCGTCTACGTCCCTTTTTTCTTGCAACCTGTATGCAGAACCATTAATTTTAACCCCTTAGTGACCAGCCTGTTTTGGGCCTTACTGACCAAGCGTCTTTCTTTTTTCATCGTTGCGTTCCAAGAGCTATAACGTTTTAATATTTCCGTCTATATAGCTTTATGAGGGCTTGTTTTTTGCGGGACAAGTTGTAGTTTTTAATGGCGCCATTTTGGGGTACACATAACTTTCTTTTATTAAAGGGGTTCTGCACTTTGTTTTAACTGATGATCTATCCTCTGGATAGATGATCAGCATCTGATCGTCAGGGGTCCGACACCCGGGACCCGCGCCGATCAGCTGTTTGAGAAGGCAGCAGCGCTCCAGTAGCGCCGCAACCTTTTTACTGTTTACCGCCGGCCCACTGACGTCACGACTAATATCAACTAGCGTGGGCGGAGCTAAGCTCTGTTCACTTAAATGGAGCTTAGCCCCGCCCACGCTAGTTGATACAAAGTCGTGACATCACTGGGCCGGCGGTAAACAGTGAGAAGGCCGCGGCGCTACTGGAGCGCTGCTGCCTTCTCAAACAGCTGATCGGCGGGGGTCCCGGGTGTCGGACCACCGCCGATCAGATGCCGATGATCTATCCAGAACGGAACCAAATCTTGAGTAGTTCTGGCCCCATTCAAAGTACAGAATCACACGCCTGTGCATAGACCAGACCCTAAACCTGCATTCTGACTGATAGACTTAATGTCATTGGATGGAGTATTTCCAAAGAGGGGCATTCACAGATCTCATAGGGACCCTACAGCAAAACTTAGTATGGGACCCTTTGCCTCACCTAGTTTCCCAGTATTCATGCATCAAACATACCCAGGAAACGTGCCGCACCCCAGAATTCTTGATGAATTTGCGTGGAAGAAATTTTAAGTTATAGAATTGTAATACAAAGTTTCCCCTGGCCTCACCTATTTTATCGGACTTCAATGTGCTGCTTCCCATCTATTACAAATCTGGCTGCCTGCAAGCTCAGTGCATAGGAATGTATGCAGTTACAACTGACTGAAATGGAAGCTGTAATCATCTGTTTGCACTGAGCCCCCCTAGTGGCAGCTGCATGAAAATGCGGTGTTTTCACATCAGGAACAGAAGAAGAGTTCAGTGTTGGGTCCCCTGGGCCGCATAGCAGTCTTGTAATCTCCCCCCCTTGAAAATACAGCACTGCGTTTTATGTGAGCGGGTTCCACAGTGGCCAATCTATTCAACTTGGAGATGGTAAGTGTATTGGAAACTTTCTTCTGCAGGCAAGTTAGGATTAAGTTAGGTGGGTTGATAGGTTCCGGAGGGGTCCGAGAAACCCAATTTAAATAAAGCTGTTTATAACAAACTCCCACAAGTAGCAGGTGCAGGTAGCCCTCATGACTGTGTTACAGCAAGGAGGGGAACTTCCCACCATGTCCAACATAGCAGTCATGTACCCAGGCTGCTTATATGTAGATATAGCATGTGCCTATAGATAAGGTAGTCCATGTCCCCAATATAGGTTTTCCACATCCCCCTTCCCCATATCTGTGGCATCAATATTAGAAAACTATGGAGGAGAAACCACCCTGATGGTCATGTCTTCTTCTTCTATGAATAGGACACAGAAAGGCAATGGAAAGGTGCTAGCCTAGGGATGATGGTCTACAGTGATGACCTTAACCAGCTCAGGGAGTCTTTACTGTCTTTCTAGTACTTGATCAGTAGGCACAACCTCAGAATCAAGGGAATCCCTACATCCAGGATCACATAAATTACTTCTGTATTGTGGGGTCCTAGGCATTGTACCCACAGATCAGATAATGATGGCATATCAAAGAAGTCCCTTTAAAATGTGTCCTTCCATAAAGTTCCCACTTATAACTGTGGTTCTTACGGAGTGGAGGATAGAAGTGGATGGTGTATGTCCGAAGGTGCCCGTAATGGAAATCTACTCCACTGGCAGTAAAGGATTTTTCTTTTGTTTGGATCACTGGAAATGTATTTTGATGCATTCTCATTTTCAAAAAAATATTTGAAAAGCTAAATGAAATAGAAATGCTGCAGCCAAAGTGCCCCCATACAACCACCTTAAAGGGGTCTTTCAATCTCATAAAGCAATTTTAGATTGGTATTAGTCCTGAGAAAGAAGGTTAGGCAGTGTTTGTATAGCGCTGTGTCCCCTTTGCTTTATTTTCCCCGCATTGTGCCCTCGGCCAACTGGTTGTACAAACCGGATTCCAAAAAAGTTGAGACACTAAACAAATTGTGAATAAAAACTGAATGCAATGATGTGGAAATGGCAAATGTCAATATTTTATTTGTAATAGAACGTAGATGACAGATCAAACGTTTAATCCGAGTAAATGTATCATTTTAATGGAAAAATACGTTGATTCAAATTTTCACGGTGTCAACAAATCCCCAAAAAGTTAGGACAAGTAGCAATAAGAGGCTAGAAAAAGTAAATTTGAGCATAGCGAAGAGCTGGAAGTCCAATTAACACTAATTAGGTCAATTGGCAACATGATTGGGTATAAAAAGAGCTTCTCAGAGTGGCAGTGTCTCTCAGAAGCCAAGATGGGTAGAGGATCACCAATTCCCACAATGTTGCGCAGAAAGATAGTGGAGCAATATCAGAAAGGTGTTACCCAGCGAAAAATTGCAAAGACTTTGCATCTATCATCATCAACTGTGCATAACATCATCCGAAGATTCAGAGAATCTGGAACAATCTCTGTGCGTAAAGGTCAAGGCCGTAAAACCATACTGGATGCCCGTGATCTCCGGGCCCTTAAACGACACTGCACCACAAACAGGAATGCTACTGTAAAGGAAATCACAGAATGGGCTCAGGAATACTTCCAGAAACCATTGTCAGTGAACACAATCCACCGTGCCATCCGCCGTTGCCAGCTGAAACTCTACAGTGCAAAGAAGAAGCCATTTCTAAGCAAGATCCACAAGCTCAGGCGTTTTCACTGGGCCAGGGATCATTTAAAATGGAGTGTGGCAAAATGGAAGACTGTTCTGTGGTCAGACGAGTCACGATTCAAAGTTCTTTTTGGAAATCTGGGACGCCATGTCATCCGGACCAAAGAGGACAAGGACAACCCAAGTTGTTATCAACGCTCAGTTCAGAAGCCTGCATCTCTGATGGTATGGGGTTGCATGAGTGCGTGTGGCATGGGCAGCTTGCATGTCTGGAAAGGCACCATCAATGCATAAAAATATATTCAGGTTCTAGAACAACATATGCTCCCATCCAGACGTCATCTCTTTCAGGGAAGACCCTGCATTTTTCAACAAGATAATGCCAGACCATATTCTGCATCAATCACAACATCATGGCTGCGTAGGAGAAGGATCCGGGTACTGAAATGGCCAGTCTGCAGTCCAGATCTTTCACCTATAGAGAACATTTGGCGCATCATAAAGAGGAAGGTGCAACAAAGAAGGCCCAAGACAATTGAACAGTTAGAGGCCTGTATTAGACAAGAATGGGAGAGCATTCCTATTTCTAAACTTGAGAAACTGGTCTCCTCGGTCCCCAGACGTCTGTTGAGTGTTGTAAGAAGAAGGGGAGATGCCACACAGTGGTGAAAATGGCCTTGTCCCAACTTTTTGGGGATTTGTTGACACCATTAAATTCTGATTCAACATATTTTTCCCTTAAAATTGTACATTTTCTCAGTTTAAACTTTTGTTCCGTGATTTATGTTCTATTCTGAATAAAATATTAGAAGTTGGCACCTCCACATCATTGCATTCAGTTTTTATTCACGATTTGTATAGTGTCCCAACTTTTTTGGAATCCGGTTTGTACATGAAGATGCCACACAGCCCCATTAAAGTGAATGGGACAGCTACGGGTGGCCGATGTATAGCGGAATAACAGGAATTCACCGCTATACAAACATTGCCTCCCCTTCATTGCCATGGGTATGCCAGCACTGTATTAGGTAGGAATACCCTTTAATACAGTCAATAAAGAACATTAATTGTAACAAGGATTTCCTACATACATTTACTAAAGCAGCTCCATCATACACCGCCTGACTGAGATGATATACCATGTCCTGTGTACGGTATTTTGGTGCCTAAAATCTATTGTCTTGAAAGCTGAATAAACAGAGAGGCCACTACTGGGACATTTACCTTAGATCACTAACAACATGTCACAGAGGACAACATCTTCTCATTTTCGCTGACAGGCAATGAAAATGCTGTTTCTCTATGACAATAAAATTACTTTGATGACCAAAAACGACCATCCGAAAAAGTAGATACATGAGGATTATAGAGGACGAGACAGAAACTGTCTTCTCTGAAAGACTACTTTAACCCAGGCAAACACAATACATCTTTTTTGGTATAAACACATTTAATTAACTATTTCTCTGCCAGGAAAGTTTAAAGGGATGTATTCTCATATACTCTGCACAATACACTGTAGGCAATGGGAAAAATGAGTTAAAGGAAATGTCACAATTTTTTTTTTCTGCCAGTCAAAACCAAATAGTAACACGTCTTTATTTTGTAATCTCTTTTTATTTTCAGATTTTTTTTAATACTATTTCCTGAACATGATTGATGTGGATCAACTTGCAGGATGACAGACCAAACTGGATGGACAAATGTCTTTTTTCTGCCTTATGTACTATGTTACTATGATTTTAGGGCAGTGGCGTGACCGGGGGGGGGGGGGGGGCTGGGCAGCTCTCAAGGGGGTGCCAGCAGGCCCAGAAGCAATGAGCGCTTCCATCAATACAGATGGAAGCGCTCATTGCTGAAGCGCTGACACCCACATACTGCGGCGGGGCAAGGAGCGGAGCGCATAGTTCCCTGCCCTGCTGCCGATCACCGCCATAGGCTATGCGTTAGTGAAATCCCGGCGCAGGCGCGTGTGATGACATCATCGCGTGCGCCTGTGCTGGGACTCAGCAGCACAGTGCCGGGACTTTGCGAGCAAGCGCAGGTAAGTATTTAGCTTTTAGTTTTTTCTTTTTTTTTTCTTTTTTTCTTTATGTGCCAACTTTGGGGGACATGAGGGGGCCAGGGACAGAGGACGTGTGGGGGGAAAATATGGTGGGATACTGTGTGGGGGCAAATTTTTTCATTTTATTTTATGTGCCAACTTTGGGGGACATGAGGGGGGTGCACACAGGAGGACGTGGGGGCGGAATATGGTGGGATACTGTGTGGCACAGTGAGGGATAAATTATTATGGGAGGGATTACTATATGGGCAATGTGGAGGACACTACTGTGTGGGGGGCAGTGTGAGGGACACTACTGTGTGGGGGCAGCGTGGGGGACACTACTGTGTGGGGGACACTACTGCATGGGGGCAGTGTGGGGGACACTACTTTGTGGGGGGAAGCGTGGGGGACACTACTGTGTGGGGGGCAGTGTGTGGGACACTATTGTGTGGGGGGCAGTGTGGCAGAGCTATTGAAGAGGAGTGGACCAACATTCCACAGGCCACAATCAACAACCTGATCAATTCTATGCGACGGAGATGTGTTGCACTGCGTGAGGCAAATGGTGGCCACACCAGATACTGACTGGTTTTCTGACCCCCCTTCCCCCCAAGTAAGGCAAAACTGTGCACATTTCAGAGTGGACTTTTATTGTGGGAAGTCTAAGGCACACCTGTGCAATATTCATGCTGTCTAATCAGCACCTTGATATGCCACACCTGTGAGGTGGGATGGATTATCTCGGCAAAGGAGAAGTGCTCACTAACACAGATTTAGACAGATTTGTGAACAATATTTGAGAGTAATGGGTCTTTTGTGTATGTAGAAAATGTTTCAGGTCTTTGAGTTCAGCTCATGCAAAAAGGGAGCAAAACCTAAAGTGTTGTATTTATATTTTTGTTCAGTGTATTTCAACTTTATTTATAAAATAATGCAAAATTTACAAAAAATTTGGAAAAATTCACAATTTTCTAAATTTGAATTATTCTACTTTTAATTCCTCTTAAAATAGTTATCAATCAACATTCCCCATATGTCTACTTTATGTTGGCATCATTTTTTAAATGTCATTTTTTTTTTAAGCACCAATTCAGTTATAAAGTGATTTTGAGGTGCTTACATAATGGAAACCACCCATAGATTACCCAATTTTAGAAACTACACCCCTCAGATCATTCAAAACTGATGTTACAAACTTTGTTAACCCTTGAGGTGTTCCACAAGAATAAAAGGAGAATGGAGGTGAAATGTCACTTTTTGGCAGATTTTTTGTTGATCAATTTTTTCTTGCAGCACAGTAAGTTTTAACAGCAGGGGTAACAGGAGAAAAAGCACTCCATAATTTGTTACCCATTTTGTCCTGAATACGGCAATACCCGATATGTGGTGGTAAACTGCTGTAGGGGCTCATGGCAGGACTCAGAAGGGAAGGAGCGCCATAGAACTTTTGCAGCGCAGATTTTGATGGATTGGTTTACGGGTGCCATTGGATTTTATTTTTTAAGTGATTGTCTTATGTGGGGGCTCATTTTGTGTGGGATGAGGTGACTTTTTGTGAGGCAAGGTAAAAAAAAATGGCTGTTTTGGCATAGTTTTAAAAAAATGTTTTTTTACAGCATTCACTCGAGGAGGCATATAATGTGATATTTTTACAGAGCAGGTTGTTATGGACGTGGCGATACCTAGTATGTCTATCATATTTTTTTTGTAAAGTTTTACACAGTCAAAGTCTTTGAACAAAATTAAATCTTGTTTTTTTGTTGCCATTTTCTGAGAGCCATAGTTTTTTTTTGTTTTTAGGCGATTGTCTTAGATAGAGTCTCATTTTTTGAAAGATGAGATGATGGTTTGAGTGATACCATTTTGGGCTAAATACGCTTTTTTGATCACTTGGTTTTACAAGGTGACCCGAAAATGGCTGTTTTGCCACTGTTTTAAATAGTTTTTTTTACGGCACTCACCTGACGGGGTGGATTATGTGATGTTTTTATAGAGTCGGTCGATACGGACACGACGATACCTAACATGTCTACTTTTCTCTTTTTCCCTTTTATTTTTTAAAATTTTTTTTTTACTTTATTTTGGGAGGGGGCTGGACAGGCTCACACGGATGGCAGCCACAATGTATCACGGTGGGGAGTGGGGGAAACCCCCAACCATGCGGTGTCAAAGGGTAAAAGGGGATCAGCTTGGCCAAAAGGAGTAATAAGGGAGCAGGTCACCTCCTACAGCGTCCCTAATCCTCTCCCTAACTCCTCACTGTATGAGCGGACCCCGATTGTAGGACAACTCATACTCAGGATTCCTGTAGACCATGACTCGCCATGGTAATCCCTCACCAAGTGCAGCGTCCCACTCAGGACATGTGGGAACTGCAAAATAGCTTAAAACTGCATTATCCTATTGCATGTCATTTTGTATTACAACACCTGTTGTATCCCTGTTCATAGGCTGGTCTGGTGTAATTTATACATCGCACCACTAGATGGGGATAGCACTTAGGTCATATAAATACCTAGTAAGGCAGATCAGTGGTTGTTGATTAGTAGTCAGTCTGCTGCTGAGTTTGAGAGAGTGCAGATCTAGCACTTCTGCTCAGATGAAAGTCTAGTCCAGGAAGGGACAAAAGAAAGAAAAGACTAAAGAAATCCAAAGGATAAAAGCCACAAACCAGGCATAAAAGACCTTTGAGAATCCAGGTGAAGGATACTATAGCCACAGGCAACCTCACCAAATAACTCTGATTTACTAGGGATCTGAAGTAGAGTTACCTACCAGAACTTCTGATACAGAACCTGCAAGCTAAGCTAAACCCAGCCGAACCTATTAACAGTGGATCTACAGAATTCCTCTAAATTGCAAAAGACGGTTTTCCGTCTGGATGTACTGTATATGCAGCAACTGGAACCAACATCAGTAAAAGTTGTGAGTTGTATCCTACCACTGTCTACTTCATTCTTACCATTGGTTGTACCACCATTAACGGTACTGGCGTCACGACAAATACCATCAAGGGACTCAGCCGCAACAAGCACCCTTAGCACCCTTGACATCAAGGGCACCTCAACCTCCATCTTGGCTGATGCTTCCCTACCACAGAGCGTGCCCCGGAGGATTTCGTGCTGTCCACCTCAACACTGTGCTGCCAGCCCAGGGAGGCTTTCTGCTAACCGTGAGTAAACTGATGAACTGTGTTGTTATTTGGCCCCTCATCAGCCCACCGTGCACCTCACGTGTTGCCCCTGCGCTTCTGGCTGGCTGCACAAGGAGCAGGGAAGAGACGACCTGTTTATCCCAGTCATGGAGGAACAGGAGTCTCTATCTGAGGCCAGGCTGCAAGGAGAGGGGAACACATACAGCATAAGGAGATGGCAGGTAAGCGAAACCAATAACACACTTACCTGCCACAGACACACTGACTGGAACCCGTGCACTAGTGCTGCTGTCCACACCAACATTAAAGGACACAGTACACACCACAAACCACACAGGAACCTGGGACACGCATAGCTGCAATAACATGAGACAGGGGAATTTCTAGTAAACATGCTGGACACCAAACACCACCAGACATGTAACACCAAACTAGACATACAACACCCTGAACATAACTCACTCTACACAAATAAGGACAGGAAGGGAAGGAGACACCGGGATAATATTGATGACCACAAGGCTGGCCCTCACTGGACAGATGGAACACCCTGGACTGGAGCAGAGCTCCAGCATCAACAACAGCTGAAGTACAACTCACTCCAGCCAGGAAACCACAGAAGATATAAGCCAAGTGACCACACCCAGTCAGGGAGTTAACCCTTACAGCACCAGACAGAGGGAGGCTACAACTTAAAGGGGAAGTGCACACACAAGCATACTAAACCCGTAACCAGCGGCAACAGCATGCGTGGCAACCATGTGACGGCAATCACCCAGAAGGCCGAGACACTGCCACCGCATGCTCTCACAGCAACACGTTGCCGCAGGCAACCGCAAGTATGGCAACAGTGTCAAAGCGTACACCATAGGCCGTGACACAATGCCTAAGGAAGGCATCGGGCTGCTTTCCAAGCCATCGGGTCCCTGTCACAGCAGCGCGGGGACCCTATGGACACCCCGCACCCGGCAGAATACCGTTCGTACCGCGGTCAGCACTGACCGCGGCAGTGCAAGGGTTAATGCACTGGCATCTGTGTTTTCACCGATGCCGGTGCATACAGCAGGGTCTGGCTATCAGAGACTGCCAGATCATTGCAGCTGATCAGGCAGGCGCAGCTCAAGCACCCGCCTGATCAGAGCACCATAGATGTATGGCGCTGGGATTTGTGACTCTGTTTCCAGCGCCGTACATGTAAATCATTACATGCTAAATTAGCTTGGTCCATAAAAAAAGACCTGTCACCACTCCTGACAACTCTGTTTAGTAAATAATTGCATTCCACAATAACCATTATGCATTTATTCTTATGACTCTGTGTTGTGCCGATTCTCTATTATACCTACTAAAAGTCTCGGAATTAATGGCAAACTGGAAGTTAATAGTTGGGGATGTGTCGCTGCACAGGAAAATCAACAGATCCTCTATATTATTCGACACAGTAGAGCTGACAGATCATTTATACTACACCACACAGGAGAGCCGACAGATCCTCTATACTACACCACACAGGAGAGCTGACAGATCCTCTATACTACACCACACAGGAGAGCTGACAGATCCTCTATACTACACCACACAGGAGAGCTGACAGATCCTCTATACTATACCACACAGGAGAGCCGACAGATCCTCTATACTACACCACACAGGAGAGCTGACAGATCCTCTATATTATTCGACACAGTAGAGCTGAAAGATCATTCAGGCTTGAAAAAGGCTAACACGCAGCCGAAACGTTGCATCCGGAATAAATTCCACTTTTTGCACCTTTATGGACGTGCTGTCTCCGTTTTTAATTTTTCTGGATATCTACAAGTTGTTCTACTAGGGGCTTTTTACCACCCCTCCTGGAGACGAGCACCCGATACATCATTATCAAGGAGTGCTGTCCACCCATATTTTTTCGCTATACTACACCACACAGGAGAGCTGACAGATCCTCTATATTATTCGACACAGTAGAGCTGACAGATCATTTATACTACACCACACAGGAGAGCTGACAGATCCTCTATACTACACCACACAGGAGAGCTGACAGATCCTCTATACTACACCACACAGGAGAGCTGACAGATCCTCTATACTACACCACACAGGAGAGCTGACAGATCCTCTATACTACACCACACAGGAGAGCTGACAGATCCTCTATACTACACCACACAGGAGAGCTGAGAGATCCTCTATATTATTCGACACAGTAGAGCTGACAGATCATTTATACTACACCACACAGGAGAGCTGACAGATCCTCTATACTACACCACACAGGAGAGCTGACAGATCCTCTATACTACACCACACAGGAGAGCTGACAGATCCTCTATACTACACCACACAGGAGAGCTGACAGATCCTCTATACTACACCACACAGGAGAGCTGACAGATCCTCTATATTATTCGACACAGTAGAGCTGACAGATCATTTATACTACACCACACAGGAGAGCTGACAGATCCTCTATACTACACCACACAGGAGAGCTGACAGATCCTCTATACTACACCACACAGGAGAGCCGACAGATCCTCTATACTGCACCACACAGGAGAGCTGACAGATCCTCTATACTACACCACACAGGAGAGCTGACAGATCCTCTATACTACACCACACAGGAGAGCCGACAGATCCTCTATACTACACCACACAGGAGAGCTGACAGATCCTCTATACTACACCACACAGGAGAGCTGACAGATCCTCTATACTACACCACACAGGAGAGCCGACAGATCCTGTATACTACACCACACAGGAGAGCTGACAGATCCTCTATACTACACCTCACAGAAGAGCTGACAGATCCTCTATACTACACCACACAGGAGAGCTGACAGATTCTCTATACTACACCACACAGGAGAGCTGACAGATCCTCTATACTACACCACACAGGAGAGCCGACAGATCCTCTATACTACACCACACAGGAGAGCCGACAGATCCTCTATACTACACCACACAGGAGAGCCGACAGATCCTCTATACTACACCACACAGGAGAGCTGACAGACCCTCTATACTACACCACACAGGAGAGCTGACAGATCCTCTATACTACACCGCACAGGAGAGCTGACAGACCCTCTATACTACACTACACAGGAGAGCTGACAGATCCTCTATACTACACCACACAGGAGAGCTGACAGATCCTCTATACTACACCACACAGGAGAGCCGACAGATCCTCTATACTACACCACACAGGAGAGCTGACAGATCCTCTATACTACACCACACAGGAGAGCCGACAGATCCTCTATACTACACCACACAGGAGAGCTGACAGACCCTCTATACTACACCACACAGGAGAGCTGACAGTGTATTGCTTACTGAATTCAGATATCTGGGAAAAAGGTTTGCAAGGCCCATTGTCATGGTAGGCCCCTTACCGCCACCATGATGGGAGTATGGCTATAGACAAGTAAACACTACTCCATAGATCAGTAAGTATCATGCTGGCCCTTCACACAGGCAACAAATTGATCTCAACATATACCACAAAGAGTTTGCACACCGATGCTGCCTCAACTTATCGTATATAGGTAATTAGTCCCAATGTCTCCAGCTTGCATCATCATCTCCAGCATTATTGTGGATTGAAGGATGATCCTTTTTTTCCCTGGTTCTGCCCATGGGGAGTGCACTTCATTTTTCACGTACAATGCTATCTCCACTTTCAAACAGCAAAAAAATATTTAAAACATGTAACTCCAGCCTCACATGGAAGAAGCTATGCTAATATATCATACTAAGGCCTCATGCGCGCAAACATATTATCTTTTCGTGTCCGCTCCGTTTTGCAGACCGTGTGAGGAACCATTCATTTCAATGGGTCTGCAAAAAAAACTAAGGGTACTCCCTGTGCATTCCATTTCCGTATGTCCGTATTTCCGTTTCGCAAAAAAATTGAACATGTCCTATTATTGCCCACACTACGGACAAGGATAGGACTGTTCTATTAGGGGCCAGCTGTTCTGTTCCGCAAAATACGGAATGCACACGGACATCATCCGTATATTTTGCAGATCCATTTTTTGTGGACCGCAAAATACTTATCATTGTGTGAATGAGGCCAAAAATTGTATGTAATAATCATGGAGACACTAATATGACTCTATCCGGAGGTATTCAGAGAACTGTTAGGCTTCATTCACACAGTCAGTGTTTGGTCAGTGATTTCCATCAGTGATTGTGAGCAAAAACCAGGAGTGGATCCTACACAGACATAAGGTAGAAGGGAAAGATCTGCACCTGTTCTGTGTTTTGGACCTGCACTTGGTTTTGGCTCAAAATCACTGATGAAAATCACTGACCAAACACTGACTGTGCGAATAAGGCCCTAGGCGTTTGTACTTGACTGGAAGCTTGAGACATTCTAATGGTAATATAAGAAAGATAGATCCATAAAAATCTTTTAAACCATATTTTCTAAGCAAGGGACGCACTGTAGAGTCACTTGGTGGACAGTCAATCGCATTGACTAGACTTTGATATAAAATTACCACAGCAAATAGAGGGTTCAGAGGTTTATCAGAGGCATACAGAGGTAGAGTGGAGGCTTCATGCACTATAGTTGGAGAACGATTATGGGTCTGTACAAAAGGTAGAGGTAACAGCCTCAGTTGTAATATAGTAAATCTAACCATTCAACATCTAGAACATTTCCTTCAACAAGTATCTAGATATACACCATTTCAGAAGGCAGAGAGCATAAAGCACTGAGCTAGTGGAACAATTGAGACATTAAATCACCATTTAACTTACGTGTCTCCCGTCTAGAAGTGAATCTGAGCCTCGTCCCAGGCATCTGGTGCAAGTTAAATCCTCATTTCCACTCAGCTGGGTAAATTGAGGGCATGGTAACCTTGCAGCTTGAAAGTAAACTTGGCACACAGGAAAGTCTTTGATCGTGGGATTTTATTTCCAAACCATTAATTTACAAATGAGGCATCATTTTACTCCAAACATGGCACATGCTAGATAACAAAGTCACAAGTAATTGATGGCTATTGGAGAATCCACAACTACCATGATGGTCATTAAGGCAGCCCTTACATGATCAGGTTTGGAGCAGGTTTTCAGATGCAGTCTTCATGATACAAACCAGGTCTGGGTCATAAAAATAGTAAACATATTAAAAGGGTATTCCCATCACAGACAATGGGGGCAAATCGCTAGGATATGCCCCCATTGTCTGATAGTAGCGGGTCCCAGCTCTGGGACCCACACCTACACCGAGAACGGAGAGGGGAGAGTGGTGGCTGGAGGACCCCGGGTCTCCTGGGGTCCTGCCACCGCCAAGCGCTCTCCCCATACAAGAGAATGGGAGCGCATTGCGCTTGCGTGGCCACCGCTTCTATTTATTTCTATGGGGCATATGGGAATAGCTGAGCCATCCGCCCTCCACCAACTTTCCCTGCTCTGTTCTCAGTGTACAGTCGTGGCCCAAAGTTTTGAGTATTACATAAATATTGGAAATTGGAAAAGTTGCTGCTTAAGCTTTTATAATCTAATTTGCATATACTCCTGAATGCTATGAACAGTGATCAGATGAATTGCATAGTCCTTCTTTGCCATGGAAATTAACTTAATCCCCAAAAAACCTTTCCACTGCATTTCATTGCTGTCATTAAAGGACCTGCTGAGATCATTTCAGTAATCGTCTTGTTAACTCAGGTGAGAATGTTGATGAGCACAAGGCTGGAGATCATTATGTCAGGCTGATTGGGTTAAAATGGCAGACTTGACCTGTTAAAAGGAGGGTGATGCTTGAAATCATTGTTCTTCCATTGTTAACCATGGTGACCTGCAAAGAAACGCGTGCAGCCATCATTGCATTGCATAAAAATGGCTTCACAGGCAAGGATATTGTGGCTACTAAGATTGCACCTCAATCAACAATTTATAGGATCATCAAGAACTTCAAGGAAAGAGATTCAATTATTGTTAAGAAGGCTTCAGGGCGTCCAAGAAAGTCCAGCAAGCGCCAGGATCGTCTCCTAAAGAGGATTCAGCTGCGGGATCGGAGTGCCACCAGTGCAGAGCTTGCCCAGGAATAGCAGCAGGCAGGTGTGAGCGCATCTGCACGCACAGTGAGGCGAAGACTTTTGGAAGATGGCCTGGTGTCAAGAAGGGCAGCAAAGAAGCCACTTCTCTCCAAAAAAAACATCAGGGACAGATTGATCTTCTGCAGAAAACATGGTAAATGGACTGCTGAGGACTGGGGCAAAGTCATATTCTCCGATAAAGCCTCTTTCCGATTGTTTGGGGCATCAGGAAAAAGGCTTGTCCGGAGAAGAAAAGGTGAGCGCTACCATCAGTCCTGTATCATGCCAACAGTAAAGCATATTCTCATCCAAGGGAGTGGGCTCACTCACAATTTTGCCCAAAAACACAGCCATGAATAAAGAATGGTACCAAAACACCCTCCAACAGCAACTTCTTCCAACAATCCAACAACAGTTTGGTGAAGAACGATGCATTTTCCAGCACGATGGAGCACCGTGCCATAAGGCAAAAGTGATAACTAAGTGGCTCGGGGACCAAAACGTTGACATTTTGGGTCCATGGCCTGGAAACTCCCCAGATCTTAATCCCATTGAGAACTTGTGGTCAATCCTCAAGAGGCGGGTGGACAAACAAAAACCCACTAATTCTGACAAACTCCAAGAAGTGATTATGAAAGAATGGGTTGCTATCAGTCAGGAATTGTCCCAGAAGTTGATTGAGAGCATGCCCAGTCGGATTGCAGAGGTCCTGAAAAAGAAGGGCCAACACTGCAAATACTGACTCTTTGTATAAATGTCATGTAATTGTCGATAAAAGCCTTTGAAACGTATGAAGTGCATGTAATTATATTTCACTACATCACAGAAACAACTGAAACAAAGATCTAAAAGCAGTTTAGCAGCAAACTTTGTGAAAACAACTAATATTTGTGTCATTCTCAAAACTTTTGGCCACGACTGTAGATCCCAGAGTTTAAAATTTGAATCACTGTTTTGTCACATTAAGATACCAAAAATCTTATGTACTTAAGAACCATAATGAAATGTGGAGAAGATTCTTGTGGCATAGTCACACTGAATATTTCAATAAGTACTCTTATTTCAACCAACTCTGTATAAACCGATGAAGATGAGAAGCTTTGTAATATGTTATTTGAACAAAATGCCTCTTTCTCCACTAATTGACTAAGAGGATTATCTGGTCACTGAGAGATCAATTTACAGCTGCTGCCCATAGAAATATATGGAGAGGGGAAGGAAAAAGGGAGCAGCTGCAGAGAGGTAGAGAGAGAGACACACACAGATACTGCTACTTCTAGTAAGTTTTCTATCTCATTTCAGTGCTGTATTTCAGGGTTTCCAACCCGAATTATATTTTTTTTTTGGGACAATTTATCACAAAATCAGGGACAGGGAACATTTTTCTCAGCCTCAAAAAAATCACGGACACATCAATTTTGTTTCACGGACACAGGAAAAAATTCACCAGTTTTTACGGACTGTCCATAAATTTCTGGACGGTTGGCAACCCTGACTGTATTCACAGCTACACTGCTCATTACTACTGTATAATGTCCTCCATGCTACTGCTGCTTTTTCTCAGCGTGTGCTACAAAGACCTAGAGGAGCTGGATCTTCTCCTCTCTGTTTGTTATGTAGTAGACATCATATCAACCAGTTTCCACCCTCTAGCTCAGAGAAAATTGAGAATTAGTGATGCAGCCTACCGAGGGAGAAACTTCTAAAATATGTCAGATACAAGGTATACAGTATTATGGTCAGATATAGTGCTAGTTCTCATCTACATATTACATCTTATTCTGAAAAGTCACCTGAAACATCAGGAATGCCTTATCCCCTTGGTGACATATTCTATACATTTACATCATAATGGCGACAAGAAAGTATGTAGTGGGCTCACCAGCTGTGTAATACATGTGGGATTTCGCTCTGGTAGACAGGATTAGCGGATGCAGTAAAGAGGCAACAAGTTCTTTGGATCAAACAGTTCAGTGTTTTATTCACACTTTAGGCAAGTGACAAAACAAGCAGTCATAATCAAGTAAAAAGTCACCTTGCGTTGTTGGTGGTAATTTATACCATGTGGCAATTCTGCCTCGAAGAGTCCTTGAGCATAGCAGTAACAACCTGTTTTCACCACAAACAAATAGCAAGCCTTCATCCAGACACAAGTCTCCCAGATCCCAACACAGAGACATGGCTTCTGAGCCCAGCTACCTATTTATGGACAGCCAGGTGCTGCTAAAACCTGGACCGGCACTCAAAATCCAGTCCTGTATTTGACCTCACCTGGCTGTAAATCAGCCCAGCAGCACATGTTGGGAGGAAAATACCTGTTTTTCCCAGACCAAACCTCTCACTGTGTCACATACCCCCCCCCCCCACTTTGTTCAACACCGAGGGGGTGAACACACGCCAGACAGTGTACCCGGGACAAGGCATCCGCGTTTCCCTGTAACCGGCCTGCCCTGTGTTCCACCGAAAACAAAGTTTTGTAGGGAGAGAAACCATCGGGTGACCTGGGCATTTCTGTCTTTGGCCTGACTCCTCCACTTGATCGGGGAATGGTCAGTCACCAGGCAGAATTTTCTCCCCAATAAATAATAGCGGAGAGATTCTAGTGCCCACTTGATAGCCAGGCACTCTCTCTCCATTATACTATACCGGGTCTCGGCTGGGGTGAGCTTACAGCTGAGTAAGATCCGTGGATCCGCAAAACACATACGGACCTCTGAATGGAGCCTTACAGGGGGGTGGTCAATGGCAGGGGGGTGATCAGGGAGTCTATATGGGGTGATTGTATGGGGGTTCGGGGTGGTTGAGATATGACGAACAGTTTCGTCAGAGGAAGGCGGTCCGCCAGAGTATGCGGTGGGACCATAAGGATATAGGGTTGTGGATGAAAGTGATGGCGCCGGTGCGGTCTGGGCAGCCCTTTCAGGGGGAGCAGGGGGGTTCAGGTCAGTCGGGATTTGCAACGGCAGCGGCCAAGGGATTGTGCTTCCTTTTCAATGAAGGGAGTAGCAAGTTCGGGCCCAAGTGCAAGTTTAAGCACGAGTGTTCTTCTTGCGGGGGGGGGACACGGGGCCAGCCGTTGTTTTAAGGGGGCGAGGCAGAAAGGGGGGGAGGCTGGTGGAAAAGGGCAGGATGCCGGTGCGGGTGGACGTGATGGCGGGTACCTAGATAGGTGTCCGGACAAGGGGGCGGCGGAATTTTTGCGGAAGGGGTTTACTGAGGGGTTTAGCATTCCGTCTCGCCCGGTGGAGCGGGGGTTTGTGGTTGGGAGGAATTTGCGGTCGGCTTTGGAACACAGGGAGGTGGTGTCGGAGAAGCTGGCCAAGGAGGTGGCGCTGGGTAGGATGGATGGGCCGTTTTCTGAACTGCCTTGGGAGGATTTGAGGGTTTCTCCTTTGGGGGTAGTGCCCAAGAAGGAGCCGAACAAGTTTCAGCTCATTCATCACTTGTCTTTCCCAAAGGGGGCGTCGGTCAATGATGGTATTGATCCTGAGCTTTGTTCGGTGGTTTATACCTCCTTTGATGCGGCGGTAGGATGGGTGCGTAAGTTGGGGCCGGGGGCCTTGTTGGCAAAAACGGACATTGAGGCGGCGTTCCGGTTGTTGCCCATTAATCCTGATAGTTTGCACTTGTTAGGTTGTTTCTGGGATGACGGGTACTTTGTGGATGGGTGTCTGCTGATGGGGTGCTCGGTGTCTTGCGCATACTTTGAAACCTTCAGTTCCTTCTTGGAATGGGTGGTTAAGGATGTGTCAGGGTGTGTGTCGCTGATTCACTATCTTGATGATTTTTTGTGCTTGGGTCCGGCGGAGTCCCGTGTTTGTTCATTGTTATTGTCTACATTGCAGTATGTTTTTGAGTCGTTCGGGGTGCCGTTGGCGGTGGAAAAGACGGTGGGGCCCATGACGGAGTTGAGTTTTTTGGGCATTGTTATTGACACTGTTAGGATGGAGTGTCGGTTGCCTGAGGAGAAGGTTCTGGATTTGAGGGGGGCGGTTGGGAGCGCGATGAGGGCACACAAGATTCGTTTGAGGGATTTGCAGTCGCTGTTGGGTAAGTTGAATTTTGCGTGTCGGATCATGCCGATGGGGCGAATTTTTTGTAGGAGGTTGGCGCCTGCTACTGGTGGGGTGGTTGCCCCGCATCATTTTATTCGCTTGGGTCGGGAGTTGAAGGGTAATTTGTTGGTTTGGGACAAGTTTTTGAAGAATTTTAATGGCAGGGCATTGGTGCTGGGGGAGGTGGTGGATAGTTTTGATTTTGATTTGTATTCGGATGCGGCTGGGGGGATAGGTTTCGGGGTGTTCTGTGATGGCCAATGGTGTGCAGATCCGTGGGTGTCTTGGGTGTTGAGGGGTTGGGTTCGTAATGTTGCATTGCTTGAATTGTTTCCGATTGTTTTGGCGGTGGTGCTCTGGAGGGATAGGTTCCGTGATAGGAAGGTTCGATTTCACTGCGACAACCTCGGGGTGGTACAGGCGATTAATGGTTTGACGGCCTCTTCCCCCCCAGTGGTGAAATTGTTGCAGCATTTGGTGTTGTGTTGCTTGGAGATTAATGCTTGGATTGTGGTGGTGCATGTGCCAGGGGTAGAGAACGGTGTTGCTGACTCTCTTTCTCGTTTGAAGTGGGAGCGTTTTCGGCAACTCGCCCCGGAGGCGGAGGCAGTCGGGTTGGTGTGTCCGGAGTCCCTGTGGGAGCTCTTGGAGGTACAGTAGCTGGGTTGTTAAGGGAGTCTTTGAGTGCTGGCACTTGGGCGGCGTACGGTAAGGCATGGAGTGAGTGGGAGGGGTGGTGTGCTGAGTTGGGGCTGGGGGTCGATGAGGGTGAGGTTCCGTTGGTGTTGTTTGTGGGGAATTTAGCGGAGATGGTGAGGTCAGTAGCGCAGGTGAATCGGGTTATGGCGGGGTTGGCGTTTGGTTTCAAGCTTAGGGGCTTCCCTGATTTTACCAAGACCTTTTTGGTTTGGCAGGTGTTGAAGGGGTGAAGGAGGGGGAAGCGTGTTGCGGATAAGAGATGCCCGGTTTCTTTTGCTCTATTGTTGAGGTTAGGGGAGCAGCTGGGTGTGGTTTGTCGGTCTGGGAGTGAGGTACGGTTGTTTGGGTTGGCTTTCTCGTTGGCGTTTTTCAGGGCTTTTCGGCTGGGTGAGTTGGTGTGTCCTAGTGTTACTAGGGCGGGGAGTTTGTGTTGGGGGGATGTGGACTTGTATGGTGACCGGGTGGTGGTGCGGATTCGGGTGTCAAAAACAGGTAATGGGTGCTGTGTGTCGCTGTTTGGGATTCCGGGGTGCAGGTTGTGCCCGGTGCGTTGCTTGAGGCAGTATCAGGAGGGGGTGAGTTTTGGGGCCATGGGGCCCCTGTTGAGGCATGAGGATGGATCGTTTCTGTCGCGTTTTCAGTTCGTGGCAGTGTTTAAGAAATGTTTGGGGGCGATGGGAATGGACTCTAAGCTTTTTACGGGTCATTCCTTCAGGATTGGGGCGGCTACGGAGGCGGCGAGGTTGGGTTTGAGCGAGGAGGTGATTAAGAAAATAGGGAGATGGGAATCTTCTCGTTTTAAATCCTATGTGCGGTTGGGAGGTTGGTGAATTGGGTTGTTGGCATTCATTTTCTTTTGTTTGTGTTGCAGGTGCAGTTTTGGTGTGGATTCTGGGGCATTCCTTTGTTTTCTGGGGAGCGCTGCAGGCTGATGTGCGACCGGAGGGGCGTCAGCTTGGTTTCAGTAGGGACGAGGCAGTGCTGCGATGGTTGGGGAGTAGGGGTATGTTGTGGGGAAGTGTGTTGAGGGAGGTGCATCGTTTTGTGAGGTTGGATCGGGCCCCCGATGTGTTGGTGTTGCATGTCGGGGGTAATGATTTGGGAGTTAGGCCGTGTCGGGAGCTTATTAAGGATATTAAGTTTGATCTGTTGAGGTTGTGGTCTTTGTTTCCAGGTATGGTGACGGTTTGGTCCGACATTGTGGCCAGGAAGAAGTAGAGAGAGGCGCGTTCGGTTGAGCGGGTCAACAAGGCCAGGGTGAAGGTGAATAGGGCTATTGGGAGGTTTGTGGCGCGGAATGGTGCGGTGGCGGTTCGGCATACGGACTTGGAAGCGGGGAGTGGTGGTTTTTGGAGGGCGGATGGTGTTCACCTGAATGCGGTGGGCATTGATCTTTGGGCTTTGGGCTTGCAGAATGGAATTGTCACGGCCATGGCCATGACCGTGACCCCTGAACCGCATGCGGTTGTCAGCGGTTTTGTTTGGTTGTCAATCACAGGTGAGGGCTGTGGTATTTGCCTCACCTGTGGTTGCCGCTGGCAACGGTTTTTATGTGGCAGCCTTGCAGCCTGAGCCGAGTCGTGGCTGCTTGCTGTGTTGTGCGTGCGGTTGCACTTGGCAACTTGTGTGTTTGGTGTGCACTTCCCTTGTCTGGTGTGCACGGGGTTTATTTGTCTGTATTCCCCTTTAAGTTGCTGTCATCCCTTCCCTGGTAGTGGAAGGGTTAACTCCCTTTCTGTGTTGTGTGAGACACTGGGTGTGTCTTTGTGGGTGTGGCCACTTAGGCCTATATAGCCTTGGTGTTTGGCATGGCTCAGGAGGTTGCTTCAGTCATGCTTTGCTGGAGCAGCCTCCTGTGCATTCTACCTGCCAGTGAGAGCCACCCCTGTGGTCATAAACAATCTGTGATTCTCTAGTTTATGTTATGTCCAATTGATGTTTTCCCTGTTATGTTTTGCACCTATGGATCTGGGTTCCTGTGTGTTTGTGTGTGTGCTGTGTCCACTGGTGTTTGGGTGTGGACACTTGCTGTATTGCACAGGATCCAGTCTGTGTGTCTGTGGCAGGTAGGTGTGGAAGTTCTCTTCAGCCTCCTGCCATATCTATAGGCGGTTCATGTTAGTTTCCCAGCAGCTTGGCCATTGAGACCCCTGTCCGTCCGTATCCAGGAGGAACAGGGTGTCTACTCAGCTCCTAGATCAGGGATCTGCGGAGGGTAAGGCAGGGCTCCGAGGTTCCTGAGCATGGGTCCTCCTACTATCAAGGTCGGCCCATGCAGGTAGGTGTTAGGGTCAGGTTCGGGACGCTGTAGGGGGTGACCTGCTCCCTAATCCTGTTCTCCTGGCCTAGCAGCTATAACATCATCTGGCATCGCACGGCTGAGGATTTTCCCCCATCCTCAGCCGTGACAGGAATCGAACGTGCTTTGCGTTTGTGGAGGAACGCGCAGGCTTGAGGGAGTTTGTAAGGTTCAAGCTGCGCGTTGTTGGCGGTGGGAGATCATAGAAGCTGGTGGTTTATGACGGTAGTGGAAATGGGAGGGCCTCAATGGTGGGGCTGGACTCTCCTAGTTTAGGTACTTGGTTAATTGGAGAAGGCATCCATCAGTTGGTGTCTTCGAGCTGGTGCTTACGGCTGGAGGCAAGATGGAGTTGCCAGGTTGGCTTATGGTGGATGGTAACATTTTGGGGCTTCTACGATCTCCCTCGTCAGGGGTTAATGTTAATTGTAATGTTATTGTTATTTATGGATGTATTTATTTTATTAATAAAATGGCTGCTGTGGCCGATTTAAACAAAGCAAAGTGTGTGGTGTCTTATTGGGTTGGTACTTGGTTGGGGGAAAAAGGGGAAGTTATGGTAGGCCCTGAGGAAGTAACCAATAACCCATCATGCCTGCATCCTGCGCTACATCTCCTGTGTAACATGTGCGCAGCCTAAAAATATATTTGACATCCAGTGTACTTTTTCCGTAGACGGTGTCCGCTGTGGACAGTTACATTACCTGCGCTACATCTCCTGTATAATATTCAACTGGATTGACACAGCCTTGTATAGAAACAAGGGTGTACCTCCTTAATATATTAATCAACAGAAGAGAACTGGTACCATAAAATACCCAATAAAATAAATCTTTATTTGACATAAAAACATAGACAGAAATACATGTATATAGAGACCACACAGGGTACTTCCAGAGAACAGTCCACAATGAATGCTATATTCTCAAATAACAAATGATGTGGTATTTTACATTTAACGTGTGAGACACTGCATATAATAAATATCCGAGTCAGCATGCAATATATAAGCTTTTTCTAATCATAAATGCAGTTATCTCTCACCCTAAATGCAAATAGCATCCCTGTAAATGGGGTATCAGTAAAATCTGTATTCAGAGGCTGGTGCCATATATAGTTCACAGCACATTGCATAAAATCTGTTATCTAAGCACCAAGACTAGTCTAAAGTCCTCTCTTACCCCAATGTCCAGTGATTCAAATGCGGCCTGTCTCTGTCAAGCGATCCTCGACGCACGTTTTGCTTATTGCTTCATCAGGAGGATTTGGTTTTTAAGTGGCTATGGAGGTCTATTTATTTAGGCAATGGCCAATGGCTGGCTGCACTGTGATCATGTGATATTGCTTCCTATCAGCTGTACTTAAAGGGGTTGTCCCATTTCATTAATTGCTGTTAATCAGTTTCCCCAAGTGTCCTTGAATAATCTTCTAAATAACTTCTATTTCCTAACTTGCACGGTTCTCCTGAAAAATGCCTTCATCTGCGCCTGTGTTGTCTACCTGTATCCCCTGGTTACGGCCAGATACTTGTGGGGCTTGTATGTGCCGCGCCTGCGCACAATGTCCTACCTTCTCCCCAGCCGGCCGCTCGAGAACGCGCACGCATGCCTCCCCAGCTTGTAAAACAGCCGTGTCCTGCATGCCGGGGAGAGAGACGGTCTGCCTGCCACGCTGATGTCCTGCAGATGCTAGAGGAGGAAGGAGGGCCCTGGAAGATCACAGTGGCAGAGGTTAGTGATTGATATGCTCCCCTGGGCCCTATTAGTCCCAGGCTGACTCCTTCTGGGCGCCGGAGCACACGGCGTCCTCGGTTGCTATGACGCCGTGCACTCCCTCCTGCCACCGGAATACAGTGATACATCTTATAGATCATAGCAGTGTATTACTGTTTTCCGGCAGCAGGAGGGAGCGCACGGCGTCATAGCAACCGAGGACGCCGTGCTCTCTGGTGCCCAGAAGGAGTCCAGGCAGCAATCCACAGATGCCCCCACCCCATAAGTGCCATCCACAGATGCCCCCACCCCATAAGTGCCATCCACAGATGCCCCCACCCCATAAGTGCAATCCACAGATGCCCCCACCCCATAAGTGCCATCCACAGATGCCCCCACCCCATAAGTGCCATCCACAGATGCCCCCACCCCATAAGTGCCATCCACAGATGCCCCCACCCCATAAGTGCAATCCACAGATGCCCCCACCTCATAAGTGCAATCCACAGATGCCCCCACCCCATAAGTGCCATCCACAGATGCCCCCCCCCCCCCCATATAAGCTGGGTAATAGGTCAGTGATAATATCAGACACCGGGAAAGCTGGGTAATAAGTCTATAAGACTTATTACCCAGCTTTCCCGGTGTACAATATTATCACTGACTTATTACCCAGCTTTCCCGGTATCAGATATTATCACTGACTTATTACCCAGCTTTCCCGGTGTACAATATTATCACTGACTTATTACCCAGCTTTCCCGGTGTACAATATTATTGTACACCGGGAAAGCTGGGTAATAAGTCAGTGATAATATCTGATACCGGGAAAGCTGGGTAATAAGTCAGTGATAATATCTGATACCGGGAAAGCTGGGTAATAAGTCTGTAATAATATTGTACACCGGGAAAGCTGGGTAATAAGTCAGTGAATATATCTATCTATATCTAGCACAGATCATATGGCTACTAGCTAACATGCATTTGGGCTGTAGTGATTTATTGTTTTTGCTGCACAGAATGGGTTTGTAACACAGGTTTTATGAGTAAAAGTGTATTAGAATGCAGGACAGCCACAAGTTACTCCATTAGTTCACTAGCATTGGTCAGTGGTCACTGAGTGATTCCCCAGCAGGGGGATGGGCTTTACATACTCTGCAGGCTCCATGTGGATGACTCATCCACATGAACGAGCAAGGACTGAGCTCTCAGGGTGAGTCATGAGGAGGCGTGGCCTTCACTCAACTGCCGGAGCCAAACCAGGAAGTTATCAGGACATTTACTGCTGGTAAGATTGAAAAAGCAAAGTGGGACAACCCCTTTAATATCCTTAGCGGCGCATCGCACGATCGTCAGACACGGATGTTCAAGGGACTTCCGCCCTTCCGTCTGTACGATCCATGCGAGGGCAGAATGCGTCTGACGTCACATGGATCACACCTGACAGGACGGCGAAAGTCCTCCTGCCTGCGATCTGCGATGCGCTCAGGATTCCCTATTCTGTTTATTTTAAGGTGAACGTAGAGCTTTCTCCTGCTCATGATATATTGCTTGTTTTAGTATATACACATATATAGACTAGAATCCCCTCGTACAATCTTACTATTGTTAAATAGGTCCAAAATGACATACCAGATCTCACATTTGAACACTGGACACCGGGGCATCAGGGAGTCAGCATTACTTCCATTTTATCATACATGTTTGCATATTATTATATCATAACTGGTCACATTTTCAGTATTTCCACCTAGTTGCAATGCATTTATGTATATCCTTTAATTATGCTGTTCTCCCTATAATTTGCCAATATCTTATTTTATTCCAATATTCATTTAATATATTATGATATGGTGTAGGATATATCACCATATGACTGCACAGGGAATTTTTACACATATATATCTATATGGTGGCTATTGCTAAATACCATATGAAGATCGAATATACATTGATAACTCCCAGTGGTACAATCTAATAGGTGAATATCATATTCACCCATGTATCTATCAATAATGCAGTCATTAAGATAAATCCCACATCACATCGCATACATACACTATATATCCTATATGTCCAACAGTCCATATTTAATCTACCATTACAAAACAAAATGCCAAGTGCATAGAATTGACTTCATATCAGAGTTACGGGTGTCCGTCCACATACTTGTACACATGCATGGTATGTGAGAGATGTTTTATACAGATCTACATATATAATTGGATGATATATGTCTGTACATATGCAGTCATATTAATCCATCACACATTTGATTTCTCATATGTGTCGTACATCCACAAGTCTGTATCCATATTCCTCCTTTTTGATCAATCTACAATAGTGTCAAGTGCATGAAATAAAGTGCATATTTATTATGACATAATCATACCATTACATAAATAAGTCTATTCACTAATGAATAGTGGAGTGAGTAGACATTACCCCATTCTATATCCAACAATATCAAATTATTAGTGAACATTAAAGTGACATGTGCTATTTGATTATCATAATTACATCTTATTTTCCATATAATAAATAGTTCAATATGATTCTGTCCATACTTAAATAACATCTAAAATTACTTTACCAAATATCTTCATTAATATGATATTTGGATATTATCTCTCTGTGCAGAACAAAAATATTTCATTCAATTAGTGCAAGTATGTTGGGTTTTTATAAATCTATATAGGTGTTGGCATACAGTATATAGGTCCAAAATAATTCCATCTGGTATATAGTCCTAAATTCTTACATATATGTGTGTGATAAATTATCATTCTATATATGTCTCTAACTTACTTCTTACTCGAGACATATATGACCCATTTATTAACTTTTTTATGTGCCTTATATGTACCATTAGTATCTCGTTCACACAGCTGTATGATTGCAAAATGTCTTATTTTTCTTATTTCTCTTTGTCTTCTCTTTTTTTCCTAATCATTTTTATATTTCTTTATCCATAGGTTCCTATAGTCGGTCACAGGTACTTGGAGTCAGCCATCATCCATTCCAAAATAACCATGTAAGTTCTACATAAATCAACAAAAGACAGTGTTAAAAATAATATACATATAACTATATATTAAAAAGCTGTCTAAAGCCTCCTACAACTACAAGAAGGAACTAAATCCCAGGGTTTCATTAAGTCCCTTGGGTGCCATTGTACCCAATCTAAAGATCCACTTACTCTCAACTTGGGCCAGTTTTTTACTCAGGTCTCCCCCTCGTATTCCCATGTGGATCTGGTCTATACCTGTGAATTTTAAGAGCTTTTCATTGCTTTGATGATATAGTTTAAAATGCCTTGGTATTGTCTTAAGATTATTTACATCTTCTTCCTCTTTGCTTTTCTCTATATCACGTATGTGTTCCCTGATCCGTATCCTCAGTTCTCTGGTCGTGAGGCCTATATAAATTTTATTACAGGGACACCTCGCATGATATATTACTCCTTTTGAGGAGCAAGAGATGTATTCTCTGATCTTATACCTTTTGTCATGGTTTAAACCAGTAAATTCTGTGGTCTTTATCATATTTTTACATGCCTTGCATGTCCCACACGGGTAGGATCCTTTTAATTTGTTGGTGCCATCATTATCTGTTTCGCTTATGTAGTAGCTATGTACCAATAGGTCTTTAAAATTCTTTGCCCTTTTTGCTGTTATTAGGGGTTCTTCCGAAATGCATTTCTTTAGCGCCATATCTGTCTGTAGTATATTCCAATTTTTTTAGGATGTCTTTTATTTGCCACCATTGGCTGTTATACTCAGTTAAGAATCTGGTTTTATATGACATGTTTTCATCTCTTGTTATGTTAGGGCACAGTAGTTGTTCTCGGGTCTTTTTCTTTATTTTGCCTGCTCCTTTCTTAATTTGTCTGTTGCTATAGCCCCTGGCTTGGAATCTCTCTATCATTTCCTTACTCCGTTCTTTATACTTGCCTTCATTAGAGCAGATTCTTTTTATTCTTGCAAATTGTCCAGTGGGTATTCCATTTATGGTAGCCTTTAAATGGGATGATTCAGCGTGCAACAGCGCATTGACCGCAGTTTCTTTCCTGTGCACATTGGTTTCTAATGTGCCATTGTCTTTTATTTGTATCTTCAAGTCCAGGAAGGTAACCTCTTTCCCCATCTGGAAAGTTAAAAATATATTGCGATCATTGTTATTAAGGGTGTTAATTAACTTTTTGAAACCCTGGGATTTAGTTCCTTCTTGTAGTTGTAGGAGGCTTTAGACAGCCTTTTAATATATAGTTATATGTATATTTTTTTTAACACTGTCTTTTGTTGATTTATGTAGAACTTACATGGTTATTTTGGAATGGATGATGGCTGACTCCAAGTACCTGTGACCGACTATAGGAACCTATGGATAAAGAAATATAAAAATGATTAGGAAAAAAAGAGAAGACAAAGAGAAATAAGAAAAATAAGACATTTTGCAATCATACAGCTGTGTGAACGAGATACTAATGGTACATATAAGGCACATAAAAAAGTTAATAAATGGATCATATATGTCTCGAGTAAGAAGTAAGTTAGAGACATATATAGAATGATAATTTATCACACACATATATGTAACAATTTAGGACTATATACCAGATGGAATTATTTTGGACCTATATACTGTATGCCAACACCTATATAGATTTATAAAAACCCAACATACTTGCACTAATTGAATGAAATATTTTTGTTCTGCACAGAGAGATAATATCCAAATATCATATTAATGAAGATATTTGGTAAAGTAATTTTAGATGTTATTTAAGTATGGACAGAATCATATTGAACTATTTATTATATGGAAAATAAGATGTAATTATGATAATCAAATAGCACATGTCACTTTAATGTTCACTAATAATTTGATATTGTTGGATATAGAATGGGGTAATGTCTACTCACTCCACTATTCATTAGTGAATAGACTTATTTATGTAATGGTATGATTATGTCATAATAAATATGCACTTTATTTCATGCACTTGACACTATTGTAGATTGATCAAAAAGGAGGAATATGGATACAGACTTGCGGATGTACGACACATATGAGAAATCAAATGTGTGATGGATTAATATGACTGCATATGTACAGACATATATCATCCAATTATATATGTAGATCTGTATAAAACATCTCTCACATACCATGCATGTGTACAAGTATGTGGACGGACACCCGTAACTCTGATATGAAGTCAATTCTATGCACTTGGCATTTTGTTTTGTAATGGTAGATTTAATATGGACTGTTGGACATATACACTACGTGCAGAATTATTAGGCAAATGAGTATTTTGACCACATCATCCTCTTTATGCATGTTGTCTTACTCCAAGCTGTATAGGCTCAAAAGCCTACTACCAATTAAGCATATTAGGTGATGTGCATCTCTGTAATGAGAAGGGGTCTGGTCTAATGACATCAACACCCTATATCAGGTGTGCATAATTATTAGGCAACTTCCTTTCCTTTGGCAAAATGGGTCAAAAGAAGGACTTGACAGGCTCAGAAAAGTCAAAAATAGTGAGATATCTTGCAGAGGGATGCAGCACTCTTAAAATTGCAAAGCTTCTGAAGCGTGATCATCGAACAATCAAGCGTTTCATTCAAAATAGTCAACAGGGTCGCAAGAAGCGTGTGGAAAAACCAAGGCGCAAAATAACTGCCCATGAACTGAGAAAAGTCAAGCGTGCAGCTGCCAAGATGCCACTTGCCACCAGTTTGGCCATATTTCAGAGCTGCAACATCACTGGAGTGCCCAAAAGCACAAGGTGTGCAATACTCAGAGACATGGCCAAGGTAAGAAAGGCTGAAAGACGACCACCACTGAACAAGACACACAAGCTAAAAAGTCAATACTGGGCCAAGAAATATCTCAAGACTGATTTTTCTAAGGTTTTATGGACTGATGAAATGAGAGTGAGTCTTGATGGGCCAGATGGCTGGATTGGTAAAGGGCAGAGAGCTCCAGTCCGACTCAGACGCCAGCAAGGTGGAGGTGGAGTACTGGTTTGGGCTGGTATCATCAAAGATGAGCTTGTGGGGCCTTTTTGGGTTGAGGATGGAGTCAAGCTCAACTCCCAGTCCTACTGCCAGTTTCTGGAAGACACCTTCTTCAAGCAGTGGTACAGGAAGAAGTCTGCAAGGTAAGAAAAACATGATTTTCATGCAGGACAATGCTCCATCACACGCGTCCAAGTACTCCACAACGTGGCTGGCAAGAAAGGGTATAAAAGAAGAAAATCTAATGACATGGCCTCCTTGTTCACCTGATCTGAACCCCATTGAGAACCTGTGGTCCATCATCAAATGTGAGATTTACAAGGAGGGAAAACAGTACACCTCTCTGAACAGTGTCTGGGAGGCTGTGGTTGCTGCTGCACGCAATGTTGATGGTGAACAGATCAAAACACTGACAGAATCCATGGATGGCAGGCTTTTGAGTGTCCTTGCAAAGAAAGGTGGCTATATTGGTCACTGATTTGTTTTTGTTTTGTTTTTGAATGTCAGAAATGTATATTTGTGAATGTTGAGATGTTATATTGGTTTCACTGGTAAAAATAAATAATTGAAATGGGTATATATTTGTTTTTTGTTAAGTTGCCTAATAATTATGTACAGTAATAGTCACCTGCACACACAGATATCCCCCTAAAATAGCTAAAACCAAAAACAAACTAAAAACTACTTCCAAAAATATTCAGCTTTGATATTAATGAGTTTTTTGGGTTCCTTGAGAACATGGTTGTTGTTCAATAATAAAATTAATCCTCAAAAATACAACTTGCCTAATAATTCTGCACTCCCTGTAGGATATATAGTGTATGTATGCGATGTGATGTGGGATTTATCTTAATGACTGCATTATTGATAGATACATGGGTGAATATGATATTCACCTATTTGATTGTACCACTGGGAGTTATCAATGTATATTCGATCTTCATATGGTATTTAGCAATAGCCACCATATAGATATATATGTGTAAAAATTCCCTGTGCAGTCATATGGTGATATATCCTACACCATATCATAATATATTAAATGAATATTGGAATAAAATAAGATATTGGCAAATTATAGGGAGAACAGCATAATTAAAGGATATACATAAATGCATTGCAACTAGGTGGAAATACTGAAAATGTGACCAGTTATGATATAATAATATGCAAACATGTATGATAAAATGGAAGTAATGCTGACTCCCTGATGCCCCGGTGTCCAGTGTTCAAATGTGAGATCTGGTATGTCATTTTGGACCTATTTAACAATAGTAAGATTGTACGAGGGGATTCTAGTCTATATATGTGTATATACTAAAACAAGCAATATATCATGAGCAGGAGAAAGCTCTATGTTCACCTTAAAATAAACAGAATAGGGAATCCTGAGCGCATCGCAGATCGCAGGCAGGAGGACTTTCGCCGTCCCGTCAGGCGTGATCCATGTGACGTCAGACGCATTCTGCCCTCGCATGGATCGTACAGACGGAAGGGCGGAAGTCCCTTGAACATCCGTGTCTGACGATCGTGCGATGCGCCGCTAAGGATATTAAGTACAGCTGATAGGAAGCAATATCACATGATCACAGTGCAGCCAGCCATTGGCCATTGCCTAAATAAATAGACCTCCATAGCCACTTAAAAACCAAATCCTCCTGATGAAAGGTGACCATTATTCCAAAATTGCTTACCCCATTTACAGGGATGCTATTTGCATTTAGGGTGAGAGATAACTGCGTTTATGATTAGAAAAAGCTTATATATTGCATGCTGACTCGGATATTTATTATATGCAGTGTCTCACACGTTAAATGTAAAATACCACATCATTTGTTATTTGAGAATATAGCATTCATTGTGGACTGTTCTCTGGAAGTACCCTGTGTGGTCTCTATATACATGTATTTCTGTCTATGTTTTTATGTCAAATAAAGATTTATTTTATTGGGTATTTTATGGTACCAGTTCTCTTCTGTTGATTAATCTCCTGTATAATGTTTGCATATCTGAAATATCAGTGACATACAGTGTAATTTTCTTCGCCGCTGGTGACAGCAAAATTATCTGCGCTACATCTCCTGTGTAACGTGTGCGCAGCCTAAAAATATCTGTGACATCCAGTGTACTTTTAATGTAGACGGTGTCCGCTGCGGACAGTTACATTACCTGGGCTACATCTCCTGTGTAACGTGTGCGCAGCCTAAAAATATCTGTGACATCCAGTGTACTTTTAATGTAGACGGTGTCCGCTGCGGACAGTTACATTACCTGCGCTACATCTCCTGTATAACGTTTGCATATCCGAAATATCAGTGACATTCAGTCAAATGTTTTTGCTGCTGGTGGCAGCGACATTACCTGCGCTACATCTCCTATATAACGTTTGCCGATTGAATATCAGTGACATTAATTCAGTGTAATTTTTTATTAGCCGATGGTGACAGCGACATTACTTGCACTTTACCTCCTGTATAACATTTGTGCATCCTAAATATCAGTGACATTTATTCAGCTACTGTACGTGTGACATACTTGCAAGCATATATACCATTTAATGTGCTCAAGGCTAACAGTAAGGGACGGGGAAGAGGCCGTGCTGCTGATGGTGCACGCCAAGGCCGTGGCCCTGGGCACGGTGAAACTGTGCCTGCTGCCAGAGCACAAGAAACACACTCATCCACGATACCTAGCTTCATGTCCCAGTTTGCAGGGCGGCACAGGACACCACTCTCGAAGTCAGACTAGTGCGACCAGGTGGTCGGTCGGTTGGATTGCAGCAGATAATGCTTCCAGTTGGTTAAGCACCACCCTGTCTTCCACAAAGTCAAGTCTCAGTAGCCAAGAGTCTGGTCAACAGAATCCTCACCCTGATACTCCTTCCACCGACCATGGAGAGTCTTGGCAAACAAGTGATCCCACACTCGGATATTTCGAGGAGCTGTTTTTGTCACCATTCCTTAATTTGGGCCTCTCACCAAACCCGCTTGAAGACGGACATGAGGAGATCTTTTGCCCTGAATCCCAAACTCTGGAGCATCCACAGTCAGAAGAAGATGACGGTGGAGAACAGCAATTTTTTTTTCACGAGGTGGATGATGATGATGAGACACAGTTGACAATAAGTCAACCGCAATTAGTGTCTCAAGAGGTTCATGATGAGGATGAGACACAGTTGTCAATAACTGAGGTTGTTGTTAGGTCAACAAGTCAGGAGGATGGCCAGAGTGAGGAAGTGGAAGAGGAGGTGGTGGACGATGAAATCACTGACCCAATCTAGGAAGGTGGCAAGCTGAACGAGGACAGCAGTACAGAGGGGGAGGGATCCGCAGCACTGCAACAGGCTGGAAGAGGCAGTGGGGTGGCAAAAGGGAGAAGGTGGGCCACACAAAACAGGCCCGCAACTGTTCGCCGGTGCACCCCCTTGTGGCAATCTCCCTTGCCAAGGGGTAGGTGTTCCGCAGTCTGGCGCTTTTTTGAGGAAAGTGCAAACGATAAAAGAATTGTCATTTGCAACCTGTGCCGTACCAAAATGAGCAGGGGCGTGACCACTAGCAATCTCACCGCCACCAGCATGATCCGCCACATGACATCAAAGCACCCGAATAGTTGGGCCGAACGCCTGGGTCCACAACCAGTGTCTGCAGGTCACACCACTGCCTCCTCTTCTCCTGTGTTACGTGCTGACCAATCCCCTGTCCAAGACGCAGGCCCGGATGCTTCCTGCCATGCACCTGGACCTTCGCAAGCACCATCAACTAGTACATCCACTTCTGTGTCCCAGCGCAGCGTACAGATGTCTATTCCCCAGGCCTTAGAATGAAAGCACAAATACCCAGCCACCCACCCACAGACCATAGCAATAAATTTGCGCCTTTCTAAATTGCTGGCCCTGGAAATCTTGTTATTTAGGCTTCTGGACACTGAGGCTTTCCGCAGCCTGATGGCGGTGGCCATACCGCGTTACTCTGTCCCTAGCTGCCAATATTTTTCACGGTGTGCAGTCCCAGCCTTACATCAGCATGTGTCCCGTAACATCACCCGTGCCCTGACCAACGAAGTTATTAGGAAGGTCCACTTAACGACTGACAAATGGACAAATGCTTTTGGCCAGGGATGCTACATTTCCCTGATGGCACACTGGGTGAACGTTGTGGACGCCAGAAGAGAGTCGTACCCTAGGATAGCACAGGTACTACCAACGCCAAAGATTGCGGGCCCTACTTCCATCAGGGTTTCCGCACCCACCTACGTTACTGGCTAGAATCCCCCCTTCTCCTCCTCGGCCTCCTCCTCCACTTCCACCTCTGAATTATCATCTTGCAGCACCAGTCAGTAGCTGGAAGCAGTGTAGCACTGCAGTGGGGAAGCAGCAACAGGCCGTGCTTAAACTGATCTGCTTAGGTGAAAAACAGCACACCGCCGCAGAGCTGTGGCAGGGAATAAGGGACCAGACCTATGCTGCTGGGGGCATAATAACTGATAAGCGCATTCGCCTGTCAACTAAAAATGCTGACCGGTTGACTCTTATAAAAATGAGCAAGGCCTGGATTGCCCCTGACTTCTCTATTCCACCAGAGGAAAGCGGCTGAAGATAAAGGCACTCTAAATGTGGCTTTTATGGTGTACTGAATACACTGTATTCCCATGCACCCCTTCCACCACTAAAAAGGGTATATGGTTCAATCTCCCTTTTCTCGTCCTCCTCCATCATATCAACATGCTTATTAGGCTGCCCTCGCTCCTAATGTTTTAGAGGGTCAGCTCAGCAGCAGGCACACACCCATAATGTTTTAGAGGGTCACCAGCAGGCCCTCGCCCATAATGTTTTTGAGGGTAACCAGCAGGCCCTCAACCATAATGTTTTTGATGGTCACCAGCACGCCCTCGCCCATAATGTTTTTGAAAGTCACCAGCAGGCCCTCGCCCATAATGTTTTAGAGTGTCACCAGCAGGCCCTTGTTCTTAATGTTTTAGAGGGTCAGATCAGCAGCAGTCCCTCGCCCCTAATGTTTAAAGGATCAACTCAGCAGCAGACCCTCACCCCTAATGTTTTAGAAGGTCAGATTAGCAGCAGGCACTCGCCCCTATTGTTTTAGCGGGTCAGCTCAGCAGCAGCCCCTCGCCCCTAATGTTTTAGAAAGTCAGATCAGAAGCAAGCACTCTCCCCTAATGTTTTAGAGGGTCATATCAGCAGTAGGCACTTGCGCCTAATGTTTTAGAAGGTCAGATCGGCAGCAGGCACTCGCCCCTAATGTTTTAGAGGGTCAGCTCAGCAGCAGACCCTCACCCCTAATGTTTTAGATGGTCAGATCAGCAGGCCCTTGCTCCAATAGTTTTTAAGGGGCACCAGCAGGCCATCAATTATAATTTTTCAAGGGTGTGTATGATGCCCTCCTTTATGTGTATCAAAGGGTGTATTGTAGTGCCGGTTCCTTGTCATTTTTGGCAGCCCTTTCACTTAGTGCATAGGCTTTATGAGTGTAGGAGTTCTACTACCTGAACAATTGTACCACAATGTGAATGAGGCCCTCCTTTATGTTATATACAGGTTGTATCGGAGTGCCTCTTCCTTGTAGTTTTTGGCAGCACTTGCAATTTATATACAAGTAAATATACAGGAAAGAAAGTTTCCTAACAATTTTTCCTCTAAAATCGATTTTATCTTTGGTTTTGTGCGTATTATTGTCAGTCTGTAAAACTGGGGTACTACTCAGACAACATTGTTCCCAGCAGTGACCTGGGAGTCCAAGATGCATCCAGACATCCTCTGCATGCTGTTCCCGAACCATTTCAGTGGTGTTTCCATCAATTTCTGACCTTTTCATGTGAACCAGACACCCTCCCCTCTTCAGAGCAGGGGGTGCCTGGTTTAATGCTCGGGTTCTCCCTTTGACTTCCATTGTGCTCGGAAGAGCACCCGAGCATCCTGAGGTGTTCTACTCAAGCACCCAAGCACTTTGGTGCTCGACCAACACTAATGCCAATCTTTGCAGGTCTTCTGGCTTACAGGTAATGTCTGAGCTAGACTACACAGGCTATAGCACAAAAGAGCAACATCCAGATGGAGAACCTGTTGAAACTATGGGATTTGCGTTGGTGATTTGAAGTCACTGTGCGTTGAGCAGATAGTTCAGGTCAGATTTCTTCATCGGCATCTCCCAGGCTGTGAGCTCTGCGCTGCGATTGGCCAACGCTAGAGCAGAACAAGGGCAGACTCTGCCTACCATAACTTAGTGACTGAAATCTCCGCCTACTATAACTTAGTGGCCGGAGATACCGGAGGGCATAGCGGGAGAACGGAGCGGCGCCCAGGGATAATAGTAAGTGCAGTGAGATCCCCGGGTGCCGCTCTCCATGTCTGTATACTTAGTTCACAATGTCATAATCGGTGAAAGGTCCTCTTCAAGGACCAGGCCATTTTTTTGCAAATCTGACCAGTGTTATTTTATGTGGCGATAACTTTAAAACGCTTTGACTTATCCATGCCATTCTGAGATTGTTTTTTCATCACATATTGTACCTCATGATACTGGTAAAATGGAGTAAAAAAAATCTTTTTTATTTATAAAGAAAATACCAAATCTGCCCAAAAATTTTTTAAATTAGCAAAATTTCCAAGTTTCTCTACTTCTATAATACAGTACATAGTAATACCTACAAAAATAGTTATTAATTTACATTCCCCATATGTCTACTTCATGTTTGTTTGGATCATTTTGGGAATTACATTATATTTTTGGGGGATGTTACAAGGCTTAGAAGTTTCGAAGCAAATCTTGAAATTTTTCAGAAATTTTCAAAAACCCACTTTTCAAGGACCAGTTCAGATCTGAAGTCACTTTGTGAGGCTTACATAATAGAAAAATGACCCCATTCTAGAAACTACACCCCTCAAGGTATTCAAAACTGATTTTACAAACTTGGTTTACCCTTTAGGTGTTCCACAAGAATTCATGGAAAATAGAGATGTTCCATTTTAATAATTTGTTTCCAGTTACAAAGCAAGGGTTAACAGCCAAACCAAACTCAATATTTATGGCTCTGATTCTGTAGTTTACAGAAACATCCCATATGTGGTCGTAAACCTCTGTACGGGCACACGGCAGGGCGCAGAAGGAAAGAAATGCCATATGGTTTTTGGAAGGCAGATTTTGCTGAACTGTTTTTTTGACACCATGTCCCATTTGAAGCCCCCCTGATGCACCCCTAGAGTAGAAACTCCAAAAAAGTGCCCCCATTTTAGAAACTACTGGATAGAGTGGCAGTTTTGTTGGTACTATTTTAGGGCAATGTTTTTTGGTTGCTCTATATTACACTTTTTGTGAGGCAAGGTAACAAGAAATAGCTGTTTTGGCAACGTTTTTATTTTTTATTTACAAAATTCATCTGACATTTGAGATCATGTGATATTATTATAGAGCTTTTTATAGAGTTATTACGGAAGCGGCGATACCTAATATGTATACTTTTTTTATTTATGTAAGGTTTACACAATAATATCATTTTTGAAACAAAAAAAAAATCATGTTTTAGTGTCTATATTCTGAGAGTCATAGTTTTTTCAGTTTTTGGGCGATTATCTCAGGTATGATCTAATTTTTTCGGGATGAGATGATGGTTTTATTGGCACTATTTTGGGGTGCATATAACTTTTTGATCGCTTGCTATTACACTTTTTGTGATGTAAGGTGACAAAAAATTGTTTATTTAGCACAGTTTTTTTTTTTACGGTGTTCACCTGAGGGGTTAGGTCATGTGATATTTTTATAGAGCTGGTCGATACCTAATATGTATACTTTTTTATTTATTTATGTAAGTTTTACACAAATAACAGCTTTTTTGAAACAAAAAAAATGTTTTAGTGTCTCCATATTCTGAGCCATATTTTTTTGATTTTTTGGGTGATCTTCTCACATAGAGGGCTAATTTTTTTTGCGGGATGAGGTGACGGTTAGATTGGTACTATTTTGGTCGGCATACGCCTTTTTTATTGCTTGCTGTTGTACTTTTTGTGATGTAAGGTGACAAAAAAAATTGTTTATTTAGCACAGTTTTTATTTTTTATAGTCTTTGACTGAGGGGTTAGGTCATGTGATATTTTTATAGAGCCGGTCGATACGGACGTGGCCATACCTAATATGTCTACTCCCCCCCCCCCCTATTTTTTACCAATTTTTTTAACTTTATTTGGGGAAAATTAAGTTTTTGCTTATTTTTACTTGAAACTTAATTTTTGGGGGGAAAACTTTATTTTTTCAACTTATTTTTCACTTTATTTTTTGTCCCACTTTGGGACTTCAACTTTTGGGGGTCTAATACTTCTGTATTGGAATGCATTGGCTGTATGAGTAATACAGTTAGTATTACTCATACAGCTTCCGGCCTGTGAGATCTAGGGGGCTGGATCTCACAGGCTCGCCACCGCAAGGCAGCGCCGATGCCTCAGTAAGGCTGCCTTCCATGACATCGGGTCCCCCCTACAGCCCCACGGGGACCCGATGGCACCGCCGCCTGCCGCACCAGGTAAAAGCCGCAAACCGCAGGTCTGATTTCACCTGTGGTTTGCGGCGATCACCGACACGGGGGGGTCACGGGACCCCCCCCCCCGCGCATTGACCCAAGGTGCCTGCTCAATGATTTGAGCAGGCACCTTGTTCCGATTACCACCCGCCGCGCAGCGGTGATCAGAAATACACAGGACGTACCGGTACGCCCTGTGTCCTTAAGTACTGGGTCATCAGGGCGTACCGGTACGCCCTGTGTCCGGAAGAGGTTAAGGTGGTTCGGTGCGACCGATCTAGTCACGTGGTCCGCAGGATTATGCTGTGTAGGTACTGTTTAGGACAAGTGGATCTCCTGATCCTTAGCACCCGATTGCAGACGTAGACGTAAAAACGTCTGGTTTTGTTGCAGATTTATGCTAGGACTACCTTGCTGGCCGTATAAAACTCGACTTCTTCGATTTCTAGGTTCATTCCAGAAGTTATAAGTTCAGCCAACTCCACTGCAAGAACAGCAGCGCAGAGCTCCAGTCTGGGAATCGTTTGTTCGCGGAGTGGCGCCAGTTTGGTCCGGCTCATGACAAATCTTATATGGCATTGTTCTTTGACATCAATGGTCTTTAGGTATGCTACGGCAGCAATTGCTTTGACTGAAGCATCGCAGAAGATATATAGTCTTTGCATCTTGACTTCAGTAGATGGCATGGAGGCATATGGTTGTGTCACATGAAGGCTGGACAAAGCTTCGAGACACTTCTTCCAACCTGTCCACAGGTCCTTTTTCTCCATGGGGAGTGGATCATCCCAATCAGATGTCTCTATGGTGAAGGCCTTTAGCATAATTTTACCTTGGATGCTAACAGGCACTACGAATACCAGAGGATCACATAAGCTTTTTATGGTGGACAGAACTGCGTGTGAAGGGCTTTTCTTCCTTGCTAATTTGGAAGGTGAATGTGTCTGCCTTTAAATCCCAGAGCAAACCGAGGCTCCGCTGCATGGGAAGGAAGTCAGTGCTAAGATCCAAGTCCTTTAGATCACTTGAATGGTCTTGGGGTGAGAAGGCCTCCATTAACTTACGGCTGTTGGAGCCAATTTTGTGCAACCTCAAGTTGGATAGAGCGAGCATCTCTTGAGCCCTTTTGAGGACACTGATTGCGGTCTCATTCATGGGTGTGGATTTCAAACTGTCGTCCACGTAGAAATCTTTTTCAACAAAGGATCTGACATCTGACCCATACTTTTCTTCACCCTCTTGGGCTGAATGTCTGAGACCGTAGATAGTGACTGCAGGGGAAGGACTGTTTCCAAAGATGTGCACATACGGTACTCTACAATGTCTTCATTGGGGTCATTGTTGCGGTACCAGAAGAACCTCAAGTAGTTTCTGTGTACTTCCTTGACGAGGAAGCAGTGGAACATCTGTTGTATGTCGGCCATAAATGCTACGGAATCTCTGCGGAAGCATAGAGGTACCTCTAGAAGTCTGTTGTTGAGGTCTGGACCAGACAGTAAGACATCGTTTAGCGAGACTCCTTCGCACCTGGCGCTCGAGTCGAATACTACTCTTATCTGCCCTGGCTTTTTAGAATGATACACACCAAATATGGGTAAGTACCAACACTCCTTGGAGTCTTGGAGCACGGGTGCCATTTCCGCATGGTTGTTCTCGAATATTCTTTCCATGAAGGTAAAGAAAAGTTATCTCGTCTCTGGTGTCCTCTGAAGTTTATGTTTGAGGGAGATAAATCGGCTGAAGACAAGTTCTTTGTTGTTAGGTAAGCGTTGTCTCCGGGGTTTAAGCGGTAATAGGTGCGACCCAGATTTTTGACTTGTCTTTTACTATTCCTTGATCCATGATCTCCAAGAACAGCCTGTCTTCTATGGACATTGCGACCCTGTTGTCTTCTCTTGTCCTGTGGACAACTGTGCACCCTAAGTGATCTTGCTCACCATCGCGGGCGTGGTCTTCACAGGAGGGATCCACGAAAAGACAAGGCACAGGAGTAGGGATGAGCGAACTCGAACTGTATAGTTCGGGTTCGTACCGAATTTTGGGGTGTCCGTGACACGGACCCGAACCCGGACATTTTCGTAAAAGTCCGGGTTCGGGTTCGGTGTTCGTCGCTTTCTTGGCGCTTTTGTGACGCTTTCTTGGCGCTTTTTGAAAGGCTGCAAAGCAGCCAATCAACAAGCGTCATACTACTTGCCCCAAGAGGCCATCACAGCCATGCCTACTATTGGCATGGCTGTGATTGGCCAGAGCACCATGTGACCCAGCCTCTATTTAAGCTGGAGTCACATAGCGCCGCCCGTCACTCTGCTCTGATTAGCGTAGGGAGAGGTTGCGGCTGCGACAGTAGGGCGAGATTAGGCAGATTAACTCCTCCAAAGGACTTGATTAACTGATCGATCTGCAGCTGTGGATCATTGAGCTGCTGATCCTCAATTGCTCACTGTTTTTAGGCTGCACAGACCGTTTGTCAGTCTCATTTTTCTGGGGTGATCGGCGGCCATTTTGTGTCTTGTGGTGCGCCAGCACAAGCTGCGACCAAGTGCATTTAACCCTCAATGGTGTGGTTGTTTTTTGGCTAAAGCCTACATCAGGGTGAAGCTGTCACACCAAGTGCATTTAACCAGCAATAGTCTGTTCATTTTTTGGCCATATACAAAATCAGGGGCAAGCTGCGCCTGTCACCAAGTGCATTTAACCCTCAATGGTGTGGTTGTTTTTTGGCTAAAGCCTACATCAGGGTGAAGCTGTGACACCAAGTGCATTTAACCAGCAATAGTCTGTTCATTTTTTGGCCATATACAAAATCAGGGGCAAGCTGCGCCTGTCACCAAGTGCATTTAACCCTCAATGGTGTGGTTGTTTTTTGGCTAAAGCCTACATCAGGGTGAAGCTGTCACACCAAGTGCATTTAACCAGCAATAGTCTGTTCATTTTTTGGCCATATACAAAATCAGGGGCAAGCTGCGCCTGTCACCAAGTGCATTTAACCCTCAATGGTGTGGTTGTTTTTTGGCTAAAGCCTACATCAGGGTGAAGCTGTCACACCAAGTGCATTTAACCAGCAATAGTCTGTTTATTTTTTGGCCATATCCCAGTCTAATTCTGTCACTAAATCCATACCGGTCACCCAGCGCCTAAATACTAGGCCTCAAATTTATATCCAGCTAAATCTGTCCCTAGTGCTGTAGCTGGGCGAGTTATTTAGTGTCCGTTCAAGCACATTTCTTGTTCTGGGTTGAAATACAATTCCCAATTTAGCAATTTCATAATTTAGTGGTTCCTGCTATATCAGAGCTATTTGAAATCTATCCCAAAAAGGGTATATAATATTGAAGGTGCACATTGGGTCATTCAGAATAACTTCACACACACCCGCTACTGTGTATTTCCAAGTCTAATTCTGTCACTAAACCCATACCTGTCACCCAGCGCCTAAATACTAGGCCTCAAATTTAAATCCCTCTAAATCTCTCGTTACCGCTGTACTGTTGTTGCTGGGCAAGATATTTAGTGTCCGTCAAAGCACATTTTTTGTTCTGGGTTGAAGTACAATTCCCAATTTAGCAATTTCATAATTTAGTGGTTCCTGCTATATCAGAGCTATTTGAAATCTATCCCAAAAAGGGTATATAATATTGAAGGTGCACATTGGGTCATTCAGAATAACTTCACACACACCCGCTACTGTGTATTTCCAAGTCTAATTCTGTCACTAAACCCATACCTGTCACCCAGCGCCTAAATACTAGGCCTCAAATTTAAATCCCTCTAAATCTCTCGTTACCGCTGTACTGTTGTTGCTGGGCAAGATATTTAGTGTCCGTCAAAGCACATTTTTTGTTCTGGGTTGAAGTACAATTCCCAATTTAGCAATTTCATAATTTAGTGGTTTCTGCTATATCAGAGCTATTTGAAATCTATCCCTAAAAGGGTATATAATATTGAAGGTGCACATTGGGTCATTCAGAATAACTTCACACACACGCTTCTGTGCATTTCCAAGTCTAATTCTGTCACTAAATCCATACCGGTGACCCAGCGCCTAAATACTAGGCCTCAAATTTAAATCCCTCTAAATCTCTCGTTACCCACCGCTGTACTGTTGTTGCTGGGCAAGATATTTAGTGTCCGTCAAAGCACATTTTTTGTTCTGGGTTGAAGTACAATTCCCAATTTAGCAATTTCATAATTTAGTGGTTTCTGCTATATCAGAGCTATTTGAAATCTATCCCTAAAAGGGTATATAATATTGAAGGTGCACATAGGGTCATTCAGAATAACTTCACACACACGCTTCTGTGCATTTCCAAGTCTAATTCTGTCACTAAATCCATACCGGTGACCCAGCGCCTAAATACTAGGCCTCAAATTTAAATCCCTCTAAATCTCTCGTTACCCACCGCTGTACTGTTGTTGCTGGGCAAGATATTTAGTGTCCGTCAAAGCACATTTTTTGTTCTGGGTTGAAGTACAATTCCCAATTTAGCAATTTCATAATTTAGTGGTTTCTGCTATATCAGAGCTATTTGAAATCTATCCCTAAAAGGGTATATAATATTGAAGGTGCACATAGGGTCATTCAGAATAACTTCACACACACGCTTCTGTGCATTTCCAAGTCTAATTCTGTCACTAAATCCATACCGGTGACCCAGCGCCTAAATACTAGGCCTCAAATTTAAATCCCTCTAAATCTCTCGTTACCCACCGCTGTACTGTTGTTGCTGGGCAAGATATTTAGTGTCCGTCAAAGCACATTTTTTGTTCTGGGTTGAAGTACAATTCCCAATTTAGCAATTTCATAATTTAGTGGTTTCTGCTATATCAGAGCTATTTGAAATCTATCCCTAAAAGGGTATATAATATTGAAGGTGCACATAGGGTCATTCAGAATAACTTCACACACACGCTTCTGTGCATTTCCAAGTCTAATTCTGTCACTAAATCCATACCGGTGACCCAGCGCCTAAATACTAGGCCTCAAATTTAAATCCCTCTAAATCTCTCGTTACCCACCGCTGTACTGTTGTTGCTGGGCAAGATATTTAGTGTCCGTCAAAGCACATTTTTTGTTCTGGGTTGAAGTACAATTCCCAATTTAGCAATTTCATAATTTAGTGGTTTCTGCTATATCAGAGCTATTTGAAATCTATCCCTAAAAGGGTATATAATATTGAAGGTGCACATAGGGTCATTCAGAATAACTTCACACACACGCTTCTGTGCATTTCCAAGTCTAATTCTGTCACTAAATCCATACCGGTGACCCAGCGCCTAAATACTAGGCCTCAAATTTAAATCCCTCTAAATCTCTCGTTACCCACCGCTGTACTGTTGTTGCTGGGCAAGATATTTAGTGTCCGTCAAAGCACATTTTTTGTTCTGGGTTGAAGTACAATTCCCAATTTAGCAATTTCATAATTTAGTGGTTTCTGCTATATCAGAGCTATTTGAAATCTATCCCTAAAAGGGTATATAATATTGAAGGTGCACATAGGGTCATTCAGAATAACTTCACACACACGCTTCTGTGCATTTCCAAGTCTAATTCTGTCACTAAATCCATACCGGTGACCCAGCGCCTAAATACTAGGCCTCAAATTTAAATCCCTCTAAATCTCTCGTTACCCACCGCTGTACTGTTGTTGCTGGGCAAGATATTTAGTGTCCGTCAAAGCACATTTTTTGTTCTGGGTTGAAGTACAATTCCCAATTTAGCAATTTCATAATTTAGTGGTTTCTGCTATATCAGAGCTATTTGAAATCTATCCCTAAAAGGGTATATAATATTGAAGGTGCACATAGGGTCATTCAGAATAACTTCACACACACGCTTCTGTGCATTTCCAAGTCTAATTCTGTCACTAAATCCATACCGGTGACCCAGCGCCTAAATACTAGGCCTCAAATTTAAATCCCTCTAAATCTCTCGTTACCCACCGCTGTACTGTTGTTGCTGGGCAAGATATTTAGTGTCCGTCAAAGCACATTTTTTGTTCTGGGTTGAAGTACAATTCCCAATTTAGCAATTTCATAATTTAGTGGTTTCTGCTATATCAGAGCTATTTGAAATCTATCCCTAAAAGGGTATATAATATTGAAGGTGCACATAGGGTCATTCAGAATAACTTCACACACACGCTTCTGTGCATTTCCAAGTCTAATTCTGTCACTAAATCCATACCGGTGACCCAGCGCCTAAATACTAGGCCTCAAATTTAAATCCCTCTAAATCTCTCGTTACCCACCGCTGTACTGTTGTTGCTGGGCAAGATATTTAGTGTCCGTCAAAGCACATTTTTTGTTCTGGGTTGAAGTACAATTCCCAATTTAGCAATTTCATAATTTAGTGGTTTCTGCTATATCAGAGCTATTTGAAATCTATCCCTAAAAGGGTATATAATATTGAAGGTGCACATAGGGTCATTCAGAATAACTTCACACACACGCTTCTGTGCATTTCCAAGTCTAATTCTGTCACTAAATCCATACCGGTGACCCAGCGCCTAAATACTAGGCCTCAAATTTAAATCCCTCTAAATCTCTCGTTACCCACCGCTGTACTGTTGTTGCTGGGCAAGATATTTAGTGTCCGTCAAAGCACATTTTTTGTTCTGGGTTGAAGTACAATTCCCAATTTAGCAATTTCATAATTTAGTGGTTTCTGCTATATCAGAGCTATTTGAAATCTATCCCTAAAAGGGTATATAATATTGAAGGTGCACATAGGGTCATTCAGAATAACTTCACACACACGCTTCTGTGCATTTCCAAGTCTAATTCTGTCACTAAATCCATACCGGTGACCCAGCGCCTAAATACTAGGCCTCAAATTTAAATCCCTCTAAATCTCTCGTTACCCACCGCTGTACTGTTGTTGCTGGGCAAGATATTTAGTGTCCGTCAAAGCACATTTTTTGTTCTGGGTTGAAGTACAATTCCCAATTTAGCAATTTCATAATTTAGTGGTTTCTGCTATATCAGAGCTATTTGAAATCTATCCCTAAAAGGGTATATAATATTGAAGGTGCACATAGGGTCATTCAGAATAACTTCACACACACGCTTCTGTGCATTTCCAAGTCTAATTCTGTCACTAAATCCATACCGGTGACCCAGCGCCTAAATACTAGGCCTCAAATTTATATCCCGCTAAATCTCTCGTTACCGCTGTACTGTTGTTGCTGGGCAAGATATTTAGTGTCCGTCAAAGCACATTTTTTGTTCTGGGTTGAAGTACAATTCCCAATTTAGCAATTTCATAATTTAGTGGTTCCTGCTATATCAGAGCTATTTGAAATCTATCCCAAAAAGGGTATATAATATTGAAGGTGCACATTGGGTCATTCAGAATAACTTCACACACACCCGCTACTGTGTATTTCCAAGTCTAATTCTGTCACTAAACCCATACCTGTCACCCAGCGCCTAAATACTAGGCCTCAAATTTAAATCCCTCTAAATCTCTCGTTACCGCTGTCCTGTTGTAGCTGGGAAAGTTATTTAGTGCCCGTCAAAGCACATTTTTTGTTCTGGGTTGAAGTACAATTCCCAATTTAGCAATTTCATAATTTAGTGGTTCCTGCTATATCAGAGCTATTTGAAATCTATCCCAAAAAGGGTATATAATATTCAAGGTGCACATTGGGTCATTCAGAATAACTTCACACACACGCTTCTGTGCATTTCCAAGTCTAATTCTGTCACTAAATCCATACCGGTCACCCAGCGCCTAAATACTAGGCCTCAAATTTATATCCCGCTGAATTTGAATACAATACATTGGGCCAAATAATATATTTGTTGTTGTGGTGAACCATAACAATGAGAAAAACATCTAGTAAGGGACGCGGACGTGGACATGGTCGTGGTGGTGTTAGTGGACCCTCTGGTGCTGGGAGAGGACGTGGCCGTTCTGCCACATCCACACGTCCTAGTGTACCAACTACCTCAGGTCCCAGTAGCCGCCAGAATTTACAGCGATATATGGTGGGGCCCAATGCCGTTCTAAGGATGGTAAGGCCTGAGCAGGTACAGGCATTAGTCAATTGGGTGGCCGACAGTGGATCCAGCACGTTCACATTATCTCCCACCCAGTCTTCTGCAGAAAGCGCACAGATGGCGCCTGAAAACCAACCCCATCAGTCTGTCACATCACCCCCATGCATACCAGGGAAACTGTCTCAGCCTCAAGTTATGCAGCAGTCTCTTATGCTGTTTGAAGACTCCGCTGGCAGGGTTTCCCAAGGGCATCCACCTAGCCCTTCCCCAGCGGTGAAAGACATAGAATGCACTGACGCACAACCACTTATGTTTCCTGATGATGAGGACATGGGAATACCACCTCAGCATGTCTCTGATGATGACGAAACACAGGTGCCAACTGCTGCGTCTTTCTGCAGTGTGCAGACTGAACAGGAGGTCAGGGATCAAGACTGGGTGGAAGACGATGCAGGGGACGATGAGGTCCTAGACCCCACATGGAATGAAGGTCGTGCCACTGACTTTCACAGTTCGGAGGAAGAGGCAGTGGTGAGACCGAGCCAACAGCGTAGCAAAAGAGGGAGCAGTGGGCAAAAGCAGAACACCCGCCGCCAAGAGACTCCGCCTGCTACTGACCGCCGCCATCTGGGACCGAGCACCCCAAAGGCAGCTTCAAGGAGTTCCCTGGCATGGCACTTCTTCAAACAATGTGCTGACGACAAGACCCGAGTGGTTTGCACGCTGTGCCATCAGAGCCTGAAGCGAGGCATTAACGTTCTGAACCTGAGCACAACCTGCATGACCAGGCACCTGCATGCAAAGCATGAACTGCAGTGGAGTAAACACCTTAAAACCAAGGAAGTCACTCAGGCTCCCCCTGCTACCTCTTCTGCTGCTGCCGCCTCGGCCTATTCTGCTGCTGCCGCCTCGGCCTCTTCCTCCGCCTCTGGAGGAACGTTGGCACCTGCCGCCCAGCAAACAGGGGATGTACCACCAACACCACCACCACCACCTCCGTCACCAAGCGTCTCAACCATGTCACACGCCAGCGTTCAGCTCTCCATCTCACAAACATTTGATAGAAAGCGTAAATTCCCACCTAGCCACCCTCGATCCCTGGCCCTGAATGCCAGCATTTCTAAACTACTGGCCTATGAAATGCTGTCATTTAGGCTGGTGGACACAGACAGCTTCAAACAGCTCATGTCGCTTGCTGTCCCACAGTATGTTGTTCCCAGCCGGCACTACTTCTCCAAGAGAGCCGTGCCTTCCCTGCACAACCAAGTATCCGATAAAATCAAGTGTGCACTGCGCAACGCCATCTGTAGCAAGGTCCACCTAACCACAGATACGTGGACCAGTAAGCACGGCCAGGGACGCTATATCTCCCTAACTGCACACTGGGTAAATGTAGTGGCAGCTGGGCCCCAGGCGGAGAGCTGTTTGGCGCACGTCCTGCCGCCGCCAAGGATCGCAGGGCAACATTCTTTGCCTCCTGTTGCCACCTCCTCCTTCTCGGCTTCCTCCTCCTCTTCTTCCACCTGCTCATCCAGTCAGCCACACACCTTCACCACCAACTTCAGCACAGCCCGGGGTAAACGTCAGCAGGCCATTCTGAAACTCATATGTTTGGGGGACAGGCCCCACACCGCACAGGAGTTGTGGCGGGGTATTGAACAACAGACCGACGAGTGGTTGCTGCCGGTGAGCCTCAAGCCCGGCCTGGTGGTGTGTGATAATGGGCGAAATCTCGTTGCAGCTCTGGGACTAGCCAATTTGACGCACATCCCTTGCTTGGCGCATGTGCTGAATTTGGTGGTGCAGAAGTTCATTCACAACTACCCCGACATGTCAGAGCTGCTGCATAAAGTGCGGGCCGTCTGTTCGCGCTTCCGGCGTTCACATCCTGCCGCTGCTCGCCTGTCTGCGCTACAGCGTAACTTCGGCCTTCCCGCTCACCGCCTCATATGCGACGTGCCCACCAGGTGGAACTCCACCTTGCACATGCTGGACAGACTGTGCGAGCAGCAGCAGGCCATAGTGGAGTTTCAGCTGCAGCACGCACGGGTCAGTCGCACTACAGAACAGCACCACTTCACCACCAATGACTGGGCCTCCATGCGAGACCTGTGTGCCCTGTTGCGCTGTTTCGAGTACTCCACCAACATGGCCAGTGGCGATGACACCGTTATCAGCGTTACAATACCACTTCTATGTCTCCTTGAGAAAACACTTAGGGCGATGATGGAAGAGGAGGTGGCCCAGGAGGAGGAGGAGGAGGATGAGGAAGAGGGGTCATTTTTAGCACTTTCAGGCCAGTCTCTTCGAAGTGACTCAGAGGGAGGTTTTTGGCAACAGCAGAGGCCAGGTACAAATGTGGCCAGCCAGGGCCCACTACTGGAGGACGAGGAGGACGAGGATGAGGAGGAGGTGGAGGAGGATGAGGATGAAGCATGGTCACAGCGGGGTGGCACCCAACGCAGCTCGGGTCCATCACTGGTGCGTGGCTGGGGGGAAAGGCAGGACGATGACGATACGCCTCCCACAGAGGACAGCTTGTCCTTACCCCTGGGCAGCCTGGCACACATGAGCGACTACATGCTGCAGTGCCTGCGCAACGACAGCAGAGTTGCCCACATTTTAACCTGTGTGGACTACTGGGTTGCCACCCTGCTGGATCCACGCTACAAAGACAATGTGCCCACCTTACTTCCTGCACTGGAGCGTGATAGGAAGATGCGCGAGTACAAGCGCACGTTGGTAGACGCGCTACTGAGAGCATTCCCAAATGTCACAGGGGAACAAGTGGAAGCCCAAGGCCAAGGCAGAGGAGGAGCAAGAGGTCGCCAAGGCAGCTGTGTCACGGCCAGCTCCTCTGAGGGCAGGGTTAGCATGGCAGAGATGTGGAAAACTTTTGTCAACACGCCACAGCTAACTGCACCACCACCTGATACGCAACGTGTTAGCAGGAGGCAACATTTCACTAACATGGTGGAACAGTACGTGTGCACACCCCTCCACGTACTGACTGATGGTTCGGCCCCATTCAACTTCTGGGTCTCTAAATTGTCCACGTGGCCAGAGCTAGCCTTTTATGCCTTGGAGGTGCTGGCCTGCCCGGCAGCCAGCGTTTTGTCTGAACGTGTATTCAGCACGGCAGGGGGCGTCATTACAGACAAACGCAGCCGCCTGTCTACAGCCAATGTGGACAAGCTGACGTTCATAAAAATGAACCAGGCATGGATCCCACAGGACCTGTCCGTCCCTTGTCCAGATTAGACATTAACTACCTCCCCATAACCATATATTATTGGACTCCAGGGCACTTCCTCATTCAATCCTATTTTTATTTTCATTTTACCATTATATTGCGAGGCTACCCAAAGTTGAATGAACCTCTCCTCTGCCTGTGTGCTAGGCCTAAATATATGCCAATGGACTGTTGCAGTGGTGGGTGACGTGAAGCCTCATTCTCTGCTATGACATGCAGACTAATTCTCTGCTGACATGAAGACAGATTCTCTGTTACGGGACCTCCCTCCTCTGCCTGGGTGCTGGGCCTAAATATATGCCAATGGACTGTTGCAGTGGTGGCTGACGTGAAGCCTGATTCTCTGCTATGACATGCAGACTAATTCTCTGCTGACATGAAGACAGATTCTCTGTTACGGGACCTCCCTCCTCTGCCTGGGTGCTGGGCCTAAATATATGCCAATGGACTGTTGCAGTGGTGGCTGACGTGAAGCCTCATTCTCTGCTATGACATGCAGACTGATTCTCTGCTGACATGAAGACAGATTCTCTGTTACGGGACCTCTCTCCTCTGCCTGTGTGTGTGCTGGGCCTAAATATATGCCAATGGACTGTTGCAGTGGTGGCTGACGTGAAGCCTGATTCTCTGCTATGACATGCAGACTAATTCTCTGCTGACATGAAGACAGATTCTCTGTTACGGGACCTCTCTCCTCTGCCTGTGTGTGTGCTGGGCCTAAATATATGCCAATGGACTGTTGCAGTGGTGGCTGACGTGAAGCCTCATTCTCTGCTATGACATGCAGACTAATTCTCTGCTGACATGAAGACAGATTCTCTGTTACGGGACCTCCCTCCTCTGCCTGGGTGCTGGGCCTAAATATATGCCAATGGACTGTTGCAGTGGTGGCTGACGTGAAGCCTCATTCTCTGCTATGACATGCAGACTGATTCTCTGCTGACATGAAGCCAGATTCTCTGTTACGGGACCTCTCTCCTCTGCCTGTGTGTGTGCTGGGCCTAAATATATGCCAATGGACTGTTGCAGTGGTGGCTGACGTGAAGCCTCATTCTCTGCTATGACATGCAGACTAATTCTCTGCTGACATGAAGACAGATTCTCTGTTACGGGACCTCCCTCCTCTGCCTGGGTGCTGGGCCTAAATATATGCCAATGGACTGTTGCAGTGGTGGCTGACGTGAAGCCTCATTCTCTGCTATGACATGCAGACTGATTCTCTGCTGTCATGAAGCCAGATTGTCTGTTACGGGACCTCTCTGCTCTGCCTGTGTGCTAGGCCTAAATATATGCCAATGGACTGTTGCAGTGGTGGCTGACGTGAAGCCTCATTCTCTGCTATGACATGCAGACTGATTCTCTGCTGACATGAAGCCAGATTGTCTGTTACGGGACCTCTCTCCTCTGCCTGTGTGCTAGGCCTAAATATATGCCAATGGACTGTTGCAGTGGTGGCTGACGTGAAGCCTCATTCTCTGCTATGACATGCAGACTAATTCTCTGCTGACATGAAGCCAGATTGTCTGTTACGGGACCTCTCTCCTCTGCCTGGGTGCTGGGCCTAAATTTATGACAATGGACTGTTGCAGTGGTGGCTGACGTGAAGCCTGATTCTCTGCTATGACATGCAGACTGATTCTCTGCTGACATGAAGCCAGATCCTCTGTTACGGGACCTCTCTCCTCTGCCTGTGTGTGTGCTGGGCCTAAATATATGCCAATGGACTGTTGCAGTGGTGGCTGACGTGAAGCCTCATTCTCTGCTATGACATGCAGACTGATTCTCTGCTGACATGAAGCCAGATTCTCTGTTACGGGACCTCTCTCCTCTGCCTGTGTGTGTGCTGGGCCTAAATATATGCCAATGGACTGTTGCAGTGGTGGCTGACGTGAAGCCTCATTCTCTGCTATGACATGCAGACTAATTCTCTGCTGACATGAAGACAGATTCTCTGTTACGGGACCTCCCTCCTCTGCCTGGGTGCTGGGCCTAAATATATGCCAATGGACTGTTGCAGTGGTGGGTGACGTGAAGCCTCATTCTCTGCTATGACATGCAGACTAATTCTCTGCTGACATGAAGCCAGATCCTCTGTTACGGGACCTCTCTCCTCTGCCTGTGTGCTGGGCCTAAATTTATGAAAATGGACTCTTACAGTGGTGGGTGACGTGAAGCCTGATTCTCTGCTATGATATGAAGACTGATTCTCTGCTGACATGAAGCCAGATTGTCTGTTACGGGACCTCTCTCCTCTGCCTGTGTGTGTGCTGGGCCTAAATATATGCCAATGGACTGTTGCAGTGGTGGCTGACGTGAAGCCTCATTCTCTGCTATGACATGCAGACTGATTCTCTGCTGACATGAAGCCAGATTGTCTGTTACGGGACCTCTCTCCTCTGCCTGGGTGCTGGGTAGTGTTGAGCGCGAATATTCGAAAAGCAAATTTTTTTCGCGAATATCGCAACTTCGCGATTTCGCGAATATTTCGAATATAGTGCTATATATTCGTAAAAACGAATATTCGTTTTTTGTTTTTTTCCCCCCCCCCACAAAATTACAGTACACATATAATTGATTGTTTCCCAAAGGTCCAACAGCTCAGATCTTACTCACATTGCCTAGAAAGTGATTGAGGCGCGAATCTTCGTAAGGCGATTTTATTAGCGCACATGCGAATATCGGCACGTCCCAGAACAGAGGCAAAGGGCTTTGCATTCATACATTAGTGAATTGAGTTGCGAATCTTCGTAAGGCGATTTTATTAGCGCACATGCGAATATCGGCACGTCCCAGAACAGAGGCAAAGGGCTTTGCATTCATACATTAGTGAATTGAGTTGCGAATCTTCGTAAGGCGATTTTATTAGCGCACATGCGAATATCTACACTTGTCCCAGAACAGAGGCAAAGGGCTTTGCATTCATACATTAGTGATTGAATTGAGCTGCGAATCTTCGTAAGGCGATTTTATTAACGCAAATGCAAATATCTACACTTGTCCCCAGAACAGAGAGGCAAAGGCCTGTGCATTCATATAGTATAGCACCATATTCGCGAATACGTAGAACTTCGTAAAATTCGATTTACGAATATTCGTATTTTTTATTTTACTTTCCACCTTACAGATTACATTGATCTGTACTCTGTCAACTACTGTCATCACCCCCCACTGTATCTCGATTGATTCCCAAAAGTCTTACATTCCCTAGAAAGTGATTGAGGTGCGAATCTTCGTAAGGCGATTTTATTAGCGCACATGCGAATATCTACACTTGTCCCAGAACAGAGGCAAAGGGCATTGCATTCATACATTAGTGATTGAATTGAGTTGCGAATCTTCGTAAGGCGATTTCATTAGCGCACATGTGAATTTTGCATAGCATATGTATTATGCGATGCGAAAATTCGAATTATCGCATATGCGAAATAATAACGAATTTGAATAATCGCGAATATTTTACGAATATTCTTGCGAATATTTACAAAATTTCGCGAATTCGAATATGGGACATGCCGCTCAACACTAGTGCTGGGCCTAAATTTATGACAATGGACTGTTGCAGTGGTGGGTGACGTGAAGCCTGATTCTCTGCTATGACATGCAGACTGATTCTCTGCTGACATGAAGCCAGATTGTCTGTTACGGGACCTCTCTCCTCTGCCTGGGTGCTGGGCCTAAATATATGCCAATGGACTGTTGCAGTGGTGGCTGACGTGAAGCCTCATTCTCTGCTATGACATGCAGACTAATTCTCTGCTGACATGAAGACAGATTCTCTGTTACGGGACCTCTCTCCTCTGCCTGGGTGCCGGGGCCTAAATATCTGAGAATGGACTGTTCCAGTGGTGGGTGACGGGAAGCCAGATTCTCTGCTATGGAACCTCTCTCCAATTGATTTTGGTTAATTTTTATTTATTTAATTTTTATTTTAATTCATTTCCCTATCCACATTTGTTTGCAGGGGATTTACCTACATGTTGCTGCCTTTTGCAGCCCTCTAGCTCTTTCCTGGGCTGTTTTACAGCCTTTTTAGTGCCGAAAAGTTCGGGTCCCCATTGACTTCAATGGGGTTCGGGTTCGGGACGAAGTTCGGATCGGGTTCGGATCCCGAACCCGAACATTTCCGGGATGTTCGGCCGAACTTCTCGAACCCGAACATCCAGGTGTTCGCTCAACTCTACACAGGAGCACTGGGTGGCAATTCTTTTATCAGGAAACTGCTCTGACATGGAATAGGGAAGGACATCCATTTTCAAGTGTATTGGTGAGCATACTGTTGGCTGAGGTGGGCTTGTGTGCTCCTCCTAGACAGACGTCTCCTATGATGACCCATCCTAGGTCAAGTCTCTGGGCATATGGAGAGTTTTGGGAACTGTTAATCAGTCCTCTAACCTTATAAACTCATAGTATGTCTCTTCCAAGGAGTAAGACTATCGGGGCTTCTGGGTCCAGGTCCGGTATCAGGTGAGCTATACACTTCAGGTGGGGGTGGTATGCTACCACCTCTGGTGTAGGTATCTCAGACCAGTTGTCAGGTATGTGATTGCACTCCAGTATGGTTGGCAGGGACAAGCAGGTCTGACCATCTATAGACTCTACCTTGTACTCAGTTGCCTTCCTCCCCACCGTCTCAACCGTACCTGCACATATCCTTAAGGAGTAGGGAGAACCGGGCCTTACAATGTTGTAGGTGTCGAAGAAGGTGGATTTAGCTAAAGACTGGTTGCTTTGATCATCTAAGATTGCATAGACAGTACCTTGATCACCTTATCTCTGTGGCTGACCGTATAAACTCTGACAAGGCAGATTCTTGAGCAGGACTTCCCTCCTGTGAGTCCTTTACAGATCTCTGTACAGTGAGAAGTGACTACTGCAGTGTCTATTTTGGTGTCTATCTGCTTCCTGTCATGCTCCTCTGCTTGGGGTGATATCTGAGAGGGTGGTCCAGGGTGTAAAGCAGCGTTGTGTTCTGTGCTGCCCCATTCTGTGCGTGTCACACTGAATTTACAGTTCCTGGTGAAGTGATGTAGCACAGCACCTGAAGCAGATGTTGTTTTCTTTGAGGAATTCTTTGCTGTCCTCTAAAGACTTCTCCCTAAAGGCTCTACATTTTAGTAGAGAATGTGGTTTCTTGTGCAGGGGGCATTCTTTGGTAAGATCTTTGTGTTTGTTCTCTTCTTGGGAAGACCTAAACAGCCTGAAAGGAGAACCTGTGGAGGCAACGTTATTTTTGTAGACTACCACTGGTGTTTTATGAGGTTTGACACCAGAGGTAGTGGAACATGACAATGTAAAATCAAAATCATGGGATCATTACTAATCCTTGCCTGTTGAGTAACAAAATCTACAAACAACACAAAAAGGGGAAATTGTACATTGTGAACCTGTTCATAATGAAAACCATAAGCGATCCACTTCTCCTGTAGGTTATAAGGGAGTTTTTGTACAATCGGGTTGACACCTCTGGAGGTTTCCAGGAATGCTAGCTTTGGCAGATCTCCTTCTGCCTGAGCAACCTGTACCTCTATTAACAAGTCGCTGAGTTCCCTAAGCTTCTGGTGACCCCTACCCACTGTTCTGAGAAAATTATCAATTCTCTTAAATAAAGCATTTTCTATAGCTTCTATTGACCCATAACACTCATCAAGTCTCTGTATAAGTTAACCTATAAATACAACTTATTAGGGCCACATGAGAGGTTTTACACAGCACCTACAAAACAATGTGTATACCCAGATCATGGAACTGCACACGACCATTTAATAAACAAAAGAAGCTTTATTGAAATACAATTAATAAAAGACATACAATGGAGTCTGCATGATTCAGTGGAATAAATTACATTTACAAAACGGGACCACGGGAGGGGGCTAACAATGAGTTAATCATATAAAGGGAGCAAATGATCTATTAACATGATTAGACAAAGAAAAATGCAGCAAAAGTATCACAGCAGTAATAAAAAGGTGTCCGACTAAAGTCTATCTGGAGGACAATACCTATAGGGGGGCCCGGACAGTAAGAGTGCAGTTTTTCTTTTAGTACATACATAACATAGTAACATAGTACATAAGGCCGAAAAAAGACATTTGTCCATCCAGTTTGGCCTGTCATCCTGCAAGTTGATCCAGAGGAAGGCAAAAAACCCCTGTGAGGTAGAAGCCAATTTTCCTCACTTTAGGGGAATAAAAAATTCCTTCCCGACTCCAATCAGGCAATCAGAATAACTCCCTGGATCAACGACCCCTCTCTAGAAGCTATAGCCTGTAATATTATTACGCTCCAGAAATACATCCAGGCCCCTCTTGAATTCCGTTATTGTACTCACCATCACCACCTCCTCAGGCAGAGAGTTCCATAGTCTCACTGATCTTACCGTAAAGAATCCTCTTCTATGTTTGTGTACAAACCTTCTTTCCTCCAGACGCAGAGGATGTCCCCTCGTCACAGTCCTGGGGATAATTAGATGATGGGAGTGATCTCTGTACTGACCCCTGATATATTTATACATAGTAATTAGATCTCCCCTCAGTCGTCTTTTTTCTAAAGTAAATAACCCTAATTTTAATAATCTTTCAGGGTACTGTAGTTGCCCCATTCCAGTTATTACTTTAGTTGCCCTCCTCTGGACCCTCTCCAGCTCTGCTATGTCTGCTTTGTTCACTGGAGCCCAGAACTGTACACAGTACTCCATGTGTGGTCTGACTAGCGATTTGTAAAGTGGTAGGACTATGTTCTCATCACGAGCATTTATGCCCCTTTTGATGCAACCCATTATCTTATTGGCCTTGGCAGCAGCTGCCTGGCACTGGTTTTTGCAGCTTAGTTTGCTGTTTATTAAAATTCCTAGGTCCTTTTCCATGTCAGTGTTACCCAGTGTTTTACCATTTAGTATGTACGGGTGACTTGCATTATTCCTTCCCATGTGCATAACTTTACATTTGTCAGTGTTAAACCTCATCTGCCACTTATCTGCCCAAGCCTCCAATCTATCCAGATCCCTCTGTAGTAGTATACTGTCCTCTTCAGTGTTAATTACTTTACACAGTTTAGTGTCATCTGCGAAAATTGATACTTTACTATGCAAGCCTTCTACAAGATCCTTAATAAATATATTGAAGAGAATAGGGCCCAATACTGACCCCTGAGGTACCCCACTAGTGACAGTGACCCAATCTGAGTGTGTACCGTTAATAACCACCCTCTGTTTTCTATCATGGAGCCAGTTACTTACCCACTTACAGACGTTTTCTCCCAGTCCGAGCATTCTCATTTTATATACTAACCTTTTATGTGGTACAGTGTCAAATGCTTTGGAGAAGTCCAGATACACGACATCCATTGATTCTAGGTAAGTCTAGAACTTACCTTTTCCGGCATAGAGTTCCGTCACAGGGGCTCTATACCGGAAAAGAACTGATCAGGCATATCCCCATGCATTCTGAATGGAGAGTAATCCGTTCAGGATGCATCAGGATGTCTTCAGTTCAGTCGTTTTGACTGATCAGGCAAAAGATAAAACCGTAGCATGCTACGGTTTTATCTCCGTCGAAAAAAAACCTGAAGACTTGCCTGAATGCTGGATCAGGCATTTTTCCCCTTAGGAATGTATTAGTGCCGGATCCGTCCTTCCAGCCTGCGCATGCGCAGAGCGGTAAAAATGTGAAAAAAAAATACAAGATGGATCCGTTCTTGCAATGCATTTGTGAGATGGATCCGGATCCGTCTGACAAATGCTTTAAGTCACATCCAAATCGGCGGATCCGGCGGGCAGTTCCGATGATGGAACTGCCCGCCGGATCACACTGCCGCAAGTGTGAAAGTACCCTAAGAGTGCATATAGCGCCATGTGCCGCAAGTACCAAAGAGGAAAATTATCAAAACAGTTCACAGTTCATAGAAGAGATCTCCAGTAAAAAACCCATCCCAGGGTCCTCACTTACCCAATGCGTTTCGCCAACTGGCTTCATCAGTCTTTCTTTAGTTGCATCTCTTGTGCGGCAAAGGAAGACCTTACTTTTGCTGCTTCAGCTTCTGCACGGGCGAGAGCAGCCTTTTCTATTACTGAGGACTTGCTAGAGCAGCTTGCTCGTGACCTGGTCCTGTATGATGATGCCTGGCTAGTGGACATTGTGTGCCTTTTGCTGGCTGCTTAAAGGGAACCTGTCACCGAGATTTTGGGTATAGAGCTGGGGACATGGGTTGCTAGATGGCCGCTAGCACATCTGCAATACCCAGTCCCCATAGCTCTGTGTGCTTTTATTGTGTATAAAAACCGATTTGATAGATATGCAAATGAACCTGAGAGGAGTCCTGTCTTTGACTCATCTTAGGGACAGGACTCATCTCAGGTTAATTTGCATATGTATCAAATCGTTTTTTTTACACAATAAAAGCACACAGAGCTATGGGGACTGGGTATTGCAGATGTGCTAGCGGCGATCTAGCAACCCATGTCCTCAGCTCTATACACAAAATCCCGGTGACAGGTTCCCTTTAATGTCTCTGTGCGGACTTAGTCTATGTAGAAACGGACTTCAGCGTTGTCTGGATCGTGCTGCACTTGCTGGGGGCTGCACTAACTTCTTGTGACTGTATGGCAACCACTGCAATGGCGTGTGTGATGGCGGCTCGGTATAGTCAGATCCACTATCGCTGGTGGCTAGCATCTGTTTTACTGTTCTGTCTTCATACATGTTCACTCAGTGTGCAGTCTGGCATTCAGTATAAACCGTTCCTGTCTTCCAAATAAGAGGACTATTCTCTGTAGTCTAACTAGTTTATTGGTCAAAAGGATTGTAAATTGGTAAAACTACAAATGGCTTTTATAAGGCATAACATGTATCAGCAGAAAGCACAGAACAGCATGTATTATAACATTTGCATAACACTGAGCAGATGTCCAAAATGGCTGCCTATACATAGATTGTGAGGCTAGCTAACATAAATAACTCCCTGAGTAACACTACAACTACTTGAACAGCTCTGTATAACATACTGCCCTGAAACAAAGGTAGATGTCACTAACCAGTGTTACGACCAGAGGATGTGGATCCTCTGTGTCAGCTGATAGAGGACTGGGAATTAGTCCAATACTGCTGACTGCTGACTCTCAGAGACAGGACCCTGGTGTCTGCACCTGTTACCTTGAATGCAGCTACCTGCAGTAGTGTGAACAGAGTCCAACAGAGGCAGAATAAAGTAACAGATGGTCTTTACTGGCAGACAGGATTCAAAAAGTCACTTGACAGATACAGGCAACACAAAGTTCTGAGCAATATAGCATGCAGATATAAGCAGTCTCAGAGGCAGCGCAGGGTCTGGATCCAGGCAGACTTTACATGGGCAGATGCATAATCAGGCAGTGCAGATATAAGCAGTCTCATAGGCAGCACAGGGTCTGGATCCAGGCAGACTTACAGGAAGAGATGGACTGATGCGTTGTCAGGCAGTGCAGAGGTCTATAATCCAGGAGGTCCAATAAACAGACAGCAGGCAGATGCGTAGTCAAATGAAGCGGAGGTCAGCATCCAGGAAATCCAATGAACAGACACAGTGGAGTGCTTCAGCGGGAGTCAAGAGGTACAACAACCACGCTTGGGCACTTCATGATGAGTGAAGCTGCCTTAAATACAAATAGTCCCGCCTCCGGGTGGGGATGGTAATCAGGAACCAGCTGCCTACTCCTATAAGAAAGGGAGAGGTGCGCGCGCGCGTGCTATAGCTCATCAGATGACACCTGGCAAAGAGGACGGATGCGACGGTATGCTGGCGGGCACCTGCGTCTCCTACAAGGTAAGCCAGTACTGGGGCCCATAGTGCTGCAATGTGTAGACAGCGATCTGCCACCCTGCAGTGGAGATGCAGATCCCATACTGACAGTACCCCCCCTCTTACGCCCCCTCCTCCACACGGCTGACCTGGAGAGAAATTTCTTCAACAACAGAGGGGCATGAATATTCTCTGCAGATTCCCATGACCTTTCTTCAGGCCCGTAGCCCTTCCAGTCCACCAAATAGAAGGTCTTACCTCTGATAATCCTCCTGTCTAGAATGTCCTTAACTTCAAACTCATCATCCATAGTGACAGAAGGAGGGTTCTGTGAAGTGCCTTTGCAAAACCTGTTAAAGACAGCTGGCTTAAGTAATGAAACATGAAATGAGTTGGGAATCCGCAAGGTAGCAGGTAGTTTGAGCTTGTAGGCAACAGGATTAATTTTCTTGATCACAGAAAAAGGTCCCAAGAATCGCGGAGCCAGTTTGTAAGAGGGAAGTCTGAGACGGATATTCTTAGAAGAAAGCCATACCTTGTCTCCAATGGCAAACTGAGGAGGAGGTCTGCGTCTCTTATCCGCAGACCTTTTCATCTGGTCCGCTGTTCTCCGAAGCGATACTTTAGTGTCAGACCAGACCCGAGACAGCTGCTCCACACAGGAATCTGCCGCAGGAACTCCAGAAGAAGGCCGCACAGGAAGAGGAACACTTGGATGTCGTCCATAGACCACAAAAAATGGAGATTTACCTGTGGCTTGGTTGACTCTATTGTTATGAGCAAATTCTGCCCAGGGAAGATGCTTCACCCAGTCATCCTGATGGGCATTGGTGAAATGTCGCAGGAAGCTGACCAATATTTGGTTCATGTGTTCCACCTGGCCGTTAGTCTGTGGATGATAGGCAGAAGAGAAGTCCAAAGAGACATTCAGAGACTTACATAAAGATCTCCAGAACCGGGAGGTGAATTGTACTCCTCTATCCGAGACGATATGGAGGGGAAATCCATGAAGGCGGAAGATATGTAAAATAAATAGCTCAGCAAGACGAGGAGCAGATGGCAGACCTGGAAGCGGAATAAAGTGCGACATCTTAGAAAAACGGTCAACGACAACCCAAATGACTGTACAGCCCTCAGAGACAGGTAAATCGGTTATGAAGTCCATACCAATATGCTGCCAGGGGACCTCAGGCACCGGAAGAGGCAATAATAAACCTGCAGGTTTCAGTCTGGAAGACTTATTCTGGGCACACAAGGTACAGGAAGCCACAAAGTCTACAATATCCGCTGTTATGGATGGCCACCAGTAATGTCTGGAGATGAGATTCAAGGTCCCCCGTTGACCTGTATGGCCGGCAATCTTGGATGCATGCCCCCACTGTAAAACCTTCCTTCGTTTAGATTCCGGAACAAAGATCTTACCTGGGGGAACCTTGGACAGGTTAACTGGAGCCACTGGGACTACTTTAGTTGGTTCAATGATAAACTGGGGTTCGTCTTCTGAATCTGTGGTTTCAAAGGACCTGGAGAGAGCGTCCGCTTTGATATTTTTGTCAGCGGACCGAAAATGCAATTGAAAATTAAATCGGGCAAAGAAGAGAGACCAACGGGCCTGACGAGGATTAAGTCGTTGAGCTGTCTGCAAATAGGTGAGGTTCTTATGATCGGTGTAAATTATGACTGGTAGGCTAGAACCTTCCAGAAGATATCTCCATTCCTCTAGAGCCAACTTAATTGCTAGGAGTTCCCTGTCCCCAATAGAATAGTTTTTTTCGGCAGCGGAAAATAACTTAGAAAAAAAACCACAAGGAGACATACGACCTGAGGCATTCTTCTGTGACAGGACGGCCCCGGCTCCCACAGAGGATGCGTCCACCTCCAAGAAGAACTGTTTGTTGGGTTCTGGGCGTCTAAGGACTGGAGCTGAAGAAAAGGCTTGCTTGAGGGAGGAAAATGCTGTCTCTGCTTCAGGGGACCATAGTTTGGGATTGGCACCCTTCTTGGTCAGGCCAGAAATAGGAGCTGTTAGGGTAGAAAAATTACGGATGAATTGACGATAATAATTGGCAAAGCCCAGGAACCTTTGTATTGCTTTCAGGCCGGAGGGACGGGGCCAGTCGAGAACTGCTGCCACCTTTCCAGGATCCATTTTGAGACCATGATCTGAGATGATGTACCCCAGGAAGGGCAGGGACGACTTTTCAAAGACACACTTTTCCAATTTAGCGTACAGACGATTCTCTCGTAAGCGTTGTAAGACCATCTGCACATGCCTGCGATGAGTTCTGATGTCTCTGGAAAAAATAAGAATATCATCCAAATAGACAACAACACAAGAATAGAGCAGATATCGAAAAATGTCATTGACAAACTCCTGGAAGACAGCAGGGGCATTACTGAGCCCGAAGGGCATCACGAGGTATTCATAGTGGCCATCCCTGGTATTAAAAGCTGTCTTCCATTCGTCACCCTCACGAATCCGTATTAAATTATATGCCCCCCGCAAGTCCAACTTAGAGAAGATCCGAGCCCCACGGAGTCTATCAAATAATTCAGAAATTAACGGTAAAGGGTATTTATTCTTGATGGTGATCTTATTCAGACCACGGTAGTCTATACAGGGGCGAAGAGACCCATCTTTCTTTTTCACAAAAAGAATCCTGCCCCTGCAGGTGAGGAAGACTTCCTGATGAAACCCCTCTCAAGGTTCTCCTTAATGTAATCTGCTGTTGCCTGCGATTCGGCAGGGGACAGAGGATAAACACGACCCCGAGGAGGAGAAGTCCCAGATAGTAAATCAATCGGGCAGTCATAGGGGCGATGGGGAGGTAGTGTCTCAGCCTCTTTTTTATCGAACACATCCGCAAAGGAATGATAGACCACTGGCAAGGCCTCCAGGTTTTTAGGGAGGGATATAGAGACCCTTCGTTGAATGGAACATAAGCACTTGCCTTGGCACAGCTGTCCCCATTGAAGAACCTCTCCAGAGCTCCACTCGATTACTGGATTGTGCATCCTAAGCCAGGGCAACCCCAGCAAAAGAGAATGGGACAGTTCAGGGAGCACATATAGAGAAATCTTTTCAACGTGTAACCACCCTACCTGCAGTTCCAACGGCTCAGTGATGAACCGGACTGGATCCGTCAGTACTTGTCCACTGACGGCAGTCACCAGCAGGGGATTTTGAAGCAGGCGTACAGGAATGTGGTATTGACTCACCATAGCTTGGTGTATGAAGTTCCCCGCAGACCCGGAATCCAAGGAAGCAGATATGGAGACCTTGATGCCCCCAAGAACCAGAGTCACAGGAATTTGGAGAGTGGAGCAGTTTTCGCCTAGAGCCGCCTCTCCCAAAGACCCTAAGCATTGGAGTTTCCCGACTTCTGGGGACAGTTGTGGACACGGTGACCCGAACCACCACAGTAGAGGCAGAGTCCAGAAGACAAGCGAAGACGACGTTCCTCATCCGAGAGCCGAGTGGAATTCACCTGCATGGGTTCAGGATCCGAAAAGGAGGTGCGTAATGGAGGTTGAGACATATTAGACTTAAACAGTTATTGTGGAAGTCTTTTCTCTTGACGGGCCTCCCGAGCTCGCTCCGAAAACCGTATGTCGATTTTAATAGCCAGAGAGATCAGAGCCTCAAGGGAGGTGGGCACATCACGACCTGCAAGTTCATCCTTAATACGTCCAGACAACCCTTCCCAAAAGGCCGCCACCAAAGCCTCCTCATTCCACAAAACTTCAGACGCTAAGGTGCGGAACTGAATCGCATATTGGCCCACCGAGCAGCTTCCTTGACGGACGTGCAGCAGAGAGGAGGCCGCAGAAGAAGCTCGACCTGGCTCCTCAAACACCTTCTTAAAAGAGCCCATGAATAGTGCCACATTATTGGTGATAGGACCAGATCTCTCCCATATTGGATTCGCCCAGGCCAGAGCCTCACCCTCGAGATGAGAGATAATGAACGCCACTTTGGCGCGGTCTGATTGAAAGTGATGAGGAAGCAGTTCAAAGTGAATTGTACACTGGTTAAGAAACCCACGACAGGCTTTCGGGTTGCCGCTGTAACGGGGCGGAGCAGATAAACGTGGTCCAGAAACGCTTGGCAGTGCTGCAGCCGCAACAGGGACAGCAGGAGCAGTAGGAGCCTGTGCAGACTGTGCTGTAGCAAGGGAGTCCAGGCGAGCAGCTACATGCTGCAAGTAATTTATCACCTGTTTCTGGGTGGTACGCTGTTGTTCAAGTTCATGTAGTACTTCAGACATTCCTGGTTTAGAGCCAGCGGGATCCATGGCCCAAGCGTACTGTTACGACCAGAGGATGTGGATCCTCTGTGTCAGCTGATAGAGGACTGGAATTAGTCCAATATCGCTGACTGCTGACTCTCAGAGACAGGACCCTGGTGTCTGCACCTGTTACCTTGAATGCAGCTACCTGCAGTAGTGTGAACAGAGTCCAACAGAGGCAGAATAAAGTAACAGATGGTCTTTACTGGCAGACAGTATTCAAAAAGTCACTTGACAGATACAGGCAACACAAAGTTCTGAGCAATATAGCATGCAGATATAAGCAGTCTCAGAGGCAGCGCAGGGTCTGGATCCAGGCAGACTTTACATGGGCAGATGCATAATCAGGCAGTGCAGATATAAGCAGTCTCATAGGCAGCACAGGGTCTGGATCCAGGCAGACTTACAGGAAGAGATGGACTGATGCGTTGTCAGGCAGTGCAGAGGTCTATAATCCAGGAGGTCCAATAAACAGACAGCAGGCAGATGCGTAGTCAAATGAAGCGGAGGTCAGAATCCAGGAAATCCAATGAACAGACACAGTGGAGTGCTTCAGCGGGAGTCAAGAGGTACAACAACCACGCTTGGGCACTTCATGATGAGTGAAGCTGCCTTAAATACAAATAGTCCCGCCTCCGGGTGGGGATGGTAATCAGGAACCAGCTGCCTACTCCTATAAGAAAGGGAGAGGTGCGCGCGCGCGTGCTATAGCTCATCAGATGACACCTGGCAAAGAGGACGGATGCGACGGTATGCTGGCGGGCACCTGCGTCTCCTACAAGGTAAGCCAGTACTGGGGCCCATAGTGCTGCAATGTGTAGACAGCGATCTGCCACCCTGCAGTGGAGATGCAGATCCCATACTGACAACCAGATATACTTGCACAAAGATGGTGGAGTTTAAGAAGAACTGCATGTAACATCATTGCTGATCTTTTCCTTCCCAGAATGCCTTGCACTATCCACAATGCCTAGCAAGCACCTCCCACAAAGCAGTAATCTTTATTAACAAGAAAATAAGGTGCAATACATTTTTACCACCGCTAGATGGTGCTGTTACCTAACTAGTAACTACAGAAATAGAGAAATTGCAGCAGAATAAATTAGAAATGAAATAGACGTGAACTGAAAAGAATCTCCCTCTGCTGGAGGCAGAATAACTCTGATCCTGGTTGTTTAACCCCTTAGATGCCATGGTCAATAGCAACCATGATATCAGACTCCCTTTGACCCCAGATCGTCACTGCAACAGCAAACTCGCAGGGTGATGTTTAGTTCATGTGAAATTGTAAACTGCCTTTTGAACCATTCTTGCAGCAGGGGTTAATAGTAAGTCAGCAGAATCCCTATACACTGCAGTAGTAAACTATTGCAGTCTATGGTATAAGCAATGGAATGCTTGCATACTCAAATTCACTAGGGAGACTAAAAGTTAAAAAAAAAAGATGGAAAAAAATGCTTTTAAAAAAAAATATTAAAATTCAAAATCACTCTCTTTCCCAATTTATCATATAAAAATAAAACAAAATAAATAAAAGTATTACCACATCCAAAAATCTTTATTACCCCACCTCCCCAAAAAATTCTTAAAAAGTTATCAAAAAGTCATATATAGGATGTCCCACACATATAACTGAGCTGTTAGTGTCTTTTATATCACTACTAGGCAGAGTTGTATTTCTGACTAGGCACTAAAGGGCAGATGCCTAGGGCACTACACAGCAGGGGGGGAAGGAGGGTGACAAGCATTTTTTCAATTTATTTTATTTTATTTTTTCCATTCTCCACACCGCTTGCCGACAACGTAACCTGGTCATGGGAGGGGGGGGGGGCAGACTTGACACAGTCCGTAGCGTGCAGCAGCAAACATCAACAAAGCAGAGGAGGAGAGAGAAGACCGATTCTTCTCCCTCTCCTCTGCTGATTGGTGGAGCAGCTAGCTCTATAGAAGTGCCTTATAGATTAGAATTAATTCTACTTGGGGGTCTAAATGGTTGCCTTATAGAGGGGCCTTATCACTTTATCACTACTGAGGGCCCTATAGTGGGGCTAATTACTACTGAGGGCGCTATAGGGACTTTCTTACTACTTAGGGCACTATGGGGGCATCCAGTTATTCTTGGAGATCATTATCACTTTTTATGGGCCCTGTAGGGGGCATTACTCCTAATGAGGGCACTCTGAGAGGGAATTACTATTGGTGGGAATTTGGGGAGCGCTATTAATATCGGGGGACTATTTGTATGGCACTATTATTTCTGAAGTATAGTGTATGTGGGCATTGGGGAGTACAGTGGGCCCAGGTATTAGGGGGTAGCAGCAGGGTAACACTGTTGGGGCAACAAGAGACAGAGAATAATGGAGCGTGAGAAACCTAAGATGTCTGTGTGGCAAACTCTGCATAGACGTGAAGTGGCTGAAACAAGTTGCCACGGCGGTCCGGACCGATTGAAGAGGATAATAAAAGAAAAGTCTACATCAGAGGAGAAGGCATCACTAGATGTAAGAGGTATTTAGTGCTGAATTTTCCTGTATCAGTGCTCAGCGAGGTGTCACAGCGGACCAACACCAATATACTGTATATACTGTCTATTCGCTAGTAGTGTACTGTATATACACCAGTCCATTCTCTAGCAGCATACCGTATATCCAGTATACTGCTAGAGAATGGATTGGTGTACAGTCCCTTGCAAAAGTATTCACCCCTTCACTTTTTTCTTATTTTGTTACATTACAGTCTTAAGTTCAATGTTTCGTTAATCTGAATTTTTTGTGATGGATCAGAACACAATAGTCTAAGTTGGTGAAGTGAAATGAGAAAACTATATCAATAAAACTATTGTTTAGAAATAGAAAGCAGAAAATTGGTATGTGCGTATGTATTCACCCCCTTTCTTAGGAAGCCCATAACAAGCAATTGTGCAACCAATTACCTTCAGTAGTCACATACTTAGTGAAATGATGTCCACCTGTGTGCAATCTAAGTGTCACGTGATCTGTCATTACATATACACACCTTTGTTGAAAGGCCCCAGAGGCTACATCACAAACCAAACACTGCCATGAAGACCAAGGAAATCTCCAAACAAGTAAGGGACAATGTTGTTGAGAAGTACAAGTCAAGGCTAGGTTATAAAAAAAATCCAAATCTTTGATGATCCCCAGGAGCACCATCAAATCTATCATAACCAAACGGAAAGAACATGGCACAACAGCAAACCTGCCAAGAGACGGCCACCCACCAAAACTCAAGGAGTGCATTAATCAGAGAGGCAGCACAGAGACCTAGGGTAACCCTGGAGGAGCTGCAGAGCTCCACAGCAGAGACTGGAGTATCTGTACATAGGACGACAATAAGCTGTACGCTCCATAGAGTTGGGCTTTATGGCAGAGTGATCAGAAGAAAGCCATTACTTTCAGCAAAAAACAAAAAGGCACGTTGTGAGTTTGCGAAAAGGCATGTGGGAGACGCCCAAAATGTATGGAGGAAGGTGCTCTTGTCTGATGAGACTAAAATTTAACTTTTCGGCCAAAGAAAACACCATGTCTGGCGCAAACCCAACACAACACATCTACCAAAGAATACCATCCCCACAGTGAGACATGGTGGTGGCAGCATCATGCTATCGGGATGTTGTTCAGCAGCCGGGACTGGGAAACTGGTCAGAGTTAAGGAAAAGATGGATGGTGCTAAATATAGGGATATTCTTGAGCAAAACCTGTACCACTCTGTGCGTGATTTGAGGCTACGACGGAGGTTCACCTTCCAGCAGGACAATGCTAAAGCAACACTTGAGTGGTTTAAGGGGAAACATGTAAATGTGTTAGAATTGTAGTGTCCCACTAGGTAAATGTGAGCACTACACAAGGGTCAATATGGCCACGTTATTGTCCACCTCCTGTGGAACATGGTCATTGTATTTAATATGATGTTTTTATGTGTTTTTCCTGTTATCTCCTGTATCAGGCCTGTTAGGGGTAGTTCCTCCTCCTAGACAGTAGAAGGAGCTAGGGAACCCCTAGTATATACAGTTAGGCCCAGACAGGAAAGAGGCAGTGCAGTATAGTCCAGAAGGCTAGGGAGTGCAGTCTAGCCTGCCTGAGGGTCCTGAGCAAAGAAGCTCAGAAGTTGCCACCAGGGGAAGAGTTGCCTCCTGAGAAAAACCCTTAAAGGTGCAGTGCAGAGCCAAGTGTATTCCCTGCTAAACAGAGAGCTGAAGAGCAGAAGGATATTCTACAGCAAGGATATATATACCAGAGGGAGTTTTCCCTAACCAAGGATAAAGCCAGCAATAGGGCATACGGGCCTTGGGATAAAGACAGACAGGATTCTGAGGAAAGTGCAGCATGATCTGTAAGTTTTTAACCCTCTGAGTATCTTGCAAGAACATTGTGCCTGCCAATTGATGTAAAGCCTGCATGTTACTACCTCTTACAAATGTAACTTTGACCAAAGACTGTATATAGTTAACTGTTTCAGTAAACAGGAGTTTTGGTTCACTGCAACGTGTGTTCCTCCATTATTACTCCAATAAATCGGTGTGCCACCGTTACCGGCACTGGCGTCATGAATTTAAAGGGACCTTGCCACCGCCACATTAAAAAAACCTGCAACATCCAGGGCACCTCACCTACCATCAGGCCTGGTCCCTATACACAAGGAGTGCCCCAGAGGAACCCTGTGCCAGCCTCTCCATCACTGCTGTACGTCTGCCCAGGGTATATAAAAGACTGAGTACTACAACCACCCTCGGTTAGTAACTACCCCTGTGACCTCACCATTCGCCTCACCCTGCAGGGCTGCGTACTGAATATTTTGGCGTCACGAACAGGATTCGAATATTCCTACGCCATTGTAGAACATGAACTGTGTGCCGTTATTACTTATAAAGTGATAAATGCCCTATCCGTTTATTTGAAAATTGTTGGGCCCGAGAACTGTGAAAAATCGCGGTGTGAAAACTGTATATTGTAGACTATTTTCCGCTTCTTAAGTCACCGTTTGATGTCAGTGAATCGACAGCCTTATGCTTAAAGATGGCTGCTTAAACTGACTGAAATAATCGTTGCCCCATCGCTGTGTCCCTCTGGCGCGAAAAAGAAGGAAAGGTACCGCCCTGTTTGTAAAGAAGATACCGCCTACCTTGAATCCTGGAGCTCAGAGAGGCTGCGCCTATCTTCTGACGCTGCGCGTGGGACCTCCGCACGACGTAATCTCGTACCTCGCGAGACTTGGACTGCGCTTCACCGGAGTGAGTAAACTTTCGGTACTAACCGATTCCTTTATATTCGAGCACTGGGAGAATTCCGATCCTTGCTGGGAGACTGGGGGGAGGTCCCTCGTTAGTAATAAGAGACTTAACCCAGGGTAAAAACATACCCAATTCGGATTTTGGCCTGCTCCGCCGCTTCTTAAAGGGCCATACCCTCTCCGTGGTCACTGTTAGCAAGTCCAGCATGGGTCTGCATATAGAACTTGCCTCCATAGACCACGCCATGTCCGCACCTGAGGGAACGGAGAAGGTAGCCCCCAATGAGCCTTCTGTAATTCACCCAGATGAAAACAGGGCACCCGCCGCTGCGGCAGCATCCAGTCTGATGCCGCTGACCATGCCATATTATTTCGGGGCCCCCTGGTTCCCGCGATATTCCGGGGAAGCCCATAAGCTGAAAGATTTTAGAGACCAGATCCTGGCCTTGTTCTGGCTCTACCCTATTTCCACTGAGCAACAAATGGAGATCCTCTTAGCACAGCTAGAAGGGGCCACCTGCAGGGAAGTCATGTCATGGCCCAGCTCTGAAGAGAATAGACTGGAACAGATCTTTGATCGCCTCAGCACCATGTTTGAGGCCAGAACGGTGTCAGAAGTTAAGATGTGATTTTTCAGCAGGAAGCAACAGCCTGGTCAGTCACTCCGTGATTTTGCTTTGTCCCTGCAAGAGACCTTGAGGGCTGTGGTCCAGATGGACCCCGGGAGGCTGAGGACCAGGACCGGACTCTAAGGGAGCAGTTTTATGCGGGTGTAAACACTGAGCACTTAAAGGGCCAGCTGAGGATGCTGTCGGCCCAACACCCCAATTGTGCGTTTTTGGACTTTAAAGAGCTGGCCATCAGTATCCTAGGTCAAAACCCACCCACAGGGCCAGCGGCCTCCCTTGAACCTCAGGCCTGCCAGTCAAAAACTATTATTAAGCCAAAAACTATGTGAGGCCGTCCAGAGCCAGTCAAGCCACCCAGGCTCCAGTAACAGATGTGGTGGCGGCGTTAATGGAACAAGTTAACCATCTCCCTAAGAGCCTGGAAAAGGTGTGTAGGAAAATAGAGGAATGGGAAAGACCATTGTTTTTGGAAGATGAAAGCCCCCTTCCTGAAAGGCTCCTCCCGCCTGCATATAAAGAGGTCTACTCCAAAGAATCCAATGGGCGACCGAGTTACCGGTCTAAGAATCGCAAGCAGCCTGTCTGCCACTATTGTAAAAAATATGGACATACTGAATAAACGTGTTGGCAGTTAAACGGGCCACCCCCGAGGCCGAGGACCGCTCCTCGGGAGGTAGAACAGTAGGTCCAAAGGATCCAAACTGGATGCCCAGATATGTAGGATCTCGTCCAAAAATTAACATATGCATCAACGGGATCCCTTTTGAAGCCCTGCTGGATACTGGGTCTCAGGTCACCGCCATTCAATGACCCACTTTTGACAAATTCTGGGATTCAAGTCTCCTCACCCAGCCACCGGAATTCTGGCTGGATATCATTGCTAGCAACGGCAAGCCGGTGAAAGTCCATGGGTACTGGCAACCTACCCTTCAGGTGGAAGAAGCCACCTTACCACAGCAAGGTGTGATTGTGGTGCAAGCCGGAGATAAAGGGGGACACCCCGTGATCTTAGGGACTAATGTCTTTAAAAGTATTTACTCCGAGGTGCTTGAGGCATTAAACTAATCCATACCTTCAGCTTCACCTGCTTCTAAAAGAGTCATTCAAAAGACTATCAGTGTGCTGTGTGCTCAGCAAAAATTTGCAAATGGAAAAGGAGAAATCTGTACTGCCCGGATGCAGGATAACCGGCCGGTAATCCTGCCACCGAATTCCCAGATCATCCTATGGTGCCGTGTTGTGCTAGGAATCCAGGGCTAAGACTATCAAGCCCTAGTGGAGCCTATCCAAATTGAGAATCATCCCTTTGTGCGAGCAGCCAAGAGCCTGGTGACTGTATCTCAAGGTAAAGTGCCTGTCTGTTTAATTAATTTCGGTGATTACCCTGTTACTCTCTCTAAGCACTGCCCTGTTGCTCAGCTTTTCCAGGTATCCTTCCAGGATGTTATCCGTCTGCCTGTCATGTAGACATTCCAAACCACACAGAGCAGCAGTGCCCCTGCCAGTGCCTCTTCAGTATCCTGGTGGGAGGAACTTCATGTGGGGAACAAATCCACCCCGAAGGAGCAAATAGAGGGAGTCCTGAATCTGGTGAAAGAGCACCACAAGGCCTTTAGCAAACACTCCACGGAGTATGGAGAGGTCAGTGTAATCAAACACACCATACCCAATGGCTCTCATCCTCCTATCAAGGAGAGATACAGACCCATACCACCTACTACCTACCAGTCCATAAAAGAGATGATACAGGAAATGAAGGACACTAATATAATCCGGGACAGTTATAGTTCTTATTCGTAAAAAAGATGGCAGCATTAGGTTCTGCGTGGACTATAGAAAAATCTATCAAATCACCCACAAAGATGCTTATCCGTTGCCACGCATTGAAGAGTCTTTGACTGCCCTGGGGTCATCAGCCTACTTCTCAACTCTGGACTTAACCAGTGGATACTGGCAGGTACCTATGGCCCTGGAAGACCAGGAAAAGACCGCTTTCACTACGCCTATGTCACAGCTGAGGATGGGGAAAACCCTCAGCCATGCGATGCCAGAAGATGTTAATGGCTGCTTCGGCCAGGACGAGAGAATTAGGGAGCAGGTCACCTCATAATACATCCCTAACTCCTTCCCTAACTCCTAGATGCATGGGCCGACCTTGAAGGTAGGAGGGCCCATGCTCAGGAACCTCGGATCCCTACTCACCCTCCAACCGGTCCCTGAACTAGGAGTAGGGTAAGACGACCTGTTCCTTCTGGACACGGAGGAACAGGAGTCTCACTGGCCAAGCTGCAAGGAATGGGGGAACACATACAACATACAGATATGACAGGCGAACTAAAGTAGTTCCAAACGTACCTGTCACAGCCACGCTGACTGGAACCCATGCATGACAACTAATGTCCACAAAACACTCAGGGACACAGCACACATATCACACAGGTAACCAGGACAGCCATAGTTGCAATAACAGATAAGAAAGGAAAACATCAGGTGAACAACAGTATAAAACCTATGACCACAAGGGAGGCCCCCACTGGCAGGTGGAATACACAGGAGGCTGCTCCAGCTAACCATGGCTGAAGTAACCCTCAGACACGTGCTAAACACTGAGGCTTTATAGGCCAAAGTAGCCACACCCAACAAACACACCCAGTGTTCACACACACAGAAAGGAATTAACCCTTCAAACACAATGCAAGGGAAGACGGCCACTTAAAGGGGAATACACACACAAAACACACACTTCACCTGTTGCCGCGGGCAACGGCATGTGTGGGAATCATGTCCTGGGACACTGCCACCACCCGCACTACAACACCACACGTTGCCACGGGCAACCAAGTGAAGGAAAGTGTCACACCACATACCATAGGCAGTGACAGCCTATGGGCCTGTTTGAATTTAATTACATGCCTTTCGGACTGTGTAACGATCCAGGGATGTTCCAACGGTTGATGGAGCGTTGTTTAGGCCATAAGAACTTTGAGACTGTGCTGCTATACTTGGATGACGTAATTATCTACTCCAAAACATGTGAGGATCATTTAAAACATCTGGCTGAAGTGTTTTAAGTCCTCGTTAAATATGGCCTTAAAATAAAGCCGCCCAAGTGCCATCTGCTGAAACCAGCAGTAAAGTACCTAGGGCACTTTGTTAGTGCAGAAGGAGTCCAGCCTGATCCTGATGAACTTGCTGCTGTCCGTAATTGGCCTACTCCTACCACCGTGAAGGAGGTGAGAAGTTTCCTCAGCTTTGCATGATATTACAGGCGCTTCATCCCGCATTTTGCACAGATTGCAGATCCGATCCAGGAACTCCTAAGGGGGCATCCCAAAAAGAGTCCAAAGACTCCAGTCCCTGTTGAATGGAATGAAGAACGGGAAATTGCCTTCCAGCTCCTAAAGAAGAAGCTGACTGAACCTCCTGTCCTGGGTTACCCGGATTATCAGAAGTTGTTTCACCTCTATACGGATGCCAGTAAAAGAGGCCTGGGAGCCGTGTTGGCTCAAGTGCAAGACAACAAAGAGAGGGTGATTGCCTACGCCAGCAGATCCCTCAGGGGAGCTGAGAAAAATTATCAGAATTATAGTTCCTTCAAGCTGGAGTTCCTTGCTTTAGTGTGGGCTGTGACTGAAAAGTTCAAGGACTACCTTGCTGCCACTACGTTTGTCGCCTTCACAGACAAAAATCCCCTGGCAAATCTGAATACAGCCAAGTTAGGGGCTCTGGAGCAAAGATGGGCCTCCCGCCTTGCCAACTATGACTTCACTGTAAAATACAGGGCAGGCCGCTCAAATGATAATGCTGATGCCCTGTCTTGGTACACACCCTATTTGATGTTCGGCCGTCAAGGGAGGCTGCCTGCCGACCATTCCCTGGATGTACAAGTGCCTGATGTCATCAACCCACTGCCAAAGACTGATTGGGTCGTGGAGCATCAAAGACGTCTCCTTAATGCCAAGGAGATTGTTCAGGAGCGCATGGAAAGTGCCCAAGAGCGACAGCAGAGAGACTATGACCTGGCTGCTCATGCAGAACCTTTAGCTTTAGGAGACACGGTGTGGATGAAGAATAACCACCGAACCAGTAAACTGGACAGTAAGTGGGAAAGGACTCCCTACGTCATTACTGCTATTCCTAATGCTGAGGCCCACATTTATCAAATTTCCAGGGAAGGTAAAGGCTCCCAAATTCTACACAGGAACAGTTTAAAACCCTGCATAGAAGAAGAAACTGCAGCAGGGGACATTGAGCCAGAATCTCCTGAGCCCGAGTTGCCAGCTGAACCTGTTGATCCCATGCAGGCTGTTGAAAACCTGTTACATGACAGGGAGCCACTTCATTGGTTCCTCACATTGGTTCCTGGTTGAACTTGGTGGTACCGGTTCCAGTTCCTGCTAGTCCTCAACCCCAGGATGACCGGTCCCAGGGTGTACTTGAAAGGGCTCCAGAACCTGTGGATTCCTCTGGCCCCCCCTAACCAAGGAAGGAAGAGTCTCTGCCAGTAAGAAGGTCCACGTGGCCTACTAAGTGGAACCCACCTGTGAGATTCGGAGACTACATTGTGGACCAGAGTAGCTCCTCCCGGGAAACCCCTGTTTAACTGTCTACAATACCCGGGTACGGACTCATTTTGTTCTTTTGAGCCTCCAGGAACTTATGTTTCATTATTATGGACTATCCTGGTTATTACTGATACGCTGTACCAGGTCAGCGCCCCTGTTTCCTGTTCTATCCTGCCGCTGTACAAGGTACCACTACCACTCTCCCCAAACCAGTTAACATCCTTCATTACAACAGGCACATGGGAGGGGTTGATCTTTCAGATCAACTTCTGAAGCCCTACAATGCCACACGAAAAACAATAGTGTGGTACAAAAAGCTGGCCAGATGGCAATGTGCAATGCGTTCATGCTATTTCAATCTGCAGGCCACACAGGAACTTTCCTTCAGTTCCAAGAGGTGGTTATCAAGGCCCTCATTTTACAAAGCCAGTCTGGGGAGGGTACCCGTACCTCATGAAGTCATGGTGCCCTTGTTGTACCAGGGCAAGATTTTCCAGGTCAAGTGCCCTAAACAGCAAGGAAGGAAAGGAGCCAAAAAAGATGCAGGGTGTTTTCCAAAAGGGGGGATAAGGAAAGACCCTATTCACCACTGCGAAACCTGCCCTGAAAAACCTGGCCTGTGCATGCAGGAGTGTTTCAGAATCTACCACACAGCCATGAAGTATTAATTTAATTTCATCCTTTATGTACCCCGTAGTTTTACCACCTTATATCTCTGATTTAGTCCGCATAGCTTACAGATCCACTTTTCACCAACCACTGCATATTCATTTCTGTAAAACAACTGTTAGGTCAAAAGTGCCTTTTCCACCGCTTAAAATGTTCGTACGGGGGTGCACTTTCCAAAATGGGGACACTTCTTGGGGTTTTAAATTTCTGGGGACCTCAGGAATTTTTTAACATGCGACATGGCACCTAAAATCCATGTCTGCCAATTCAGGCCAGCAAAATCCATATTTTGCTGTTTGCCTGCTGTGCGCCCATACAGCAGGCTACATACATATATGGGGTGTTTCCTGAATAGGGAGAAAATGGGGAACAAAATATGGGGTGCATTTTCTCCTTTAACCCCTTCTGAAAGTGAAAAATTGGGGCCTGCTAGTAATTTTTCATTTTCACAGCCTTTGACAAGTGTTTCTGCCTTCTGTGAAACACCTGTTTGCTTAAAAGTACCCTTTCCACCCCTTAGGGTACTTTCACACTAGCGGTCTTCTTTTCCAGCATTGAGTTCCCACTTCTTGGGGTTTTTATTTCTGGGGACCTCAGGAATTTTTAAAATGTGAAATGTCACCTAAAATCCATGTCTGCCAATTCAAGCCAGCAAAATCCATATTTTTCTGTTTGCTTGCTATGCGCCCATACAGCAGGCTACAAGCACATATGGGGTGTTTCCTAAATAAGGAACAAAATGCAGTGACCGGACTGCAGGGGCATAATGTGAGTGTTGGTGGGCCGATGGGGTTAGTAGTTGTAGCTGGCCAGCTAAGGCTACTTTCACACTAGCGTTCGGGGCCTCCGCTTGTGAGTTCCGTTTGAAGGCTCTCACAAGCGGCCCCGAACGGATCCGTACTGCCCTAATTCATTCTGAGTGGATGCGGATCCGCTCAGAATGCATCAGTTTGGCACCGTTTGGCCTCCGCTCCGCTCAGCAGGCGGACACCCGAACGCAGTTTGCAGCGTTTTCGTGTCCGCCTGGCCGTGCGGAGCCAAACTGATCCGTCCAGACTTACAATGAAAGTCAATGGGGACGGATCCGTTTGACATTGACACAATATGGTGCAGTTTCAAACGGATCCGTCCCCCATTGACTTTCAATGTAAAGTCAGGAGTCCCTATTAATATACCATCAGATCGGAGTTTTCTCCGATCCGATGGTATATTTTAACTTGAAGCGTCCCCATCACCATGGGAACGCCTCTATGTTAGAATATACCATCGGATTTGAGCTACATCGTAAAACGCAGATCCGACAGTATATTCTAACACAGGCGTTCCCATGGTGATGGGGACGCTTCATGTTAGAATATACTGAGAACTGTGTACATGACTGCCCCCTGCTGCCTGGCAGATGCTGCCAGGCAGCAGGGGGCAGACCCCCCCTCCTCCTGTAATTAACTTATTGGTGGCCAGTGCGGGCCCCCCTCCCTCCCCAGTATTAATTGTAGCCAGTGCGGCCCCCCTCCCTCTATATTCATCGGTGGCCAGTGCGGATTCCCAGTATTAAATATGACCAGTGCGGCCTCCCCCTCCCTCCCTCCCTCCCCAGTAGTATTAAATATGACCAGTGCGGCCTCCCCCTCCCTCCCTCCCCAGTAGTATTAAATATGACCAGTGCGGCCTCCCCCTCCCTCCCTCCCTCCCTCCCCAGTAGTATTAAATATGACCAGTGCGGCCTCCCCCTCCCTCTATATTTATTGGTGGCAGCGGAGAGTACCGATCGGAGTCCCAGTTTAAATCGCTGGGGCTCCGATCGGTTACCATGGCAGCCAAGACGCTATTGCAGTCTTGGCTGCCATGGTTACTTAGCAAGAAATACAAGCATTATACTTACCTGAAGAGCTGCGATGTCTGACCGGCCGGGCACTCCTCCTACTGGTAAGTGACAGGTCTGTGCTATAGGCAATGCGCCGCACAGACCTTTCACTTACCAGTAGGAGGAGCGCCCGGCTGGTCAGACATCGCAGCTCTTCAGGTAAGTATAATGCTTGTATTTATTGCCAAGTAACCATGGCAGCCAAGACTGCAATAGCGTCTTGGCTGCCATGGTAACCGATCGGAGCCCCAGCGATTTAAACTGGGACTCCGATCGGTACTCTCCGCTGCCACCAATGATGGGGGGGGGATTTTAATTAGGGGGGGGGGAGAGGGGAGGCCGCACTGGTCACAATACTTGGAATCCGCACTGGCCGGCCACCAATGAATATAGAGGGAGGGGGGCCGCACTGGTCATATTTAATACTGGGGAGGGAGGGAGGAGGAGGCCGCACTGGTCATATTTAATACTGGGAATCCGCACTGGCCGGCAACCGATGAATATAGAGGGAGGGGGGCCGCACTGATTACAATTAATACTGGGGAGGGAGGGGGGGCCGCACTGGCCACCAATAAGTTAAATACAGGAGGAGGGGGGGTCTGCCCCCTGCTGCCTGGCAGCATCTGCCAGGCAGCAGGGGGCAGTCATGTACACAGTTCTCAGTATATTCTAACTTGAAGCATCCCCATCACCATGGGAACGCTTCTGTGTTTAGAATATACTGTCGGATCTGAGTTTTCCGAAGTGAAAAATCAGATCTGAAATAAACAGTTACTCAAAAGGGATCCGTTCTGAACGGATGCAAGCGTTTGCATTATAGGAACGGATCTGTCTGTGCAGACACCAGACGGATCCGCTCCTAACGCAAGTGTGAAAGTAGCCTAAGACCTGTTCTAGGTTGCTAATATGCCTTATATGTGTATACAGCTAAACCTGCTAAAAATGTAATACAGTTTACATGTTTATAGGTTAAAGATAAAAGCAGAGTTATTTACTTTGACTTCGTGTTTTTGGATGTCATGTAACAGTTATATATTGTGTTCACAGAAGCAGAAAAGATAATATGCCTTTAAGATTCATTATATGAATGTAAGGTAAGCTCAATGACACAACAGAAAGAATATAGTTAAACTGTTGTTACTGAGCAGGAGTCTTGACCAATCACAGCCAGCCTCACATTTAGCAGGAGTCTTGACCAATTATAGCCAGCCTCACACTCAGCCTTTGTGGGAAATCCCCTGCTAGAATCATAACACCAAAGGAAAGGAGCTGAACAGACACACAGTTCCAGTCAGAGCTGAGTTTTATGGAAGCAAGAGGCCAAAATAGGTATTTAGAACAGTTATATAATGTTCCTGTTGTTAGTATTGTGATTAGAACTGTATACTGAACTAGTGATATGTGTTTACTTACAGTTCCACCAAACTGCACAAAGCAATTGTATAGAGCAAACTGCAAACCAAGTTGAGCAATTAGAACTATTAGTTAGACCTCAGATATACTTGCCTGTGTACTCTCAGGTGGCAGTAGCCAATCACTGGCTTCCAGGGGCATAGCTAAAGGCTTATGGGCCCTAGTGCATGAGTTCAGCTTGGGCCCCCCTTCCCTCAGTGCTTTGTGGCCAGGGGCAGGGGGGCACATAGCCTTCATGCTACCTAAGGCAAAAATTGAAAAGGAGGCACCCCCCCATGCCAAATTCTTGACCAGACCCTTCCTTTCAGCCAGAGGTGTAACTTGACCAGAATAACAAGGGTCTTTTGGGCCCCCAGGCTCCTTAGCCCAGTAGTGACTACTACCTCTGAACCACCCTATAGGTACGACCCTGCTGGCTTCAGTTGCGTTGCCTTTTAAACTGCTAAGGACATTGATTGGCTGCAGTGGTCACGTGGTGTATGCAGACATTTTACCTAAACAAAGCTGGGTGGGGGGATCAGAGGGGCATCACTGGAAGCATAAGAGTATTAAACTGGTGAGTATACCTTCTTTTATCTATTTTGACAACGCCTGGCTTTGGGGAGATTTTGGAACAACTCTGACAACCCCTTTAAAGAGGACCTTTCACCACTCCTGACATGCCTGTTTTAATAGCTACTTACATTCCCCCTGTGATAACAATTCTGGGACATATATTCTTATAGCTCTATGTTGTGCCATTCCTTTATTATTTCTACTAGAAGTTATGAATGAATTGCTAGCAGTCTGCAGTAAGGGTACAGAGTGCTGGTAACCATTTGGGGGGGGGGGTGTACCTGCATAGACTCACTCTATCCGTTCAGTGCTGACATTTTCAGATTGTGCAGTTACACCCCCCCAACTGGTTACCTCCCCTCTGTACCCTTACTGCAGACTGCTAGCAATTCATTCATAATTTCTAGTAGAAATAATAAAGGAATGCCACAACATAAAGCCATAAGACTATATGTCCCAGAATTGTTATCACAGGGGTAATGCAAGTACCCTTACTGCAGACTGATAGCTTTTCATTCATAACTTCTAGTAGAAATAATAAAGGAATAGCACAACATATAAACATAAGAATAGAGGCTCCCTATGGGTACTTTGTGTGCATGAGGCCTTATGCTCATGCTCATGAATTATTGTGCCTGCCTATCACGCCAGCATCTAAACCAGATGTCAGCTATCCTGACCATTTGCACGCATAGCGTTAAAAGTACATGGCAAGAACTTTTCTAATATACTGCTCTGTATTATTATACTGTTGAGCAACAGATGATCCTACAATTTAATATTTTACTAAAATCCCACTTGGGATAGATAGCCAGCAATTAACCCTGTAGTCTACTATGTACTACAAAGTCTAGTTCTCCAATACACAGTTAAATGATGTAGATCTCTTATGAGGACTGCTGCTCGGTGCAGAACTACAGTCCATTCCAGGAGCGACAGGACACTCCTAGTTCTCTCCCGTAGAGTGTCAGTGCACATGCACGACCTGTGGCTCCATTGGAACGTGACTCCCTGTTCCCGTGATTGTGGGGGTCCCAGAGGTCAGACCCAGTGATCAGTAAGGTATCCCTATTCTGTGGATGGGGGATAACTTGAAGGGGTTGTCCCACAAAAAATATTCTACAGTTTTCAAACCAGTACCGTGATCTGAATACTTTTGTAATTGCATGTAATTGAACATTTTGCCAAGCCACTGAGTTATTTAATAAAATGTATCTGTATAGCGCCACCTCCTGGGTTTTTTTCTTATTTCTTTGACCTGCTCACTAAGAAGGCCGCACATGCTCAGTTTTACCCGCAACTGCCTCCTGTGCTGTGATAGGGAAGAGCATGGACACGCCCCCTTTGGTGCATCAAAAAATACACTCCCCCTGAGCTGTCAGCTTGATATAAATCTAGCAGAGCAATGACTGGGGAGATCTCTGGATCCATGTGAGGTACAGGGCTGGTTCTGGCTTTGTTAGAAAGAGGGTGCCATTTACTATATGATGTCTGATTTTAATTTATTACATTAGTCATGGGATAACCCTTTTAATCACTTGGCACAACCCCTTTAAGGGTATGCTGCATACTGTAAGTTATCATATGCACAGATTTTTCATATTCAAATAGGGTTTGTAAAATCTTACTTTACTGTACAGTGGTCCCTCAAGTTCCAGTATTAATTGGTTCCTGGATGACCATTGTAAGTTGAAACCATTGTAACTTGAGTCCATAACTATGGAAAACCAGTTATTGGTTTCAAAGCCCCAAAATGTCATCCTAAGATAAGAGAAAATGAAAATTTAAGAAAAAATAAACAGATAACTAAGGCTACTTTCACACTAGCGTTCGGCTGTCCGCTTGTGAGTTCCGTTTGAAGGGGCTCACAAGCGGACCCGAACGCTTCCGTCCAGCCCTAATGCATTCTGAGTGGACGCGGATCCGCTCAGAATGCATCAGTCTGGCGGCGTTCAGCCTCCGTTCCGCTCAGCAGGCTGCTTGCAGCGTTCGGGTGTCCGCCTGGCCGTGCGGAGGCAAGCGGATCCGTCCAGACTTACAATGTAAGTCAATGGGGACGGATCCGTTTGAAGATGACACAATATGGCTCAATCTTCAAACGGATCCGTCCCCCATTGACTTTCAATGTAAAAGTCTGGACGGATCCGTTCAGGCTAATTTCACACTTAGACATTTTTTGACAATATAATGCAGACGGATCCGTTCTGAACAGAGCCACCGTCTGCATTATATGAGCGGATTCGTTCAGAACGGATCCGCTCTGAACGCTAGTGTGAAAGTAGCCTAAGATGGATAAAGCAAGTCTTTGCATATAACATTCAAGAATAGGTGTGTAGCATTGCTACCTACCACTAGTAGATAATCTAGTAGAAATGGAGTGATGTCTGTTATATTGTGCTGCCACGCAGCTTTTACTGTCTAGCAGTTGTTATTACATGTTATGTTACCAGATTATTTGGTATGATCCTTACACCCCTGCTGTTTCTGGCTAGTTGGTTGCTCCCAACCTCCATTTCCTGCTGTAACTCCATTTTGTATAGTTGTTGTGAAGAGACTGCAGAGCGAGGGAGCTGTGTAACTTCATTAGAAATTTACCTATGAAAAAGCCTCTATGTTCATATCCTTGCTACCTTGAAGCATAAAGAAGCATTGAAAATCACCTCTGGAGTCTTTATTCATTGAGTAAGCTATCTGATCATTCAACCTGCCGCACACATCCTTAACGAACTGGGTCTACAAGAAGCTTGTCGCAGGTACAACCGATGCTCAGAAACGTGAGTAACCACGCGCCTGTGTGAAGAACAAGCACCCTAAGACAGGAAGCCATCTTCAGTCTGTGCACTGACAGTCCAATGCCTGTGTGTCACTGCCGCAGTCACCAGAAGCATTACTCTGCATATGAAGCCAGCCGCCTACTGAATGCTCCATGACTGTTACAGCCTTTACTGCCAGGGATTGCTGGTCTGTGCTGTGCACCCATTTCTCTAGTAATACCAGCTTACACAAGTTTTGCCTTATTGGGGAGCCAGAAGTACCTTTTGAACTGTGCAAGGACTGTGTATCATAGCTATATCAAGTCCCAAGGATTCATCCTTGTCAAGCTGTTTGGGTTGTGAATCCAATACCTGAATCTACTGAAATAACTGTATATTCCTGCCTGTATAAAGTGATAGTGAACTGTGCACTGAGCTGAGCTCTCCAGTCTGAACCAGTTGCAGCACTCGCTGGCTCATTGTCACAAATATCCAGCTCCTCAGCTCAGCCTCAGTCACTACCTACAGAGCTGAGCTCTGGCAGATTTCTAACAAGACACCAAAACTACAGCACTTGTCATTATGTCTGACAGAGATCCCACAGAGTTACCGATATTTAATCAAGATAAAGCAGACTCCTTACTTCATTCTGCTCGTCCTGTTAGAGCCCCTCATCCATCCTTGAAGGCAAGGGAGGCTTATGAAGCAAGTAAGGAAGAAACATCTAGTAACCTGACTGCATTATGGGAGAAGACTTTAAGTTGTATAACAGCCACTAATGAAACTAGCAACAATTCCTAGCAATTGAACACTGCTCTCTCAAGGGTTAAGAAGGCATTTGAGAATTGTAAAATACTTTCTGAGAAGTACTATTCCCTATTGTCTCATTCCAACATAGAGGAAGCTGCATTGGAATGAAAGGACTTTACTTCTACTGACCAGCAGAGGCATAGCACATATCTTGAAGCAAAGGCACAGATAGAAGGTAGATTAGCACAGCTACATGAAACTACATCCCGTATATCTGCTTCTTCCAGACATTTAGGAAAATCATCTAGATCTGCCCGCTCCTATCATAAATCCTCTTCTAAGTCACTGCGGTCCTGCTCTGTAAGGACAACACTGAGCGACCAAATAGTCAAAGCTCGCCAGAAGGTTGCAGCAGCCCAGGTTCAAGCCGCCTGTTCTGAAAGAGAAGCAGCCATCAAAGCAGAAGCTAAACGCATTCAAGCAGAAACAGAGGCTCAGCTAGAAATCCTTCAGAAGAATAAAGAAAAAGAAGTAGCCTTAGCTGAATTATCCGTCTTGGAACAAGCCCTATTGGAAGAAGAAGGAGCAGCTTGTCCCAGCTTGGCTGCTTGTCAAGACCCTGTTGAAAGGACCCTACAGTTTGTCTTAACCCAGAACCACGACAATACAGTCCCACCTACAGTTGGAGATTCTTCTCATGATCATCCAGCAAATGGATCAGAAGGCAACGTGTTGCCAAATCAAGCTGGTCAACTACACACACCTACTAACAGAGACACTCCACAACTACTGCTTGTCACAAAATCAAGTGAATCAACCTACGCAGCTCATGTGCCACCACAACCCTATGTGAATAGTGATTACAAAGGCACAACAGAAGACTACAGAATGAACTCTATACCCCCTGTGATACAGCTCTCTTCAACTTCAAATGCTCAGAGACCTTCAGACGACAGACCCTTACCTATATTGAACCCATCTGCAACACCTTTCTCTCCACCTACCAGCCAACATCTGATACCAACCATGGTCCAATTCGGCGCACCATCAGTATCCCCTGTGGCTATAAAAACCGAAAGCACTGATGCTGCAGAGTTCAGCAAGTATATGATTCGACGACAGTTGATTACTATTGGACTATCTAGATTTGATGACCGCCCAGAGAACTACAGAAGTTGGAGATCTACATTTAAGGCGGTAACCAAGAACTTGGACATTGAACCTCAAGCAGAACTCAACTTACTAATAAAGTGGTTGGGGTGTCAAGCTTCAGAACGAGTAAAGAGACTTAAATCTGTTTACATTTATAACTTTAAAGCAGGCCTTGATGCTGCCTGGGAACGTCTAGAACAAGACTATGGGAGCCCCGAAGTCATTGAATCTGCCTTATTCCAGAGACTAAACGACTTTCCTAAGATCTCTGTTAAGGACAATCATAAGCTTAGAGAGTTAGGTGACCTCCTTAATGAACTTGAAATTGCTAAGTTAGATCCTAGTTTACCAGGTCTTAGCTATTTAGACACTGCTCAGGGCGTAAATCCTATTGTTGAAAAGTTGCCTAGTCATCTTCAGGGAAAGTGGACTAGTGTAGGATCAAAGTATAAGTATGAACATCATGTTTCCTTCCCTCCCTTTTTTTATTTTGCAGAGTTTGTGCGGAAGGTTGCAAGATCCAAGAATGACCCAAGCTTCTTCTATCCAGATACAACCACCATTCCTTTAACTACTTCAAGGGGTATTGCCACCAACAGTAAATTTAAGAATTTAAAGCATCCTATTTCCGTGAGGAAGACTGCGATAGCATCCAACCTCTTGGCTACAGACATTAAGGCAAGCAATCTTAATCAACAGTGTCCTATTCATAATGCGCCACATTCTCTCTCCAAATGTCGTGCATTCAAGGACAAGCCTATTGAAGAACGCAAGTCATTTCTCAAAGAGCATAATATCTGTTTCAAGTGTTGTGCATCCTCCGATCATTTAGCTAGAGCCTGTAAGATCGCCATCAGATGTTCCCTGTGTAACAGTGCCAAACATGTGGACGCTTTTCATTCAGACCTGTTCAAAAGGAAACCTTCACCCGGCAGCAACCCCAAGACTACATCAGATGATGGCGGGGAGAGAACTGAGCAACGTGCCAACCCTGTAACCACAAGGTATACAGAGGTATGTGGAGATTGGCTTCATAGCAAATCTTGTAGCAAGATATGTCTTGTAAGGGTTTTGTCACAACCAGACAGCTGAGAAGCTCTGACAGAGGCCTTTCAGAACCTCCTCTTTGAGTTTCTGTGTTGTGGTATTCAGCTCCTCCTCTCCTTAGCCTCTCTCAGCTGTCATGTGTTGGACTAATTGCTTCCCTTTAAATTCTTCCCCAGAAGGCTTTTCTGGGCGGCTTATATTTCTTCCTGGAGTGTGTGTGCATGCCCATCTGGTTCTCCTCTCCTCTACAAAGTTAAGTGTTAAACTGTTATCTGTTATTTTCTGTTTGCTGGATCCCAGGTGACCCTGACTCCCTCCGTGTCTGGTGTAGGGAGCCGGTGGTCGTGTCCCCTCACTATTGTAGGGTGCTCAGGGGTTATATAGTCAAGGTACGTGGATATGCATACCTCCACCATTCGGATCTATGCATAGGCTAAGCAGCCAGGGAAAGTGCCAGGTCTTCTACAGGGGTCTCCCTTTTGTTCCTTAGCTGTTGGATCCAGCGAGTCATTTATGCATGTTGTTTTGCCTTGTTACCTGTACACATTCCGTGACATTATAAGCCGCCAAAACCGTCTTAAGCATGGATCCGGTTTCACTTTTGGCTGAACGCCTCCAGGGTCTTTCATTGGAGGTAGCTGACCTCCGTAAGACTTTTTCTCAGCTTCAAGTGACCGGTTCAGCTTGCGTTCATGGAGCTTGTTCTGAGCCTAAGATCTCGCTCCCGGATACGTTCTCCGGGGGTAGTGAGAATTTTGTGCGTTTTAGAGAGGCTTGCAAACTCCATTTTCGCCTTCTTCCCCTTTCCTCTGGAGATGAGGAACGGAGGGTGGGGATCATTATATCGCTGCTCAGAGGTAACGCTCAGTCCTGGGCCTTTTCGCTGCCGGAGGGGGCACGGCCTCTCCGTTCAGTGGATGAATTCTTTTTAGCCCTGGGTCAGATATATGATGATCCGGATCGTATTGCTCTGGCGGAGTCTAGACTACGTCTCTTATGCCAGGGTAAACAATCCGCAGAGATTTACTGCTCAGAATTTCGGAGATGGGCAGCTGATACTGGTTGGAATGATGCTGCACTCCGAAGTCAATTTTGCCATGGTCTTTCAGAGGGATTGAAAGATGCATTTGCCTTTCATGAAAGGCCTATTTCTTTGGACTCTGCTATGTCTCAGGCCGTTCGTATTGACAGGCGTCTTAGAGAGAGAGGAGAGATCTCTCCTTCCTGTCATACTCGGTCCCAGGACTGTGCAGCGGTCCCATTCTGTGCGCAGGGGTCTCAGTCGCTGTCAGCCCCTTCTGAGCAGGAGCCCATGCAGCTGGGGTTGATTGCTTCTGACAATAGAAGATTCAGCCCGCATGGGACGGTTTGTTTTTGTTGTGGAGGTATTAATCATTTGGCAAATATTTGTCCCTCTAGGAGATTCAGGCAGTTCTCTGGGTATAATAAAGAAACAAAGAGGAAAAAATCTTTGAAAAATGTTCCGTCTGTTACTATTGGCAGGGTTGAGGCGGAAATTGAAGGTTTTCCGTTTGCTTGTAGTTCCCGTTTTGTCCTGCCGGCTAGGGTGGCGCTAGAGAGCAAGAACATTTTTTGTGAGATTTTTGTGGATAGTGGAGCAGCGGTCAATCTCATTGATAATCAATTTGCGATAACTCATGGTTTCCAGGTGTGCGCTTTGAGAAAGGATTTTCCTGTTTTTGCTATCGATTCCGCTCCACTTTCTCAGAAATCATTAAAGGGCATAGTTCACAATATCCGTTTGATTGTGAGTGATGCTCATGTTGAGGATGTGTCATGTTTCGTCCTTAGCGGTTTGCCCACCCCTCTGGTGTTGGGGCTGCCCTGGCTCACTAAGCATAACCCTACCATTGATTGGCAAGCGAAGCAAATAAATGGTTGGAGTGACTTTTGCAGAGAGAATTGCCTCATGACATCTGTTTCTGAGGTTGCTACTAAGACTATACCATCTTTTCTCTCAGAATTTTCGGATGTCTTCTCTGAGAGTGGAGTTCAGGATTTGCCCCCGCACAGGGAGTACGATTGCCCTATTAATCTCATCCCAGATGCCAAGCTGCCTAAATCTCGTTTATACAATCTTTCCCAACCTGAGAGGATCGCTATGCGTGCTTATATCTCTGAGAGTCTGAGAAAGGGACACATACGACCCTCGAAGTCACCTGTTGCCGCTGGTTTTTTCTTTGTTAAGAAAAAAGATGGTTCTTTAAGACCTTGTCTGGATTTCAGGGAGCTGAACAATATCACAATTCGTGACCCTTATCCGCTTCCTCTGATCCCGGACCTATTTAACCAGGTTGTTGGGGCTAAAGTCTTTTCCAAATTAGATTTAAGAGGGGCATACAACCTGGTCAGGGTCAGAGAAGGGGACGAATGGAAGACGGCCTTCAATACCCCTGAGGGCCATTTTGAAAACTTGGTTATGCCTTTTGGTTTGATGAATGCCCCAGCCGTTTTTCAGCATTTCGTGAACAGCATTTTTTATCATTTGATGGGAAAATTTGTATTGGTGTATTTGGATGACATTTAGATTTTTTCTCCCGATTTCAAAACTCATAAGGAACATTTACGTCAGGTCTTGCTCATTCTGCGGGAGAATAAATTATATGCGAAACTGGAAAAATGTGTGTTTGCGGTTCCAGAAATTCAATTTCTGGGGTTTCTTCTCTCCGCTTCTGGTTTTCGCATGGACCCACGAGAAGGTCCGCGCTGTGCTTGAGTGGGAGCTTCCTGAGAATCAAAAGGCGCTGATGCGTTTTTTGGGCTTTGCCAATTATTACAGGAAGTTCATTTTGAATTATTCTTCTATTGTTAAACCACTCACTGATATGACCAGAAAGGGGGTAGATTTTTCTTCTTGGTCAGTAGAGGCGCGTAAGGCTTTTTCTGATATCAAGGAGAGTTTTGCTTCCGCTCCCATCTTGGTGCAACCTGATGTTTCGTTACCCTTCATAGTTGAGGTTGATGCTTCTGAGGTGGGTGTGGGGGCGGTCTTGTCTCAGGGTTCCTCTCCTGCCAATTGGCGACCGTGTGCCTTTTTCTCAAGAAAACTCTCCTCCGCAGAGAGAAATTACGATGTGGGAGATAGGGAATTGTTGGCCATCAAGTTGGCTTTTGAGGAATGGCGCCATTGGCTAGAGGGAGCCAGACACCCTATTACCGTATTTACTGACCATAAAAATCTGGCCTACTTGGAGTCAGCCAAGCGTCTGAACCCGAGACAGGCCAGATGGTCGTTGTTCTTTTCTAGGTTTAATTTTGTTGTCACGTTCCGCCCTGGAGTTAAGAATGTGAAGGCAGATGCCCTGTCACGTTGTTTTCCGGGAGGCGGGAATTTTGAAGACCCGGGTCCCATTTTGGCTGAAGGTGTGGTGGTCTCTGCTCTTTTTCCTGAATTGGAGGCAGAGGTGCAGGCAGCCCAGTCAGAGGCTCCTGATCTTTGTCCTCCTGGGAGGTTGTTTGTGCCTCTCGCTTTAAGACACAAGATTTTTAAAGAACACCACGATACGGTCCTTGCTGGGCACCCGGGGGTAAGAGCCACACTGGATCTCATCGCTCGGAGATTCTGGTGGCCTGCGCTTCGTAAGTCGGTTGAGGGTTTTGTGGCAGCCTGCGAGACTTGCGCTCGTGCCAAAGTCCCTCATTCACGGCCATCAGGTCCTCTCCTTCCCTTACCCATTCCTTCCCGTCCTTGGACACATCTGTCCATGGACTTCATAACGGACCTGCCTCGTTCCTCGGGGAAGACTGTGATTCTTGTGGTGGTGGACCGTTTTAGCAAAATGGTGCATTTCATCCCTTTTCCTGGTTTGCCCAATGCTAAGACGCTGGCGCAGGCATTTGTTGATCACATTGTCAAATTGCACGGTATTCCTTCAGACATAGTCTCTGATAGGGGCACGCAGTTTGTTTCCAGATTCTGGAAGGCTTTCTGTTCTCGCTTGGGGGTTCGGTTGTCATTCTCTTCTGCTTTCCACCCGCAGTCGACTGGTCAGACAGAGCGCGTCAATCAGAATCTGGAGACATATCTGCGTTGTTTTGTGGCGGAGAATCAAGAGGATTGGTGTTCTTTTTTGTCCCTTGCTGAGTTTGCTTTAAATAACCGTCGTCAGGAGTCCTCTGATAAGTCACCATTTTTTGGTGCATATGGGTTTCATCCACAGTTTGGGACTTTCTCGGGAGAGGGGTCTTCTGGTTTACCTGATGAGGACAGATTCTCCTCGTCTTTGTCATCTATTTGGCAAAAGATTCAAGATAATCTAAAGAGCATGAGTGAGAGATATAAGCGTGTGGCTGATAAGAGACGTGTGCTTGGTCCGGACCTGAATGTTGGTGATCTGGTGTGGTTGTCTACCAAGAATATCAAATTGAAGGTTCCCTCCTGGAAGTTGGGTCCTAGGTTTATTGGGCCTTACAAAATCCTGTCTGTCATCAATCCTGTTGCATACCGTCTTGATCTTCCTCAGACTTGGAAGATCCATAATGTTTTTCATAAGTCCTTATTGAAACCTTATTTTCAACCCATTGTACCCTCGCCTTTGCCTCCTCCTCCGATTATGGTTGATGGGAATCTTGAATTTCAGGTCTCTGGGATTGTGGATTCTCGTCTTGTCCGCGGTTCTCTTCAGTACCTTGTTCACTGGGAGGGGTATGGTCCTGAGGAGAGGATGTGGGTCCCAGTGACGGACATTAAAGCCTCTCGTCTCATCAGGGCTTTCCATAGGTCCCATCCTGAGAAGGTGGGTTCTGAGTGTCCGGAGTCCACTCGTAGAGGGAGGGGTACTGTCACAACCAGACAGCTGAGAAGCTCTGACAGAGGCCTTTCAGAACCTCCTCTTTGAGTTTCTGTGTTGTGGTATTCAGCTCCTCCTCTCCTTAGCCTCTCTCAGCTGTCATGTGTTGGACTAATTGCTTCCCTTTAAATTCTTCCCCAGAAGGCTTTTCTGGGCGGCTTATATTTCTTCCTGGAGTGTGTGTGCATGCCCATCTGGTTCTCCTCTCCTCTACAAAGTTAAGTGTTAAACTGTTATCTGTTATTTTCTGTTTGCTGGATCCCAGGTGACCCTGACTCCCTCCGTGTCTGGTGTAGGGAGCCGGTGGTCGTGTCCCCTCACTATTGTAGGGTGCTCAGGGGTTATATAGTCAAGGTACGTGGATATGCATACCTCCACCATTCGGATCTATGCATAGGCTAAGCAGCCAGGGAAAGTGCCAGGTCTTCTACAGGGGTCTCCCTTTTGTTCCTTAGCTGTTGGATCCAGCGAGTCATTTATGCATGTTGTTTTGCCTTGTTACCTGTACACATTCCGTGACAGGTTTTTCCTGAAGGATGTCCACAAAATTCTATAAAAATGTATGCCATGCTTGATTATCAGAGCAATCGCTCATTGGCCAGTACAGAATTCTTTGACCTATTCAACATTCATGGAGAGACCTAGTCCTATACCTTGCAGACATGTGCAGGAAAGAGCAATACTTCTGGAAGAAGAGCCCATGGCTTCATAGTGGCATCAGAATATGAGGACATAGAGTTTCCTCTTCCAACTCTAATCGAATGTGATCAGCTACCGAACAATAGAGAAGAAATCCCCACACCAGAGGTTGCACGTCATCACCCTTATTTGAGCCACATTGCTGACTACATTCCACCACTTAACAAGGATGTTAAGATTTTGATTCTACTAGGGAGAGACATTTCTAGAGTTCATAAAATAAGAGAGTTATGTAACGGTCCAGATGATGCTCCTCAGGCCCAGAAACTTGATCTTGGATGGGTAATAATAGGAGAAGTCTGTTTAGATCAATCTCACAAGCTCTTGGATGTAGCTTCCTACAAAACTAATGTTGCCTATCGGTCGATGAAATGCCCATTGCATTATTATGTGAAGGAAAGACTTGATTTTAAAAACAAAGTTCCATATCAAGCACTCCAAGGTATAAACTGCAAGCTCACTTCTCAGAAGGACCTTGGTGATTCAGTGTACCAGACTACTTGTGATGACAACAAGATTGCCCCTTCAGTCGAAGACAAGGAGTTCATCAAGATTATGGATGAAGAGTTATTCAAGGACAATTCCAACAGTTGGGTAGCTCCATTACCCTTCCAAGTACCAAGGCTTACTCTCCCTAACAATCGACAACAAGCTTTAACCAGATTTGCTGCATTTAAGAAAACTCTCTGTAACAAACCTGAGATGCAAGAGCACTTTCTAGCATTTATGCAGAAGATTTTAGATAACCTTCACGCTGAGCCAGCACCAGACCTTATGGAAGGTGAAGAATGCTGGTACCTTCCATCCTTTGGAGTCTACAATCCTCGTAAACCGGGGAAAATCGGAATAGTCTTTGACTCAAGCACTCAGTTCCAGGGAACCTCTTTAAATAACGTTCTTCTAACTGGTCCAAATATAACGAACAACCTTGTAGGAGTGTTGATGCGGTTCAGGAAGGAACCAATTGCCGTGACAGCTGACGTCCAACAGATGTTTCACTGTTTCATAGTCAAAGAGGACCACAGAAATTATCTCAGGTTCTTGTGGCACCGCAACAATGATATTAATAATCAGGTGATAGATTATCGCATGAGAGTCCATGTCTTTGGAAATAGTCCATCTCCTGCCGTGGCAACTTATGGACTGAGAAGAACAGCGCAGGAAGATGAAAAGGAATTCGTATCTGACACCAGGCAATTTATTGAGAGAGATTTTTATGTAGACGATGGCCTGAAATTCTTTTCAACACCTGAAGAAGCCATCAATCTGATAAAAATAACTCAACAGCTCCTGTTGACTGCTAACCTAAGGGTTCATAAGATTGCATCTAATAGCAGTGAAGTAATGAGGTATTTCAATCCAGAAGATTATTCTAAGGATTTGAAGGATTTGGACTTGGGAGTAGATGCCCTACCCACTCAAAGGAGTCTCGGTCTTCTCTGTAATATAACTTCAGATACATTCACGTTTCAGGTCTCTGACGCCAAGAAGCCATTCACCAGACGAGGAGTCCTGTCAACTGTTAATAGCCTTTACGATCCCCTAGGCTTTGTGACTCCAGTTACCGTCCAAGGGAGATCCATACTTCGCCAGCTTACTGAGAGCCAGCTTACTGAGAGAGTGACAGATTGGGATGCCCCTCTGCCAGTAGACCTACTGCATAAATGGGAGAAATGGAGAAACTCCATGAAAGTACTGGAAGAACTTAATATCCCACGCTGCCATTCACCAACTTCAATTTCAAGAAGTCTGAGGAAAGAGATTCACATCTTTTGTGATGCATCTACCGAGGCTATAGCGGCTGTGGCTTATCTCAAGATCATAGATCCCTCCGGGAGATTCTATGTTGGTTTTCTACTAGGAAGAGCCAAGTTAGCTCCAAAACCTGCTCACACTATTCCAAGATTAGAATTTTGTGGCGCAACCCTAGCTGTCGAAGTCGCAGAATTCCTGCAAGATGAAAAGGACATATATAAACGTCAGTGGAGATACGCTCAATACCTTGCAGATTGTTTCTGGGACAGATGGAGGAAGGAATACCTCACACTTCTTCAAGGACGTAAAAAGTGGCAAACCCAGAAGCCTAACTTAAAGGAAGGGAACCTGGTCCTGCTAAAAGACCAGCAAGCTCACCCGATCCAGTGGCCAGTTGGACTTATTACAAAGGCCATTACTAGTAATGATGGAAGAGTCCGAAGTGTGGAAGTCAGGATCGTTAAGGATGGGGCATCAAAAACCTTCCTGAGACCAGTCACCGAGACAGTCTTAATTATGCCTGCTTCCAAAAATTCTGATTCAGCGTTATGTGAAGGAGTCACTTAAGACCTTTAATATAGCTAGCTTATAGACTTGAGAAGGTTAAATAGCATGTTAATGTGTGCAATGTTAATAGTATTTTAAAATAAAACAATGTAGTGTATAGTGGTATCTCACGATACCTGGCGTGGAGTGTGCTGCCACGCAGCTTTTACTGTCTAGCAGTTGTTATTACATGTTTGTCACGGCTGAGGATGGGGAAAACCCTCAGCCGTGCGGTATCAGCAGATGGAGTCGCTGCAAGGCCAGAACAGAGAATTAGGGAGCAGGTCACCTCCTACACATCCCTAATTCTGACCCTGTCTCCTATCCGTATGAGCCAACCCTGAAGGTAGGAGGGCTCATACTCCGGAACCTGATATTCCTGCTCGCCCTCAGGGTGGCCCTGGACTAGGAGCAGGGTAAGACGACCTGTTCCTCCTAGACACGGAGGAACAGGAGTCTCACTGGCCAAGCTACATAGAAAGGGGAAACATAAACAGACATCCGGCAATGACAGGTAAGTGAGACTAGTACCACACTTACCTGCCACAGACACACAACCTGGAACCCACATGCAAGTGCTGCTATCCACAACCAACACCAAGGACACAGCACACAACAGACATCACACGGGAACCCAGTAAACCATATGCTGCAATAACACATAAACCATAAACTAACACCAGACATAACGTTTTATGACCACAAGGGTGGCCCCCACTGGCAGATGGTAAAGTAACCAGGAGGATGTCTCCAGCAAGCATGGCTGAAGCACCCTCTCTGACTACTGCCTTCAACTAAGGCTTTATAGGGCCAAGTAGCCACACCCACAGTCAGACACACCCAGTGCACACACACACTAGGAAGGAAGTTAACCCTTCCAACACCAGGGAAGGGAAAACATCAACTTAAAGGGGAAGTGCACACAACACATATAACACCCCGTGCACAGTGATAAAAGGCACACCTATAAGGAGAGGTTGCCAGGTGCAACCGCATGTCTACTGCAGCAAGCTGCCTAACACCGCTCAGGCTGCACTGCTGCCACATACACAATGTTGCCAGCGGCAACCACAGGTGAGGCAACATACTATAGCCCTCACCTGTGATTGACAACAACACCAAGACCGCAGGCAACTGCATGCGGCCACAAGAGTCACGACCATAACCATGGGTCGTGACAATGTTATGTTACCAGATTATTTGGTATGATCCTTACACCCCTGCTGTTTCTGGCTAGTTGGTTGTTCCCACCCTCCATTTCCTTCTGTAACTCCATTTTGTATAGTTGTTGTGAAGAGACTGCAGAGTGAGGGAGCTGTGTAACTTCATTAGAAATTTACCTATGAAAAAGCCTCTATGTTCATATCCTTGCTACCTTGAAGCATAAAGAAGCATTGAAAATCACCTCTGGAGTCTTTATTCATTGAGTAAGCTATCTGTTAAGCCCTATTCACACGAGCAAGTATTCCGCGCGGGTGCGATGCGTGAGTTGAACGCATTGCACCCGCACTGAATCCTGACCCATTCATTTCTATGGGGATGTTCACATGAGCGGTGATTTTCACGCATCACTTATGCGTTGCGTGAAAATCGCAGCATGCTCCTCTTTGTGCGTTGCGATGCGATAATCCACGCAACGCAGGCCCCATAGAAGTGAATGGGTTTGCGTGAAAATCGCAAGCATCCGCAAGCAAGTGTGGATGCGGTGCGATTTTCACGCATGGGTTCTAGGTGACAGTCTATTCACTGTATTATTTTCCCTTATAACATGGTTATAAGGGAAAATAATAGCATTCTGACTACAGAATACATAGTATAATACTGCTGGAAGGGTTAAAAAAATAAAAAAGTTAACTCACCTTATCCTCTTGTTCACGTAGTTCGTTCCCGGTCTGTTCTTTGCTAGCTGTGGGCTTGGGCTAAAGGACCTTTGATGACGTCAGATCACATGCTCCATCATAACCATGCTATAAGGGAAAATAATACAATCTTCAGAACATCAATCCACAGAAGTTCGGGTTTGGGTACCAAACATGCACGATTTTTCTCACGCGAGTGCAAAACGCATGACAATGTTTTGCATTTGCGCGGGAAAAAAATTGCGCATTTTCCCGCAACGCACCCGGCTCTTATCCGGGCAAAAAACATGACGCCCGTGTGAAAGAGGCCTTAAAGTGATCATTCAACCTGCCGCATACATCCTTACAGACTGGGTCTACAAGAAGCTTGTCGCAGGTACAACCGATCCTGAGACAGAATATATATTGTGCCCTTTTTTATGCCTTTGAGATTTATGACATATTTCGGTGTTTGCAGCCTGGTGTGAAATGCTTTGCTGTTGTCGATCACTGAGTTTATAGGAAACAATGTCTACAATACTGTAGACCACAGACCTGGCACAGAGGATGGCGTCGTAGTCTGACTATAGCCAAGAGGGCAGTGGCAGAACTGAGTAATTGTGTAAAATCTGAAGTTCTGCTCACGTTCGAACTTGAACTTACAATTATCTTCTGACCCCTATTGTTAGCTATTTTTCTAGGCAGGTTTATGATGGTTATATTATGAGGCTTCAGACCTCCACACCCGTGAATATTTCCCTGTGCAACGAATATCCCATTTGCTTCTGATCAGAGAGATAAGACAGCCCTGACTCAACATAGGTTGTCAATATCTGAAATCTTTATTTTCCAGCACATAGTTATAGTGTTTCTTGGGGGTGGGAACATTGTGTCCTTCCAGATCCAATTGCACCAATCCTCCTAGAACTCAGCAGGCATTGGGAATCATGTGTTTGTCAATATACAGTTGAAACTTTGCTAAACAATGCTGACATCTGCTATATACAATACATGAAAGGGTTATTTTACATTGAACAGGTTTTTCTCTCCATGCTAACAAGTTAAATAGGAAATCACAGGTTCCTGTCAATGTATGTGAGGTGAGATGTTAAATAGCCTTTTGGTCAGGAAGGCTGCTATTGTGTCCAGGACTGGCAGAGGGTGTGAAATATGTTAATGCGAGGTACTGCATTTCCACAAGAGATGAGGCTTGTATAATATATGTCTAATCTGTGATGTATCAAAAGTAAGATTATGAAAATCCCTTTCAATCCAACCATTGATCCCAACTTTTATATATATATATATAAAAACGGGATCACTGTATGTTTTCCTCCATCTAAGGCTGTGTGTGTGTGTGTATATGTATGTATGTATGTATGTATGTGTGTATATATATGTGTATATATACATATATATATATATATACATATATATATGTATATATATGTATGTATATGTATATGTGTGTGTGTGTGTGTGACACATGAAGACACTAAAGACTATGAAGGAGATAAAAAAAAACCTTCTGTGTAATTTGGCGCACAGTAGGAAAAAATCTCCTGCATAGTGAAAAGAGAGAAGAAAGAAAAGTAAGAAAAAAACATAAGGCATGCAAGTTCTACACATAGATAGGATATTTGGGTTAGACCTTTTACTGGGCTCACCCCGCCCTCTATGGCACATGGCTGCCCAGTAAAGTTGCAGATATGCAGGTACATTCCACCTTATGCCTTGACCAATAGAAATTCTCTTTAGACCTGGAAGGTACTCATTCGCACATTTCCCGAGAGTGACGATGGGTGGCGCTCAAACACTCACCATCCACCACCACACCCAGAACATGCGCAAATGCTCCCAAATGAATCAGCCCTTTTTTTAAACAAATGTGGCCCTAATCGGACAGCATCTATTTAATCTGGTACAAAGATGCTACTAACCCACAGTGAATCTCTGTTAGACATGGTTCCAAAAGGGGGGATCAGTCCCTGAGGAAGGTCTTTTAAAACAGGGTCGACCAAGAAAGGTGATATAGCATTCACATGGACACCAGTCTCACCAACCAATGTTTCATGTTGGGGCGCCCATGGTTCAGTGAGACTGGCATCAGCGTGCCATACCCCACCGTTGCTGATGAGGACCCGCTGGTAGCTTTCACTAAGAACATTGCTCTCAGAGCCAGCAGCCATTAGATCCTTCTCAAACCAACGGTGGCGGCTTTCACATGGGTAGCAGGAACCAGAGTGCTGATCTATAGACCTACATACCATTCCTAAGCTAAAAAGAAAGTCCACTATAGTCATCCTATGCTTAATAAAACTTTCCACGACAGTTCCCTCCTCTCTGCAATATGTCCCCTGTGTTCTTTGAGTCTCTTGCTGAATCTTCGGTTTCCTCAGCTTGCCCTCGTCGATTGTGGTGCTCCTTGGGTGTTATTGCCTCCATGATGATGCTCCGTCCTTTGGTTCGATTCTTCAGGGAGTTGACTCTGAGCGATGCCCTGATGTGGTAAGGTGTGACGTGGCGATGAACGTTTAGTTGGACATCCTTTCCATCAAAGACATAGGTTGATCCGTGGTGTATCTGGGAGCTGCGATGAGGATGTGATTATCTGCACGTGACTGGGCGATCCGATCGATCAAACAGCAGGAGCATCTCACCAGGATATATATGATAAAGAGAAAAACAACAACATGAGGATATATACTCCTATTTCCTTCAACCAGTTACCTATGGAAAACAGGAAATCTCTAAAACCACCCAAAGCTGTGAAAGGATTCTATCTCTCATTAATAATAGCCCTATCTATGCCCTGAATTACAGTGACCTGATCTATATGGGCCTGGACTTTATCCCTGGTATCTGCAGTCCTCTTCTATAAACTCACAGAAACCCCCCCTTAGAAGCTAAAAGATAATCCAGTGCCATCTTTTCCTCTAAGATGAGGGTTGGGTTGGTGCACCTGTTGGCAAGGGAAACAGAAGCGAAATATCATCATAATCAATGTTTAATTCAATCAGTTTTGCCACATATTCCTCTTATATCTGCTGCAAGTATCTAGGCATCAGAATTAATGGACTCATTGTCCATGTCCAAATACTACTCCTCCCTTTGACCATAGACCCATTAGAGTCTTTGGTCATCCCTTGAATCTTTGATGCCCTTGCATATATTGTTCTACTGGGCTGTGCAGACTGTACAATAGGCTGATTAGCATGCTCAGACAAAACCTGTTCCCCAGGTTCTGGGAAACCAGAAACTGTGGTAGAGTCAAGTGTGCGCATATCTCATCATCTGATTCTGTTGTTAATTATGGGGGTAGGACAGGAGTTGGAGTCACAATGGGGATTCTACTTTGTTGTTTTGTATTTGAACTGCACAAGTCAGTCCAAAACTTCTGCACAGATAGCCATGCTTGGCCGCAAGTGTTTATATACATTTTATTCCAGTGAGGGTCTCTTTGTACCATGGAAAAGTGTCTATGTCATTCAGACATAGGCTCTTGATCATGGCCATATGAAAGTCTGAAAAAGACCCTTCTCTTGGGAACGGGTCAGTACATTTCATTCCTTCTGTCCATTTACACACATTATCAACCCAAGGATCAGTATAAAATGGACCTAAACACCTCTGGACAAACATTTTTTTTTCTTTTTTTTTTTTTTTTTTTTTTTTTTTTTGACTTTCCCCCAATTCATTTTTAGGAGACAGTTTCGCCATAGAGATTTGCAGCAGACTCAGGGTACATGATTTTCAGTTCCAAATTTTAAAATTGTTTCTTTATGGGATCCTTCTTACCATAAGAATTGCCCATTTTTTCTTAGCTAAAATATACAGTGAGATCAGCTGAATTTGAAGGTTTATCTAAGGATAATTATGTTTGTGTTCAGTGCGAAAATACTTACTGATAAACCTTATGCTTATCAGTTTATGTGTTTTGTGTTTTTTTTTTGTTTTGTTTTTCTTCTAATTCAGGTTCATAACTACTCCTGAATTTATGGCAGATTTTAAACTATTTTGGATGGTATTACTTCTAATTCAGGCTCATATTACTCCTGAATCTATGGCAGATTTTTAAACTATTGATGGCCAATTTTATACCTTCAATTTCAGCATGAACTCGCATACAATCTATACATAATCTATACACAGTCTATACAGTAAAATTCAACCTTATACATATATATAACGACTAAAAATGCTTAAGCAACTATACAGCTATATACAGGTTTAGCAAAGGATATTCGTTGCACACAATACTGTTTTTCAAATTAGGGGAATACAGACCCCATTTTTTCTTCAGGAATATCAGATTCCTGCGGGATTTCAGATCCCTCTATTTCTTTAGGAATATCAGATTCCTCTGGGATTTCAGATCCCTCTATTACTTTAGGAATATCAGATTCCTGGGAGACGCTTATCAGAAGCGCTTACCGGGTTCAGATAATCCACTCTTACAGTATAGGGCAGTAATAATATATATCTTAAATATAGAATCACTTACCCGATACTGCTTTGGCGGATCCCACCTTCTGACACCAAACTGTTAGCTATTTTTCTTGGCAGGTTTATGATGGTTATATTATGAGTAGAGTTGAGCGAACACCTGGATGTTCGGGTTCGAGAAGTTCGGCCGAACATCCCGGAAATGTTCGGGTTCGGGATCCGAACCCGATCCGAACTTCGTCCCGAACCCGAACCCCATTGAAGTCAATGGGGACCCGAACTTTTCGGCACTAAAAAGGCTGTAAAACAGCCCAGGAAAGAGCTAGAGGGCTGCAAAAGGCAGCAACATGTAGGTAAATCCCCTGCAAACAAATGTGGATAGGGAAATGAATTAAAATAAAAATTAAATAAATAAAAATTAACCAAAATCAATTGGAGAGAGGTTCCATAGCAGAGAATCTGGCTTCCCGTCACCCACCACTGGAACAGTCCATTCTCAGATATTTAGGCCCCGGCACCCAGGCAGAGGAGAGAGGTCCCGTAACAGAGAATCTGTCTTCATGTCAGCAGAGAATTAGTCTGCATGTCATAGCAGAGAATGAGGCTTCACGTCAGCCACCACTGCAACAGTCCATTGGCATATATTTAGGCCCAGCACCCAGGCAGAGGAGAGAGGTCCCGTAACAGACAATCTGGCTTCATGTCAGCAGAGAATCAGTCTGCATATCATAGCAGAGAATCAGGCTTCACGTCACCCACCACTGCAACAGTCCATTGTCATAAATTTAGGCCCAGCACTAGTGTTGAGCGGCATGTCCCATATTCGAATTCGCGAAATTTTGTGAATATTCGAAAGAATATTCGTAAAATATTCGCGATTATTCAAATTCGTTATTATTTCGCATATGCGATAATTCGAATTTTCGCATCGCATAATACATATGCTATGCAAAATTCACATGTGCGCTAATGAAATCGCCTTACGAAGATTCGCAACTCAATTCAATCACTAATGTATGAATGCAATGCCCTTTGCCTCTGTTCTGGGACAAGTGTAGATATTCGCATGTGCGCTAATAAAATCGCCTTACGAAGATTCGCACCTCAATCACTTTCTAGGGAATGTGAGACTTTTGGGAATCAATCGAGATACAGTGGGGGGTGATGACAGTAGTTGACAGAGTACAGATCAATGTAATCTGTAAGGTGGAAAGTAAAATAAAAAATACGAATTTTCGTTAATCGAATTTTACGAAGTTCTACGTATTCGCGAATATGGTGCTATACTATATGAATGCACAGGCCTTTGCCTCTCTGTTCTGGGGACAAGTGTAGATATTTGCATTTGCGTTAATAAAATCGCCTTACGAAGATTCGCAGCTCAATTCAATCACTAATGTATGAATGCAAAGCCCTTTGCCTCTGTTCTGGGACAAGTGTAGATATTCGCATGTGCGCTAATAAAATCGCCTTACGAAGATTCGCAACTCAATTCACTAATGTATGAATGCAAAGCCCTTTGCCTCTGTTCTGGGACGTGCCGATATTCGCATGTGCGCTAATAAAATCGCCTTACGAAGATTCGCGCCTCAATCACTTTCTAGGCAATGTGAGTAAGATCTGAGCTGTTGGACCTTTGGGAAACAATCAATTATATGTGTACTGTAATTTTGTGGGGGGGGGGGAAAAACAAAAAACGAATATTCGTTTTTACGAATATATAGCACTATATTCGAAATATTCGCGAAATCGCGAAGTTGCGATATTCGCGAAAAAAATTTGCTTTTCGAATATTCGCGCTCAACACTACCCAGCACCCAGGCAGAGGAGAGAGGTCCCGTAACAGACAATCTGGCTTCATGTCAGCAGAGAATCAGTCTGCATGTCATAGCAGAGAATGAGGCTTCACGTCAGCCACCACTGCAACAGTCCATTGGCATATATTTAGGCCCAGCACACACACAGGCAGAGGAGAGAGGTCCCGTAACAGAGAATCTGGCTTCATGTCAGCAGAGAATCAGTCTGCATGTCATAGCAGAGAATGAGGCTTCACGTCAGCCACCACTGCAACAGTCCATTGGCATATATTTAGGCCCAGCACACACACAGGCCGAGGAGAGAGGTCCCGTAACAGAGGATCTGGCTTCATGTCAGCAGAGAATCAGTCTGCATGTCATAGCAGAGAATCAGGCTTCACGTCAGCCACCACTGCAACAGTCCATTGTCATAAATTTAGGCCCAGCACCCAGGCAGAGGAGAGAGGTCCCGTAACAGAGAATCTGGCTTCATGTCAGCAGAGAATCAGTCTTCATATCATAGCAGAGAATCAGGCTTCACGTCACCCACCACTGTAAGAGTCAATTTTCATAAATTTAGGCCCAGAACCCAGGCAGAGGAGAAAGGTCCCGTAACAGACAATCTGGCTTCATGTCAGCAGAGAATCAGTCTTCATATCATAGCAGAGAATCAGGCTTCACGTCACCCACCACTGTAAGAGTCAATTTTCATAAATTTAGGCCCAGAACCCAGGCAGAGGAGAAAGGTCCCGTAACAGACAATCTGGCTTCATGTCAGCAGAGAATCAGTCTTCATATCATAGCAGAGAATCAGGCTTCACGTCACCCACCACTGCAACAGTCCATTGGCATATATTTAGGCCTAGCACACAGGCAGAGCAGAGAGGTCCCGTAACAGACAATCTGGCTTCATGACAGCAGAGAATCAGTCTGCATGTCATAGCAGAGAATCAGGCTTCACGTCAGCCACCACTGCAACAGTCCATTGTCATAAATTTAGGCCCAGCACCCAGGCAGAGGAGAGAGGTCCCGTAACAGAGGATCTGGCTTCATGTCAGCAGAGAATCAGTCTGCATGTCATAGCAGAGAATGAGGCTTCACGTCAGCCACCACTGCAACAGTCCATTGTCATAAATTTAGGCCCAGCACCCAGGCAGAGGAGAGAGGTCCCGTAAAAGAGGATCTGGCTTCATGTCAGCAGAGAATCAGTCTGCATGTCATAGCAGAGAATGAGGCTTCACGTCAGCCACCACTGCAACAGTCCATTGTCATAAATTTAGGCCCAGCACCCAGGCAGAGGAGAGAGGTCCCGTAACAGACAATCTGGCTTCATGTCAGCAGAGAATTAGTCTGCATGTCATAGCAGAGAATGAGGCTTCACGTCAGCCACCACTGCAACAGTCCATTGGCATATATTTAGGCCTAGCACACAGGCAGAGGAGAGAGGTCCCGTAACAGACAATCTGGCTTCATGTCAGCAGAGAATCAGTCTGCATGTCATAGCAGAGAATGAGGCTTCACGTCACCCACCACTGCAACAGTCCATTGGCATATATTTAGGCCTAGCACACAGGCAGAGCAGAGAGGTCCCGTAACAGACAATCTGGCTTCATGACAGCAGAGAATCAGTCTGCATGTCATAGCAGAGAATGAGGCTTCACGTCACCCACCACTGCAACAGTCCATTGTCATAAATTTAGGCCCAGCACCCAGGCAGAGGAGAGAGGTCCCGTAACAGACAATCTGGCTTCATGTCAGCAGAGAATTAGTCTGCATGTCATAGCAGAGAATCAGGCTTCATGTCAGCCACCACTGCAACAGTCCATTGGCATATATTTAGGCCTAGCACACAGGCAGAGGAGAGGTTCATTCAACTTTGGGTAGCATCGCAATATAATGGTAAAATGAAAATAAAAATAGGATTGAATGAGGAAGTGCCCTGGAGTCCAATAATATATGGTTATGGGGAGGTAGTTAATGTCTAATCTGGACAAGGGACGGACAGGTCCTGTGGGATCCATGCCTGGTTCATTTTTATGAACGTCAGCTTGTCCACATTGGCTGTAGACAGGCGGCTGCGTTTGTCTGTAATGACGCCCCCTGCCGTGCTGAATACACGTTCAGACAAAACGCTGGCTGCCGGGCAGGCCAGCACCTCCAAGGCATAAAAGGCTAGCTCTGGCCACGTGGACAATTTAGAGACCCAGAAGTTGAATGGGGCCGAACCATCAGTCAGTACGTGGAGGGGTGTGCACACGTACTGTTCCACCATGTTAGTGAAATGTTGCCTCCTGCTAACACGTTGCGTATCAGGTGGTGGTGCAGTTAGCTGTGGCGTGTTGACAAAAGTTTTCCACATCTCTGCCATGCTAACCCTGCCCTCAGAGGAGCTGGCCGTGACACAGCTGCCTTGGCGACCTCTTGCTCCTCCTCTGCCTTGGCCTTGGGCTTCCACTTGTTCCCCTGTGACATTTGGGAATGCTCTCAGTAGCGCGTCTACTAACGTGCGCTTGTACTCGCGCATCTTCCTATCACGCTCCAGTGCAGGAAGTAAGGTGGGCACATTGTCTTTGTAGCGTGGATCCAGCAGGGTGGCAACCCAGTAGTCCGCACAGGTTAAAATGTGGGCAACTCTGCTGTCGTTGCGCAGGCACTGCAGCATGTAGTCGCTCATGTGTGCCAGGCTGCCCAGGGGTAAGGACAAGCTGTCCTCTGTGGGAGGCGTATCGTCATCGTCCTGCCTTTCCCCCCAGCCACGCACCAGTGATGGACCCGAGCTGCGTTGGGTGCCACCCCGCTGTGACCATGCTTCATCCTCATCCTCCTCCACCTCCTCCTCATCCTCGTCCTCCTCGTCCTCCAGTAGTGGGCCCTGGCTGGCCACATTTGTACCTGGCCTCTGCTGTTGCCAAAAACCTCCCTCTGAGTCACTTCGAAGAGACTGGCCTGAAAGTGCTAAAAATGACCCCTCTTCCTCCTCCTCCTCCTCCTCCTCCTGGGCCACCTCCTCTTCCATCATCGCCCTAAGTGTTTTCTCAAGGAGACATAGAAGTGGTATTGTAACGCTGATAACGGTGTCATCGCCACTGGCCATGTTGGTGGAGTACTCGAAACAGCGCAACAGGGCACACAGGTCTCGCATGGAGGCCCAGTCATTGGTGGTGAAGTGGTGCTGTTCTGTAGTGCGACTGACCCGTGCGTGCTGCAGCTGAAACTCCACTATGGCCTGCTGCTGCTCGCACAGTCTGTCCAGCATGTGCAAGGTGGAGTTCCACCTGGTGGGCACGTCGCATATGAGGCGGTGAGCGGGAAGGCCGAAGTTACGCTGTAGCGCAGACAGGCGAGCAGCAGCAGGATGTGAACGCCGGAAGCGCGAACAGACGGCCCGCACTTTATGCAGCAGCTCTGACATGTCGGGGTAGTTGTGAATGAACTTCTGCACCACCAAATTCAGCACATGCGCCAAGCAAGGGATGTGCGTCAAATTGGCTAGTCCCAGAGCTGCAACGAGATTTCGCCCATTATCACACACCACCAGGCCGGGCTTGAGGCTCACCGGCAGCAACCACTCGTCGGTCTGTTGTTCTATACCCCGCCACAACTCCTGTGCGGTGTGGGGCCTGTCCCCCAAACATATGAGTTTCAGAATGGCCTGCTGACGTTTACCCCGGGCTGTGCTGAAGTTGGTGGTGAAGGTGTGTGGCTGACTGGATGAGCAGGTGGAAGAAGAGGAGGAGGAAGCCGAGAAGGAGGAGGTGGCAACAGGAGGCAAAGAATGTTGCCCTGCGATCCTTGGCGGCGGAAGGACGTGCGCCAAACAGCTCTCCGCCTGGGGCCCAGCTGCCACTACATTTACCCAGTGTGCAGTTAGGGAGATATAGCGTCCCTGGCCGTGCTTACTGGTCCACGTATCTGTGGTTAGGTGGACCTTGCCACAGATGGCGTTGCGCAGTGCACACTTGATTTTATCGGATACTTGGTTGTGCAGGGAAGGCACGGCTCTCTTGGAGAAGTAGTGCCGGCTGGGAACAACATACTGTGGGACAGCAAGCGACATGAGCTGTTTGAAGCTGTCTGTGTCCACCAGCCTAAATGACAGCATTTCATAGGCCAGTAGTTTAGAAATGCTGGCATTCAGGGCCAGGGATCGAGGGTGGCTAGGTGGGAATTTACGCTTTCTATCAAATGTTTGTGAGATGGAGAGCTGAACGCTGGCGTGTGACATGGTTGAGACGCTTGGTGACGGAGGTGGTGGTGGTGGTGTTGGTGGTACATCCCCTGTTTGCTGGGCGGCAGGTGCCAACGTTCCTCCAGAGGCGGAGGAAGAGGCCGAGGCGGCAGCAGCAGAATAGGCCGAGGCGGCAGCAGCAGAAGAGGTAGCAGGGGGAGCCTGAGTGACTTCCTTGGTTTTAAGGTGTTTACTCCACTGCAGTTCATGCTTTGCATGCAGGTGCCTGGTCATGCAGGTTGTGCTCAGGTTCAGAACGTTAATGCCTCGCTTCAGGCTCTGATGGCACAGCGTGCAAACCACTCGGGTCTTGTCGTCAGCACATTGTTTGAAGAAGTGCCATGCCAGGGAACTCCTTGAAGCTGCCTTTGGGGTGCTCGGTCCCAGATGGCGGCGGTCAGTAGCAGGCGGAGTCTCTTGGCGGCGGGTGTTCTGCTTTTGCCCACTGCTCCCTCTTTTGCTACGCTGTTGGCTCGGTCTCACCACTGCCTCTTCCTCCGAACTGTGAAAGTCAGTGGCACGACCTTCATTCCATGTGGGGTCTAGGACCTCATCGTCCCCTGCATCGTCTTCCACCCAGTCTTGATCCCTGACCTCCTGTTCAGTCTGCACACTGCAGAAAGACGCAGCAGTTGGCACCTGTGTTTCGTCATCATCAGAGACATGCTGAGGTGGTATTCCCATGTCCTCATCATCAGGAAACATAAGTGGTTGTGCGTCAGTGCATTCTATGTCTTTCACCGCTGGGGAAGGGCTAGGTGGATGCCCTTGGGAAACCCTGCCAGCGGAGTCTTCAAACAGCATAAGAGACTGCTGCATAACTTGAGGCTGAGACAGTTTCCCTGGTATGCATGGGGGTGATGTGACAGACTGATGGGGTTGGTTTTCAGGCGCCATCTGTGCGCTTTCTGCAGAAGACTGGGTGGGAGATAATGTGAACGTGCTGGATCCACTGTCGGCCACCCAATTGACTAATGCCTGTACCTGCTCAGGCCTTACCATCCTTAGAACGGCATTGGGCCCCACCATATATCGCTGTAAATTCTGGCGGCTACTGGGACCTGAGGTAGTTGGTACACTAGGACGTGTGGATGTGGCAGAACGGCCACGTCCTCTCCCAGCACCAGAGGGTCCACTAACACCACCACGACCATGTCCACGTCCGCGTCCCTTACTAGATGTTTTTCTCATTGTTATGGTTCACCACAACAACAAATATATTATTTGGCCCAATGTATTGTATTCAAATTCAGCGGGATATAAATTTGAGGCCTAGTATTTAGGCGCTGGGTGACCGGTATGGATTTAGTGACAGAATTAGACTTGGAAATGCACAGAAGCGTGTGTGTGAAGTTATTCTGAATGACCCTATGTGCACCTTGAATATTATATACCCTTTTAGGGATAGATTTCAAATAGCTCTGATATAGCAGAAACCACTAAATTATGAAATTGCTAAATTGGGAATTGTATTTCAACCCAGAACAAGAAATGTGCTTGAACGGACACTAAATAACTCGCCCAGCTACAGCACTAGGGACAGATTTAGCTGGATATAAATTTGAGGCCTAGTATTTAGGCGCTGCGTGACAGGTATGGGTTTAGTGACAGAATTAGACTTGGAAATACACAGTAGCGGGTGTGTGTGAAGTTATTCTGAATGACCCAATGTGCACCTTGAATATTATATACCCTTTTAGGGATAGATTTCAAATAGCTCTGATATAGCAGAAACCACTAAATTATGAAATTGCTAAATTGGGAATTGTATTTCAACCCAGAACAAGAAATGTGCTTGAACGGACACTAAATAACTCGCCCAGCTACAGCACTAAGGACAGATTTAGCTGGATATAAATTTGAGGCCTAGTATTTAGGCGCTGCGTGACAGGTATGGGTTTAGTGACAGAATTAGACTTGGAAATACACAGTAGCGGGTGTGTGTGAAGTTATTCTGAATGACCCAATGTGCACCTTGAATATTATATACCCTTTTAGGGATAGATTTCAAATAGCTCTGATATAGCAGAAACCACTAAATTATGAAATTGCTAAATTGGGAATTGTATTTCAACCCAGAACAAGAAATGTGCTTGAACGGACACTAAATAACTCGCCCAGCTACAGCACTAGGGACAGATTTAGCTGGATATAAATTTGAGGCCTAGTATTTAGGCGCTGCGTGACAGGTATGGGTTTAGTGACAGAATTAGACTTGGAAATACACAGTAGCGGGTGTGTGTGAAGTTATTCTGAATGACCCAATGTGCACCTTGAATATTATATACCCTTTTAGGGATAGATTTCAAATAGCTCTGATATAGCAGAAACCACTAAATTATGAAATTGCTAAATTGGGAATTGTATTTCAACCCAGAACAAGAAATGTGCTTGAACGGACACTAAATAACTCGCCCAGCTACAGCACTAAGGACAGATTTAGCTGGATATAAATTTGAGGCCTAGTATTTAGGCGCTGCGTGACAGGTATGGGTTTAGTGACAGAATTAGACTTGGAAATACACAGTAGCGGGTGTGTGTGAAGTTATTCTGAATGACCCAATGTGCACCTTGAATATTATATACCCTTTTAGGGATAGATTTCAAATAGCTCTGATATAGCAGAAACCACTAAATTATGAAATTGCTAAATTGGGAATTGTATTTCAACCCAGAACAAGAAATGTGCTTGAACGGACACTAAATAACTCGCCCAGCTACAGCACTAAGGACAGATTTAGCTGGATATAAATTTGAGGCCTAGTATTTAGGCGCTGGGTGACAGGTATGGGTTTAGTGACAGAATTAGACTTGGAAATACACAGTAGCGGGTGTGTGTGAAGTTATTCTGAATGACCCAATGTGCACCTTGAATATTATATACCCTTTTAGGGATAGATTTCAAATAGCTCTGATATAGCAGAAACCACTAAATTATGAAATTGCTAAATTGGGAATTGTATTTCAACCCAGAACAAGAAATGTGCTTGAACGGACACTAAATAACTCGCCCAGCTACAGCACTAAGGACAGATTTAGCTGGATATAAATTTGAGGCCTAGTATTTAGGCGCTGCGTGACAGGTATGGGTTTAGTGACAGAATTAGACTTGGAAATACACAGTAGCGGGTGTGTGTGAAGTTATTCTGAATGACCCAATGTGCACCTTGAATATTATATACCCTTTTAGGGATAGATTTCAAATAGCTCTGATATAGCAGAAACCACTAAATTATGAAATTGCTAAATTGGGAATTGTATTTCAACCCAGAACAAGAAATGTGCTTGAACGGACACTAAATAACTCGCCCAGCTACAGCACTAAGGACAGATTTAGCTGGATATAAATTTGAGGCCTAGTATTTAGGCGCTGGGTGACAGGTATGGGTTTAGTGACAGAATTAGACTTGGAAATACACAGTAGCGGGTGTGTGTGAAGTTATTCTGAATGACCCAATGTGCACCTTGAATATTATATACCCTTTTAGGGATAGATTTCAAATAGCTCTGATATAGCAGAAACCACTAAATTATGAAATTGCTAAATTGGGAATTGTATTTCAACCCAGAACAAGAAATGTGCTTGAACGGACACTAAATAACTCGCCCAGCTACAGCACTAAGGACAGATTTAGCGGGATATAAATTTGAGGCCTAGTATTTAGGCGCTGGGTGACCGGTATGGATTTAGTGACAGAATTAGACTGGGATATGGCCAAAAAATAAACAGACTATTGCTGGTTAAATGCACTTGGTGTGACAGCTTCACCCTGATGTAGGCTTTAGCCAAAAAACAACCACACCATTGAGGGTTAAATGCACTTGGTGACAGGCGCAGCTTGCCCCTGATTTAGTATATGGCCAAAAAATGAACAGACTATTGCTGGTTAAATGCACTTGGTGTGACAGCTTCACCCTGATGTAGGCTTTAGCCAAAAAACAACCACACCATTGAGGGTTAAATGCACTTGGTCGCAGCTTGTGCTGGCGCACCACAAGACACAAAATGGCCGCCGATCACCCCAGAAAAATGTGACTGACAAACGGTCTGTGCAGCCTAAAAACAGTGAGCAATTGAGGATCAGCAGCTCAATGATCCACAGCTGCAGATCGATCAGTTAATCAAGTCCTTTGGAGGAGTTAATCTGCCTAATCTCGCCCTACTGTCGCAGCCGCAACCTCTCCCTACGCTAATCAGAGCAGAGTGACGGGCGGCGCTATGTGACTCCAGCTTAAATAGAGGCTGGGTCACATGGTGCTCTGGCCAATCACAGCCATGCCAATAGTAGGCATGGCTGTGATGGCCTCTTGGGGCAAGTAGTATGACGCTTGTTGATTGGCTGCTTTGCAGCCTTTCAAAAAGCGCCAAGAAAGCGTCACAAAAGCGCGAAGAAAGCGACGAACACCGAACCCGAACCCGGACTTTTACGAAAATGTCCGGGTTCGGGTCCGTGTCACGGACACCCCAAAATTCGGTACGAACCCGAACTATACAGTTCGAGTTCGCTCATCCCTAATTATGAGGCTTCAGACCTCCACACCCGTGAATATTTCCCTGTGCAACGAATATCCCATTTGCTTCTGATCAGAGAGATAAGACAGCCCTGACTCAACATAGGTTGTCAATATCTGAAATCTTTATTTTCCAGCACATAGTTATAGTGTTTCTTGGGGGTGGGAACATTGTGTCCTTCCAGATCCAATTGCACCAATCCTCCTAGAACTCAGCAGGCATTGGGAATCATGTGTTTGTCAATATACAGTTGAAACTTTGCTAAACAATGCTGACATCTGCTATATACAATACATGAAAGGGTTATTTTACATTGAACAGGTTTTTCTCTCCATGCTAACAAGTTAAATAGGAAATCACAGGTTCCTGTCAATGTATGTGAGGTGAGATGTTAAATAGCCTTTTGGTCAGGAAGGCTGCTATTGTGTCCAGGACTGGCAGAGGGTGTGAAATATGTTAATGCGAGGTACTGCATTTCCACAAGAGATGAGGCTTGTATAATATATGTCTAATCTGTGATGTATCAAAAGTAAGATTATGAAAATCCCTTTCACCTATGTATTAAACTCTAGAGAGGTCATTGTGAGCAATGCAAAGCAGCTCTTCTTCATGGACATCACTGCTGTATAGAGATATTTTAGGATGGATAACACAGACATCTTTAGCTAAAAAGGAGTTAGCCCGTTAAAAGAAATTGTCCAACCAGAAATATTGTACATTTTTAAACCAGCATCTGCATCTGAATACTTTTGTAATTTCATGTTATTAAAAATGGTTCCAGCCACTCAGTTATACAATAAAATGTATCTGTATAGCGCCACCTGCTGTTTGTACCTTTCCTTATTTCTATGTGCACCTCAGAAATATCGTTGAGATGGTCACACATGCTCCGTTCCATCATTCAACTGCCACTAGCTATATCTGCTGTTAGATGCTGTGAAAGTTGCAGGGAGAGAGCTGCAGCAGAAAGGACACAGCCCCCTGAGCCGCCAGCCTGAAGAAAATCTAGCAGGGCAATGAATGGAGAGATCTCTTGATCCATGTGAGGTAAAGGGCTGTTAGAATCTAGAAGTTTATCTAGATTGGTGGTAGATGGGTAATCGTTCATATAATTGCTCCCTGTTGCCCCTTATTGCCCACTAATACTTAGTTTTATTTGTGTATTTATTTCCTTTTGGTTATACTGAACTGCACTGTGCGTTTATTGTCACCATTCACATCAGGCCCGAGCCACCCTGTGCTCCCTCACTGCTTTTTGGTTGATAGGGCCAGATTTCTGCATAGTGACCTTATCTGTCCCTGTCAATCAAAAAGGAGAGGGATTGGCTGGCAGAGGAAGACAAGGAGTAAGAGTGCACAGAGTGCCTTGGGTCCACCCTTATTGCACTTAACTGCTAATTTGCATATGAGTTAAAAGTAATTTTTCTCCAGAATAAAGCAATGGATCGCTAAGTGAAAGGTATCATTACATTTAACTGAGCTAGTTCTACAAGACCTACTATCTAATTTCATCCTCTTATGTACAGTTCTCTATGCAAAGATAGCCACTTCTATATGGGGAACATTTCAGGTTCTCTAGTTCTTTGCTGATCTTAGATATCCCCTTGGCGGCAAGAGCATGTGTTTAATTTATGACAAGGCACAGGCCTAGTCTTAAATTAGTCGTGTCCTCCAGCAGCACATGCACATAAACTGAAATCTGGCATAGATTTCAGCCATGATTGATGCCAAAAAGCTGGTTTAAATGATGATAAATGTGTTGGTGCCAATTTCCCCATCCAGACTCCTTCCTGTCATGCCCCTTTTTCCGAAAGTGGTGTAGGGAGAGCCGAAAGAACCCTTGCACCTAGATTTAGGCACACTTGCGTATAAAAAGTTTTGAGGTTTTTTTTACCCAGAAGATTGGCATGGTGGTGATAAGTTCCTCCTATGTATCTGTAGTGGCGTTCACCAACTCCTTCAGCTTCTCTCCTGCCTCCACCTTTCACACCGCGTCTACAATATTATAGGGATCTGACCAAGGAGACAGTGGGGACTTTTTTCATTTTCAAACATTTTTATTGAATTTTTTGAAAAATGAATACTGAACAAACAAAACCAGGGGGGGTATGGATGGGCTGGGGGGTGTAGATGTTGGGAAGACCAGGAAATTCATATTAATACGGTCCTCCTGAAAAGTCAGAAAATACGGTGGTAGTCCGTTAAAAAATTGGGTCAAATGGCCCTTAAAATAATTATAAATGTAGCCTGAGCATGGCTGGGATGGATTTAGGTCTCTGTCTTTTTGCGGCAAAACCTGTAATAAACACAAAGACATTATTATAGTATACATATATAGAGAGAGCAGTTATGTGCAGTGTGTGATGTCAGAATGTGCGGCTAGGAAGGGGACATTATGTGTTTTATCTCAGATTGTAAGATCTATCACAAAATCTGTAATAATGACTTAGATCTAATGAGTGGATTTCTAATGTCAGTGTTATAAGTAAAGTGAAATATTACATACGTGCAGTAGACGATGATAGCAAATAATATCAGGAACACGAAGAGGACGATGAATGGAATCGCCGCTATCAATCCGAAATGCATGTCCGGGAGCAGCTCAGTACTCTCGATGTCTAACATCCACGTGGTTCCTAAGAATAACAGTAACAATAATTCATATAACTAGGGATGCAGAATAGGACAAATTTATGAAATTGTCTTAAAGAAAAACTGCCTTTGCTGCCCAAACCAACCTTCATTTTTCACGAGCAGCGTAGAAACTGACAGCATAATGAGGGATTTCTGCGTGATCTGCGCTCTATATGATGTGCAAATTAAAATCAACAAAACTTCTATTATTTTAGAAAGAAAACTATAATCGCAGGTGAGCGACTTGTTCTCCTTCACCTTCCCTCACAATCACATCTACATCTCCTGAACATTTGTCTAGAACCCGGTGATGTCATAATAGTTATTACATCACTTCTCGGTGACTTACAGCTTATCACCTAACCGATGAGTAGCAATTTCACAGGATTTATTTATTTTTTTGTAGTGTGAGATCTTAAATACCCCGCAGATTGTTTAAGACTGGCAGTTCCTGTGCTGCTCCTAATAAGAATTGTGCTGGAGTAAGATGTGCTAAATTTTAAGTGAAGGCCTCATAATACATTTGGTGTGTTTTCTGGTTGTCCTTGTTCCAGTAAGGTAAATGTACTGTGAGCTGGGATAGATGTCGTTTATAATTTCCTCCACTTTCTGGCTACAACTTACAAAAAGTTGCACATTTTTATGCAAAATTTGGCTTGCAGAAAAAAGACTTTTGTATATTAGAAAACTGGAGGACAGCCTTTACCAAATCCCCCCTCGGTGTAGACCTAGCCTTAGTCACACAATTGCTGATAACGCCTGCATTACTCTCATCTTATAAACGCCATATTTTACACATGGGGGACACTTACTGGGTGACTCCTCCAGAATTTTCTCCATTCCTGAAGGTAGTTGACTCTTCAGAAGAAGTAGAGGTAGTGCACGGCAGGATACATAGGATGCCCAAATAAATAGCAGCAGTAGTACCATCTTTTTTTGGCAAGGAAACTGCAGTCGCAGGAGAGTGATGTGCGCGCCTTCGCCTCTCTTCACAATCACACCTATGTCTCCTGAGCAGTCACCTTTTGTCTAGAACTCGGTGATGTCATAATAGCCGCTATGTCACCCCTCTGTGACTTCTGACCTTTCATACACTACTATGACATCACTATGTATATCTCCCCTCTGTGACTTCTGACCTTTCATCTAGTCCATTACTACACTATTAACCATTAATACCTGTGTGATAAATGTTACTCAGTGGGCACATTTACTGTAATATCGTGCTCCATATAAATGTTATGGTGGATTCAGTTTCTCTGAGATTGCCAGTCTGTACTGTTACCAGTAAAGTGACAATTTGAGGTTTTTTACTGATATGTTAAAAGCACGTTCCACTCTGGTGAACCTGGGCCACCCAAATATTACATGGACAGACATACATGGCCGCTTTTTAATACTAAGTCTCCATTCAAGGAATGTTATTCCAGCTGTTGTAGAGGATATCACTGGCAACCCCCAGCAAATATCAGCTACTCGCCAGGGGTACGGCTGAATGGTGACACTGGTCGGGCCAGGATAGCAGAGTAGCGATGATCCCATAGAAATGAATGGGATAAAAAAAAAGCAAAACTGCATTTGTATGACTCGCGCAGCGATCCCATTCACTTCTATGGGATTACCGCTACTCTGCTCTCCTGGACCCGACCAGTGTCACGGTGTAGCCCAAGCCCTAAATATAATGACTGTAGTATTTTATATAGAAGTTATATTACATTTCCATCATGGATTGCTGTTGAAAGAACGACTATAGTCTATCAGGGGAAGGGTCCTAATCGGTTTATTTCTCAAACAACCCCCAAAAAGTACATGAAGAGGAAACCAACTCGTCTTCTGTAGTGAGGTACAAATCTGTAAGACTGAAATCGCACATGGGCTTTTATTACTTGGCTGCAGCGGTGAATTGCCTGTGTACTCTCAGGTGACAGTAGCCAATCACTGGCTTGGACTTGCCTTGTAAACTACATTGATTGGCTGCAGTGGTCACATGGTGTATGCAGGCATGTCACCTAAACAAAGCTGGGTGGGGGGATCAGAGCAGCTTCACTGGAAGCAGAAGAGGATTAAACTGGTGAGTATAACTTCTTTTATCTATTTTGACAACTCCTGGATTTGGGAAGATTTTGGAATAACTCTGACAACCCCTTTAACCTCTTAAGGACCCGCACCGTACATGTCCAGCGCAGCTTGAAGTGACTTAAGGACCTGTACGGTGCAGGGTCCATCGGGTTCTGGGAGGGGAACCGGAGCGTGATGGCTGCTCTTACCGGCAGGCATGCATGCCGGGTAAGGACAGCACTAGGTATTCCCGCCCACTGCAGCTCCAAGCGCTGCGATTGGCTGGTCAATGAAGACCGGCACATCGCAGCGCTGGAAGCAGTATGGAGCTGCAGGGGGGCCGGGGTCATGTGGAGATGATTGGTGCTGAACTAGTCAGCACCTGTCTACCCCGAGGTCAGGCAGGGGACTCCGGTGTTTGGTGTCCCCTGCCACCTCTGCGATTGGCTGGAACAACACTCCTGCCAATGACAACGCTACAGCAGCAGAGGGAACATGAAGAATCTCTCTGCATGAAGCCATTCTAGCTGGAGACTGCATGCAGAATGGACCTGTGCCCCTCTGTGCTGTATCTGCTTGCTGGGACTTGTGGTGTACCACCATAGCTTACTGCTACCTGTAAAGAGAAGAAAAGAAGAACAACATCTGGAACATCTGCTGCAGTAGTTCCAGATCCCTAATCCACTCCCCCTTCCCAAGACCTAATTCCTTCCCCTATCCCCCTTCCGATTTTGCCTACGGCGAACAAATTGTGACTTTTTTTGTCACTTTTATCTGGCTCTTTTTTTTCCGACTCTGCGCCAATTCTTCTGTGTGCGAGCTGTGAACGCCAAGCGCTGATCAGTCTGTACTTTACTGGTCGTTTTTGTGCTTAGTTTTCTTTTTTTTGTGTGAAAAAAACATATTTAGTGTTACATAGAAATCAATTTTAGGTAAAGTTAGTGTAGATTTTTGCACGCTCATAATATCTGTGTGAGTGCGTGCGTCCTGCACCTGCTGAGCGCTGATCGGAAACATCAATTTTTCGGACCAGTCCGCTAAGTTTACTGTGCAGATTCGTTTTTGTTTTTTTTCGTGTAGTTATATATAAATATACATATATATTTAGAAATCTATTTTAGTGAGGTAGTGTTAGTGTAGATTTTTGCACACAGGCAACATCTTTGTGCATGCAACCTACACTTGTAATTTTTTTTTCTACTCCTTTTCTCTGTATTTCAAATTTATTACAAGCACCTTCACGTGTGAAAACACAACGTAAACACACAAAAACACCCCCTCACATTAAATAAAGGTTTACACATTTCACACATCACACTCCAATAAAATAAAAATGGCCCGTCCGTCCAACGCGTATACTCATCTGAAGAGGCATACGCGTATCTTGCTTCCGATACTGAGTCTATTCCTCTACCCCCTCATAATCATCCAAGAATGCACCACCATTCAAGAAGGCACCCCAGGGTAGCAGCGGAGGCAGCCCCGAGAGCAGGGACATAACTACCATAGCAGCAGACCAGGCGACTGCTATGGGGCCCAGGGCAAGAGGGCGCCCAGTTTTAGTAGGTATTATCTGCTCTTCTACTCGAGGTGAAAACTTTGTCAGGACTTTACTCTCTAAGGCTGGGTTCACACGGGCGTGTCCGGATTAGGTCCGGATGCATCCCGGTGTATTCCGGCAAACCCGCGCGATTAAGTGCGCAATTGCAGTCAGTTTTGACTGCGATTGCGTTCCGATGTTCAGTTTTTATCGCGCGGGTGCAATGTGTTTTGCACGCGCGTGATAAAAAAACTACTGTGGTACCCAGACCCGAACTTCTTCACGGAAGTTCAGGTTTGGGTTCGGTGTTGTGTAGATGTTATTATTTTCCCTTATAACATGGTTATAAGGGAAAATAATAGCATTCTGAATGCAGGGTTAAAAAAACATAAGAAAATGAACTCACCTTCTCCTCTTGATCGCGAAGTTCCCGGTCTCTTCTTTACTTCTTTAATGATGAACTACCGGCTAGAACCTGTGTGATTGGAGCATGTGATCTGACTTCACCACAGGTCCTTTAGCCGGTAGTTCATCATTAAAGAAGAGATCGGGAACTTTGCGATCAAGAGGAGAAGGTGAGTTCATTTTTTTATGTTTTTTTAACCCTCAATTGATCATCTACTAAGCATTCTGTATTCAGAATGCTATTATTTTCCCTTTGCTTTGCAAAGCTTTTTTCTCATTTCACTAGCAATGCAATCTATTATTTGTGCTGCTGTGTACTCACTATGGAGAATACATCCTAAGTCAGCTCCATTTGCAACTTGCAAGCTGATAAGATCTCTGAATTCTGTGAAAGGGCGATTTTTTTTTTCACATAAAAGTAGGCAGTGCGAAATACCTTAGTGGTGGACGCAAACTTATGCTTCTGCTGTTCTGCAATATTGGATTACAGAATCTCCTTTCTGGATACTGCATGGATATCTCCTGCCTTTACATGTGCTTCTGAAATCTTATGTATGTGGATTTTTTTACGTAGTGAGGTCAACATATCTTTTTTTGTTTTGCCATATGGAGTAATTGTACCAGTGCTCCATTCTTTAGCAATGGATACACCTTGCGAAACAGACACTCCAAAGTGTTTAACCTCCCGACACACTTTGCACCCTAAAAGACCATTGTCTACAAACAGCCAAGGGTACTTTTTTTTAAGGTCTAGCCACTGATTCTGGTCCCAACATTCTGGAAGAATGTTATCACTGACATCGGCATCTTCAGCCACATCAGTAACCATGTCCACTACAGCCGATTCACTGACTGGTATACAAACCGGATTCCCAAAAAGTTGGGACACTAAACAAATTGTGAATAAAAACTGAAAGCAATGATGTGGAGATGGCAAATGTCAATATTTTATTTGTAATAGAACGTAGATGACAGATCAAACGTTTAATCCGAGTAAATGTATCATTTTAAAGGAAAAATACGTTGATTCAAATTTTCACGGTGTCAACAAATCCCAAAAAAGTTGGGACAAGTAGCAATAAGAGGCTGGAAAAAGTAAATTTGAGCATAACAAAGAGCTGGAAGACCAATTAACACTAATTAGGTCAATTGGCAACATGATTAGGTATAAAACAGCTTCTCAGAGTGGCAGTGTCTCTCAGAAGCCAAGATGGGTAGAGGATCACCAATTCCCACAATGTTGCACAGAAATATAGTGGAGCAATATCAGAAAGGTGTTACCCAGCAAAAATTGCAAAGACTTTGCATCTATCATCATCAACTGTGCATAACATCATCCGAAGATTCAGAGAATCTGGAACAATCTCTGTGCGTAAGGGTCAAGGCTGTAAAACCATACTGGATGCCCGTGATCTCTGGGCCCTTAAACGACACTGCACCACAAACAGGAATGCTACTGTAAAGGAAATCACAGAATGGGCTCAGGAATACTTCCAGAAACCATTGTCAGTGAACACAATCCACCGTGCCATCCGCCGTTGCCAGCTGAAACTCTACAGTGCAAAGAAGAAGCCATTTCTAAGCAAGATCCACAAGCTCAGGCGTTTTCACTGGGCCAGGGATCATTTAAAATGGAGTGTGGCAAAATGGAAGACGAGTCACGATTCAAAGTTCTTTTTGGAAATCTGGGACGCCATGTCATCCGGACCAAAGAGGACAAGGACAACCCAAGTTGTTATCAACGTTCAGTTCAGAAGCCTGCATCTCTGATGGTATGGGGTTGCATGAGTGCGTGTGGCGTGGGCAGCTTGCATGTCTGGAAAGGCACCATCAATGCAGAAAAATATATTCAGGTTCTAGAACAACATATGCTCCCATCCAGACGTCATCTCTTTCAGGGAAGACCCTGCATTTTTCAACAAGATAATGCCAAACCACATTCTGCATCAATCACAACATCATGGCTGCGTAGGAGAAGGACCCGGGTACTTAAATGGCCAGTCTGCAGTCCAGATCTTTCACCTATAGAGAACATTTGGCGCATCATAAAGAGGAAGGTGCAACAAAGAAGGCCCAAGACGATTGAACAGTTAGAGGCCTGTATTAGACAAGAATGGGAGAGCATTCCTATTTCTAAACTTGAGAAACTGGTCTCCTCGGTCCCCAGACGTCTGTTGAGTGTTGTAAGAAGAAGGGGAGATGCCACACAGTGGTGAAAATGGCCTTGTCCCAACTTTTTTGAGATTTGTTGACACCATGAAATTCTGATTCAACATATTTTTCCCTTAAAATGGTACATTTTCTCAGTTTAAACCTTTGTTCTGTGATTTATGTTCTATTCTGAATAAAATATTAGAAGTTGGCACCTCCACATCATTGCATTCAGTTTTTATTCACGATTTGTATAGTGTCCCAACTTTTTTGGAATCCGGTTTGTAGTTTCTGAAGCGGACACCGACGCCTGAAGCAAAGGCTCAGACTGAGTGGAGCAACTTGCAGAATCAGCATGTGATTTTTTATTGGATGCCTTTGTGAAGAAATCCGTAATGCTGGTTTTTCGCTTACTCATTTCTGTACAAATAAAAATTATTTAAAAAAATGGTGTAAAATCATTTTCTGATTAAAAAAAAAACTAAATATTCTGATAAAATGACCTCTTTAGGCAAAGAATTCCCCATCCGTTCTGTTATTACCTCTTATTGTGAAAAACTCTTTCCTTTGTTGTCTCTGGTGGCAGTGGTGGGGTGGTCCGGTGACTGTGAGGTGCAGGGTAAGGCACAAATCAGCACAATTGTATGAAATAAAATCTATCATTATTCTAAAAATTATTTTTTTAAAAGCCTAAATGATCTAACAATTAGTCTCATATATGAGTCTAGTCCAGTGGATGTGACACAGATATCTGTTATTTTAACCCCTTAAGGACACATGATGAAATATTCAGTCATTATTCCCTTTTATTCCAGAAGTTGTGTCCTTAATTACATATGGTTTGTGATTCTGTTTGCCACCCTTTAGTGACTGTGTTTTTAAACCCTTAAAGGGGTATTTCCATTTCAGACAATGGGGGCATATCGCTAGGATATGCCCCCATTGTCTGATAGGTGCGGGTCCCACCTCTGGGACCCGCACCTATATCGAGAACGAAGCGGGGAGACTTGTGGCTGGAGGTCCCAGGTTCCCCAGGGTCCGTCCACCACCAGGCACAGCGCCCCGCCTCTCCCATTGAAATACGTGGCCACCGCTCCTATTCATTTCTATGGAGCCGACGGAAATAGCCGAGCCAGCGAGCCACAAGTCTCCCGCTTCGTTCTCAATATAGGTGCGGGTCGTTCTCGATATAGGTGCGGGTCCCAGAGGTGGGACCCGCACATATCAGACAATGGGGGCATTGCCTAGCGATATGCCCCCATTGTCTGAGATGGGAAAACCCCTTTAAAATACAATACATGTGAATGGGCTTTTGAAAGCTACGTTAGCGGAAAAGCACAGAAAATCTAGCATGCTGGAATTTGTGTCGCTGCGGACTGGGCCAAATGTACACATTGTGATCAAAACAAAACAAAAACTCCCCTTATATATTATTTACTTACAGTTCTGAAGACTCAGGGGTGCTGGCTAGTTTTGCCTCAGGGGTGCTGGCTGGCTTAGCCTCAGGGGTGCTGGCTGGCTTGGCCTCAGGGGAGCAGGAGTGTGGGACTGTGAGGCCTTTTTTCTCCAAGCTGCTCTGGATCAGTGCTCTAGGCAGCCGGGCTCAGGGCTGGAAGTGGGCACCGCACAATAAGAAAAAAATATTTTTCATTACACCTCAGGTCAGACCACTAATCAGACCCCCAATCAGACCCCCAATGTTAATAAGACCCCAATAAGACCTCATATCAGAACCCAATATGAATGACCCCCAATCAGACCTCAGATAAGAGCCCCATGCCTCATAGCAGCCCCCAGTGCCTCTCCATCAGCCCCCCATTGCCTCTCCATCAGCCCCCAGTGCCTCTCTATCAGCCCCCAGTGCCTCTCCATCAGCCCCCAGTGCCTCTACATTAGCCCCCAGTGCCTCATATCAGCCCCCCAGTGCCTCTCATCAGCCCACAGTGCCTCTCATCAGCCCCCAAATACCTCTCATCATTCCCCAGTACCTCTTATCAGCCCCCAGTACCTCTCATCATCCCCCAGTACCTCTCATCAGCTCCCCAGTGCCTCTATATCAGCCGCTAGCACAGGGATGTCAAACTCGTGGCCCTCCAGCTGTTGCAAAACTACAACTCCCATCATGAATGGGCATACTACAGCTATCAGGGAATGATGGGTGTTGTAGTTTTGCAACATCTGGAGGGCCATGAGTTTGACATCCATGCGCTAGCAGATCTCATCAGCCCTCAGTGCCTCTACATTAGCCCCCAGTACCTCTCATCAGCCCCCCAGTACCTCTCATCAACCCCCCCAGTACCTCTCATCAGCCCCCCAGTACCTCTCATCAGCCCCCCAGTGCCTCTATATCAGCCCCCAGCAGATCTCATCAGCCCCCAGTGCCTCTACATTTGCCCCCAGTACCTCTCATCAGCCCCCCAGTACCTCTCATCAGCCCCCCAGTACCTCTCATCACCCCCCCAGTACCTCTCATCAGCCGCCCCAGTACCTCTCATCAGCCCCCCAGTGCCTCTATATCAGCCCCCAGCAGATCTCATCAGCCCCCAGTGCCTCTACATTAGCCCCCCGTGCCTCTCATCAGCCCCCAGTACCTCTCATCAGCCCCCCAGTGCCTCTATATCAGCCCCCAGCAGATCTCATCAGCCCCTGTGCCTCTAATCAGCCCCCAGTGCCTCTAATCAGCCCCCTAGTGTCTCTAATCAGCCCCCAGTGCCTCTAATCTGCCCCCTAGTGTCTCTAATCAGCCCCCAGTCCTCTATATCAGGATTATCAGCCCCCAGAGCCTCTCCATTAGCCGCCCAGTGCCTCTAATCTGCCCCTAGTGTCTCTAATCAGCTCCAGTGCCTCTAATCTGCCCCTAGTGCCTCTAATCAGCCCCCAGTCCTCTATATCAGGATTATCAGCCCCCAGAGCCTCTCCATTAGCCGCCCAGTGCCTCTAATCTGCCCCTAGTGTCTCTAATCAGCTCCAGTGCCTCTAATCTGCCCCTAGTGCCTCTAATCAGCCCCCAGTCCTCTATATCAGGATTATCAGCCCCCAGAGCCTCTCCATTAGCCGCCCAGTGCCTCTTACCAGGCCCCAGGGCCCCATTCACTAGTGCCCAGTGCTTCCCCATCCACCAGCCCCGAGTGCCTCCTCCACCAGCCTCCAGTGAGTGCCTCTCCATTCATCAGCCTATAGTATAAAAAATAAAATAAAAAACACTTACCTCTCCTGCTCCTGGACGCAGACGCTCCTCTTCTACTGCTGTAAGCTGCGCACGGAGTGACGTGACAGAGCGACTCACTCGGTTCCTGTGCGCAGCCTTCATAGCTGACATCCGAGGACCAGGAAGGCGGCGGTGAGTACAAAGCCTTCACCGCTTCCTCCTGGTCCTTTTACCCTGAAAGGGAACGGCATTCCTGCCATGAAAAAAGTGTAGGAACGCCGTTCCCACGCGTTCCCCCTTGACTCGACCCCTGGTTTCTGCCTTCTGTGAAACACCTGTTTGCTTAAAAGTACCCTTTCCACCCCTTAGGGTACTTTCACACTAGCGTTATTCTTTTCCGGCAGAGAGTTCCGTCCTAGGGGCTCTATACCGGAAAAGAACTAATCAGTTTTATCCTAATGCATTCTGAATGGAGAGAAATCCGTTCAGGGTGCATCAGGATGTCTTCAGTTCAGTCTTTTGTTACTTTTCAGGACGAAGATAATACCGTAGCATGCTGCGGTTTTATCTCCATCCAAAATTCCGGAACACTTGCCTGGATCCGGCATTTTTTTCCATTAAAATGTATTAGTGCCGGATCCGGCATTCAAATTGCTGGATTGACGGATCACATGTGCAGACCGCAAAAAAAATAAAAATGCTGGATCTGTTTTTCCAGATGACACCGGAAAGACGATTCTGATCCGTCTGACAAATACCATAAGTTTGTATACGCTTTGACGGATCCGGCAGGCAGTTTCAGTGACGGAACTGTCTGCTGCAATCCTCTGCCACAAGTGTGAAAGTAGCCTTAAAATGTTCGTATGGGGGTGCACTTTCCAAAATGGGGTCACTTCTTGGGGTTTTTATTTCTGGGGACCTCAGGAATTTTTTAAATGTGACATGTCACCTAACATCAATGTCTGCCAATTCAAGCCAGCAAAATTCATATTTTTCTGTTTGCTTGCTATGCGCCCATACAGCAGGCTACAAGCACATATGGGGTGTTTCCTAAAAAAGGAACAAAATGCAGGGGCAAAATGTGAGTGTTGGTGGGCCGATGGAGGTAGTAGTTGTAGCTGGCTAGCTAAGACCTGTCCTAGGTTGCTAATATGCCTTATATGTGTATACAGCTAAACCTGCTAATAATGTAATACAGTTTACATCATGGGTGTCAAACATGCGGCCCGCGGGCCGCATGCGGCCCGCAATGAATATCTTTGCGGCCCGGCAAGTATTTCTGAACATGAGCGCGCTGCTATCGGCGCGCTCATGTTCTCTCAGCAGCACGGGGAGAAGGAAGCTGTCCTCCCTCCCCCTGTGCTGCTGCCACCAATGAGAAGAGAGGGGGGGGGGAGGGGTGGGCGCACTGTGCCACCAATGAGAATAGAGGGGGGGAGGAGGGGCGGGCGCACTGCGCCACCAATGAGAATAGAGGGGGGGGGGGGAGGAGGGGGGGGCGCACTGCGCCACCAATGATTGGACTATTTCCACACAGAGCGGCGCCCAGCACTCACCATTAGTCCTGGGCGCCGCTCCGTTCGCCCGCAGTGCTCCATTACTGTCTCCTCTCCTGCTCCACATGCTGCTTACTATCGGAGCGATGGGAGGAGACATCAGCTTCACTAGTGGGCGTTCCTTCTTCCTGGCTGTAGCGCTGTCCAATCGCAGCGCAGGGAGAAGGAACGCCCACTAGTGAAGCTGATGTCTCCTCCCATCGCTCCGATAGTAATCAGCAGCATGTGGAGCAGGAGAGGAGACAGTAATGGAGCACTGCAGGCGAACGGAGCGGCACCCAGGACTAATGGTGAGTGCTGGGACATCGCTGGGCGCCTCTCTGTGTGGCCTGATAGTGAAAGAAGTTTAACACAATACAGGAGGCGGGAGCCGGCAGCAGAATCGCATTGCCGGCACCCTGCCCCTGACAGGGAGCTGCGATCAGAGGCAGTTAACCCCTTAGGTGCCGCACCTGAGGGGTTAACTGCTGATCTGCCAGTACCCGCCTCCTGTATAAAGGGGTAATTTATCATTGGTGGTTCAGTGTGCCCCTCAACCCCCCATCCCATTAAAATCATTGGTGGCACAGTGCGCCGGCCCCTCTCAACCCCCCCAGTATTGAAATCATTGGTGGCAGTGGCCACAGGGACCTCTCCCCTCCCCCTCATTGGTGGTGCAGTGGCAGCTTCTGATCGGAGCCCCAGCTGTGTAAGCCTGGGGCTCCGATCAGTTACCATGGCAGCCAGGACGCTACAGTAGCCCTGGTTGCCATGGTAACATCCCTGATGCTGTGTGCACAAGGCACAGAGCAGTAGGGACAGTGTGAAGTCCTATTCACCCTGATAGAGCTGAATAGGACAAGGGATGAAAGATCCCAGGTTCTCGCCCCTAAGGCTACTTTCACACTTGCGTTCAGAGCGGATCCGTCTGAGACGGATCCGCTCATATAATGCAGACGGTGGATCCGTTCAGAACGGATCCGTCTGCATTATATTGTAAAAAAAAATCTAACTGTGAAAGTAGCCTGAACGGATCCGTCCAGACTTTTACATTGAAAGTCAATGGGGGACGGATCCGTTTGAAGATTGAGCCATCTTCAAACGGATCCGTCCCCATTGACTTCCATTGTAAGTCTGGACGGATCCCCACGCCTCCGCACGGCCAGGCGTTTTTTTTTTATGCGGCCCACATAAACTTAAATTTTGTTTTTTTGGCCCATGTTAGCCTTTGAGTTTGACATGCTTGGTTTACATGTTTATAGGTTAAAGACAAAAGCAGAGTTATTTACTGTGACTTCGTGTTTTTGGATGTCATGTAACAGTTATATATTGTGTTCACAGAAAATTAAAGATTTGCCTTTAAGATTCATTATATCAATGTAAGGTAAGCTCAATGACACAACAGAAAGAATATAGTTAAACTGTTGTTACTGAGCAGGAGTCTTGACCAATCACAGCCAGCCTCACACTGAGCAGGAGTCTTGACCAATTATAGCCAGCCTCACACTCAGCCTTTGTGGGAAATCCCCTGCTAGAATCATTACACCAAAGGAGAGGAGCTGAACAGACACACAGTTCCAGACAGAGCTGTTTTATGGAAGCAAGAGGCCAAAATAGGTATTTAGAACAGTTATATAATGTTCCTATTGTTACTGTATACTGAACTAGTGATATGTGTTTACTTACAGTTCCACCAAACTGCAAAAAGTAAACTGCAAAAAGCAATTGTATAGAGCAAACTGCAAACCAAGTTGAGCAATTAGAACTATTAGTTAGACCTCAGATATACCTCTCAGAGAGATCATAAAGTGCTTAAATAACTTAAAGTGAGAGTACAGATACTGAAGAGAGAAATATTTTATGTTGAATGACAAGATTGAACAGTTGAACCACCATCTTATGCATACCGCCACTTTATGAATCTTTATGCAACACGTGTTTTGTACATGGACTATCTGCTGCGGAGGCGGCAGTGTTATATATGAAGAAAAGTTGAAGTTAATAAAGAAGTTATATCAAGCATTTGGTGTGCTCTTTAAACCTACTGTTTCCATAGAACGGCGCTAGAGGGATTACAGAGTAATAGACAGTCTGGTTAGACTAAAAGTCAGAGATTTCTGAATTCTTCTAATGCCACAGCGCAAAAGGCACTTCATAGTGCTGCGCCTCCCACATGCAGGGCCGGCCTTAGGTGTTCAGGCGCCCTGTGCGAGCTAACCTTCTGGCGCTATTTATGCTATATGTGTATAACAAGCATATTTCACATGAAAACTTAGTTACTTGGCAAGGCCCTTGGGGATCTCGGACGCCACTTCCACACTTTGGCCCGGGGGCTCGGCGGAGCTGATGTTGTGTTTTATCCTAATGAGAAAGATTTCATAATAAGTATTTGGAGAAGGGGCAGAGGGATAGCAGAGCAGGGAGAGGCTGGTGCTGCTACTAGGGGGTCATACCATGGGGGAGTAATAAAGCCCACCATAATGCCCCCCCCCCCAGTAGTAATAATTCTCCTTATAATGTGACAGTGCAAAAAATACCCCCTTGTAATGCCCCCATTTGAGCTAATGTCCTCATAGTGCCCCCATAATGTGCCAGTATAAAATACCCCTATATAGTGCCCCTAGTAAATTACCCCATAGTGCTCCACACCCTCCTTCCTCCTAGTGCCCCCCATAATGTACCAGTATAAAATGCTCCAGTAGATGCCCTCAGTGTCCCCCATAATTTGCAAGTATAAAATACCCCTTCTTAGTGCCCCCCGTAGATGACCCCATAGTACTCTTCTCCCCCCTTCCCCATAGTACCCACCATGTGTCCCAGTATAAAATTGTACTGTACAGAGAGCCCATATAAAATACCCCTTCTTTGTGGCTTCAGTAGATGCCCCTATAGTGCCCCCAATCATGTGCCAGTATTAACAGAGCCCCCCCCGTGCCAGTAATAATAGCCTCCTATGCCAGTAATAGCAGCCCCCCTGTGCCAGTAATAGCAGCCCCCAGTAATAACAGCCCCTCTGTGCCAGTAATAACAGCCCCCAGTAATAAGAGCCCCTCCGTGACAGTAATAACAGCCCCCCCTTTGCCAGTAATAACAGCCCCCCCTTTGCCAGTAATAACAGCCCCCCCTTTGCCAGTAATGTTATGGGGGATCTGTGGATGACGGACACTGTTATGGGGGGATCTGTGGATGACGGACACTGTTATGGGGGGATCTGTGGATGACGGACACTTATGGGGGGATCTGTGGATGACGGACACTTATGGGGGGATCTGTGGATGACGGACACTTATGGGGGGATCTGTGGATGACGGACACTTATGGGGGGATCTGTGGATGACGGACACTTATGGGGGGGGATCTGTGGCGAGAGAGATCTCTGGATCCATGCGAGATACAGGGCTGTTAGAATCTAGAAGTTTATCTAGATTGGTGGTAGATGGGTAATCGTTTATATAATTGCTCCCTGTTGCCCCTTATTGCCCACTAATACTTAGTTTTATTTGTGTATTTATTTCCTTTTGGTTATACTGAACTGCACTGTGCGTTTATTGTCACCATTCACATCAGGCCCGAGCCACCTTGTGCTCCCTCACTGCTTTTTGGTTGATAGTGCCCGATTTCTGCATAGTGACCTTATCTGTCCCTGTCAATCAAAAAGGAGAGGGATTGGCTGGCAGAGGAAGACAAGGAGTAAGAGTGCACAGAGTGGCTTGGGTCCACCCTTATTGCACTTAACTGCTAATTTGCATATGAGTTAAAAGTAATTTTTTTCCAGAAAAAAGCAATAGATCACTAAGTGAAAGGTATCATTACATGTAACTGAGATAGTTCTACAAGACCTACTATCTAATTCCATCCACTTATGTACAGTTCTCTATGCAAGGATAGCCACTTCTATATGAGGAACATTTCAGGTTCTCTAGTTCTTTGCTGATCTTTGATATCCCCTTGGCGGCAAGAGCATGTGTTTAATTTATGACAAGGCACAGGACTAGTCTTAAATTAGTCGTGTCCTCCAGCAGCACATGCACATAAACTGAAATCTGGCATAGATTTCAGCCATGATTGATGCCAAAAAGCTGGTTTAAATGATGATTAATGTGTTGGTGCCAATGGCCCCATCCAGACTCCTTCCTGTCATGCCCCTTTTTCCAAAAGTGGTGTAGGGAGAGCCTAAAGAACCCTTGCACCTAGATTTAGGCACACTGGCGTATAAAAAGTCGCCAACCCGGGGTTTTGAGTTTTTTTTTTACCCAGAAGATTGGCATGGTGGTGATAAGTTCCCCCTATGTATCTGTAGTGGCGTTCACCAACTCCTTCAGCTTCTCTCCTGCCTCCACCTTTCACACCGCGTCTACAATATTATAGGGATCTGACCAAGGAGACAGTGGGGACTTTTTTCGTTTTCAAACATTTTTATTGAATTTTTCGAAAAATGAATACTGAATAAACAAAACCAAGAGGAGGGGGGGTATGGATGGGGTGGGGGGTGTAGATGTTGGGAAGACCAGGAAATTCATATTAATACGGTCCTCCTGAAAAGTCAGAAAATACGGTGGTAGTCCGTTTAAAAATTGGGTCAAATGGCCCTTAAAATAATTATAAATGTAGCCTGAGCATGGCTGGGATGGATTTAGGTCTCTGGCTTTTTGCGGCAAAACCTGTAATAAACACAAAGACTAAATTATTATAGTATACATATATAGAGAGAGCAGTTATGTGCGGTGTGTGATGTCAGAATGTGCGGCTAGGAAGGGGACATTATGTGTTTTATCTCAGATTGTAAGATCTATCACAAAATCTGTAAGGAGTGGATTTCTAATGTCATAGTGTTATAAGTAAAGTGAAGTATTACATACGTGCAGTAGACGATGATAGCAAATAATACCAGGAACACGAAGAGGACGATGAATGGAATCACCGCTATCACTCCGAAATGCATGTCCGGGAGCAGCTCAGTACTCTCGATGTCTAACATCCATGTGGTTCCTAAGAATAACAGTAACAATAATTCATATAACTACGGATGCAGAATAGGACAAATTTATGAAATTGTCTTAAAGAAAAACTGCCTTTGCTGCCCAAACCAACCTTTATTTTTCACGAGCAGCGTAGAAACTGACAGCATAATGAGGGATTTCTGAGTGATCTGCGCTCTATATGATGTGCAAATTAAAATCAACAAAACTTCTATTATTTTAGAAAGAAAACTATAATCGCAGGTGAGCGACTTGTTCTCCTTCACCTTCCCTCACAATCACATCTCCATCTCCTGAACATTTGTCTAGAACCCGGTGATGTCAGAATAGTTATTACATCACTTCTCGGTGACTTACAGCATATCACCGATGAGTAGCAATTTCACAGGATTTTTTTTTTTTTGTAGTGTGAGATCTTAAATACCCCGCAGATTTTTTTAAGACTGGCAGTTCCTGTGCTGCTCCTAATAAGAATTGTGCTGGAGTAAGATGTGCTAAATTTTAAGTGAAGGCCTCATAATACATTTGGTGTGTTTTCTGGTTGTCCTTGTTCCAGTAAGGTAAATGTACTGTGAGCTGGGATAGATGTCGTTTATAATTTCCTCCACTTTCTGGCTACAACTTACAAAAAGTTGCACATTTTTATGCAAAATTTGGCTTGCAGAAAAAAGACTTTTGTATATTAGATAACTGGAGGACAGCCTTTACCAAATCCCCCCTCGGTGTAGACCTAGCCTTAGTCACACAATTGCTGATAACGCCTGCATTACTCTCATCTTATAAACGCCATATTTTACACATGGGGGACACTTACTGGGTGACTCCTCCAGATTTTTCTCCATTCCTGAAGGTAGTTGACTCTTCAGACGAAGTAGAGGTAGTGCACGGCCGGATACATAGGATGCCCAAATAAATAGCAGCAGGAGAACCATCATTTTTTTGGCAAGGAAACTGTAGTCGCAGGAGAGTGATGTGCGCGCCTTCTCCTCTCTTCACAATCACACCTATGTCTCCTGAGCAGTCACCTTTTGTCTAGAACTCGGTGATGTCATAATAGCCGCTATGTGACCCCTCTGTGACTTCTGACCTTTCATACACTACTATGACATCACTATGTATATCTCCCCTCTGTGACTTCTGACCTTTCATCTAGTCCATTACTACACTATTAACCATTAATACCTGTGTGATAAATGTTACTCAGTGGGCACATTTACTGTAATATCGTGCTCCATATAAATGTTATGGTGGATTCAGTTTCTCTGAGATTACCAGTCTGTACTGTTACCAGTAAAGTGACAATTTGAGTTTTTTTACTGATATGTTAAAAGCAGGTTCCACTCTGGTGAACCTGGGCCACCCAAATATTACATGGACAGACATACATGGCCGCTTTATAATACTAAGTCTCCATTAGAGGAATGTTATTCCAGCTGTTGCAGAGGATATGACTGGCAACCCCCAGCAAAATCAGCTACTCGCCAGGGGTTGTAAGAGCTGCAGCGGCTCCTACCTGAATGAGACAACCCCTCTAGGGTACGGCTGGATGGTGACACTGGTCGGGCCAGGATAGCAGAGTAGCGGTGATCCCATAGAAATGAATAGGCTCTAAAAAAAGCAAAACTGCATTTGTATGACTCGGGCAGCGATCCCATTCACTTCTATGGGATTACCGCTACTCTGCTATCCTGGACCCGACCAGTGTCACGGTGTAACCCATTCACTTCTATGGGATTACCGCTACTCTGCTATCCTGGACCCGACCAGTGTCACGGTGTAGCCCAAGCCCTAAATATAATAACTGTAGTATTTTATATAGAAGTTATATTACATTTCCATCATGGATTGCTGTTGAAAGAACGACTATAGTCTATCAGGGGAAGGGTCCTAATCGGTTTATTTCTCAAACAACCCCCAAAAAGCACATGAAGAGGAAACAAACTACTCTTCTGTAGTGAGGTACAAATCTGTAAGACTGAAATCGCACATGGGCTTTTATTACTTGGCTGCAGCGGTGAATTGCCTGTGTACTCTCAGGTGACAGTAGCCAATCACTGGCTTGGACTTGCCTTGTAAACTACATTGATTGGCTGCAGTGGTCACATGGTGTATGCAGGCATGTCACCTAAACAAAGCTGGGTGGGGGGATCAGAGCAGCTTCACTGGAAGCAGAAGAGGATTAAACTGGTGAGTATAACTTCTTTTATCTATTCTGACAACTCCTGGATTTGGGAAGATTTTGGAATAACTCTGACAACCCCTTTAACCTCTTAAAGGGAACCTGTCATCGGGATTTGGGGTATAGAGCTGAGCACATGGGTTGCTAGATGGCCGACAGCACATCCGCAATACCCAGTCCCCATAGCTCTGTGTGCTTTTATTGTCTTAAAAAACCAATTTGATACATATGCAAATTAACCTGAGATGAGTCCTGTTCTGGAGATGAGTCAGGGACAGGACTCATCTCAGGTTAATTTGCATATGTATCAAATTGGTTTTTTAACACAATAAAAGCACACAGAGCTATGAGGACTGGGTATTGCGGATGTGCTGTCGGCCATCTAGCAACCCATGTCCTCAGCTCTATACCCAAAATCCCAGTGACAGGTTCCCTTTAAGGACCCGCGCCGTACATGTCCGGCGCAGCTTGAAATGACCTAAGGACCTGTACGGTGCAGGGTCCATCGGGTTCTGGGAGGGGAACCGGAGCGTGATGGCTGCTCTTACCAGCAGGCATGCATGCCGGGTAAGGACAGCACTAGGTATTCCCGCCGCCTGCAGCTCCAAGCGCTGCGATTGGCTGATCAATGAAGACCAGAACATCGCAGCGCCGGAAGCAGTATGGAGCTGCAGGGGGGCCGGGGTCATGTGGAGATAATTGGTGCTGAACTAGTCAGCACCTGTCTCCCCCGAGGTCAGGCAGGGGACTGGATTGGCTGGAACAACACTCCTGCCAATGACAACGCTACAGCAGTAGAGGGAACATGAAGAATCCCTCTGCATGAAGCCATTCTAGCTGGAGACTGCATGCAGAATGGACCTGTGCCCCTCTGTGCTGTATCTGCTTGCTGGGACTTGTGGTGCACCACCATAGCTTACTGCTACCTGTAAAAAGAAGAAAAGAAGAACAACATCTGGAACATCTGCTGCAGTAGTTCCAGATCCCTAATTTATTCCCCCTTCCCAAGACCTAATTCCTTCCCCTATCCCCCTTCCGATTTTGCCTACGGCGAACAAATTGTGACTTTTTTTGTCACTTTTATCTGGTTCTTTTTTTTCCGACTCTGCACCATTTTTTTTTCTGTGTGCGAGCTGTGAACACCAAGCACTGATCAGTCTGTACTTTACTGGTCGGTTTTGTGCTTAGTTTTCTTTTTTTTTGTGTGAAAAAAACATTTAGTGTTACTTAGAAATCAATTTTAGGTAAAGTTAGTGTAGATTTTTGCACGCTCATAATATCTGTGTCAGTGCGTGCGTCCTGCACCTGCTGAGCGCTGATCGGAAACATCAATTTTCCGGACCAGTCCGCTCAGTTTACTGTGCAGATTCTGTTTTTTTTTTTTTTTTCGTGTAGTTATATATAAATATACATATATATTTAGAAATCTATTTTAGTCAGGTAGTGTTAGTGTAGATTTTTGCACACACGCAACATCCTTGTGCATGCAACCTACACTTGTAATTTTTTTAAAACTTTTTTTTTCTACTCCTTTTCTCTGTACTTCAAATTTATTGAAAACACAACGTAAACACACAAAAACACCCCCCTCACACTAAATAAAGGTTTACACATTTCACACGTCACACTCCAATAAAATAAAAATGGCCCATCCGTCCCAACGCGTATACTCAGCTGAAGAGGCATACGCATAGCTTGCTTCCGATACTGAGTCTGCCAGTGAGGGAGAAGAGGATGACACTTTCCTCTATTCCTCAACCCCCTCATAATCATCCAAGAATGCACCACCATTCAAGAAGGCACCCCAGGGTAGTAGCGGAGGCAGCCCCCGAGAGCAGGGGCATAACTATCATAGCAGCAGACCAGGCGACTGCTATGGGGCCCAGGGCAAGAGGGCGCCCAGTTTTAGTAGGGATGATCTGCTCTTCTACTCGAGGGGAAAACTTAGCCAGGACTTTACTCTCTAAGGCTGGGTTCACACGGGCGTGTCCGGATTAGGTCCGGATGCATCCCAGTGTATTCCGGAAAACCCGGTGCAATGTGTTTTGCACGCGCGTGATAAAAAACCGACTGTGGTACCCAGACCCGAACTTCTTCACAGAAGTTCAGGTTTGGGTTCGGTGTTGTGTAGATGTTATTATTTTCCCTTATAACATAGTAATTTGGGAAAATAATAGCATTCTGAATACAGAATGCTTAGTAGGTGGTCAATTGAGGGTTAAAAAAACATAAAAAAATTAACTCACCTTCTCCTCTTGATCGCGAAGTTCCCGGTCTCTTCTTTACTTCTTTAATGATGAACTACCGACTAGGATCTGTGGTGACGTCAGATCACATGCTCCAATCACATGGTCCATCACCGTGGTGATGGACTATGTGATTGGAGCATGTGATCTGACTTTACCACAGGTCCTTTAGCCGGTAGTTCATCATTAAAGAAGTAAAGAAGAGACTGGGAACTTCGCGATCAAGAGGAGAAGGTGAGTTAATTTTTTTATGTTTTTTTAACCCTCAATTGATCACCTACTAAGCATTCTGTATTCAGAATGCTATTATTTTCCCTTTGCTTTGCAAAGCTTTTTTCTCGTTTTACTAGCAATTCAATCTATTATTTGTGCTGCTGTGTACTCACTATGGAGAATACATCCTAAGTCAGCTCCATTTTCAACTTGCAAGCTGATAAGATCTCTGAATTCTGTGAAAGGGCGATTTTTTTTTCACACAAAAGTAGGCAGTGCGAAATACCTTAGTGGTGGACGCAAACTTATGCTTCTACTGTTCTGCAATATTGGATTACAGAATCTCCTTTCTGGATACTGCATGGATATCTCCTGCCTTTACATGTGCTTCTGAAATCTTATGTATGTGGATTTTTTTACGTAGTGAGGTCAACATATCTTTTTTTGTTTTGCCATATGGAGTAATTGTACCAGTGCTCCATTCTTTAGCAATGGATACACCTTACGAAACAGACACTCCAAGGTGTTTAACCTCCCAACACACTTTGCACCCTAAAAGACCATTGTCTACAAACAGCCAAGGGTACTTTTTTTTAAGGTCTAGCCACTGATTCCGGTCCCAACATTCTGGAAGAATGTTATCACTGACATCGGCATCTTCAGCCACATCAGTAACCATGTCCACTACAGCCGATTCACTGACTGGTATAGTATCTGAAGCGGACACCGCCGCCTGAAGCAAAGGCTCAGACTGAGTGGAGCAACTTGCAGAATCAGCATGTGATTTTTTATTGGATGCCTTTGTGAAGAAATCCGTAATTCTGGTTTTTCGCTTACTCATTTCTGTACAAATAAAAATAATTTAAAAAAAATGGTGTAAAATCATTTTCTGGTAAAAAAAAAAAAAGAAATATTCTGATAAAATGACCTCTTTAGGCAAAGAATTCCCCATCCGTTCTGTTATTACCTCTTATTGTGAAAAACTCTTTCCTTTGTTGTCTCTGGTGGCAGTGGTGGGGTGGTCCGGTGACTGTGAGGTGCAGGGTAAGGCACAAATCAGCACAATTGTATGTAATAAAATCTATCGTTATTCTAAAAATTATTTTTAAAAAAGCCTAAATGATCTAACAATTAGTCTCATATATGAGTCTCCAGTCCAGTGGATGTGACACAGATATCTGTTATTTTAACCCCTTAAGGACACATGATGAAATATTCTGTCATTATTCCCTTTTATTCCAGAAGTTGTGTCCTTAATTACTTATGGTTTGTGATTCTGTTTGCCACCCTTTAGTGACTGTGTTTTTAAACCCTTAAAGGGGTATTTCCATTTCAGACAATGGGGGCATATCGCTAGGATATGCCCCCATTGTCTGAAAGGTGCGGGTCCCACCTCTGGGACCCGCACCTATATCGAGAACGAAGCGGGGAGACTTGTGGCTGGAGGACCCCAGGTTCCCCGGGGTCCTTCCACCACCAGGCACAGCGCCCCGCCTCTCCCATTGAAATAAATATGAGCGCGCCGCGCATGCGCGGCCACCGCTCCCATTCATTTCTATGGAGCCAACGGAAATAGCCGAGCCAGCGAGCCACAAGTCTCCCCGCTTCGTTCTCGATATAGATGCAGGTCCCAGAGGTGGGACCAGCACCTATAAGACAATGGGGGCATTGCCTAGCGATATGCCCCCATTGTCTGAGATGGGAAAACCCCTTTAAAATACAATACATGTGAATGGGCTTTTGAAAGCTACGTGTAGCGGAAATAAAAAAAAAGCACAGAAAGTCTAGCATGCTGTAATTTGTGTCACTGCGGACTGAGCCAAATGTACACATTGTGATCAAAACAAAACAAAAACTCCCCTTATATATAATTTACTTACAGTTCTGAAGACTCAGGGGTGCTGGCTGGTTTTGCCTCAGGGGTGCTGGCTGGTTTTGCCTCAGGGGTGCTGGCTGGTTTTGCATCAGGGGTGCTGGCTAGCTTAGCCTCAGGGGTGCTGGCTAGCTTAGCCTCAGGGGTGCTGGCTGGCTTGGCCTCAGGGGTGCTGGCTGGCTTGGCCTCAGGGGTGCTGGCTGGCTTGGCCTCAGGGGTGCTGACAGGCTTGGCCGAGCAGAAGGAGTGTGGGACTGTGAGGCCTTTTTTCTCCAAGCTGCTCTGGATCAGTGTTCTAGGCAGCCGGGCTCAGGGCTGGAAGTGGGCACCGCACAATAAGAAAAAAATATTTTTCATTACACCTCAGGTCAGACCACTAATCAGATCCCCAATGTTAATAAGACCCCAATAAGACCTCAGATCAGAACCCAATATGAATGACCCCCAATCAGACCTCAGATAAGAGCCCCATGCCTCATAGCAGCCCCCAGTGCCTCTCCATCAGCCCCCCAGTGCCTCTCCATCAGCCCCCAGTGCCTCTCCATCAGTCCCCAGTGCCTCTCCATCAGCCCCCCAGTGCCTCTCCATCAGCCCCCAGTGCCTCATCTCCATCAGCCCCCCAGTGCCTCATCTCCATCAGCCCCCAGTGCCTCTCCATCAGCCCCCAGTGCCTCTCCATCAGCCCCCAGTGCCTCTCCATCAGCCCCCAGTGCCTCTACATTAGCCCCCAGTGCCTTATATCAGCCCCCCAGTGCCTCTCATCAGCCCCCAGTACCTCTCATCAGCCCCCCAGTACCTCTCATCAGCCCCCCAGTACCTCACATCATCCCCCAGTACCTCTTATCAGCCCCCAGTACCTCTCATCATCCCCCAGTGCCTCTATATCAGCCGCTAGCAGATCTCATCAGCCCTCAGTGCCTCTACATTATCCCCAGTACCTCTCATCAGCCCCCCAGTACCTCTCATCAGCCCCCAGTACCTCTCATCAGCCCCCCCAGTACCTCTCATCAGCCCCCCCAGTACCTCTCATCAGCCCCCCAGTACCTCTCATCAGCCCCCCAGTACCTCTCATCAGCCCCCCAGTGCCTCTATATCAGCCCCCAGCAGATCTCATCAGCCCCCAGTGCCTCTACATTTGCCCCCAGTACTTCTCATCAGCCCCCCAGTACCTCTCATCAGCCCCCCAGTACCTCTCATCAGCCCCCCAGTGCCTCTCATCAGCCCCCCAGTGCCTCTATATCAGCCCCCAGCAGATCTCATCAGCCCCCAGTGCCTCTACATTAGACCCCCGTGCCTCTCATCAGCCCCCAGTACCTCTCATCAGCCCCCCAGTGCCTCTATATTAGCCCCCAGCAGATCTCATCAGCCCCAGTGCCTCTAATCTGCCCCCAGTGCCTCTAATCAGCCCCCAGTGCCTCTAATCAGCCCCCTAGTGTCTCTAATCAGCCCCCAGTGCCTCCAATCTGCCCCTTGTGTCTCTAATCAGCCCCCAGTGACTCTAATCTGCCCCTATTGTCTCTAATCAGCCCCCAGTGCCTCTAACTGCCCCTAGTGCCTCTAATCAGCCCCAGTCCTCTATATCAGGAATATCAGCCACCAGAGCCTCTCCATTAGCCGCCCAGTGCCTCTAATCTGCCCCCTAGTGTCTCTAATCAGCCCCCAGTGCCTCTAATCTGCCCCTAGTGTCTCTAATCAGCCCCCAGTGCCTCTAATCTGCCCCTAGTGCCTCTAATCAGCCCCCAGTCCTCTATATCAGGATTATCAGCCCCCCAGAGCCTCTCCATTAGCTTCCCAGTGCCTCTTACCAGCCCCCAGGGCCCCATTCACTAGTGCCCAGTGCTGCCCCATCCACCAGCTCCGAGTGCCCCCTCCACCAGCCTCCAGTCAGTGCCTCTCCATTCATCAGCCTATAGTATAAAATATGAAAAAAAAACACTTACACTTACCTCTCCTGCTCCTGGACGCAGACGCTCCTCTTCTACTGCTGTAAGCTGCGCGCGGAGTGACGTCACAGAGCGACTCACTCGGCTCCTGTGTGCAGCCTTCATAGCCGACAGCCGAGGACCAGGAAGGCGGCGGTGAGCACAAAGCCTTCACCGCTTCCTCCTGGTCCTTTTGCCCTGAAAGGGAACGGCGTTACTGCAATGAAAAAAGTGCAGGAACGCCGTTCCCACGCGTTCCCCCTCGACTCGACCCCTGGTTTCTGCCTTCTGTGAAACACCTGTTTGCTTAAATGTACCCTTTCCACCCCTTAGGGTACTTTCACACTAGCGTTATTCTTTTCCGGCATAGAGTTCCGTCCTAGGGGCTCTATACCAGAAAAGAACTAATCCGTTTTATCCTAATGCATTCTGAATGGAGAGCAATCCGTTCAGGATGCATCAGGATGTCTTCAGTTCAGTCTTTTGTTACTTTTCAGGATGGAGATAATACCGTAGCATGCTGCGGTTTTATCTCCATCCAAAATTCCGGAACACTTGCCTGGATCCGGCATTTTTTTCCATTAAAATGTATTAGTGCCGGATCCGGCATTCAAATTGCTGGATTGACGGATCTGGTATTCCGGTCTGCACATGCGCAGACCGCAAAAAATTTGAAAAAAATAAATGCTGAATCCGTACGTTTTTCCAGATGACACCGGAAAGACGGATCCGGCATTTCAATGCATTTGTCATATGAATCAGGATCCTGATCCGTCTGACAAATGCCATCAGTTTGTATACGCTTTGACGGATCGGGCAGGCAGTTCCAGTGACAGAACTGTCTGCCGCAACCCTATGCCGCAAGTGTGAAAGTAGCCTTAAAATGTTCGTATGGGGGTGCACTTTCCAAAATGGGGTCACTTCTTGGGGTTTTTATTTCTGGGGACCTCAGGAATTTATTAAATGCGACATGTCACCTAACATCCATGTCTGCCAATTCAAACCAGCAAAATTCATATTTTTCTGTTTGCTTGCTATGCGCCCATACAGCAGGCTACAAGCACATATGGGGTTTTTCCTAAATAAGGAACAAAATGCAGGGGCAAAATGTGAGTGTTGGTGGGCCGATGGAGGTAGTAGTTGTAGCTGGCCAGCTAAGACCTGTCCTAGGTTGCTAATATGCCTTATATGTGGATACAGCTAAACCTGCTAATAATGTAATACAGTTTACATGTTCATAGGTTAAAGACAATAGCAGAGCTATTTACTGTGACTTCGTGTTTTTGGATGTCATGTAACAGTTATATATTGTGTTCACAGAAAATTAAAGATTTGCCTTTAAGATTCATTATATCAATGTAAGGTAAGCTCAATGACACAACAGAAAGAATATAGTTAAACTGTTGTTACTGAGCAGGAGTCTTGACCAATCACAGCCAGCCTCACACTGAGCAGAAGTCTTGGCCAATTATAGCCAGCCTCACACTCAGCCTTTGTGGGAAATCCCCTGCTAGAATCATTACACCAAAGGAGAGGAGCTGAACAGACACACAGTTCCAGACAGAGCTGAGTTTTATGGAAGCAAGAGGCCAAAATAGGTATTTAGAACAGTTATATAATGTTCCTATTGTTAGTATTGTGATTAGAACTGTATACTGAACTAGTGATATGTGTTTACTTACAGTTCCACCAAACTGCAAAAAGCAATTGTATAGAGCAAACTGCAAACCAAGTTGAGCAATTAGAACTATTAGTCAGACCTCAGATATACCTCTCAAAGAGATCATAAAGTGCTTAAATAACTTAAAGTGAGAGTACAGATACTCAAGAGAGAAATATTTTATGTTGAATGACAAGATTGAACAGTTGAACCACTATCTTATGCATACCGCCACTTTATGAATCTTTATGCAAACACGTGTTTTGTAAATGGACTATCTGCTGCGGAGACGGCAGTGTTATATATGAAGAAAAGTTGAAGTTAATAAAGAAGTTATATCAAGCATTTGGTGTGCTCTTTAAATCTACTGTTTCCATAGAACGGCGCTAGAGGAATTACAGAGTAAGGCCTCATGCACACGACCGTTTTTTTTACAGTCCGCAAAAACGGGGTCCGTAGGTCCGTAGGTCCTGAATTACGATGAAAGTCAATGGGGACGGATCCGTTTGACGTTGACACAATATGGTGCAATGGCAAACGGATCCGTCCCCATTGACTTTCAATGTAAAGTCTGGAGTCTCTTTTATACCATCGGATCGGAGTTTTCTCCAATCCAATGGTATATTTTAACTTGAAGCGTCCCCATCACCATGGGAACGCCTCTATGTTAGAATATACTGTCGGATATGAGTTACATCGTGAAAACTCATATCCGACAGTATATTCTAACACAGAGGTGTTCCCATGGTAATGGGGACGCTTCTAGTTAGAATATACTACAAACTGTGTACATGACTGCCCCCTGATGCCTGGCAGCACCCGATCTCTTACAGGGCGCTGTGATCCGTACAATTAACCCCTCAGGTGCTGCACCTGAAGGGGTTAATTGTGCGTATCATAGCCCCCTGTAAGAGATCCGGGGCTGCCAGGCAGCAGGGGGCAGACCCCCCTCCCTCCCCAGTTTAAATTTCATTTGTGGCCAGTGCGGCCCCCCCTCCCTCCCTCTATTGTAATAATAACATTGGTGGCACAGTGTGCGCCCCCCCTTCCTCCCTCTATTGTATTAATACCATTGGTGGCAGTGTGCGGCCTCCCCCAGCCCCCCCTCCCTCCCTCTATTGCATTAATAACATTGGTGGCAGTGTGCGGCCTCCTCCGGCCCCCCCCCTCCCTCCCTCTATTGCATTAATAACATTGGTGGCAGTGTGCGGCCTCCCGCGGCCCCCCCTCCCTCTATTGCATTAATAACATTGGTGGCAGTGTGCGACCTCCCCCGGCCCCCCCTCCCTCCCTCTATTGCATTAATAACATTGGTGGCAGTGTGCGACCTCCCCCGGCCCCCCCTCCCTCCCTCTATTGCATTAATAACATTGGTGGCAGTGGGCGGCCCTCCCTCGGCCCCCCCTCCCTCTATTGCATTAATAACATTGGTGGTAGTGTGCAGCTACCCCCCCCCCCCCCCCGATCATTGGTGGCAGCGGAGTTCCGATCGGAGTCCCAGTTTAATCGCTGGGGCTCCGATCGGTAACCATGGCAACCAGGACGCTACTGCAGTCCTGGTTGCCATGGTTACTTAGCAATAGTAGAAGCATCATACTTACCTGCTGGCTGCTGCGATGTCTGTGTCCGGCCGGGAGCTCCTCCTACTGGTAAGTGACAGGTCTGTGCGGTGCATTGCTGGGACTCCGATCGGAACTCCGCTGCAACCAATGATGGGGGGGGAGGCGGCACACTGCCACCAATGTTATAAATGCATCTGTGTTAGAATATACTGTCGGATCTGAGTTTTCACAAAGTGAAAACTCAGCTCTGAAAAAGCTTTTATGCAGACGGATCTTGGGATCCGTCTGTATGAAAGTAAACTATGGCCACGGATCACGGACACGGATGCCAATCTTGTGTGCATCCGTGTTCTTTCACGAACCCATTGACTTGAATGGGTCCGTGAACCGTTGTCCGTCAGGTCATATTTTTTTGACGGACAGGATAGGACAGGTCATATTTTTTTGACGGACAGGATACACGGATCACGGTCTCGGCTGCAAAATTGTGCAGTTTCCGATTTCCGAAAAAGAATGGAAAACGGCACAACGGCCACGGATGCACACACCGGTCGTGTGCATGAGGCTTAATAGACAGCCTGGTTAGACTAAAAGTCAGAGATTTCTGAATTCTAATGCCACAGCGCAAAAGGCACTTCATAGTGCTGCGCCTGCCACATGAAATGCTTTGCTGTTGTCGATCACTGAGTCTATAGGAAACAATGTCTACAATACTGTAGGCCACAGACCTGGCACAGAGGATGGCATCGTAGTCTGACTATAGCCAAGAGGGCAGTGGCAGAACTGAGTAATTGAGTAAAATCTAAAGCTTCTGGAAGTTCTGCTTGTGTTCAAACTTGAACTTACAATTATTTTCTGACCCCCATGTATTAAACTCTAGAGAGGTCATTGTGAGCGATGCAAAGCAGCTCTTCTTCATGGACATCACTGCTGTATAGAGACTTTTAGGATGGATAACACAGACATCTTTAGCTAAAAAGGAGTTAGCCCATTAAAAGGGGTTGTCCAACCAGAAATATTGTACATTTTTAATCCAGCATCTGGATCTGAATTCTGCTGTAGTTTCATGTTATTAAAAATGGGTCCAGCCACTCAGTTATACAATAAAATGTATCTGTATAGCGCCACCTGCTGTTTGTACCTTTCCTTATTTCTATGTGCACCTCAGAAATATCGTTGAGATGGTCACACATGCTCCGTTCCATCATTCAACTGCCACTAGCTATATCTGCTATTAGATGCTGTGAAAGTTGCAGGGAGAGAGCTGCAGCAGAAAGGACACAGCCCCTGAGCTGCCAGCCTGAAGAAAATCTAGCAGGGCAATGAAAGGAGAGATCTCTTGATCCATGCGAGATACAGGGCTCTTAGAATCTAGAAGTTTATCTAGATTGGTGGTAGATGGGTAATCGTTCATATAATTGCTCCCTGTTGCCCCTTATTGCCCGCTATTACTTAGTTTTATTTGTGTATTTATTTCCTTTTGGTTATACTGAACTGCACTGTGCGTTTATTGTCACCATTCACATCAGGCCCGAGCCACCCTGTGCTCCCTCACTGCTTTTTGGTTGATAGGGCCAGATTTCTGCATAGTGACCTTATCTGTCCCTGTCAATCAAAACGGAGAGGGATTGGCTGGCAGAGGAAGACAAGGAGTGAGAGTGCACAGAGTGCATTGGGTCCACCCTTATTGCACTTAACTGCTAATTTGCATATGAGTTAAAAGTAATTTTTCTCCAGAATAAAGCAATGGATCGCTAAGTGAAAGGTATCATTACATTCAACTGAACTAGTTCTACAAGACCTACTATCTAATTCCATCCACTTATGTACAGTTCTCTATGCAAAGATAGCCACTTCTATATGGGGAACATGTCAGGTTCTCTGGTTCTTTGCTGATCTTTGATATCCCCTTGGCGGCAAGAGCATGTGTTTAATTTATGACAAGGCACAGGCCTAGTCTTAAATTAGTCGTGTCCTTCAGCAGCACATGCACATAAACTGAAATCTGGCATAGATTTCAGCCATGATTGATGCCAAAAAGCTGGTTTAAATGATTATTAATGTGTTGGTGCCAATGGCCCCATCCAGACTCCTTCCTGTCATGCCCCTTCTTCCGAAAGTGGTGTAGGGAGAGCCTAAAGAACCCTTGCACCTAGATTTAGGCACACTGGCGTATAAAAAGTCGCCAACCCGGGGTTTTGAGTTTTTTTTTACCCAGAAGATTGGCATGGTGGTGATCAGTTCCCCCTATGTATCTGTAGTGGCGTTCAGCAACTCCTTCAGCTTCTCTCCTGCCTCCACCTTTCACACCGCGTCTACAATATTATAGGGATCTGACCAAGGAGACAGTGGGGACTTTCAAACATTTTTATTGAATTTTTCGAAAAATTAATACTGAACAAACAAAACCAAGAGGAGGGGGGGGTATGGATGGGGTGGGGGGTGTAGATGTTGGGAAGACCAGGAAATTCATATTAATACGGTCCTCCTGAAAAGTCAGAAAATACGGTGGTAGTCAGTTTAAAAATTGGGTCAAATGTCCCTTAAAATAATTATAAATGTAGCCTGAGCATGGCTGGGATGGATTTAGGTCTCTGGCTTTTTGCGGCAAAACCTGTAATAAACACAAAGACATTATTATAGTATACATATATAGAGAGAGCAGTTATGTGCGGTGTGTGATGTCAGAATGTGCGGCTAGGAAGGGGACATTATGTGTTTTATCTCAGATTGTAAGATCTATCACAAAATCTGTAATAATGACTTAGATCTAAGGAGTGGATTTCTAATGTCATAGTGTTATAAGTAAAGTGAAGTATTACATACGTGCAGTAGACGATGATAGCAAATAATACCAGGAACACGAAGAGGACGATGAATGGAATCGCCGCTATCACTCCGAAATGCATGTCCGGGAGCAGCTCAGTACTCTCGATGTCTAACATCCATGTGGTTCCTAAGAATAACAGTAACAATAATTCATATAACTACGGATGCAGAATAGGACAAATTTATGAAATTGTCTTAAAGAAAAACTGCCTTTGCTGCCCAAACCAACCTTTATTTTTCACGAGCAGCGTAGAAACTGACAGCATAATGAGGGATTTCTGAGTGATCTGCGCTCTATATGATGTGCAAATTAAAATCAACAAAACTTCTATTATTTTAGAAAGAAAACTATAATCGCAGGTGAGCGACTTGTTCTCCTTCACCTTCCCTCACAATCACATCTACATCTCCTGAACATTTGTCTAGAACCCGGTGATGTCAGAATAGTTATTACATCACTTCTCGGTGACTTACAGCTTATCACCTAACCGATGAGTAGCAATTTCACAGGATTTATTTATTTTTTGTAGTGTGAGATCTTAAATACCCCGCAGATTTTTTAAGACTGGCAGTTCCTGTGCTGCTCCTAATAAGAATTGTTCTGGAGTAAGATGTGCTAAATTTTAAGTGAAGGCCTCATAATACATTTGGTGTGTTTTCTGGTTGTCCTTGTACCAGTAAGGTAAATGTACTGTGAGCTGGGATAGATGTCGTTTATAATTTCCTCCACTTTCTGGCTACAACTTACAAAAAGTTGAACATTTTTATGCAAAATTTGGCTTGCAGAAAAAAGACTTTTGTATATTAGATAACTGGAGGACAGCCTTTACCAAATCCCCCCTCGGTGTAGACCTAGCCTTAGTCACACAATTGCTGATAACGCCTGCATTACTCTCATCTTATAAACGCCATATTTTACACATGGGGGACACTTACTGGGTGACTCCTCCAGATTTTTCTCCATTCCTGAAGGTAGTTGACTCTTCAGACGAAGTAGAGGTAGTGCACGGCAGGATACATAGGATGCCCAAATAAATAGCAGCAGGAGAACCATCATTTTTTTGGCAAGGAAACTGTAGTCGCAGGAGAGTGATGTGCGCGCCTTCTCCTCTCTTCACAATCACACCTATGTCTCCTGAGCAGTCACCTTTTGTCTAGAACTCGGTGATGTCATAATAGCCGCTATGTGACCCCTCTGTGACTTCTGACCTTTCATACACTACTATGACATCACTATGTATATCTCCCCTCTGTGACTTCTGACCTTTCATCTAGTCCATTACTACACTATTAACCATTAATACCTGTGTGATAAATGTTACTCAGTGGGCACATTTACTGTAATATCGTGCTTGATATAAATGTTATGGTGGATTCAGTTTCTCTGAGATTACCAGTCTGTACTGTTACCAGTAAAGTGACAATTTGAGTTTTTTTACTGATATGTTAAAAGCACGTTCCACTCTGGTGAACCTGGGCCACCCAAATATTACATGGACAGACATACATGGCCGCTTTATAATACTAAGTCTCCATTAAAGGAATGTTATTCCAGCTGTTGCAGAGGATATGACTGGCAACCCCCAGCAAAATCACCTACTCGCCAGGGGTTGTAAGAGCTGCAGCGGCTCCTACCTGAATGAGACAACCCCTCTAGGGTACGGCTGGATGGTGACACTGGTCGGGCCAGGATAGCAGAGTAGCGGTGATTAGAGATGTCACGAACATAAAATTTTCCATTCGCGAAAGGCAAACGCGAATTTCTGCAAATGTTTGCGAACGGGCGAACCGGGTGAACTGCCATTGACTTCAATAGGCAGGCGAATTTTAAAACCCACAGGGACTCTTTCTAGCCACAGTAGTGATGGAAAAGTTGTTTCAAGGGGACTAACACCTGGACTGTGGCATGCCGGAGGGGGATCCATGGCAAAACTCCCATGGAAAATTACATAGTTGACGCAGAGTTGGATTTTAATCCACAAAGGCCATAAATCACCTAACAATCCAAATTTTTTTTGAACAACGTGGTTTAAAACATCTAGTGTGTGTATACGATCAGGTATGATGTTGTATCGATCAGGTAGTGTAAGGGTTACGCCCGCTTCACAGACATTGACAGACCAAACTCCCCTTTTAATGCACCGCAAACAACCGCAAACAGTCCATTTGCCCAACCGCAAACTTCCCATTTGCACAAGGTTGGATACCAAGCTAGCCATGTCCCGTTGATGTCATTGAAGGTTTCTTCCTCCACCCAGCCAGGTACAACACCAAGGGTCCCCGAAAGGTGAATTGAATTGATTTTTCGAACGGGGAGATGGTTAAAAAAACGCTGGCTCCCTCCCCTTTGTTTGAATCCACGCCACGGTCACTGCGTCTGCGCCGTGCAATTTACTGTCACACCCGATATGAGTGCTATTTTCTGTAGTACTATTCTTATCAGTTTAATCCCTGTTACGTGACGTCCCCAATCTGGGGTCCATTTATTAAATTGATTTTTCAAACGGGGAGATGGTTAAAAAAACGCTGGCTCCCTCCCCTTTGTTTGAATCCACGCCACGGTCACTGCGTCTGCGCCGTGCAATTTACTGTCACACCCGATATGAGTGGTATTTTCTGTAGTACTATTCTCATCAGTTTAATCCCTGTTACGTGACGTCCCCAATCTGGGTCCCATTTATTAAATTGATTTTTCGAACTGAGAGATTGTTAAAAAAAACGCTGGCTCCCTCCCCTTTGTTTGAATCCCTGCCACGGTCACTGCATCTGCGCCATGCAATTTACTGTCACACCCAATATGAGTGGTATTTTCTGTAGTACTATTCTCATCAGTTTAATCCCTGTTACGTCCCCTATCCGGGGACGTGTGTCGAATTAATTAATCATTGTCGAATTAACGACATCCTGAAATAATTTTGTTCTGAGCTCTGTACTTGCTTTGTATTGGAATTGATGGGGATTTTTTAAATTGTCTGCATTATTTCTAATAAAAAAAATCATAATAAAGTCTCTTAATAGTTTATTTTATGTATTAAAAACCCATACAACTTAAAAAAAAAAAAATAATAATGATTTTTCTATGAAAAATTATCCAGCCGATCGCATTTAGTCTGATCATAATGAAGCAACGGCCTTATCTGGGGTGTGGCAACATTGCCAACACACTCATAGAGGTGATGATCGCTTCATTGTGATACGCAAGCCCCTTCACCACAACAAGGTACAGATCACGAAGGGGAATTGACACATGTATGTGCCTTTTTATTTTTTTTGTTTTTGCAGCCACAGTGCAGCACTAGAGGCCAGAAAAGTTAGGCATGTACACATGCCTGAAAAATTTGGTATTGTTGCAGCCACTGCTGTAGCAGCGGCCGGAAAAATTTATGTTTTCCAGGCAGAAAGGTGACTAATTCATTGCGGCTTGAACCCTAGTTGGTGGCGGACAATTCACGAAAGTCATCCGGTATGCAGACATTAAATACAGCAGCGTGGGGACCATTTTGAGGCCAAGGCATGTCATCAGGCCTTTTGTTAGTCAAACGTATCCCCCACTGTCAGTCCCTTCGGGATCCATGCCTCATTCATCTTAATGAAGGTGAGGTAATCAACACTTTTTTGACCGAGGCGACTTCTTTTGTCAGTGACAATGCCTCCTGCTGCACTGAAGGTCCTTTCTGACAGGACACTTGAAGCGGGGCAGGCCAGAAGTTCTATCGCAAACTGGATAGTTCAGGCCACAGGTCAAGCCAGCACACCCAGTAGTCAAGGGGTTCATCGCTCCTCAGAGTGTCGATATCTGCAGTTAAGGCGAGGTAGTCTGCTACCTGTCGGTCGAGTCGTTCTCTAAGGCTGGATCCCGAAGGGCTGTGGTGATGTGTAGGACTGAAAAAGCTCTGCATGTCCTCCATCAACAACACATCTGTAAAGCGTCCTGTCCTTGCCACTGTGGTCATGGTAGGAGGAGGATTACTTTCACCTCTTCCCCTGTTAGATTCCCGTTGTGCTGTGACATCCCCCTTATAAGCTGTGTAAAGCATATTTTTTAGTTTGGTTTTGAACTGCTGCATCCTTTCTGACTTCCGGTAATTTGGTAACATTTCCGCCACTTTCTGCTTATACCGGGGGTCTAGTAGCGTGGCCACCCAGTACAGGTCGTTCTCCTTCATCCTTTTTATACGAGGGTCCCTCAACAGACATGACAGCATGAAAGACCCCATTTGCACAAGGTTGGATGCCGATCTACTCATTTCCCGTTCCTCTCCTCACTGATGTCATTGACGGTCTGTTCTTCCCCCCAGCCACTGTACAACACCACGGGTCCCAGATAGGTGACAACAACGAGCACCCTGGGATGCCTGCTGTGGTTGGTCTTCCTCCTCCTCAAAGCCACATTCCTCCTCATGACTCCTCTTTCTCATACTCCTCTTGTAGCGTTGCCACAGGTCCGGCAAGCGATGATGACAAGGCTGTTTCTGGTGGTGATGGTGACCACAACTCTTCCTCTTCCTCTTCACGCTCATCTACAGCCTGATCCAGCACTCTTCGCAGGGCACGCTCCAGGAAGAAAACAAATGGGATGAGGTCGCTGATGGTGCCTTCGGTGCGACTGACTAGGTTTGTCACCTCCTCAAAAGGACGCATGAGCTTACAGGCATTGCGCATGAGCGTCCAGTAACGTGGCAAAAAAATTCCCAGCTCCGCAGAGGCTGTCCTAGCACCCCGGTCATACAAATACTCGTTGATGGCTTTTTCTTGTTGGAGCAGGCGGTCGAACATTAGGAGTGTTGAATTCCAACGTGTCGGGCTGTCGCAAATCAAGCGCCTCACAGGCATGTTGTTTCGGCGCTGAATGTCTGAAAAGTGCGCCGTGTAGGAATGCCTGAAATGGCCACACACCTTCCTGGCCTGCTTGAGGACGTCCTGTAAGCCTGTGTACTTAGACACAAAGCGTTGTACGATGAGATTCAACACATGTGCCATGCACGGCACATGTGACAACTTGCCCAAATTCAATGCCGCCAACAAATTGCTTCCATTGTCACACACCACTTTGCCAATCTCCAGTTGGTGCAGGGTCAGCCACTGATCCACCTGTGCGTTCAGGGCGGACAGGAATGCTGGTCCGGTGTGGCTCTCTGCTTTCAGGCAAGTCAACCCCAAGACAGCGTGACACTGTCGTATCCGGGATGTGGAATAGCCCCTGGGGAGCTGGGGGGATTCAGTTGATGTGCAGCCAGACGCCGCAGCAGAACAGGACTCAGCCGAGGAGGTTATGGAAGAGGATGGAGTAGGAGGAGTAGAGGAGGTGGCAGTAGGCCTGCATGCAAGTCGTGGCGGTGTCACCAACTCCGCATTCCATGCTTGGCAGCCTTCAGCAGGTTGACCCAATGCGCAGTGTAGGTGATATACCTGCCCTGACCGTGCTTTGCAGACCAAGTATCAGTGGTCAGATGGACCCTTGCCCCAACACTGTATGCCAGAGATGCCATGACTTCATTTTCAATCACTGAGTAGAGGTTTGGGATTGCCTTATTTGAAAAAAAAATTGTCCGGGTACCTTCCACTGTTGTGTCCCAATAGCGAGAAATTTTTTGAAGGCCTCAGACTCCACCAGCTGGTATGGTAAAAGCTGGCGGGCTATGAGTTCCGTCAAGCCAGCTGTCAGACGCCGGGCAAGGGGGTGACTCTGTGACATTGGCTTCTTACGCTCAAACATTTCCTTTACAGACACCTGACTGTGGGCAGATGAGATGGAACTGCTGAAGGTGAGAGGCGGAGTGGCGGGTGGTTGAGAGGGGGCAAGGACGACAGCAGTGGTTGACTTGGCTGAAGATGCTGGACCAGGAGGAGGATGGTGGCTTTGAGCTTGTGTGCTGATTCTACTCCTCATCATGTTTTGATCCCATAGGCGTTTGTGATGTGCGATCATGTGCCTTCGCAAAGCAGTTGTACCTAGGTGGGTGTTGGATTTCCCACGGCTCAGTTTCTTTTGGCACAGGTTGCAAATGGCATCGCTGTTGTCAGAGGCAGACACACAAAAAAATTCCACACTGCTGAGCTTTGCAATGACGGCATTCTGGTGGTGGCAACAGCATGCGTTGATTGGCGTGCTGTCTGGCTGACCCCGGGTGCAGATACATGCTGTCTGACTGTGCCACTAGCTCCTTGCGACGACCTCCCCCTGCTTCCAACTCGTCTCCTCCTTCTCTCTGTCTCCCCTTCGGAACTTTCCCCCTCTTCTTCTTCTCTTCGAGCAGGCACCCACGTGGCATCCACGGACACATCGTCATCATCAACCACTTCACTTGTATCTGACACCTCAGCAAAGGAAGCAGCAGTGGGTACAACATCATCATCATCATCACACTGTACGTCCATGTGTGTAATGCTGCCTGACTGAGACATGTATAAGCAAGATATTGCTGCATTTGTGGGAGGGGAGGCTGATTACAAGGCTATTCATACGTACCTGTGGGCCCAGGCTGGCTGATTACTAGGCTATTTATAGGCACCTGTGGGCTGACGCCGATTCAGCTGATTTCACTACCTCTGAGTCAGCTCTAGGATACAGCAGCATGGTGTGGAGGCTCCTTACGGCTGGGCGACGGCAGAATGTCTCAGGAGAGCGCTGGTATTCATGGTAGGATCGGAGTTGTTTGCACGGGACCTACGCTGTGGTCGGCGACATGGAGCGCTCTGGGATGAAGCAGAGTTTGAGATCCTGGGGTCGGCAAGGGTAAGAAGCTGCCTCTCCGCAGCATGCAGTATTAGAGTCCGGCCGGTGAGGGGGGGCACCCCCGCACCGGAGCACAATGCCAGGGAGCTGTGCGGCTCCCCACGCGGTATGGGTGCCCAGCCGGCGGGGAGTCAGCCCCCTATTTGAGGGGGGGCACCCCCGCACTGGTGCACTCTGCCAGGGAGCTGTGCGGCTCCCCACGCGGCACATGATTCAAACCGGCAGGGGGCGGGGCCCATGGTAAAGGAAGGACTCCCCCTGCCCCGGAGCACATTGCCAGGGAGCTGCGCTGCTCCCCACGCGGTACGAGTGTCCAGCCGGCGGTGGGTCGGCCCCTGGCTGAAGGGGGGCTCCCCTGCACTGGTGCACTCTGCCAGGGAGCTGTGCGGCTCCCCACGCGGCACACGATTCAAACCGGCGGGGGGCGGGGCCCATGGTAAAGGAAGGGCTCCCCCTGCCCCGGTGCACATTGCCAGGGAGCTGCGCTGCTCCCCACGTGGTACGAGTGTCCAGCCGGCAGTGGGTCGGCCCCTGGCTGAGGGGGGGGCTCCCCCGCACTGGTGCACTCTGCCAGGGAGCAGCGTGAGCTCCCCACGCGGCTGTGTGTAAAGGTGCAGGGGACACCGTGTCCCCGCTCCTCATCTTCAATAAAGTCTGGCACGGGCCGCCGTGCTGTTAGTTAGGCAGGGATCAGGGGAAGGAGTACTAGGCTCTGTCAGGGGGAGCAGATCATAGGCGGTGGCTGGCTTCCTTCTGCCGGCCGTACATAAGGTTTCCAAGGGGGTTATTTAGGCACAGGGTGTTAGTTAGTCCATGCAGGTGATCTGCTTTATACCATGCTCTTCATGCTCATACTCAGAGCTGTGCCCATACCATGTTTTTAGGCACCACTCGCATCCAGAGCTGCATGCACCCACTTGTTCTTGCATTATGTGTTATACTCTGCTTCCACTTAAAGCTGCATTTCTTTTCATTGCTACATTATGATTACTCAGTATTCTTACTAGGGCAACCAGCACACCGCTCTGATACTGCTCTTCCTATAAGCATAGCTGCTTTCTTTTCAGGCTTACGTTTCTTTCCTCAGTGGTTTGTTACATTCCATAGGTCTACTTTTCTGTTCACTTCGAAAAGGAGAGAAAGGAGGAAAAAAATTTAGTCCTGCTATGCATTCACTTAGACTGGTCTCCTTTACTTCTGGTTCGCATTCACTCAGATTGGTCCCCTGCCCCAGTTAACCAAATAGCTCCCTAGCGGTCAGTGGGCCAATAGGAGTAAGTTCCTACTATGTTTTCACAGTTGTTCATTCGTTTGTCACGACAAGGGTCTTCTCTTAGCGAACTGCAATGCCTCTGGCTCTTGTTTTTCTCCCATCTGTTTCAATTTCGCGGTTGGTTTAATGTTTCGTTTATGCACGTGGTTCGGATCACTAATGTCTATGCATTTTCCTTTAGGTCTGGCTCACGTTGTAAAAGAAGAAGGAAAAAGAAAAAAAAGAAAAAAAAAATCCAGTTTAGGGTTGCTGGGGTGGTAGGGTGTTTGGGAGAGGTAGTTGTCCAGCAGGGAAAATAAATGCATTGACATATATGTTTAAAAAAAAAAAAAAACACAGCGTTTAGCCATACTTATACTTGGTTAGCAGGCTTTTGTTGGGGAGTGAAGCCTCCGTGTACTTAAGTAGCATCGGGGGTGTTGAGATGAGCCACTTAGCTTTGGCGTCAGTCGGTGCTTACACACGCGTGGTTCAATGGGTTACTTTCGTCATGCAGCGTCAGCAGGGGTTGTGAGGAGCGCTATTAGGTTAGGGTAGGGGTGCCGCAGCAGTGATACGTTTGGTCACCTATTTGTTATTACTTGTTTAGGTTTCAGTTCGGCCAGCTACTCTGCTGTGACACTGCCGGGGTAGGTTGCTGACATGGCCGCCAGGTGAGTTAGGCGCGATTCTCACGTATGGGCTACCTTTTGTGCTTCTTGGGGTTGGCAGGGGTGTTTGAGGCCACCGTCCTGGGCATACGGGCATGCAGCCCCACTTTTGCTAGTTCCGCGTGGTGGCGCCTACTGTCGTGGCCACTGGAGGGGTTTTGTAAAAAAAAAAAAATTATAATTATATATATATTTTTCTAGGCAGGTACTGCCAGGTCTGTCACGTCTACAGACTCGTCATAAAGCCCTGCCACTACTGCAATCATTAGTCTGTCACGACTACAGACTCGTTATAAAGCCCTGCCACGACTGCAGGCATTAGTCTGTCACGACTACAGACTCGTTATAAAGTCCTGCCACGACTGCAGGCATTAGTCTGTCACGACTACAGACCCGTTACGAAGCCCTGCCTCGACTGCAGGCATTAGTCTGTCACGACTACAGACGCGTTAAAAAAAAAAAAAGGCTATTCAGAGGCCTGGTGGGGCCATTGCATACAGTTATTGGGGTAGCACGTGCTTAGAGCAGGTATGATTGTATGTTTTCTGATACCTGGTTTACATGCGGGGCGCGTGTCTGCAGTTGGCTCAAGCTATGCATGCTGTGTTTAAGTGATGGTAAATGTGGATCAATGGTCGATTAAAAAAAAAAAAAAGCAGCACGTTCACGCCTGGGTAAACAGCAAAAGGTGCCAGGCGAATGCTGGCTCTCATGGTAGGATCGAACTTGCTGCACAGGACTCACACTGCGGTCCGCGATTTGCAGTGTTCTGGGATGAAGGGGGTTGTGCGCAAATAGTCGGATGTTGGTGGCTAGGATAGTTGCCCGGCCGTTTCGGGGCTTGGGGAGGGGGGGGGGGTCTACTGTATATATAGGTATTGGTATGATAGATGCCTAAAATTAGGCAGGAATGAGCGGAAAAAAAAATTTGCATGTTTAACTGTCACCTGTTTTACATGTGGGGCGCATGTCCGCAGTTAGCGCCGGACATGCAAGGTGCCGGTAAATGTGTATCAGTGGTCTGTGTATGGGGGCACAAGCAGATTTGGTCAAGGCATCTGTAATTGAGTTCCGATGTTCTTGTATGTAAGTGTGTATCTATAAACATTATTTTATGGGCAAGCATGTGTCTGCGGTTCCGTGCTATGTTTATAGGTGCACTATATGTCTATCAATTGGTGTTGCATCAGGGTTTATGTTCAACCATGTTATGTCTTTCTTAGGCCAATACGAGGTGGTGCTGTGGTGACCATCGTTGTAGGAGAAAAAAAAAAAAAAACTGCCATTAGTCTCTCACGCATGGCTCTGCCATTAGTCTCTCACGCATGGCTCTGCCATTAGTCTCTCAGGCATGGCTCTGCCATTAGTCTCTCAGGCATGGCTCTGCCATTAGTCTCTCAGGCATGGCTCTGCCATTAGTCTCTCACGCATGGCTCCGCCATTAGAGTCTCTCACGCATGGCTCCGCCATTAGAGTCTCTCACGCATGGCTCCGCCATTAGAGTCTCTCACGCATGGCTTCTCTGTTTAAATTTTACACACATAACTCCGCCATTTGAAGCCGGTTGCGTGGTCCCACAACAAGTAGGTTCCATGTCTTTTCTGCCTTCAGACCCGCTCGCATGGCTCGGTCATCTATGGCTCGCAATACAATTTTCTCGTGGTGTCTCGCACAGGTGGCTTGTGTCATTAGAGTCTCACTCACGTTATTGTTTTCTGACTTTTATTTTCTAGGTTGTTGGGTCTTCATTGTTTTCTTTATAAGCAGTCATCCCAAGCCTGCCTTGGCGGACATCATCTTCTCCCAGGCATGCTTACTTCATCTACAAACTTGGGCTGAGGGTGTTGGTGTCCGGCCTAAGTCCTGGGTATCGGTCCGTCTTCCAGTAGGAGGTACAGTAATAAGGCGCAGTTTACGAAGTCTGTCATGACTACAGACACGACAAGTCCTATCACGACTACAGGCGCAGCATACATAGTTTATCACGACCTTAAGCTTATTTTCTGTCACAACTGCAGGTATTATGTGTACGTTCCGTCCTTATTACAGGTAACATTAGCTCGTTAATCGAAATAGCCATGTATTCCTGTGTATGGTTCCCCAGGCCTGGTGAGTTACACGTTTCACTTAATCTACTACTACAGTAAAACGGCAAACGCCACCTGCTAACTTTTGGGTCCTTAATAAGAAAATAAGTTAAAAATGTAGCCTGGGGAATAAGTAGAGGTGAAGTATTTTGCCACCAGTAACAGTCGGTGCCCGATCAGGGCCCTTGGATGGTTGGAGTTCATTTAAGCCCTTCCAACAGATTCACCATTGTTTGTTTCAGTCTGCAGCTCTCAGGGTTCAAACCTTCTCGCTATATGGTCATATGTTGTTAGTCAACATAGGAGTAAATTGTTTCTGGTTACCGGCCACTCTTTCAATCGCATCAGCATTAACCATCTCCAAGAACGATGTGCCGGTGCACATGACAAAGAGGTAAGGTAGATGGAAGTCACTGTGATATATACGGTATATTCCGCACCTTCATCGTGAAAGGTCTTTTCCGTTCAAAATTGGGTGTCGTAACGGTATGTATATATTTACTCTAAAGTAAGGTCTGTTCTTTTTGGCCCCTTTAGGCTGCCCTACCACAGCAGTTATGGCATAACTCTACTGCTTGTTGTAGATAGGGTTAGATAGGTTAGGTTCACCTTTCTGATAGCCGATCCGACCACAAATCCCTGTTATCTACATCCCCTGGCAATAATGGTTGCGCATCACTAATTTCATCCAACTGATGTGTGAATAACTCCTCTGAGGGATCAAGTGAAGCGGCTGTGGTGGCTGTGGTGGCTGTGGTGGTAGTAGTGGTGGTGGTCGCGGCGGGCGGGAGAGTGGTAACTTGAGAGCAGGTGACCAAAGCTGAGCTGGAGGAGGATGGTGCGTCAAGGTTCTTAGCGGAAGCTGTTGAAGATTGTCCTGTGTAAGCCAGTCAACTATTTTCTCCGAATTTTTTGGGTTCAGGGTACGTGGCCTCTGAACACTGGGCATTATTCCAGGGCCAGTGGAAATCACAGCACCACGACCAAGACGGCCCCTGCGGGTTGGCCTGCCTCTGCCTGTCATTTTTTTTTTAGATAAGTGGTACTATGCGTGCAAGGTACTGTGCCACCCTATATAAGTGGTGGGCAGTGGGCACAGTACAGTCTGTGTGGGCCTGACACACACGGGCTTGCAAATGTGATTATATCACAGAAAAATGTAAAATAAAATTTTCTTTATTTGCAAGGTATTTGAATGAATGACACCCTGTAACGGTATGAGTGGAGGCCTAGCCAGTGGCCACAATACTGTCTGTGTGGGCCTGACACACACGGGCTTGCAAATGTGATTATGTCACAGAAAAATATTAAATATAATAATAATAATATCTGCAAGGTATTTTCTGTCACACCCTGTATGAATGGTGTGCACGTGCTGTCTGTGACTGAGCCTGCAGCCTCTCACACACGGGCAGCCAGGCAACTGCAATATATATACATATATATATATATATATATAAATAAATAAATTTAAAAAAAAAAGCACACTGATGTATCAGCCCTGAAAAGTGTTTTTTTTGGTGCTGTCAGGACACTGTCCTTATAGCAGATGAGTCTGTGGACACAGAACAATGCCCTAGCTAACGCTTTCCCTATTGAATCAGCAGCAGCACTGTCCATCCTCTCACTGTGAATGCAGCTTCCGAATGAATCTAAAATGGATGCTGTCCAGGAGGTGGGAGGGTCTGGGAGGAAGGGTCTGCTGCTGATTGGCTGGAATGTGTCTGCTGACTGTGAGATACAGGGTCAAAGTTTACTCAATGATGATGTATACGGGGCGGACCGAACATCGCATATGTTCGCCCGCCGCGGCGAACGCGAACAAGATATGTTCGCCGGGAACTATTCGCCGGCGAATAGTTAGGGACATCACTAGCGGTGATCCCATAGAAATTAATAGGCTCTAAAAAAAGCAAAACTGCATTTGTATGACTCACGCAGCCATTCTATTCACTTCTATGGGATTACCGCTACTCTGCTATCCTGGATCCGTCCAGTGTCACGGTGTAGCCCATTCACTTCTATGGGATTACCGCTACTCTGCTATCCTGGACCCCTCCAGTGTCACGGTGTAGCCCAAGCCCTAAATATAATAACTGTAGTATTTTATATAGAAGTTATATTACATTTCCATCATGGATTTCTGTTGAAAGAACGACTATAGTCTATCAGGGGAAGGGTCCTAATCGGTTTATTTCTCAAACAACCCCCAAAAAACACATGAAGAGGAAACAAACTCGTCTTCTGTAGTGAGGTATAAATCTGTAAGACTGAAATCGCACATGGGCTTTGGAGGCAGCCCCCGAGAGCAGGGACATAACTACCATAGCAGCACACCAGGCGACTGCTATGGGGCCCAGGGCAAGAGGGCGCCCAGTTTTAGTAGGGATTATCTGCTCTTCTACTCGAGGTGAAAACTTGGTCAGGACTTTACTCTCTAAGGCTGGGTTCACACGGGCGTGTCCGGATTAGGTCCGGATGCGTCCTGGTGTATTCCGGCAAACCCGCGCAATTAGGTACGCAATTGTAGTCTGTTTTGACTGCGATTGCGTTCTGATGTTCAGTTTTTATCGCGCGGGTGCAATGTGTTTTGCACGCGCGTGATAAAAAACCGACTGTGGTACCCAGACCCGAACTTCTTCACAGAAGTTCAGGTTTGGGTTCGGTGTTGTGTAGATGTTATTATTTTCCCTTATAACATGGTTATAAGGGAAAATAATAGCATTCTGAATACAGAATGCTTAGTAGGTGGTCGATTGAGGGTTAAAAAAAGAAATAAAAAATTAACTCACCTTCTCCTCTTGATCGCGAAGTTCCCGGTCTCTTCTTTACTTCTTTAATGATGAACTACCGGCTAAAGGACCTGTGGTGACGTCAGATAACATGCTCCAATCACATGGTCCATCACCGTGGTGCAATGCAGGTGCAATGCGTTCACCTCCCGCATTGCACCCGCGCGGAAATCTCGCCCGTGTGAACTCAGCCTAAAGGAACAACTTTAGTGAGGCAGTGGAAAATTGGCCCAAGGGTCATTGAAAAGGGTTTAGGCAAAAACCCGTCTGTCCTGTGTGGGTACCTCCAGAATACAGATAGACTGTGTGGGCTTCACTGAACTAGATTTTTTTTTAAATCTTCTTCTCTGAAGATTTGGTAAATGTATTGGTTGCCCAAACCAATTTATATGCCAACAATTTATTGCTGAGAACCCTACATCGCCATTTTCTAGACCCCTAGGTCAGGGCCGGATTAAGAGCATCATGGGCCTGGTGCAGAAGATTTTAATAGGCCTTTTTATAGAAAAAAAAAACGCAATGCAGAGCAACTTTTTATAGCACAAATAAAGTGTGAATTTACGCAAAATTACACGTGAAAATACGCATGCATAAAGTTTGAAGTGTGAACGGGTCTGCGTAATCCCATTCAAGTCTATTGGACTAAAGTTCATCCGTAATTTTGAAGCAGATTTACGCACAGGTTTGCGTGTGAAAAATCTGCTGTGTGAACTTAGCCTAAGTGTACATCTCTGGCCACAGTTTAAATATACAGCCATCTATATAGATGGCTGTATTATGTATAGCCACCCCCCAAGGAGTTAACTAGTGCTGCTGGATATGTCATTCAGGAGCATGAAAAAGCTATTCACGTCTAGCTTTTCCATGCTCCTGAATGGCATATGTGTTTATAAAAGCTAATCTATTATAAGCAGATATGCCATTGAGGAGCTTGGAAAAGATAGGTAGGCAAGAAATAGTCACCTAGCTTTTCCATGCTCCTGAATGGCATATCTGCTTATATGCATACATGTTTATAATAGCTGATCTATTATAGGCAGATATACCACTCAGGAGCATTGAAGAGCTAGATAACTATTTCTCACTTAGCTTTTCCATGCTCCTGAATGGCATATCTGTTTATAATAGATCAGGCTCAGCTATTATAAAGATATACTGTATATGCCTATAAGCAGATATGCAACTCAGGAGCATGGAAAAGCTAGGTGAAAAAAATCATCACCCAGCTTTTCCATGCTCCTGAATGACATGTATAAATTATACAGTACACAGTATAATAGGTGAGGTGAGCCAATGCTGATTTACTTACTGCTTATGAGTTGTTTTCTGGGCAGTACACTGAAGGCTGCTGACCGCGACTCACCGCTGGCAGCACCCCTGACTCCACGCAGGAAGAATTTTGAACTTCCCGCGCGCAGCAGCCGTCACAGTCTTTCACTTTACGGCATGGCCTAGGCCCCAGGGGAGGAGTCTGACTTGACGACGCAGCGCGGCGTGCACAGCTGACCTGTCACCTGAACTGATCTGTCAGCTGTCACTGTCCTGGTGAGTTCTGTAAAGGGCCGGCCTGGGAGATTTCTCCTTGCGCGCCGGCCCTGTCATCATCTGACAGTCGGCACGGTTCGGTCCTACAAAAGGGCTGCGGGGCGGCCGCCAGGCAACCTCAGCGAGGCGGCCTAAGCGGGCCTAGCTCCGGTTGGCCTATGCGGGCTGCTGGGCCTATTTTCATGCAGGGGCCTGGAGCTGCATCTCCATCCGCCCCTATGTTAATCGGGCTCTGCCCTAGGTTGGACCCCGGAAGTGCAGCAGAGATGATGACGTTTTGGGGACTCGTGCTGCATATTGGCATTGTTAAGAAGTCAAATGTTAGACAATATTGAGTTCGGACATTTTCTACCAGACTCCAATTTACAGTAACACCATGACCCGGAAGTGATTTGAGTCAATTCGGAAATTCCTACACTACAATGACAATGCACAGTGCCCGCCCCATAACGACCCGACATTTGACCGTCTGTTCAAGGCTAGGCCTGTCCTTGACCACTTTGACACCAGGTTTGCTGAGGTGTACACCCCTGATAAAAATGTCTGTGTAGATGAGTCCCTATTACTTTTCAAAGGGTGGATAAGATTCCACCAGTACCTGCCTAAAAAATGGGTAAGGTATGACATTAAAATTTACAAACTTTGTGAGAGTAGTTCCGGATACACCCACAAGTTCCGCATTTACGAAGAAAAAGATTCCCAAATAGAACCCCCAGAATTCCCCCCCCCCCCCCCCCATCCTAGGAGTTAGTGGGAGGATAGTGTGGAACTTACTGCACGCATTGCTGGATAAGGGTTACCAACTCTGTGTGGATAACTATTATACCAGCATACCCCTATTCAGGTCCCTAATTGCCAGGTACTGTGGCTTGCGGCACAGTGCACAAAACTCAGAGAGGCCTCCCTAGATTCCTATTAGGGCAACCACTGAGAATGGGTGAAAGTAGGGCTCTCCTCCACGAGAACATCCTGTTGGTTAAGTACAAGCACAAGAGGGATGTCCTTGTACTGACCACCGTTCACACTAACACCAGCTCCTCTGCCGCTGTACGAGGTACCACTACCAGTCTCCCCAAACCAGTTAGCATCCTTGATTACAACAGGCACATGGGAGGGGTTGATATTTCAGATCAACATCTGAAGCCCTACAATGCCACACGAAAAACGAAAGTGTGGTACAAAAAGCTGGCCAGATGGCAATGTGCAATGCGTACATGCTATTTCAATCTGCAGGCCACACAGGAACTTTCCTTCAGTTCCAAGAGGTGGTTATCAAGGCCCTCATTTTACAAAGCCAGGCTGGGGAGGGTACCAGTACCTCATGAAGTCATGGTGCCCTTGTTGTACCAGGGCAAGATTTTCCAGGTCAAGTGCCCTAGACAGCAAGGAAGGAAAAGGACCCAAAAAAAGATGCAGGGTGTTTTCCAAAGGGGGGATAAGGAAAGTCCCCATTCACCACTGCGAAACCTGCCCTGAAAAACCTGGCCTGTGCATGCAGGAGTGTTTCAGAATCTACCACACATCCATGAAGTATTAATTTAATTTCATCCTTTATGTACCCCGTCGTTTTACCACCTTATATCTCTGATTTAGTCCGCATAGCTTATAGATCCATTTTTCACCAACCACTGCATATTCATTTCTGTAAAACAACTGTTAGGTCAAAAGTGCCTTTTCCACCGCTTAAAATGTTCGTATGGGGGTGCACTTTCCAAAATGGGGTCACTTCTTGGGGTTTTTATTTCTGGGGACCTCAGGAATTTTTTAAATGCGACATGGCACCTAACATTCATGTCTGCCAATTCAAGCCAGCAAAATCCATATTTCTCTGTTTGCTTGCTATGCGCCCAAACAGCAGGCTACAAGCACATATGGGGTTTTTCCTAAATAAGGAACAAAATGCAGTGGCAAAATGTGAGTGTGGGTGGGCCTATGGAGGTAGTAGTTGTAGCTGGCCAGCTAAGACCTGTCCTAGGTTGCTAATATGCCTTATGTGTGTATACAGCTAAACCTGCTAATAATGTAATACAGTTTACATGTTTATAGGTTAAAGACAAAAGCAGAGTTATTTACTGTGACTTCGTGTTTTTGGATGTCATGTAACAGTTATATATTGTGTTCACAGAAAATTAAAGATTTGCCTTTAAGATTCATTATATCAATGTAAGGTAAGCTCAATGACACAACAGAAAGAATATAGTTAAACTGTTGTTACTGAGCAGGAGTCTTGACCAATCACAGCCAGCCTCACACTGAGCAGGAGTCTTGACCAATTATAGCCAGCCTCACACTCAGCCTTTGTGGGAAATCCCCTGCTAGAATCATTACACCAAAGTAGAGGAGCTGAACAGACACGCAGTTCCAGACAGAGCTGAGTTTTATGGAAGCAAGAGGCCAAAATAGGTATTTAGAACAGTTATATAATGTTCCTATTGTTAGTATTGTGATTAGAACTGTATACTGAACTAGTGATATGTGTTTACTTACAGTTCCACCAAACTGCAAAAAGCAATTGTATAGAGCAAACTGCAAACCAAGTTGAGCAATTAGAACTATTAGATAGACCTCAGATATACCTCTCAGAGAGATCATAAAGTGTTTCCTGAGGCGATGTGAGGTATTTCAACAACAACTTTATTCAGACACAAACAATATAACAAAGGTTTTAAACTGTCATATCTATATAGCCTACAGGTGGCAGTAAACATGTTAACATGTATAACTCCTAACATCCTCCCTTTCTTGTGAAATCAAGTAATATATAACATAAGATGATTGGATACCACAATACATTCCAAAGGTGACAATGTTTTTTATAATGTATTTAGCATACAAAATCCTTATATCTTGTTGGTGTTCTAATAACCCTAGTTCTAGTACGTCTTGGTGTGGCAGGAGCTTCACATTGTTGCATATGATCATCCATCCCTGTTTCTTTGGGAGTTGTCTCATCTGGAGATGTACCTGGTTTAATCACTTCACTTTTTCAATGTCAGATTTGTCATCTGCAGTCCTCGGAAACTTCCTATTCCTTCTGTACAACTGTCCATTTGCTTCCACTTTATAAGATCGTGGAGCAACTTTCTCCAAACAAATACCTTGTCGCCAAATTTCATCTGTTGACGACGGCGATGGTTGTATTCGCACTGGCCGACCAATGCTTAGTTCGGGAAGTTCCTTGGCTCCTTTATCATAATATGCCTTTGCTTTTTTGCGTCTTTCAGTTAGGTTCTCGACCACTCCTTTTATAACCTTTGGAAACAGCAGTTTCTGAGCAGTCGAAAGTAAAGTCCTGGTCCTTCTTGACATTAGCCGTTGTACAGGACTACTGCTGGTGCCTTCTGATGGGGTATTTCTCCAGTCAAGAACCGCTTTCCAGATATCCTTATCATCTCGTTTAGCTTTCTTTATGAGTGTTTTTGCTATTTTTACAGTAGCTTCAGCTTTACCGTTGGACTGACTGTTATATGGGGATGATGTAAGAAGTTCAAATTCCCACTCTCTACAAAATCGTGCAAACTCTGAGCTGACAAACTGTGGTCCGTTATCTGTAATTACAGAATCAGGGATTCCATGTCTGCTAAAATGTGCTTTGCAATAATCTATAATTGTTTTAGAGGTGGTATCAGAAACTAAATAAATTTCCCAGAAATCTGAATAATAATCAACAATTATTAAGTAATCTTGTCCTGTTAAGGAAAATAAGTCCATGCCTAGTTTGCTCCAGGGTAGAGTGGGCAATTTGCTAGTCATCAGAGGTTCTTTTGTTTGTTTACGCATATACTCATTGCAAGTATTACAGTTCTTTATTGCCTCTATAATCTCTGGGCCCATGTGTGGCCAAAAGATGACATCCTTGGCCTTGCGAGGGCATGCTTCTATTCCTAAGTGGCTAGAATGAGTCCTTGCTATCATTTCTGGGCGCATGTTTTTTGGTATGATGACTCTGTGTCCTTTATACAGAATTCCATTTTGTATGCTTATCTCATCTCTAAAGCCCCAGTAGTCCCTGATACAAATCGGTATTTTTTATTTCTGGTCTGGCCATCCTGTAAGAACAGTAGTTTTTAATGCTTGCAAGACTTCATCTTGTTCTGTGAACTTGTCATGGAACCATGAACCAGACGTACAACAAGAGATAAATGGAAATAAGAAGGCTTTATTGCAAATCAAGCTGTAAGGCAAAAGTCCAAGCGGATGGCCAAACCGAAGCAGGGTCTTGTGAAGCCAGAAGTCAGGAACCAGAAGGGTAGTCAGACGAAGCCTGGATCAGGAACCAGCAGGGTAGTCAGACGAAGCCTGGATCAGGAACCAGCAGGGTAGTCAGACGAAGCCAGGATCAGGAACCAGAAGGGTAGTCAGACGAAGCCAGGATCAGGAACCAGAAGGGTAGTCAGACGAAGCCAGGATCAGGAACCAGAAGCAGCAGCAGTCTTAGAAGCATGTGAACACAGGAGGACCAAGCAGGGAACTGAAGCCACAGACCTCCTATATATATGAGCTGGGCATCCAGCTCCTCCCAGTGGGAAGGAGAAGCCGCAGGGTGGGAGGCTACAAGAAACCCAGAAACCAAGATGGCCGCCAGCACATGTCAAACGAAGGAGAACAGCAAGAAGGTAAGACCATGACAGAACTTCTGAATTTGTTGTAGGCGCAAATCAGACACTCTTAGATATTCTGCAAAGTTTATCTCTTCCAGTTCCTTAGAAAATGCATCCTCTGATTGGATCAAGAAAATCTCATAATCTGGGGTGTCCTTGTCCATTGTTTTGTGAGGTAATGCTGCTCTTGATAAGAAGTCTGCAATATACATTTCTGGTCCTTTTTTATAAACCACATTCAGGTTGTATTTTTGCAACTGTAGCATCATGCGCTGTAGACGTTTTGGTGCTACTAGGAGAGGTTTTTTAAAAATGCTCTCTAGTGGCTTATGATCAGTCTCAATGTTGATAATATTTTTTCCATGTAAGTAATGATTAAACTTCTGACATGCATATACAATGGCAAGACATTCCTTTTCTTTAAATCTTTTCTTTTTATTTCGATTTCGTACAATAAATACATCCATAACAAAACATTATCCCGACAGTACATAAGAAAAATTATTAACAGATAGTGATTACTGTTCATCTTTCATTTCTATTTTTTTTTTCTTTCTTTCACCCCATTCCCGACCACCTCCCAACGTCCACCCTCCCATTTCCCCCCACGTGGAGAGAGAGGGAAAAAAAACAAAAAAATAAATAAACTAAAGTACCCAATTTTTCCAGACCTGGTCGAGATTTGGGGATTTTTTTGTATAATTCTTCGTCCCACGTTCTTCTTTAATTAACTTGTCTATTGTTTTCCTCCACTGTTCCACCGTCGGTGGGTCTACCTTTATCCATTTCCTAAGTATCAGGATTCTGGCCTGAAATAATACTTTATTCAAAACCAATCGTATATTTTTATTTAATTTCAAATGTTCGGTTGCCCCTAAAATACAAATTACTGGGTCATTTGGTACTCGGACCTTCAGTAACAAAAACACAGTTTCCATAATTTCTGTCCAGTATCTATAAAGCTTGGGACACCTCCAGAAACAGTGTATCAAATCAGCTCTCTCCTCCCAACATTTTAAACATTTATCTGTTGGTCTCACTCCCATTCTTTTTAACATCCATGGAGAACGATGTAGTCTATGTATTATAAAAAATTGTGAGATCTTGTGCGAACCCCTATCCGAAATTGTCGCATAGTTTCTAAGGGCATCACTCCATTTTTCCTCTGTGAAGGAATCTAAGTCTTTCTGCCATTTCTTCACGGCAAGCATTGTAATTGTTTTTCTTTTTTCCTCCATCAAGATCTTATATCTCTTTGCAGTTATTCCACCTCCTTCCCCTGCTGCAATAAACTTGTCCAGCATATCTGATGTTTCCCTTCGGTACCTATCCCCCTGTACCCCTATCCGCAATGCATTCCTAAGCTGGAAGTTTTTAAACAAGTCCCTATGGGGGATCCCAAATTCCGACACCATTATATTGAAGTCCTTCAACTTATCTCCCTCGAAAATCTGTTCTAGGTATTTCACTCCTTTTTTTTCCCAATCTATATAATCTCTTATTGTTTCCAATTCCTTTAAATTAAGATTTTTCCATATCGGTGTATATTTCAAAAACCCTTTAATCTCCAATAGTTTCTTAATTTCCCCCCATACGTATTCTAACAAATTGAATATCCTATTACTAGTATTTTTTTGCCCAAAAAAACCTGACTCCAACACCTCTAAGTGATTAAATTTTTCTTTCCATCCCCATCTATTTAATTCTTGTCTCCCCGCCTGACTATCTAAACTATCCTTTATATTCCCATATTGTGTTATTAAATAGTAGAAAAATAGATTAGGAAGCGCTAGTCCTCCTTCTTTCACTGGGAGCTGAAGGACTTCCTTCTTTATCCGAGGAATCGCACCCTTCCACATAAAATCCCCCATTAGTCTATCAAATAGTTTAAAAGTATTTTTTGGTATTCTTACTGGGGCATTTTGCAATACGTAAAGGATCTTTGGGAGGAAGACCATTTTTATTAAATTTACCCTGCCCTGCATTGACAGTGGTAGTCTTTTCCATATGTGTATTTTAGTTCTTAGTTCTTTTATTAGAGGGAGAATATTTAATTTTTCATATTCTTCTATGTTCCCGGAGATTTGTATACCGAGATATTTAAAATTTTCATGCCTTTTTAAAACGTGCACCCGTGTATCTCTCTGTAGTTGCCCCTCTCCTAATAATAACATGTGTGATTTACCCCAATTAATGTTTAAACCGGAAAAAAAAAAAAACTTGTCTATTATCTCTGCTATTTTATTAAACTGTTCCCCGGTGTTTTGCAAAAAAAGTAAAATATCATCTGCATACATCAGCAGTTTTTCTTCTCCACCCACATATGTAAAACTTTTAATCTCCCTATCATTTCTTATTATATTTGCCAGGGGTTCAATTGCTATTGCAAATAGCAATGGGGAGAGAGGACATCCCTGCCTTGTGCCGCGTGATAGGGCAAACAAGGGGGATAGGCTCCCATCCACAACCACTCTAGCCCTGGGGTTACGATAGATTAGCTGAATCCACCCTATAAATCCTTCCCCTATGCCAAATCTCCTTAATACTGCCCATAGATACTCCCATTCAATGCAATCAAACGCCTTTTGGGCATCCAATGAGAGTATCGCTTTTTCCCCTGCATCTGATCTATTAGCTTCAATATTAAGGAATAGCCTTCTTATGTTGGAATATATTGTTCTACCCGGTATAAAACCTGTTTGATCTTTATTTATTATTTCTTTAATAACCCTGGAGAGCCTGTCTGCTAGAACTTTTGCCAGAATTTTTGCATCCGTGTTCAAGAGGGATATAGGCCTATATGAGCCGGGGTCTGTTTGTTCCTTCCCCTTTTTTAAGATTAATGTAATAATTGCTTCCTTCATAGAGCTCGGTAGATCACCTAATTTTCGAGCCTCATCCAATGTTATTTTTAATTCTGGAACTAATACCTGTGCAAAGGTTTTATATATTTCAAAGGGGAGCCCATCTCCACCTGGTGCTTTCTCGGATTTAACCTTGCCCAGAGCTGAATTTATATCTGCCACCGTTATTTCTTTTTCCAGAAATTCTTTTTGGACCTCAGATATCCTATTAAAAGCAATCTTATCTAGATAGGAATCTAACTCTTGTTTTGAGTATTGTACCCTGGACTTATATAGCTCTTGGAAATAGTCCCAAAACACTTTTTTTATATCTTCAGGTGCGGTGAGTAATTTTCCCGTTTTATCTTTAATCACGCCAATCCATGATTTCCCTTTTTGATTTCTCACTATATTTGCTAATATTTTACCAACCTTTTCACCCTCCGAGGCCAACTTAATCCCCTGAAGGAGCAATTCTTTCCTGCTTTTTTCTAATTGATATAACCTCAACTTTTCTTGTTCTTCCTCCCAAACTCTCTTATTAAGTACAGTAGGATGTCTCATACATACCGTTCCAACCTCTTGTAATTTTTTTTCCAATGCCTTCCCGTTCTCTCTAGTGTTTTTTTTCCAATAGTTTACTTTTTTAAACAGTAATCCCCTCAAAAATGCCTTAGAGGTGTCCCAGACCACAAGTCTACCGGCAGAGCCATTATTTTCCATGAAAAAAAGTTTCAACTCTTCTATTATACTCTCTTTATCTGAGATTAATAATAGCCAATGGGGGTTAAACTTAAACAACGGCAAAGTATTATTTTTATTCAGGTCCAACTCCATTACCATTGCACTGTGGTCCGATAAAGCCATGGGTATATACTTTATCCTAATCGTATTTTGAGATATTAAATTTTTGTTTCCCAGAATCATATCTATTCTCGACCAGGTTTGGTGTGTTTTTGAGTAACAAGAATAATTAATTTCGTCCGGGTTCTGCACCCGCCAGACATCTACCCAATTGAATTCATACACTAATTTGCATAACTCTACATTTTGTGCTCCTCCCCTTCCACTAGACATCCTATCCCTGAGTGGGTCCATAACCGCGTTATAGTCTCCGACCACGATCAACATACATTCCTGTTTATTCAACATAAATCTATACAGTTGGTACAAAACATCTGATTTATATGGTGGTGGAATATATATATTTGCAAGTACGGTTTTTTTCCCCTCTACGTAGCAGTGTAGAAAGAGGTACCTGCCACAATCGTCGGCCTCACATGCCAGAGCCTCAAATTTAATCTTATTATGTATCAAAATCGAGACCCCTCTAGAGTAGGTAGTATATACCGAATGATATCCCGCCACCATCCATCTCCTCTCCAACCACCTTACTGATTCTTTATCTAAATGTGTCTCCTGGAGGCAGACGACGGCTGGCAGGAACCTCTTGATCCACTCAAGGATAGCAAACCTTTTAACCCTCTCACGGAGCCCTCTCACATTCAATGAAAGAACCCTAACCATCTATCCAGGAAGGGGAGAAAGAAAAAAAAAAAAATGGGAAATTTTCTCTCCACGCCCCACCCCCCCAAACCCTCCATACCCTCCCATCCAAATAGTCCCCCCTTCTGCTGGTCGGCAGTCCGGGCGACTCCATATCTTAGCATCTTAGCACCTATCACCACCTCCCCCCCCAACCTCAGAGACCCTCCCCGTCCGCCCATTCGCTAACTTCCTCCGGAGTCTGAAAGAAAATGAACTTGCCATTATGTTCCACCCTTAATTTTGCTGGAAAAAATAGGCTATACTTTATACCTGCTTCCCTTAGTCTTTTTTTTACCGATATAAACTCTCTTCTTTGTGCATTAGTACTAGATGAATAATCTGGAAAAAGTTTAATCTTTACCCCCTGTATATAATATCTTTCCGAGGTTCTAGCATCAGCTAATATTCCATCTCGATCCTTGGATAGTAGGCATTTCACCAGTATCGGTCTAGGATAGTCTCCTGGTACCCTATTTTTTGTGGGGACCCTATGTGCTCTTTCAATGGAAAACAGGGGAGAAAGAGTACCTTCTCTACTGTTTTCCCTTAACCATCTCTCCACAAAATCGGTGCAGTTATCTCCCTCCGCTCGCTCTGGAATCCCCACACATCTTATATTTGACCTTCTTGATCTATCCTCCTGGTCTACCAGTTTTTGTTCCATCTTAACGTTTATCTGTTTTAAAGATATCACTTCCTTCTCTAATTTCTGAACGGATTTCTCTAGGGGGGGGATCTTTTTTTCCATCTCTTGCAACCGCTGTCTTACTTTTTCCATCTCCGCTCGTATAACCATGACATCTGTCTGTACTGCCCCAAGCTGGGTTACCAGATTCCCCATTAAATTTTCCATCCGTGAGACAGTACAGAGTATATCCTGCACCATTTTTACATCTGTTTCTGTATATGTCACTGGGGGTCCCCTCTCTGCCTCTCCCCCTTCAACTGACGTTTCATGCGTTAGACCCTGTGGTCTAGAATCCACAGTTTTTTCTTTTTGTGGAGATCTTAGCCCTGGTGAATTCGGGACCAGGTATTTATTTAGGCCTGATTGTTTAGACCCACTTTCCAAACCTACAGCTGATCTCCTAGCGGTACTTCCCGCAGGGCCACGCGGTTCCTCCCTTTTCTTGGACGGCATTTTAATTCTCCACAGTTTTTCTTTTTTCCTCCCTTTTTTTTCCCCTCTTTCCCTTCCTTTCCCTTTTCCCTCCCTTCTCCTTTCTCTCTTCCTTCTTTTTCTTTCCCTCTCTTTCCCCTCTTTTCTTTTCCCTCCTTCTTCCTTCTCCCTCCCTCTCTCAATACCAGGACGGTTTAAGGGCCCGAAGGAAACAGATACAGATATAACCCCCCTTCCAAGTTAATCACAATCGAAATATAGACAGTAAACTTTTTCAAACACAGTAAATTGATCCAATAAAAAAATCAGTTCAGCATCAGTCCAATGATGAAGAAAAAAAAAAAAAAAAAAAAACAGTTCGCATGAGAGAGCGTCTGACGTAGGACGCTAGGGCCCCGCCTCCGCTTCCTCCCCTGCCTCTGCTCCGCCGCCGCTCGCTGGCAGCCCGTAGCCCGGAACATCCGAACAGCTGAACAGCTGATGGGCCGAGAGGCTGAGACGCCGTAATGCTGAGGCCGCCCTGCTTTCAATGCCGGCGTTTGTATCCTGACCCCCCGTTCCGCTCTGCGAGGCAAGGAGACAACAGGTGGTGAGTCGCCACATCGGCTGTCCTGTGGAGAGGAGTAATGAGTGGAGGAGCTGGCATGCTGGAAAAAAAAAAAAGCTCCATAGGATGCCGCCATTCTAGCTTGTTGTTGAGCTTATAGTGTATCCCTGTTGCTCCTGTTGCCTCTGTGGGAGAGGCTGACCCGGATGACCTGGATTGTATTTTCCGACCACAGTGTCGAATGACAGGTCCCTTTAAATTTTGATACAGGACCATCAGGGGCGATTAACTCGGGGGGGTACAGTTTGAAGTGCCTTCTACCGCAACCTACGTTCAGTTTTTGCCCCTAGGTCTGCCTCTACTGTGAAGGTGTATAAGTAGCAGGGGTGATATCCCCGGTGATGGCAGCTGATAGGGGGTTGGTTTTCCCACGGTGACTGTGGTTGTGCGGATGGATATACGGTCTGAAGTTATTGTGGACTGAGGGAAAAAAAAAAAGAAGATATATAACCCTGTTCTCACCCAGGTTGCAGAATCAATGATATTGTCTTTCCCTGATTTAATGAACTAATTACCTGTACCTTCCGATACGCCGGACCTTATGCCGTGTGCTACGACTCCGCAAGAAATCTACCTCTCCCGGTTAAAGTTGACTAACATTACTAATATCACTAACGTTTCTCCCTTTTGAAGACATTCCTTTTCAATCTGGGCATATCTTTGTTCTGTTGAAGACAGTGTACGTGATGCAAACGTCACTGGCTGACCTCCTTGCAAAAGTGTTGCTCCAAGACCTTTTTCACTGGCATCACATTGGACTGTTACTTCTTCATTGACATTGTAGTATCTCAAAACTGGATGTTTAGTAACAATATCTTTTATTTGCTTGAGGGCTTCATCATGGCTGGATTGCCAGGCCCACAAGCTGTCTTTGTCTGTCAGTCTGCATAGTGGTTCACATACATCCGAAAGATGTGGTAAGAATTTTGAAAGGTAGTTTACAAACCCTTGTAGTCTCTGAACTGCTTGTACATTGTCAGGCTTTGGTACCTCTAAAATTGCTCTGACTTTTTCTGGATCAGGACGCAGGCCTTCTGCTGTGAGTAAATGTCCCATGTATGGTACCGAAGATAGCCTCAACCTCAGCTTCTTTTTATTGAATTTTAGGTTCAGCTTTCGTGCTCTCTCTAAGAGTCCAATCAAATTCTTGTCATGATCCTTTGTGGCCTCCTCTGTAGTGTCACCACAGCCATACACCAATATATCATCTGCAATAACTTCCACTCCGGGCAGGTCTTCTACTGCTTCATGTTGTCTACGTTGATATTCTTCTGGTGCAGTAGCAATCCCAAAAGGCATGCGTAGCCATCGGTAACGCCTAAAGGGAGTCCAGAATGTAGTGAGATAACTGCTTTTAGTGTCCAGTTTTACTTGCCAGAAGCCACCCTTAGCATCCAAGACAGAAAATACTTTTGCATTTGTTAAACTTGGCAGGATTTCCTCTATAGTGGGCATTGGATAATGTGAGCGTTTTAGTGCTTTATTTAAGTCTTTGGGATCAATGCATATTCGCAGCTTGCCTGGTTTCTTAACAGCAACCATACTACTTATTCATGTCGTAGGTTCTATGACCTTTTTTTATCACTCCTAGTGTCTCTAATCTCTCTATTTTCGCCTTTAAGTCTGCTTTAAGAGGAGGCGGCACTCTACGTGGTTGGTGTTGAACAGGAGGTATTGCTTCATCTATTTCTAGGTGATACTCTCCAGGTAGACACCCTAGTCCTTTGAAAATGTCTCTATATTCAGTTGTGATCATTTCATAAGAAAAGGGTGAAGTTGTAGTTGTTTGCTGGTCATCATGTAATAATACATTATGTTCTACATTCAGTGTAAGGAGGCCCATTTTCTGACATGTTTCTGCTGAGAGAAGTGGTTTGTGTTTACCTTGGACAACTTGGAATTGCAGTGTATATGTTTTATCTTTATATGTACAATTTAGATTACATTGGCCCATAGGTATCATATACAGTCATGTGAAAAAATTAGGACACCCTTTGAAAGCATGTGGTTTTTTGTAACATTTTTAATAAAAGGTTATTTCATCTCCGTTTCAACAATACAGAGAGATTAAAGTAATCCGACTAAACAAAGAAAACTGAAGAAAAGTCTTTTCAAGATCTTCTGTAAATGTCATTCTACAAAAATGCCTATTCTAACTGAGGAAAAAGATAGGACACCCTTGCCCCTAATAGCGAGTGTTACCTCCTTTGGCTGAAATAACTGCAGTGAGACGGTTCTTGTAGCCATCTACCAGTCTTCGACATCGGTCTGAGGAAATTTTACCCCACTCCTCAATGCAGAACTTTTTCAGCTGTGAGATGTTTGAGGGGTTTCTTGCACGTACAGCCCTTTTCAAGTCACCCCACAGCATCTCAATGGGATTCAAATCTGGACTTTGACTTGGCCATTCCAGGACTCTCCATTTCTTCTTTTTCAGCCAATCTTTGGTTGATTTACTAGTATGTTTTGGGTCATTGTCATGTTGCATGGTCCAGTTCCGCTTCAGCTTTAATTTTCTAACTGATGGTCTCACATGTTCTTCAAGCACCTTCTGATACACAGTAGAATTCATCGTGGATTCTATGATGGTGAGCTGACCAGGTCCTGCTGCAGCAAAGCAGCCCCAAACCATGACACTTCCACCTCCATGCTTCACAGTTGGTATGAGGTTCTTTTCTTGGAATTCTGTGTTTGGTTTACGCCAAACATGTCCTCTGCTGTTGTGTCCAAATAATTCAATTTTGGACTCATCTGTCCAAAGAACATTATTCCAGAAGTCCTGGTCTTTGTCAACTTTATCTCTGGCAAATGTCAGTCTGGCCTCGATGTTTCTCTTGGAAAGCAAAGGTTTCCTCCTTGCACACCTCCCATGCAAGTTAAACTTGTACAGTCTCTTTCTGATTGTAGAGGCATGTACTTCTACATCAACAGTAGCCAGAGCCTGCTGTAGTTCTCGAGATGACACTTTAGGGTTTTTGGAGACCTCTTTTAGCATCTTGCGGTCTGCTCTTGGGGTGAACTTGCTGGGGCGACCAGTCCTGGGCATGTTGGCAGTTGTTTTGAAAGCCCTCCACTTGTAGACTATCTTCCGGACAGTGGAATGGCTGATTTCAAAATCTTTTGAGATCTTTTTAAATCCCTTCCCAGACTCATAGGCTGCTACAATCTTTTTTCTGAAGTCCTCTGACAGCTCTTTTGCTCTCACCATGGTGCTCACTCTCACTTCAACAGTCAGGAGCACACCAAACTAAATGTCTGAGGTTTAAATAGGGCAAGCCTCATTCAACATGCAGAGTAACGATCTACTAATTATGTGCACCTGGTGTGATATACCTGTGTGAGATCTGAGCCAATTTAAGAGGGAATACATGTGAGGGTGTCCTATCTTTTTCCTCAGTTAGAATAGGCATTTTTGTAGAATGACATTTACAGAAGATCTTGAAAAGACTTTTCTTCAGTTTTCTTTGTTTAGTTGGATTACTTTAATCTCTCTGTATTGTTGAAACGGAGATGAAATAACCTTTTATTAAAAATGTTACAAAAAACCACATGCTTTCAAAGGGTGTCCTAATTTTTTCACATGACTGTAGGTATCATTGTACCATTTTAATTTGACATTTACTCTTCTGTAATGATGGCTTTCCTTGTTTAACAATTTTCCAATAGTCTTTGTATGTCATAAGGTTGCAGGTGGCCCCACAGTCTAACTGACAGTGTAACCTTTCCCCTGCTTCTCTGTCAACGCTGAGTTCTAGGGGTACAAACCACTGTGATCCTGGACTGCTTACTGCTCCTATTTGATGAATAATAGTGAATACTGATTCTTCTGAGCTGCTGCTCTTGATCTGTGTAGCCATATGTATTCTGGCATTTGCTTTCTGCCTGCATACTCTAGAAAAATGGTTTTGCTTTTTGCATTTACTACAGGTTTCTCCATATGCAGGACAGTGGTCTCTCCCCCAGGGGTGGTTGTTTCCACAGTATCTACATCTGATTGTTTTTACTTTGCTTTCTTTCATGGGCTTTTTATATGTTTTAGGCCTCTTTCACACTTGCGTTGTCCGGATCCGGCGTGTACTCCACTTGCCGGAATTACACGCCGGATCTGGAAAAACGCAAGTGTACTGAAAGCATTTGAAGACGGATCCGTCTTCAAAATGCTTTCAGCGTTACTATGGCACCCAGGACGCTATTAAAGTCCTGGCAGCCATAGTAGGAGCGGGGAGCAGGGGAGCGGTATACTTACAGTCCGCGCGGCTCCCGGGGCGCTCCAGAGTGACGTCAGAGCGCCCCATGCGCATGGATGACGTGCCATGCGATCACGTGATCCATGCGCTTGGGGCGCCCTGACGTCACTCTGGAGCGCCCCGGGAGCCGCACGGATGGTAAGTATGCTGCTCCCCCGCTCCCCGCTACACTTTACCATGGCTGCCAGGACTTTAGCGTCCTGGCAGCCATGGTAACCATTGAGAAAAAGCTAAACGTCGCATCCGGCAATGCGCCGAAACAACGTTTAGCTTAAGGCCGGATCCGGATCAATGCCTTTCAATGGGCATTCATTCCGGATCCGGCCTTGCGGCAAGTCTTCAGGATTTTGAGCCAGAGCAAAAAGCGCAGCATGCCGCGGTATTTTCTCCGGCCAAAAAACGTTCCGTTCCGGAACTGAAGACATCCATTCCTGATGCATCATCCTGAAGGACGGACTCTCCATTCAGAATGCATTAAGATAATCCTGATCAGGATTCTTCCGGCATAGAGCCCCGACGACGGAACTCTATGCCGGAAGAAAAGAACGCAAGTGTGAAAGAGCCCTTAGCAGTATAATGTACAGCTTCAGTTTCACTTTTGCTTTCTTGCATTGCTTATATTTGCATTTCTGTAAGTTCATGGCTTCTACACATATCAATGGCTCTCTGTAGGTTCAGGTCTGGTACTCTGAGCATTCTCTTTCTAGCATTAATGTCTTTTGATCCCAGAACTATTCTGTCTCTGATAAGTTCATCATGTAATACTCCAAACTCGCATGTAGCGGCTAGCTGCCTCAGTCTAGTCACATACTGATCTATAGTTTCCAATGGGCCTTGGTTTGTGGTATTGAATATGTACCTCTCATAAATGAGGTTACGTAAAGGCATAAAATGACTCTGTAATGCATCCAGAGTTTTCTCTATGTCCTGCTTGTCGGCATCAGAGAGTGAGAGGTGCTGATAAATACGCAGACAGTCTCTCCCCATCACGGAGCGCAGTGTCGCTATCCTTACCTTGGAGTCTTTCTTATCAAGTTCAATTGCCACCTCATAATCTTCCCACTGGGATTTGAAATATGTCCAGTTAACTGCCAGGTCCCCTTTACAGTCCATGGGAGACGGCACAGGGAAGTTGTTTGCAGCCATTTTCTGTTACACTGTGTGTCTCTTATTAATAAATTACCAGAGAAACAATTCTTGTTGATCTTTTGTTCTGATATTAGGACTCTAGTGGTTTCTAAAACACCAAAGCCCTCTCCACTTCTGACACCATGTTTCCTGAGGCGATGTGAGGTATTTCAACAACAACTTTATTCAGACACAAACAATATAACAAAGGTTTTAAACTGTCATATCTATATAGCCTACAGGTGGCAGTAAACATGTTAACATGTATAACTCCTAACTAAGGCCTCATGCACACGACCGTTTTTTTTGAAGGTCCGCAAAAACGGGGTCCGTAGGTCCGTGATCCGTGACCGTTTTTTCGTCCGTGGGTCTTCCTTCTTTTTTGGAGGATCCACGGACATGAAAAATGAAACAAAAATGTCAAGTTTGCCATTGAAATGATAGGAAAAAATGGACACGGATCACGGACACGGATCACGGACACGGATGACAATCTTGTGTGCATCCATGATTTTTCACGGACCCATTGACATGAATGGGTCCGTGAACCGTTGGCCGTGAAAAAAATAGGACAGGTCCTATTTTTTTCACGGCCAGGAAACACGGATCACGGATGCGGCTGCCAAACGGTGCATTTTCCGATTTTTCCACTGACCCATTTAAAGTCAATGGGTCCGTGAAAAAAAACGGAAAACGGCACAACGGCCACGGATGCACACAACGGTCGTGTGCATGAGGCCTTAAAGTGAGAGTACAGATACTGAAGAGAGAAATATTTTATGTTGAATGACATGGTGTCATATTCCACCACTAACCAAATTGTAATCACACAAAAAAGAAAAACTTAGACATTGTCAGATTAAATAATAATAAATTGTATTTTTTTATGGAAATAATTTGTTTTGGTATATAAAGGCCACGGTGTTTTTACGTTTCAATTTCTTAGACAATCCAAATTATTTAAATTATAATAACCAATTAAATCCAATACTTTGTCTAAGACCCAAACTAGTCCGCTCAAAGAGCGACTATTACCCCGTATAAACACCGTGACGAAAATAAAAGGGGGGGGGGGGATGGGGGATTCTTTGCTGTCAACTCCAGAATGCGCTGTGAGTAACTGAATTTTTCTTTTCTTACAGGAGACTCGTGCTGACAGTTACCCACAGACCAATCACGATCCTCCAGTGTCCACGAGGTCAAGTTCAGTCCAGCACTATTACAGGTAAGTAATTCAACTTAACCTTTTCATTACCACATACCTTTACACATACAAAAAGGGGGTGTGTGTTCACTGACACCATGTCCCCCCTTTTGTATTTGCAAAAGGTTATCTCAAGATTGAACAGTTGAACCACCATCTTATGCATACTGCCATTTTATGAATCTTTATGCAACACGTGTTTTGTACATGGACTATCTGCTGCGGAGGCGGCAGTGTTATATATGAAGAAAAGTTAAAGTTAATAAAGAATCCGTTTGATGTTGACACAATATGGTGCCAATTCAAACGGATCCGTCCCCATTGACTTTCAATGTAAAGTCTGGAGTTCTTTTATACCATCGGATTGGAGTTTTCTCCAATCCGATGGTATATTTTAACTTGAAGCGTCCCCATCACCATGGGAACGCCTCTATGTTAGAATATACTGTCGGATATGAGCTACAGCGTGAAACTCAGATCCGACAGTATATTCTAACACAGAGGCGTTCCCATGGTGATGGGGACGCTTCTAGTTAGAATACACTACAAACTTTGTACAAGACTGCCCCCTGCTGCCTGGCAGCACCCGATCTCTTACAGGGGGATATGATAGCACAATTAACCCCTTCAGGTGCGGCAACTGAAGGGGTTAATTGTACTATCATATCCCCCTGTAAGAGATCAGGGCTGCCAGGCAGCAGGGGGCAGACCCCCCCTCCCCAGTTTGAATATCGTTGGTGGCACAGTGTGCGCCCCCCATCGGCCCCCCTCCCTCTATAGCAGTAACAACATTGGTGGCCAGTGTGCGGCCTCCCATCTCCCCCCCCCCCCCCATTATTGGTGGCAGCGGAGTTCCGATCGGAGTCCCAGTTTAATCGCTGGGGCTCCGATCGGTAACCATGGCAACCAGGACGCTACTGCAGTCCTGGTTGACATGGTTACTTAGCAATAGTACAATAGTAGAAGATTCATAGTTACCTGCTTGCTGCTGCGATGTCTGTGTCCGGCCGGGAGCTCCTCCTACTGGTAAGTGACAGGTCTGTGCGGCGCATTGCTAAAGACCTGTCACTTACTAGTAGGAGAAGCTCCCGGCCGGTCACACACATCGCAGCAAGCAGGTAAGTATGAATCTTCTACTATTGTACTATTGCTAAGTAACCATGGCAACCAGGGCTGCAGTAGCTTCCTGGTTGCCATGGTTACCGATCGGAGCCCCAGCGATTAAACTGGGACTCCGATCGGAACTATGCTGCCACCAATGATCGGGGGGGGGGGGAGATGGGAGGCCGCACACTGCCACCAATGTTGTTACTGCTATAGAGGGAGGGGGGCCGATGGGGGGCGCACACTGTGCCACCAACGATTTATTACACTAGAGGGAGGAAGGGGGGCCCGATGGGGGGCGCACACTGTGCCACCAACGATTTATTACACTAGAGGGAGGAAGGGAGGCCCGATGGGGGGCGCACACTGTGCCACCAACGATATTCAAACTGGGGAGGGGGGGGTCTGCCCCCTCCTGCCTGGAAGCACCTGATCTCTTACAGGGGGCTATGATACGCACAATTAACCCCTCAGGTGCCGCACCTGAAGGGGTTAATTGTGCTATCATATCCCCCTGTAAGAGTTTGGGTGCTGCCAGGCAGCAGGGGGCAGTCTTGTACAAAGTTTGTAGTGTATTCTAACTAGAAGCGTCCCCATCACCATGGGAACGCCTCTGTGTTAGAATATACTGTCGGATATGAGTTTTCACGAAGTGAAAACTTAGATCTGAAAAAGCTTTTATGCAGACGGATCTTCGGATCTGTCTGTATGAAAGCAACCTACAGCCACGGACACGGATGCCAATCTTGTGTGCATCCGTGTTCTTTCACGGACCCATTGACTTGAATGGGTCCGTGAACCGTTGTCCGTCAAAAAAATAGGACAGGTCATGTTTTTTTGACGGACAGGATACACGGATCACGGCCTTGGCTGCAAAACGGTGCATATTCCGATTTTTCCACGGACCCATTGAAAGTCAATGGGTCCGCGAAAAAAAACGGAAAACGGCACAACGGCCACGGATGCACACAACGGTCGTGTGCATGAGGCCTAATAGAAAGCCTGGTTAGACTAAAAGTCAGAGATTTCTGAATTCTTCTAATGCCACAGCGCAAAAGGCACTTCATAGTGCTGCGCCTGCCACATGAAATGCTTTGCTGTTGTCAATCACTGAGTCTATAGGAAACAATGTCTACAATACTGTAGGCCACAGACCTGGCACAGAGGATGGCATCGTAGTCTGACTATAGCCAAGAGGGCAGTGGCAGAACTGAGTAATTGAGTAAAATCTAAAGCTTCTGGAAGTTCTGCTTGTGTTCAAACTTGAACTTACAATTATCTTCTGACCCCTATGTATTAAACTCTAGAGAGGTCATTGTGAGCGATGCAAAGCAGCTCTTCTTCATGGACATCACTGCTGTATAGAGACTTTTAGGATGGATAACACAGACATCTTTAGCTAAAAAGGAGTTAGCCCATTAAAAGGGGTTGTCCAACCAGAAGTATTGTACATTTTTAAACCAGCATCTGGATCTGAATTCTGCTGTAGTTTCAGGTTATTAAAAATGGGTCCAGCCACTCAGTTATACAATAAAATGTATCTGTATAGCGCCACCTGCTGTTTGTTCTTTTCCTTATTTCTATGTCCACCTCAGTAATATCATTGAGATGGTCACACATGCTCCGTTCCATCATTCAACTGCCACTAGCTATATCTGCTGTAAAAAATGCTGTGAAAGTTGCAGGGAGAGAGCTGCAGCAGAAAGGACACAGCCCCCTGAGCTGCCAGCCTGAAGAAAATCTAGCAGGGCAATGAATGGAGAGATCTCTGGATCCATGCGAGATACAGGGCTCTTAGAATCTAGAAGTTTATCTAGATTGGTGGTAGATGGGTAATCGTTCATATAATTGCTCCCTGTTGCCCCTTATTGCCCGCTATTACTTAGTTTTATTTGTGTATTTATTTCCTTTTGGTTATACTGAACTGCACTGTGCGTTTATTGTCACCATTCACATCAGGCCCGAGCCACCCTGTGCTCCCTCACTGCTTTTTGGTTGATAGGGCCAGATTTCTGCATAGTGACCTTATCTGTCCCTGTCAATCAAAAAGGAGAGGGATTGGCTGGCAGAGGAAGACAAGGAGTAAGAGTGCACAGAGTGCCTTGGGTCCACCCTTATTGCACTTAACTGCTAATTTGCATATGAGTTAAAAGTACTTTTTCTCCAGACTAAAGCAATGGATCGCTAAGTGAAAGGTATCATTACATTCAACTGAACTAGTTCTACAAGACCTACTATCTAATTCCATCCACTTATGTACAGTTCTCTATGCAAAGATAGCCACTTCTATATGGGGAACATTTCAGGTTCTCTAGTTCTTTGCTGATCTTTGATATCCCCTTGGCGGCAAGAGCATGTGTTTAATTTATGACAAGGCACAGGCCTAGTCTTAAATTAGTCGTGTCCTTCAGCAGCACATGCACATAAACTGAAATCTGGCATAGATTTCAGCCATGATTGATGCCAAAAAGCTGGTTTAAATGATGATTAATGTGTTGGTGCCAATGGCCCCATCCAGACTCCTTCCTGTCATGCCCCTTCTTCCGAAAGTGGTGTAGGGAGAGCCTAAAGAACCCTTGCACCTAGATTTAGGCACACTGGCGTATAAAAAGTCGCCAACCCGGGGTTTTGAGGTTTTTTTTACCCAGAAGATTGGCATGGTGGTGATAAGTTCCCCCTATGTATCTGTAGTGGAGTTCACTAACTCCTTCAGCTTCTCTCCTGCCTCCACCTTTCACACCGCGTCTACAATATTATAGGGATCTGACCAAGGAGACAGTGGGGACTTTTTTCGTTTTCAAACATTTTTATTGAATTTTTCGAAAAATGAATACTGAACAAACAAAACCAAGAGTAGTATGGATGGGGTGGGGGGTGTAGATGTTGGGAAGACCAGTAAATTCATATTAACACGGTCCTCCTGAAAAGTCAGAAAATACGGTGGTAGTCCGTTTAAAAATTGGGTCAAATGGCCCTTAAAATAATTATAAATGTAGCCTGAGCATGGCTGGGATGGATTTAGGTCTCTGGCTTTTTGCGGCAAAACCTGTAATAAACACAAAGACATTATTATAGTATACATATATAGAGAGAGCAGTTATGTGCGGTGTGTGATGTCAGAATGTGCGGCTAGGAAGGGGACATTATGTGTTTTATCTCAGATTGTAAGATCTATCACAAAATCTGTAAGGAGTGGATTTCTAATGTCATAGTGTTATAAGTAAAGTGAAATATTACATACGTGCAGTAGACGATGATAGCAAATAATACCAGAAACACGAAGAGGACGATGAATGGAATCGCCGCTATCAATCCGAAATGCATGTCCGGGAGCAGCTCAGTACTCTCGATGTCTAACATCCATGTGGTTCCTAAGAATAACAGTAACAATAATTCATATAACTACGGATGCAGAATAGGACAAATTTATGAAATTGTCTTAAAGAAAAACTGCCTTTGCTGCCCAAACCAACCTTTATTTTTCACGAGCAGCGTAGAAACTGACAGCATAATGAGGGATTTCTGAGTGATCTGCGCTCTATATGATGTGCAAATTAAAATCAACAAAACTTCTATTATTTTAGAAAGAAAACTATAATCGCAGGTGAGCGACTTGTTCTCCTTCACCTTCCCTCACAATCACATCTACATCTCCTGAACATTTGTCTAGAACCCGGTGATGTCAGAATAGTTATTACATCACTTCTCGGTGACTTACAGCTTATCACCTAACCGGTGAGTAGCAATTTCACAGGATTTATTTATTTTTTGTAGTGTGAGATCTTAAATACCCCGCAGATTTTTTAAGACTGGCAGTTCCTGTGCTGCTCTTAATAAGAATTGTGCTGGAGTAAGATGTGCTAAATTTTAAGTGAAGGCCTCATAATACATTTGGTGTGTTTTCTGGTTGTCCTTGTTCCAGTAAGGTAAATGTACTGTGAGCTGGGATAGATGTCGTTTATAATTTCCTCCACTTTCTGGCTACAACTTACAAAAAGTTGCACATTTTTATGCAAAATTTGGCTTGCAGAAAAAAGACTTTTGTATATTAGAAAACTGGAGGACAGCCTTTACCAAATCCCCCCTAGGTGTAGACCTAGCCATAGGCCTCATGCACATGACCGTTTTTTTTAAAGTCCGCAAAAACGGGATCCGTAGGTCCGTGATCCGTTTTTTCGTCCGTGGGTCTTCCTTGATTTTTGGAGGATCCACGGACATGAAAATCTAAGTCAAGTTTGCCATTGAAATGATAGGAAAAAACGGACACGGATCACGGACACGGATGACAATCTTTTGTGCATCCGTGATTTTTCACGGACCCATTGACTTGAATGGGTCCGTGAACCGTTGGCCGTGAAAAAAATAGGACAGGTCATATTTTTTTCACGGCCAGGAAACACGGATCACGGATGTGGCTGCCAAACGGTGCATTTTCTGATTTTTCCACGGACCCATTGAAAGTCAATGGGTCCGCGAAAAAAAACTGAAAACGGCACAACGGCCACGGATGCACACAACGGTCGTGTGCATGAGGCCTTAGTCACACAATTGCTGATAATACCTGCATTACTCTCATCTTATAAACGCCATATTTTACACATGGGGGACACTTACTGGGTGACTCCTCCAGAATTTTCTCCATTCCTGAAGGTAGTTGACTCTTCAGACGAAGTAGAGGTAGTGCACGGCAGGATACATAGGATGCCCAAATAAATAGCAGCAGTAGAACCATCTTTTTTTGGCAAGTAAACTGTAGTCGCAGGAGAGTGATGTGCGCGCCTTCTCCTCTCTTCACAATCACACCTATGTCTCCTGAGCAGTCACCTTTTGTCTAGAACTCGGTGATGTCATAATAGCCGCTATGTGACCCCTCTGTGACTTCTGACCTTTCATACACTACTATGACATCACTATGTATATCTCCCCTCTGTGACTTCTGACCTTTCATCTAGCCCATTACTACACTATTAACCATTAATACCTGTGTGATAAATGTTACTCAGTGGGCACATTTACTGTAATATCGTGCTTGATATAAATGTTATGGTGGATTCAGTTTCTCTGAGATTACCAGTCTGTACTGTTACCAGTAAAGTGACAATTTGACGTTTTTTACTGATATGTTAAAAGCAGGTTCCACTCTGGTGAACCTGGGCCACCCAAATATTACATGGACAGACATACATGGCCGCTTTATAATACCAAGTCTCCATTAAAGAAATGTTATTCCAGCTGTTGCAGAGGATATCACTGGCAACCCCCAGCAAAATCACCTACTCGCCAGGGGTTGTAAGAGCTGCAGCGGCTCCTACCTGAATGAGACAACCCCTCTAGGGTACGGCTGGATGGTGACACTGGTCGGGCCAGGATAGCAGAGTAGCGGTGATCCCATAGAAATGAATAGGCTCTAAAAAAAAAGCAAAACTGCATTTGTATGACTTGCATTTAATGGGATTACCGCTACTCTGCTATCCTGGACCCGATGCAGGCATGTCACCTAAACAAAGCTGGGTAGGGGGATCAGAGCAGCTTCACTGGAAGCAGAAGAGGATTAAACTGGTGAGTATAACTTCTTTTATCTATTTTGACAACTCCTGGATTTGGGAAGATTTTGGAATAACTCTGACAACCCCTTTAACCTCTTAAGGACCCGCACCGTACATGTCCAGCGCAGCTTGAAGTGACTTAAGGACCTGTACGGTGCAGGGTCCATCGGGTTCTGGGAGGGGAACCGGAGCGTGATGGCTGCTCTTACCGGCAGGCATGCATGCCGGGTAAGGACAGCACTAGGTATTCCCGCCCCCTGCAGCCCCAAGCGCTGCGATTGGCTGGTCAATGAAGACCGGCACATCGCAGCACTGGAAGCAGTATGGAGCTGCAGGGGGGCCGGGGTCATGTGGAGATGATTGGTGCTGAACTAGTCAGCACCTGTCTCCCCCGAGGTCAGGCAGGGGACTCCGGTGTTTGGTGTCCCCTGCCACCGCTGCGATTGGCTGGAACAACACTCCTGCCAATGACAACGCTACAGCAGCAGAGTGAACATGAAGAATCCCTCTGCATGAAGCCATTCTAGCTGGAGACTGCATGCAGAATGGACCTGTGCCCCTCTGTGCTGTATCTGCTTGCTGGGACTTGTGGTGTACCACCATAGCTTACTGCTACCTGTAAAGAGAAGAAAAGAAGAACAACATCTGGAACATCTGCTGCAGTAGTTCCAGATCCCTAATCCACTCCCCCTTCCCAAGACCTAATTCCTTCCCCTATTCCCCTTCCGATTTTGCCTACGGCGAACAAATTGTGCCTTTTTTTTTTGTCACTTTTATCTGGTTCTTTTTTTTCCGACTCTGCACCAATTTTTCTGTGTGCGAGCTGTGAACGCCAAGCGCTGATCAGTCCGTACTTTACTGGTCGGTTTTGTGCTTAGTTTTCTTTTTTTTTTGTGTTAAAAAAACATATTTAGTGTTACATAGAAATCAATTTTAGGTAAAGTTAGTGTAGATTTTTGCACGCTCATAATATCTGTGTCAGTGCGTGCGTCCTGCACCTGCTGAGCGCTGATCGGAAACATCCATTTTTCTGACCAGTCCGCTAAGTTTACTGTGCAGATTTTTTTTTTTTTCCCGTTTAGTTATATATAAATATACATATATATTTAGCAATCTATTTTAGTCAGGTAGTGTTAGTGTAGATTTTTGCACTCACGCAACATCTTTGTGCATGAAAACTTTTTTTTTCTACTCCTTTTCTCTGTATTTCAAATTTATTACAAGCACCTTCACGTGTGAAAACACAACGTAAACACACATAAACACCCCCTCACACTAAATAAAGGTTTACACATTTCACACGTCACACCCCAATAAAATAAAAAAGGCCCGTCCGTCCCAACGCGTATACTCAGCTGAAGAGGCATACGCGTATTTTGCTTCCGATACTGAGTCTATTCCTCTACCCCCTCATAATCATCCAAGAATGCACCACCATTCAAGAAGGCACCCCAGGGTAGCAGCGGAGGCAGCCCCGAGAGCAGGGACATAACTACCATAGCAGCAGACCATGCGACTGCTATGGGGCCCAGGGCAAGGGGGCGCCCAGTTTTAGTAGGGATTATCTGCTCTTCTACTCGAGGTGAAAACTTGGTCAGGACTTTACTCTCTAAGGCCTCATGCACACGACAGTATTTTTTCACGGTCCGCAAAAACGGGGTCCTTTGGTCCGTGATCCGTGACCGTTTTTTCGTCCGTGGGTCTTCCTTGATTTTTGGAGGATCCACGGACATGAAAAAAAAGTCGTTTTGGTGTCCGCCTGGTCGTCCTGAATTACAATGCAAGTCAATGGGGACGGATCCGTTTGACGTTGACACAATATGGTGCCATTTCAAATGGATCCGTCCCCATTGACTTTCAATGTAAAGTCTGGAGTCCCTTTTATACCATCGGATCAGAGTTTTCTCCAATCCGATGGTATATTTTTACTTGAAGCGTCCCCATCACCATGGGAACGCCTCTGTGTTAGAATATACTGTCGGATATGAGTTAGATCGTGAAAACTCATTTCCGACAGTATATTCTAACACAGAGGCGTTCCCATGGTGATGGGGACGCTTCTAGTTAGAATATACTACAAACTGTGTTCAAGACTGCCCCCTGCTGCCTGGCAGCACCCGATCTCTTACAGGGGGCCGTGATCAGCACAATTAACCCCTTCAGGTGCGGCACCTGAAGGGGTTAATTGTACTATCATATCCCCCTGTAAGAGATCATGGCTGCCAGGCAGCAGGGGGCAGACCCCCCTCCCTCCCCAGTTTGAATATCATTGGTGGCCAGTGCGGCCCCCCCCCCTCCCTCCCTCTATTGTAATAATTTGTTGGTGGCACAGTGTGCGCACCCCCCCCCCCCTCCCTCCCTCTATTGTAATAATAGGTTGGTGGCACAGTGTGCGGCCCCCCCTTCCTCCCTCTATTGTAATAATTCATTGGTGGCACAGTGTGCGCACCCCCCGGCCCCCCCCCCTTCCTCCCTCTATTGTAATAATTCGTTGGTGGCACAGTGTGCACCCCCCATCGGCCCCCCTCCCTCTATAGCATTAACAACATTGGTGGCCAGTGTGCGGCCTCCCCTCTCCCCCCCCCCCCAATCATTGGTGGCAGCGGAGTTCCGATCGGAGTCCCAGTTTAATCGCTGTGGCTCCGATCGGTAACCATGGCAACCAGGACGCTACTGCAGCCCTGGTTGCCATTGTTACTTAGCAATAGTACAATAGTAGAAGATTCATACTTACCTGCGAGCTGCGATGTCCGTGTCCGGCCGGGAGCTCCACCTACTGGTAAGTGACGGTTCATTTAGCAATGCGCCGCACAGACCTGTCACTTACCAGTAGGTGGAGCTCCCGGCCGGACACGAACATCGCAGCAGCCAGCAGATAAGTATGAATCTTCTACTATTGTACTATTGCTAAGTAACCATGGCAACCAGGGCTGCAGTAGCGTCCTGGTTGCCATGGTTACCGATCGGAGCCCCAGCGATTAAACTGGGACTCCGATCGGAACTCCGCTGCCACCAATGATGGGGGGGGAGAGATGGGAGGCCGCATACTGGCCACCAATGTTGTTAATGCTATAGAGGGAGGGGGGGGGCGATGGGGGGGCGCACACTGTGCCACCAACGAATTATTACAATTGAGGGAGGAAGGGGGGGGGCGCACACTGTGCCACCAGCGAATTTTTACATTAGAGGGAGGAAGGGGGGGGGGCGGGCCGCACTGGCCACCAATGATATTCAAACTGGGGAGGGGGGGGTCTGCCCCCTGCTGCCTGGCAGCCCTGATCTCTTACAGGGGGATATGATAGTACAATTAACCCCTTCAGGTGCCGCACCTGAAGGGGTTAATTGTGCTGATCACGGCCCCCTGTAAGAGATCGGGTGCTGCCAGGCAGCAGGGGGCAGTCTTGAACACAGTTTGTAGTGTATTCTAACTAGAAGCGTCCCCATCACCATGGGAACGCCTCTGTGTTAGAATATACTGTCGGATATGAGTTTTCACGAAGTGAAAACTTAGATCTGAAAAAGCTTTTATGCAGACGGATCTTCGGATCCATCTGTATGAAAGTAACCTACGGCCACGGATGCCAATATTGTGTGCATCCGTGTTCTTTCACGGACCCATTGACTTGAATGGGTCCGTGAACCGTTGTCCGTCAAAAAAATAGGACAGGTCCTATTTTTTGGATGGACAGGATACACGGATCACGGTCTCGGCTGCAAAACGGTGCATTTCCCGATTTTTCCACGGACCCATTGAAAGTCAATGGGTCCGCGAAAAAAAACGGAAAATGGCACTACGGCCACGGATGCACACAACGGTCGTGTGCATGAGGCCTAAAGGAACAACTTTTAGCAAATGAGGCAGTCGAAAATTGGGCCAAGGGTCATTGAAAAGGGTTTAGGCAGAAACCCGTCTGTCCTGTGTGGGGGGCCTGGTTTGACCCTTGGTATGGGGTCCTTACTTCTCTACGTACGGCACCGCCCCAGAGTAAACCCATTATCAGCCCCAAATTCCAGATTTTGTGGGTACCTCCAGAATGTGTGGGCTTCACTGAACTAGATTTTTTTTAAAAAATCTTCTTCTCTGAAGGTTTTGTAAATGTAATGGTTGCCCAAACCAATTTATATGCCAACAATTCATTGCTGAGAACCCTACATCGCCATTTTCGAGACCCCTAGGTTGGACCCCGGAAGTTCAGCAGAGATGATGACGTTTTGGGGACTCGTGCTGCATATGGGCATTGTTAAGAAGTCAAATGTTAAGACAATATTAGAGTTCGGACATTTTCTACCAGACTCCAATTTACAGTAACACCATGACCCGGAAGTGATTTGAGTCAATTCGGAAATTCCTACACTACAATGACAATGCACAGTGCCCGCCCCATAATGACCCGACATTTGACCGTCTGTTCAAAGCTAGGCCTGTCCTTGACCACTTTAACACCAGGTTTGCTGAGGTGTACACCCCTGATAAAAATGTCTGTGTAGATGAGTCCCTATTACTTTTCAAAGGGTGGATAAGATTCCGCCAGTACCTGCCTAACAAATGGGCAAGGTATGGCATTAAGATTTACAAACTTTGTGAGAGTAGTTCCGGATACACCCACAAGTTCCGCATTTACGAAGAAAAAGATCCCCGGTTAGAACCCCCAGAATTCTCCCCCCCCCCAATTCTAGGAGTTAGTGGGAGGATAGTGTGGGACTTACTGCACGCATTGCTGGATAAGGGTTACCTTACCACCTCTGTGTGGATAACTATTATACCAGCATACCCCTATTCAGGTCCCTAACTGCCAGAGGTACTGTGGCTTGCGGCACAGTGCACAAAACTCAGAGAGGCCTCCCTAGATTCCTGGTAGGGCAACCACTGAGAATGGGTGAAAGTAGGGCTCTCCTCCATGAGAACATCTTGTTGGTTAAGTAGAAGCACAAGAGGGGTGTCCTTGTACTGACCACCATTCACCCTTTTTACTGCACTTGTTCCTTTGCCAGCGGAGCTGCCTGATATATTTGTACTGCAAAAGTTGTGATTATTGTGTATGCCCGCTTTTCATTTTGTCTTTCAGGTTGCAGTTTCCAGCTGGGCGGGCCCCCTATGTTGCGCCGAGGATGGGCAACCTCAAAGCAGCGGGGTATGTAGTGTCCCACTAAGTAAATGTGGGCACTACACAAGGGTCAATATGGCCACGTTATTATTCACCTCCTGTGGAACATGGTCATTGTATTTTATATGATGTTTTTATGTGTTTTTCCTGTATCAGGCCTGTTAGGGGTAGTTCCTCCTCCTAGACAGTAGAGGGAGCTAGGGAACCCCTAGTATATATAGTTAGGCCCAGACAGGAAAGAGGCAGTGCAGTATAGTCCAGGAGGCTAGCGAGTGCAGTCTAGCCTGCCTGAGGGTCCTGAGCAAAGAAGCTTAGAAGTTGCCACCAGGGGAAGAGTTGCCTCCTGAGAAAAACCAAGTTCCCTTAAAGGTGCAGTGCAGAGCCAAGTGTATTCCCAGCTAAACAGAGAGCTGAAGAAGAGCAGAAGGATATTCTACAGCAAGGATATAAGGATATATATATATATATATATATATATATATATACACACCAGAGTTTTTCCTAACCAAGGATAAAGCCAGCAATAGGGCATACGGGCCTTGGGATAAAGACAGACAGGATTCTGAGGAAAGTGCAGCATGATCTGTAAGTGTTTAACCCTCTGAGTATCTTGCAAGAACATTGTGCCTGCCAATTGATGTAAAGCCTGCATGTTACTACCTCTTACATATGGAACTTTGACCAAAGACTGTATATAGTTAACTATTTCAGTAAACAGAAGTTTTGGTTCACTGCAACGTGTGTTCCTCCATTATTACTCCAATAAATCGGTGTGCCACTGTTATCGCCACTGGCGTCACGAATTTAAAGGGATCTTGCCACCGGCACATTAAAAAAACCTGCAACATCCAGGGCACCTCACCTACCATCAGGCCTGGTCCCTATACACAGAGAGTGCCCTAGAGGATCCCTGTGCCAGCCTCTCCATCACTGCTGTACGTCTGCCCAGGGTATATAAAAGACTGAGTACTACAACCACCCTTGGTTAGTAACTACCCCTGTGATCTCACCATTCGCCTCACCCTGCAGGGCTGCGTACTGCAGAATGGCCTAGTCACAGCCCAGATCTCAATCCAATAGAAAATCTGTGGTCAGACTTAAAGATTGCTGTTCACAAGCGCAAACATCCAACTTGAAGGAGCTGGAGCAGTCCTGCAAGGAGGAATGGGCAGAAATTCCAGTGGTAAGATGTGGCAAGCTCATAGAGACTTATCCAAAGCGACTTGGAGATGTGATTGCTGCAAAAGGTGGCTCTACAAAGTATTGACTTTAGGGGGGTGAATAGTTATGCACATTGACTTCTGTTATTTTGTCTTATTTGTTGTTTGCTTCACAATAATAATAAAAAATTAAAAAAACATCTTCAAAAGTTGTGGCCATGTTCTGTAAATTAAATGATGCACATCCTCCGACGATCCATGTTAATTCCAGGTTGTGAGGCACCAAAATACAAAAATAGTCAAGGGGGGTGAATACTTTTGCAAGGCACTGTATATACCTTGTACTGCTAGAGCAGTGATCAGAAACCTCCAGACTCCAGCTGTTTAGAATCTACAACTTCCAGAATGCTTCTTTTACTTCTATGAAAGTTAGAAGAGCAGCCCAGCATGTTTGCATGCTGGAAGTTGTAGTTTCACAGCAGCTGGAGTGCCGAAGTTTGCTAATCCCTGTGCTAGATGGTATACATACAGTGTACCGCTAAGAATCACATAGATCTCAACTTGGATTTCAGGTAACAGCAGAAGGTTGCAGCTTTAGCAGCCTGATTCGCCAGTATGTTGACCATTTACACCGGTCCATTCTCTAGCAGTATACTGTATATACACTGGAGCGTTCTCTAGCAGTACACTGCATATACACCTGTCCATTCTATAGCAGTATGCCCACCATTGGCGTAGGAAATTCCAGCCTTAGGCCGAATGCACACGGCCGTTTTTCACGGCCGTGAGCTGTCCGTTGAACCGCGGGCTGGATTCCTGCTGAGAGCAGGAGCGCACGGCGTCATTGGTTGCTATGACGCTGTGCGCTCCCTGCTGCAGCTGCAATACAGTAATACACTGGTATGATCTATACCAGTGTATTACTGTACTGTGGCGGCAGCAGGGAGCGCACAGCGTCATAGCAACCAATGACGCCGTGCGCTCCTGCTCTCAGCAGGAATCCAGCCCGCGGTTCCACAGACAGCTCACGGCCGTGAAACATGGCCGTGTGCATTTGGCCTTAATATAATCTTCTCTATGATGTTTTGGATTTATATTTTTTGTAGCGTGCTTATGGGGGAGTTGGAAGGAATAGCTGATGGCATAGGGAGTGCTTTACCATAAAGTTATCTAAATTTGATGGCTATTGATGGAGGGGAGCACAAAAGTATCCAGGGCAGCATGAACTCTATATACGGCCCTGCTACATCATCACATCAGCAATTGAAGCAGTGTGTCACATAAATTTTTCTACATTTATTATCACAATTACAATTATCCAAATACAGTGATGATCAGTGATAATACATTCATGCTCTTTTACAAATAATTATATAAAAATAAACCTGTACATAAAAATACCATTTTAATAATTGTTCACAAAAAAAAGAAAGACAAATCTATAACGTCCTCCATGCTGCTACTATTGTTTCTATGTACAAACCGGATTCCCAAAAAGTTGGGACACTAAACAAATTGTGAATAAAAACTGAATGCAATGATGTGGAGATGGCAAATGTCAATATTTTATTTGTAATAGAACGTAGATGACAGATCAAACGTTTAATCCGAGTAAATGTATCATTTTAAAGAAAAAATACGTTGATTCAAATTTTCACGGTGTCAACAAATCCCAAAAAAGTTGGGACAAGTAGCAATAAGAGGCTGGAAAAAGTAAATTTGAGCATAACGAAGAGCTGGAAGACCAATTAACACTAATTAGGTCAATTGGCAACATGATTGGGTATAAAAAGAGCTTCTCAGAGTGGCAGTGTCTCTCAGAAGCCAAGATGGGTAGAGGATCACCAATTCCCACAATGTTGCGCAGAAAGATAGTGGAGCAATATCAGAAAGGTGTTACCTAGCGAAACATTGCAAAGACTTTGCATCTATCATCATCAACTGTGCATAACATCATCCGAAGATTCAGAGAATCTGGAACAATCTCTGTGCGTAAGGGTCAAGGCCGTAAAACCATACTGGATGCCCGTGATCTCCGGGCCCTTAAACGACACTGCACCACAAACAGGAATGCTACTGTAAAGGAAATCACAGAATGGGCTCAGGAATACTTCCAGAAACCATTGTCAGTGAACACAATCCACCGTGCCATCCGCCATTGCCAGCTGAAACTCTACAGTGCAAAGAAGAAGCCATTTCTAAGCAAGATCCACAAGCTCAGGCGTTTTCACTGGGCCAGGGATCATTTAAAATGGAGTGTGGCAAAATGGAAGACTGTTCTGTGGTCAGACGAGTCACGATTCGAAGTTCTTTTTGGAAATCTGGGACGCCATGTCATCCGGACCAAAGAGGACAAGGACAACCCAAGTTGTTATCAACGCTCAGTTCAGAAGCCTGCATCTCTGATGGTATGGGGTTGCATGAGTGCGTGTGGCATGGGCAGCTTGCATGTCTGGAAAGGCACCATCAATGCAGAAAAATATATTCAGGTTCTAGAACAACATATGCTCCCATCCAGACGTCATCTCTTTCAGGGAAGACCCTGCATTTTTCAACAAGATAATGCCAGACCACATTCTGCATCAATCACAACATCATGGCTGCGTAGGAGAAGGATCCGGGTACTGAAATGGCCAGTCTGCAGTCCAGATCTTTCACCTATAGAGAACATTTGGCGCATCATAAAGAGGAAGGTGCAACAAAGAAGGCCCAAGACGATTGAACAGTTAAAGGCCTGTATTAGACAAGAATGGGAGAGCATTCCTATTTCTAAACTTGAGAAACTGGTCTCCTCTGTTGAGTGTTGTAAGAAGAAGGGGAGATGCCACACAGTGGTGAAAATGGCCTTGTCCCAACTTTTTGGGGATTTGTTGACACCATAAAATTCTGATTCAACATATTTTTCCCTTAAAATGGTACATTTTCTCAGTTTAAACTTTTGTTCCGTGATTTATGTTCTATTCTGAATAAAATATTAGAAGTTGGCACCTCCACATCATTGCATTCAGTTTTTATTCACGAGTTGTATAGTGTCCCAACTTTTTTGGAATCCGGTTTGTATGTGATAGACAGATAGGATAGCAGGATCTCTACTTCTTCTCTGAGCAGTGTATAGGAGACATAAAAGCAGCTAGTCTACACCTACTTGTTCAGAGAAAACTAAGAATTAGAGATCGAGACTACAGAGGGGGAAACCTGGTGATAATTGCCAGATACAAGTCATATAACGGCCAGATATTGTTGAAACTCATTGACACACATGCTTTGTGTAAAAAGTCACCTGAAATGAGAGGTGTGTGTTAAGTTGTAGTTTTGCTATTACAGTATTTCACTGTAGCAGAATTATCTGCAGTGTTAGTGAATGGAGTGGTGGTGGCATTGGAAAGTGCAGTGTCCCATTAGTGGCTTCATGTAACACATGTTAACTGCAGCCAGACCTCAATTCTACAGAAGTTGTCCTAAGCCTCCTTTGATGTGTATAGGTCAGATTTTCCTTTTTCTAACAGCTTCATAGTAAGAAAGAAGAGAGAAACTCTAAAGAGTAAAACTACAACTTCCACCATGCCCTGCTAAAGGCTGTATGGGCATACTGGGAGTTGTAGTTTTGCAACAACTGGAAGGCCGCAGGCTGGGCATCCCTGGAGGAGAGGATAAAAACAAGATTAACAGATGCATCCATCGGATCTGCATTAGGCTGTCTACACCCTCCACAAACCCTATGAGTTTCATCACTAGTTTGATTTGAGTATTTGGGGGCTAAAGCGGCAATATCAAAATAAAAAAATTCAAATTGACAATGCAGTTAGTTCATGGTAATGCTCTGACAACATAAGCGCAACTGCAGTCAGTGACACGTACACCAGAGCTTTTAAGATACGGCCACACAGAGAAAAAACACTGCAATATCAATTTTTCACAGCAGAATACTGTATTATGTTAAAAAATTACAGTGTTCAAAGTTAAATTCAAGCACTGCATAAAATTTCTGTAATGAAATTTGCACCTACAATAACTTGACTTGCAATAGAATCCACAGCATGTCAATTAAAGTTGCGGGTTTTTGCCCAAAACGCCTTCCCACATGGCAATTTTCTAAATACAGTGATGATATTTTACAAAAATATATAAAAAAATAAAAAAAGTTTGTACAGAAAACACAGTTTTAACTTTTTCTTCAAAATAAACAAAACAAAACATATACACATACGATATACATTCATGAAATGAAATGCAGAGGTAGACACCATACAAACAATTCTCAATATCCTGTGTCTGGGTAACTGGCTGAAAAAAAAAAAAATAGTTTGTGGGGAGAAAAAAAAAAAAAAAAAAAAAAAAAAAAGAGATATATATATATATATATATATACACACACATACACACACACACACACACTCACCTAAAGAATTATTAGGAACACCATACTAATACGGTGTTGGACCCCCTTTTGCCTTCAGAACTGCCTTAATTCTACGTGGCATTGATTCAACAAGGTGCTGATAGCATTCTTTAGAAATGTTGGCCCATATTGATAGGATAGCATCTTGCAATTGATGGAGATTTGAGGGATGCACATCCAGGGCACGAAGCTCCCGTTCCACTACATCCCAAAGATGCTTTATTGGGTTGAGATCTGGTGACTGTGGGGGCCATTTTAGTAGAGTGAACTCATTGTCATGTTCAAGAAACCAATTTGAAATGATTCGAGCTTTGTGACATGGTGCATTATCCTGCTGGAAGTAGCCATCAGAGGATGGGTACATGGTGGTCATGAAGGGATGGACATGGTCAGAAACAATGCTCAGGTAGCCCGTGGCATTTAAACAATGGCCAATTGGCACTAAGGGGCCTAAAGTGTGCCCAGAAAACATCCCCCACACCATTACACCACCACCACCAGCCTGCACAGTGGTAACAAGGCATGATGGATACATGTTCTCATTCTGTTTACGCCAAATTCGGACTCTACCTTTTGAATGTCTCAACAGAAATCGAGACTCATCAGACCAGGCAACACTTTTCCAGTCTTCAACAGTCCAATTTTGGTGAGCTCGTGCAAATTGTAGCCTCTTTTTCCTATTTGTAGTGGAGATGAGTGGTACCCGGTGGGGTCTTCTGCTGTTGTAGCCCATCCGCCTCAAGGTTGTGCATGTTGTGGCTTCACGCTTGTTTGTTCGGTGCCGCCAAAAAAAAAAAAAAAAATATATATATATATATAGATATAGATATAGATATATAGATATATATATATCTCAAGAAATAAAAAGATTGGGGCAGCACTGCTGTATATCAAGTGTAGACGGAGTGCCAGCGGCTGAGAAGGCGATCCCCCTTCAGATAATAAGCAGGAAAAAATTCCACGGCACCTCCAAGGCGTAAAATAAATTCAGGCTTTATTCACCAGACACGCGACGTTTTGATCCGCTCCCTGGGATCTTTCTCAAGCAGTGACTTGAGAAAGATCCCAGGGAGCTGATCGAAACGTCGCGTGTCTGGTGAATAAAGCCTGAATTTATTTTATGCCTTGGAGGTGCTGTGGAATTTTTTCCTGATTATAGATAGAGATATAGATATAGATATAGATAGAGAGGCATAGAGATAGAATCTGCACTGAAAGCAAAATTAATAAACTCCAATTAACTTATTCATATTAAAAATAGAATATTTGCTGAAATAGTTTAGTTTTCTATATTATAAAAATCACATAATTTTCACATTATTTATACAAATTAACAATATAGAAAAATGACTAAATCCATGCCATTCCTGCAGTCTCAAAAGCACTAGTGTCCTTGAAAATATCCAAGCCTTCATAAAGGAATGCATTATTTCGGGGTAAGGCTAGTGTTGCATCCCGGTGCTCAATACAACGGCTGATTCCATCTTCCTTTTAACGATGGTCAATACTGTCATAAAGTGCATTCACCATCTTGGGTAGAAGGGGGGGGACAATATTGTCTCATTCAGATCATTCACCTCCATTTGCTCCACAATAGGAGGAAAAAATATTGGAGTTTTCACATGGAACAGGCATGAAATCTATTTCAACATTTTCAGGAAGGACGAAGTCATAGCGGCAGAGTATTTCCCTGGAAAAATTAAATCAAATGGGTTACTCCTGATCTACTTGTTCATGCTCCACCTGTACATAATACTGTTCACCCCCCCCCCCCCAGCCTGTTTCCTGCGCTCCTGTCTCTTAGCTCATCACGATGAGTAAAGTGTCCTCCTGCTTTTATGGAGAGATAATAAATCTTCCTTCTCAAACCATGTGACCCAAGAGGGAGCACAACCATATGTTATTGAAGAGACTCTGTTCATGTTTACCTAATAGCTTGTATTTTTTTCTTGTATCAAAAATTTATATATATATCTTTTTGGTAATGAAAAGTCTAACTGATCATACTGCTAAACCTGAACTGCTTTCATCGGTGTGCCTTATCTTCCTTTTTTCACATAACACTGGATACATTTTAATGAAGCAATAAACTTGCCCTGAAAATATCTAATCATGTTAGCCAGTATGACGTTCCCTACACATTGGTCATTCACCTGGTTACCATAGTACGTTACTGATACTTTACCTGTCAGGATGCAAAGAAGATCTCAGTCTCATCCTCATAACTCGCAGTTTGTGTTTTGGTCCAATGAAGGAACCGGTGGTAAACATTAAAGAAACTTTTGAAATCTCTTCAAACTCATTATCAAACTTGGCCAGTAAGGTAACTTCTTTATTTTGTTCATATGTGATAGCATCTCTGGAGAAAAGAAATAAACATAATAAAGGTTAATGCACTCAAATGTGACCATGGCATCCTAGAGGTAAAAAGCCCAGAAGCACACTTCCCGAGCTGGAACGCCTTCCCCTCGCTGAGATGGGAGAAGGCGTTCCTTAGTAGTAACAGGCCGCAGCCTGTATAAGGTGTCAGCACTGCATTGAAATATACAGATTTATATATATAGTGGCGTTTCCCCAGGTTCCAGTCCGGGACTTAGGGCATGCTCCTGTCCAGGGATCCTATTTAATCCTGCTACTGGATCTTGGGTGTGTCTCACTCTGGAGAGTCTGTGTGCAGCAGAGGCCTGGGAAGGCTCTGTTCAAGTGGGCTCAGCCTAGCTGGCTGAGGGGCCACGGGGCTAGGTGTTAGCCTGAACTTTGGGGGACTCCGCGATGTGTTGTAATAGACGGTCGCTAGGCCAGAGTCAGGAGGACTTCTGGGCCACAATCCCCCAAAAGGTACTGGACTTTGTTACAGCCTGGAAGTGCTGGATTGTTAGGCTGGGAAAAGCCGCATGTTCTTCCTGTGTGTAAATGGGGCTTTCAGTGAGGTAGGGAGTCTTCATGTTTAGTTAGAGCCCAGCCGGGCAGGTGTTTTATTTGTATTGTTTGTTTTGGTTTTGCTGAGGTGCCAAATAAAAGCAATGTTTGGCCCCTAACCCTGTGGTCGATGAAGATCATTGTGAGAATGACCCCCGAATAAGAGGCGATCCCTTACTTATATATATATATATATATATTTATTAGCAGAAGGACCCGGCTTCGCACGGGTGTATTTCATCTACGGATGTAGCAGGGTTAACACACATGCTTTGAGACATGTTATCTAAACTAAATGCGTTAAGCAATTGCTTTTCAATGGCTTTTGTTTCAAGATAACGCGATAAGTTAAGAAATTTGAGTGAGTTAAGAGTGTGTATGTTACCCCTGCTACATCTGTTTTTCATTTTATGCTTCAGTGTGTCGTAAAAAGATATCAACCGTTTCCCCCATAAAAGTGACCTCTACAGTACCTGCCCCTTTAACATTGACCTCCACAGTGCCTGCTCCTTTAACATTGACCCCCACAGTGGCTGCGCAGCGGGCGGTGATTGGAACAAGGTGCCTGCTCAAATCATTGAGCAGGCACCCTGGGACAATGCGTGGGGGGGGTCCCGTGTCAATTCAGACCTGCAGTTTGCAGCTTTTACGGGAGTTGCGGCGGGCGGTCGGAGGTGCCATCGGGCCCCCGTGCGGCTGTAATGGGGACCCGATGGCATGGAAGGCAGCGCAATGCCTTACTTAGGCATCAGCGCTGCCTTCCAGTGAAGAGCCTGTGAGATACAGCCCCCTGAGTCTTACAGGCAGGAAGCTGTATGAGGAATACACACTGTATTACTCATACAGCCAATGCATTCCAATACAGAAGTATTGGAATGCATTGTAAAGGGGATTAGACTCCCAAAAGTTAAAGTCCCAAAGTGGGACAAAAAATAAAGTTAAAAAAAGTTAAAAAAATAAAGTTTTCCCCCCCAAAATTTTTTAAGTTTCAAGTAAAAATTGGTAAAAAATTGAGGAAAAAAAAAAAGTTTACATATTAGGTATCGCTGCGTCAGTATCGACCGGCTCTATTACATATCACATGACCTAACACCTGAGATGAACACTGTAAAAAAATAAAAACTGTGCTAAATAAACAATTTTTTTGTCACCTTACATCACAAAAAGTACAACACAGCAAGCTATCAAAAAGGCGTATACCCACCAAAATAGTACCAATCTAACAGTCACCTCATCCTGCAAAAAATGAGCCCCTACCTAAGACAATCGCCCAAAAAATAAAAAAAAACTATGGCTCAGAATATGGAGACACTAAAACATCATTTTTTTTGTTTTAAAAAAGCTGTTATTGTGTAAAAGTAAATAAAAAAAGGATACCATATTAGGTATCGCCGCATCCGTAATAACATACTCTAAAAAAATAATCACGTGACCTAACCCCTCAGGTGAATACCGTAAAAAAAAAAAGCTATTTTTTGTCACCTTACATCACAAAAAGTGTAATAGCAAGCGTTCAAAAATTAATACGCACCCCAAAATAGTGCCAATCAAACCGTCATCTCATCCCGCAAAAATCATACCCTACCCAAGGAAATCGCCCAAAAACTGAAAAAACTATGGCTCGCAGACTATGGAGACACTAAAACATGATTTTTTTTTGTTCAAAAATGAAATCAGTGTAAAACTTAAATAAATAGAAAAAATTGTATACATATTAGGTATCGCCGCGTCCGTGACAACCTGCTCTATAAAAATACCACATGATCTAAGCTGTCAAAAGAATGTTGTAAATAACAAAAATAAATAAAAGCGGTGCCAAAACAGCTATTTCTTGTTACCTTGCTTCACAAAAAGTGTAATATAGAGCAACCAAAAATCATATGTACCCTAAACTAGAACCAACAAAACTGCCACCCTATCCTGTAGTTTCTAAAATGGGGTCCATTTTTTGGAGTTTCTACTCTAGGGGTGCATCAGGGGGGCTTCAAATGGTACATGGTGTCAAAAAACCAGTCCAGCAAAATCTGCCTTCCAAAAACCGGATGGCATTTCTTTCCTTCTGTGCACTGCCATGTCCCCGTACAGCAGTTTACGACCACATATGGGGCGTTTCTGTAAACTATAGAATCAGGACCATAAATATTGAGTTTTGTTTGGCTGTTAACCCTTGCTTTGTAAATGGGAAAAAATTATTAAAATGGAAAATCTGCCAAAAAAGTGAAATTTTTTAATTGTATCTCTATTTTCCATTAATTCTTGTGGAACACCTAAAGGGTTAACAAAGTTTATTAAATCTGGTCCTTTAAAAAGTGGGTTTTTGAAAATTTCAAGATTTACTTCTAAACTTCTAAGCCTTGTAACATCCCCAAAAAATAAAATGTCATTCCCAAAATGATCCAAACAGGAAGTAGACATATGGGGAATGTAAAGTAATAACTATTTTTGTAGGTTTTACTATGTATTATAGAAGTAGAGAAAATGAAACTTAAAAATTTGCAAATTCTTCAAAATTTTGGGATTTTGTTTATAAATATATATGAGTTTTTTTTTTACTCCATTTTACCAGTGTCCTGAAGTACAATATGTGACGAAAAAACAAAATCTCAGAATGGGCTGGATAAGTCAAAGCGTTTTAAAGTCATCACCACATAAAGTGACACTGTCCAGATTTGCAAAAAATGGTCTGGTCCTTAAAGGAAAAATGAGCGCGGTCTCTAAGGGGTTAACAGTGACTGCCCCTTTAACAGTGACTTTCACAGTGACCACTCCTTTAACAGGGACCTTCATAGCGCCCGCCCCTTTAATAACAGTGACCTCCACATTGCTCACCCATTTAATAATAGTGACCTCCACAGTGCCTGTCCCTTTAAGCCAGGCATGTCCAAACTGCGGCCCTCCAGCTGTTGCAAAACTACAACTCCCAGCATGCCTGGATAGCTTACAGCTATTATGGCATGCTGGGAGTTGTAGTTTTGCAACAGCTGGAGGGCCGCAGTTTGGACATGCCTGCTTTAAGCAGTAAAGAAAAATGGCTGGGTTGTTATGGAATCCTGGAGTAAAACTGTGTTTATAGCAGTTGGGATTTAAAGAGAAAGACTTGCAGGCTTGTATTGGCTAATGTGGGTAATTTTTTTGAAATATCTCAGGAACGGTACGTCCTAGAGAGCTTAGACCTGGCCTAAAACCTTCCCGGACACCTGATGTATCTGTGTGCCAAATTTGGTGAAGCTCGGTCCAGTCGTTTGGTCGCGCATAAAGAACGTCCAGACCGACATCTAGACAGACTGGGAAAGCCGCATCTCATCACAGGTGTGAACTGTGCTACACTTTAGGTGAGTCAGGGAAACCTATGTGTTTAGTTAGGGCCCAGACGGGCAAGGTATTTTATTTTGGCTTTGTGTGTTTTTGCTTTATGCCGTGTGCCACAATAAAGCACAGTTTGGCCCCTAAATCCTGGTGTCTGTGAAGAAGTGTGTGTTTGCAACCCCTGGAAAAGAGCTAATCCCCTACATTTGGTGTCGGATGCGGGCAAGCGTCCCTGCTGAAAGGAGATAACTGGTTGCTAGGGGCAACGGCAAGAGCAGGTGCTGCTGAATTCTGCTATGTTGCAAAGGAAATTGCTGTGTGGATTTAAAGGGCCAGCAGCCCTGGGAAAGAAACTTTAATGTCTGCAATGCAAAAGAGACTGTGAATGCTGAAATTGTCTCTTGAGAGTGAGACACCTGGAGGCCGGCTCTCTGTTAGTGGACTTGTTGCTGAAAATTTTTCTGGTGCCTGGGCTGTCTGTTGCTATGGGGTGGATGGAGGATCTCACCGAGCAGCTGAGGCAGGCCAATCTGGAGGCGCAGCTGCAGCTAGCCCTGAATAGAGGGTCCTTAACGCTGTATGGACCCTGCACAAAGTTCCAAGAGGTCGGCAGTGTGCTGGGAACGACGGAGAAAAAGCAAAGATATGCCGTTGCCAAGGGCAACCGTCGGGAAGAAAAGGAGGTGGAGAGTGGTGCAGCTCTCAGGAGATCCTATGTTTCCTGCACGTGTGCGCAAAGTCCTAAAGGGTGCAGATGGAGTGACTGTCTGGAGAATGGCTGGAGTCAAGGCCAAGGCGTTTCCCGTGGCAACTACTGTATTAAGGAGAAGGGTGATGACCGTGCTGGAGATATTCCTGGACTCCCCTCATCTCCCGTGAGTGCCGAATCCGTGACGACAATCGGTAAGATCGTTCCGATTATCCCGTGTGTAACAGACCCAGTGACATTGAGCAGACGGCAGTTGCCACCCGCTGGGTCGGTGGGTGATATGTCACCGAGGCTAGAAACTGTCTCAAAAGTGTGTGACCATATGAAAAGTAATATAATGCTTAGTGTACGGGACAGTCATGCGGTTAATAAGAACTGTCAGATGGTTCTCACTGAGTGTGAGACTGCGGTGAGAACTGGGACTTATGGACTTGCTGGGAGAACTACCCTCACGCATGAAGGACTGTTGGGCCATGATTTCCCGTTGTTCCGTGACTTGTGGGGAAGTGGAAACACTTCTGCAGTCAGTGATGAAACTCCTGCAGAACTGGTACCTAATCCTTTAAGTGAAGTGACCATTAGAGACAATGGTGCCGATAAGGTGCAAGGTGATTGTGCCAGGTTGGCGGAAATGCATAATGAAAGTGGGATGTCATGTGAAATATCTGATGTTGATAACATACCTTTTCCGTTGCAGGCTGTGGTCAGGGGAGAAGCGCCCCCTGGTGGTAAAAATGTAAATGATGATGAAGCTTTATTTTCTTCATCTGCTATTATTCATGAAGAACTTTATGACTTGATCAGGAGGTTTGAAGAATTGCATATAAGTAATGTGAACCAGGCACCTGAAAGAGAGCCTGAGCAAGTGCAGGTGGTTCTCACTGAGGGGGAGTCTCCAGTGAGAACTGGGTATTGTGGACCTGATGTTACAAATATGTTCTTATATGAGGTGATGTTGGGTTGTGATAACGTTTCGTTGTTATGGGGCAAGGTAGACACATCTGCAGATAGTGACGAAACTCCTGCAGAACCTGTACTTGCCCGTGTAAATGAAGGCCTAAGGGAGCTGCACATTGACTGCCATGGGGAAAGAATACTGCCTATTGAAAACCATGGTGCTGATAAGAAACATGTGAATGATGCAGAAGTGCAGATAGATGTTGTGAGCACTGAGTGGAGCAATCCTACTCTGGTGAACATGCAAGAAAGGGTAGCAGTCCTAGAGGGAGTATCACAAGTACCAGAGGTGGACATGCAGTCTCCACAGTGTTTTATGGTCCATAAAGTAATGTCCCAGGTAGGGATTAACTCGGCAGTGCCCCTAGAAGTCAGCATTTATAATGACACCAGTGACATAGGCGATATATGCGCTGTGGCCATTAGCAACTCCGAGAAGGAAGCTACCAAGTCAAGGTATTGCAAAATTCAGGTAGTCACTAGTAAAGACCAGACGACAGTTATACCTGACGTGACGAGAGCTGAGTGGGGAGATGGCAGCCTAGTGTCTGAGACCCATACCCAGGCAGGGGTAGATGACCTGACGCGTCAGTACAGCTGCAATCCTGAAGATTTTTCTCTCTCCACACAGTCCCTAGATATGATAGAGAAGGGACTAGATGTCTTCACAGAGTCACCGAAGAAGACTGCAGTAGATACAAACAAAGTGCTTAAAGAGACCCTGCGTGGAACCCCCACAGGGTGGCCAAAAGAGAATGGTGATATTCCTACATCGGCTGCAGCAGAGCCAAGTGAAGAGCATCTGGAACAGGAGACACTCTCCTTGGCTCGATCCCTTGAAGAAGTGCTTGAGGAGCGAGATAAATGTGAGAGGCTGAACAGACAACTCACAGCAGGGATGGAAGATCTCATGAGCTCAAAGGATGATGTCAGGAAGAACGTCTATGAGTTGAAGAAGTCTAAGCCAGAGCCTGTTAAGAATGGGTCTGGAGATGGTGGCGCCGTGGTGCCGACCGAGGTGGAGAAGATGGAAAATCTTTCTGTTCACCCAACTGATGGTGCTGATGTGCATGCAGAGGCCAAGAGACTCGTGGCAATAAGTAGCCAGGACCTGGTCATGAAAGATGTTCCCTCTGCCGTCAGTGCCTTACAGAAAGCCAGCGGTCTGCTGGAGAAGAAATACCAGGAAACAGACGATCAGCATACAGATGGTGTCTACTACTGTGATATGGCTCCACTAGAGCTTAAGCGATTGGGGAACAATATCCTGAGTGAACCTCTAGAGGGTTTGCCAGAGGGCAACGAGTCTGGTGAAGATCCTGATGTCCCCAGTGCCTCCAACCTTGATGAGAAGGAGGAGGCGTTAAGAAGGCAAGGATATGAGGCCAAGTCCGTGAAGGATGAAAAGGATAATAAAGTAAATGGAAACTCCAAAGAAGCTAAGGCAGAGGTCTTAAAATGGGAGAAAACCTTGGATGTCCCAGAGACCAAGGTTAGGGCGGAAAGAGCGACTGTTGAAGTGGGAAAAGCCACTGAAGACGCAGAAGACTCTGAAGTTGGCTCCAAACCTGAAGAAACCCCTACTGAGAATAATGGTAAAGGGGTCCAGATATGTGGAAAAGGAGCGAGACATAAGAAACCTGCTCTGCAGAAGGAGCCCCGCAAGGCAAAAGAGAAGGGGTCTGGACACGACCATGACTGGGACCAGTTCAGTCAAGAGTTGCCGCAGTCCAAGAAAGGACGTGAGGGGCCTGTGCAGAAGCCAGGAAATATAAAAAGACAGTACCTGCTCATGAGAGGGGCAAGAAAATCCCAGAGGCCTTGTCAGCTCAGTAATAAACTCATGAGTGTGACAAACCAAGCGCTGATGGCATGGGTCTGGCAAAATAAAGGGAAGCCTCTGACGCGGACCACATCTTCCAGGGGGAAGGTTGAGCCAGGCGATGGCAAGAAAATGCGGATGCCCTGTCACGAGCATCCAGTTGGTACATGTGTTCACCCCCACAGGTTTGAACAGAGGGGGGGGATATGTTGCAATGTGAACATTGAAGTGTTTTCCCCAGGCTCCGGTCCGGGACTTAGGGCATGCTCATGTCCAGGGAGCCTATTTAATCCTGCTACTTGTTCTTGGGTGTGTCTCACTCTGTGTCTCACTCTGGAGAGTGTGCAGACAGAGGCCTGGTGAGGCTCTGTCAGTGTGGTCTCAGATAAGCCAGGCTGAGGGGCCACGAGGCTATGCAATAGCCTGGACTTTGGGGGGACTTGCACACAGAAGGCTGGAGTGGCTCTGTGTGGTCTGAGCCAGAAGGGCTGAGAGACCACGATTCCCCAAGAGACACTGGTGTGGGAGCAGCCTGGAGGCTGCTGAAGGTTGGGCTGGGAAAGCCGCATCTCATCACAGGTGTGAACTGTGCTACGCTTTAGGTGAGTCAGGGAAACCTATGTGTTTAGTTAGGGCCCAGACGGGCAAGGTATTTTATTTTGGCTTTGTGTGTTTTTGCTTTATGCCGTGTGCCACAATAAAGCACAGTTTGGCCCCTAAATCCTGGTGTCTGTGAAGAAGTGTGTGTTTGCAATCCCTGGAAAAGAGCTAATCCCCTACAATAAATTATATATATATATACACACACTAAAATATTGAAAACCTGAAAAATTTGTATGTACCCTTAAACTTAAAAATTTGGTTAGACATCTTTAAGACTTGAGCAATACTAAAATAAATTGCAAAGCACAGTCTACAGTCTGATTTTAATTAGTATAGCTATAAAGCTGTAGCCTACTCTCACTGTATGTATTGGAGGCCATTTGGCACCAGGTAGGGTGGAATACAGAGTGGGCTCAGCATGCTAGTGGAACCTGCATTCCTTGATCAAAATGGAGGCCGGCACCAAAGGGGTATTATATAGTGTGGGTTCAGCATGCATGAGGAGCCTGCATCCCCTGAATATAATGGAGGCCATTTGGCACCATAAGAGGCATAATATAATGTGGGCACGGCATGCATGTGGAACCTGCATTCCCTGAATGTAATGGAGGCCAGTATGGCACCAGTTAATGTGGTATTTAGTGTTAGGTTCCCATATTACTGAGATCGCCTTGACGTTTAGCAGACGGCCCCAAATAATTTTGTACAAAATGATTTGCCAAGCATCTCAAATTTATTAGCGTAGCATTTGAACCAGAATACTTTCTATTACTTTGGCATTATTGTACTTTATTTGGTTTGCAGAGTGCTGTTGCATTGTACATTTTTTTTGCCTTTCTGCTTTAAGCCATGGCAACGTGCACCTGCGCACTGGATGTGCTGACTGACCCCCAATTTTTCGTCACAGAATTGCTGTCACATGTAGCAATGATTTGTACTACTTACTGGTTAAGCTTTGATTCTGTAACATTTCCCGATGTAGACTCAAGCTTGATGGTGATGTATCCACTATGTGGTTCAGCATTTAATGTGATGAATTCCAAGAAATAATGAAATACTGAAAGAAAAATAAATTCCCCATCATTGACCTAGCCAACATGCAATAGAATCTAGACCTGGGAATTAAGACGATGGCAGTGGCCATGGTTGGTCTTTAAAGAAATATTTTCTGGTCTAAAAGGACTCCCTATACCAACTTGTCTCCCTAAAGACTAACTTTATGCAAGCTCCAGAATCACCTCTACTGAGATGCAGCCACTCTTCGGCACCTTGTATAAACATAGCCCTAAAAATGTCAAGCGAACGGGATTAGCTGTAGTACAAAGCAAAATGACTGCTCCTATGTGAGGCTAGTTTCAGACTAGAACTTGCCTTATCTTTATGTATTCCGGCATTACTGGAAGCTTAAACATCGCTGTCCAGCAGTGGTTTTCTTCTGGCCGATTATCGCATATTTGCTGGATTGTGAATGGATCTCCGCTGGTCCTCATTACAGTTAATGGGGCTTGAAGGCTTCGGGCAATGCCGGAATGACGTGAGATTCGTCAAGCGCTAGTAGGAGACTAGCCTTACGTAGGAGCAGTCATTTTGCTTTGTACTACAGCTAATCCTAGTCACTTAATGTTTTTAGGGCTATGTTTATATGAGGCGTTGAACAGCCTACCGGATCCTAAATGCTGGTGTGAAACTAGCCTAATCAAAAGGATATATTGAGCTTGCATGAGAGCTATGGTCCCTTTATGATGATGACTGGGGAAGAAGGAAGGGGGGGGTCTTATTGGACGAACCCCCAGTAATCAAATCTACAGATAGCCAAACATTGTCCAAGAACACCATTTTGCTCATCCTGATGTGTACGTTATTTTCTTCTGGTGCTAAGAGGAGGGGAGGGGTAGTTGTGCAACTGACAGGACTGGTAGTAGTTCACGGTGGCTGTCCAAACTCCAACATTTCCTGGGGCCGTACAGTGAATGGAGAGTGCATCTTTTCTTCCCTAGGGTCACACTTTTAGGGGCTCTTGACTGGTGTTTTCTGGGGAGCCCTTGATTTTAGGTGGATGGGTGCAAGGCAGGAGGGCAGAGGTAGGTAGGGCCCAGCAGATTAATGCAATGACCACATCCGTTTGGTTGCAATAAATAGCTCTATTGACTTAATAGATAATGGGAGTTGCAGTACATATAGCAGCAATAGGCACAGTTCTGAGATGTATTACAGAGTAGAATCTTCCCAATAGCTGTGCATCAGCAGTAACAATGCTGGTAGTAGTCTTCCTTGAGTCTCACTGTAAGTTCACTTTGCAATATTCCCAAATAAGCACAGGAATGCAATTCCATTCTTAACTCTTTCTACAATTCCCAAGCTGTGAGGTGGAGATCTTAGATCCAGGTGGCCAGTCTATCTCAAAGTGTGGCGGACGCCAAAGCAATATTCCACAAGATAGAGTAGACTGCCCGACATACCGATAAAAAGTACCCATAGTACTGCCAGGTGGTTGAATCAGACTGCATGCATTTTATTAGAGGTTGCTGGCCCTTTACATGATGAATGCATTATTTTATTTTTTTGCCTTTCCATTACTTTCCATTCTGTGAAACCTATAATATATATTTCCACAATGAAGACTGAGGGGGAATTTAGTATAGAATTTGTTTCTAAAACAGTAAGCATGAGCACGAGTCATTGCAGGTTGGTCTCCCCCGGGCTTTCGGACAGTGCTTTGAGGAAATTCAGACACTTGCACAGAAATCAGTTACTTCCCTCCTTATCTTAGTCACGTATTACTCCCTTCCATCAGCCCCTTGTCCTCCTGTCTATAGGCTGGAAAGGAGGCAGAGGAAGGACAGAAAGGCAAATCATACACATGAAATATCTGACCCAATCTATCTCTCCCAATCCTCCCATACACATGCATGCTGTCAATCAAATGAAGTGTGCATGTGTTGTGAATGGAGAGAGGGGAAGAAGCTCATGTCCGACTCCTCTGGCACCTCGTATAAACATGGCACCCAAGAACAATAACATCGGGCAATTGAAATCCAACTGCACAACCTTATCTCCTTTGACAACTGCCACTGGAGGAGAGGCAGGAGGCCCCCATACGATGGTTGGGGGTCCCGCCAAAATTGGCGGGTTTGAAAGACATTTTTCTAATGTGCCATCTTAATACATTGTTGCTGGATAAGACTACACAGGTTTTTTTTGTAGTCTGTAACCATGAGGACATTTTGGCCTGTATAAGAACTGAAGACACAAAACGGCTTAATTCTTTTAAAAAATTAAAGCTATTTAAAAGTTTATTTTTTATTTTAGAGGAGATGGAGAAAGCTTCAAGATTCTACAAATCCTTAAGTGGCGCTCAATGAAAAGAAAAGTCTATAATATAGCGTCTGTTTGTTTATCTTCTTTGAGCATATCTAGAGCTAGAAAAAGGGTTTACTTTTTTTTTTTTTTATAAAAGGGCTTAGTGGGTTTAAAAAAATAAAGCAAAAAATAAAATAACTAAAACATTATTCATCTAAGTAGTACCCCACTGTAACCATTTTTCTTACTGTATCCCCACTGGTGCACAAGAATTGCCAAGAGATGCCTGCTCAGCCAATCACTGTGGTCACTGATTGGCTGAGCAGACATCCCCTCCCACATCCTGTGTGTTGAACTGGGACCAGAAAGTGGAGACCAGCGGTCATCCAGTAAGCATTTGATCAGCAGTGGTGGTGGGGGGGGGGGGATAGGTGAGGTGAGTAATGCTTCTTCAAATTTTTAAGCTATTCTACCTTATATGTAAAAAATGTAATCACTAGGGACATCCCATTTAATATAACTATTCCCTGTTCATGCATTTTTTTTTTTTTTTACCTAATTATGGACCCCACCATAATAACCATTTTAAGCAGGGAGTAAATATCGTTTTACGTGTTCAATGTCTCCCATTGAATTCCTTTATATAAATTACAATGCTCCCCTTGCCGTGACTTACTATCCATTCACTGAATGACTACTGGAGTTCCCATGCACTTGTACATCTACAAGCCTAGTTCTGTGCTTTCTGCAATTATATTTGTATGTTTACTGCATTTTCTCTAAATCAAGGTCATGTTGTTCACTTGTTCTCTTTGTTATCAGAGAGATGCGGGCTTAGCCTGTCCCTGGAGTGGCGGGGATAATTCTGTTTTGTGCGCCCCTGCAGCACAGAAAAGATGAAAGATCACTGCACAACCAAGAGAACAAAAGCGGCTCTGACCACACAACAGTATTTAAATAGGTCCCTCTGTGAAAAGAAATCCGTGTCTGAAGAGCAGGGATCAGCCCCAACTCTGCTACAACAAAGAATTAGGCCAAAGCGGAAGACAAAACGTGTACCCTGAGCAGCCCTTCTTCCCAGCATTATTATTCACGGCTCACAATGCTCAGTCTAAAGCAATTAGTGTTCCAAGCAAATGTCGTCAACTTCCCCGAGCCACTATTATCTCAGTCTGACAGCTTTTATTTTATGCAAATTCAATTTCACTCACTGCAAAATGGTTTCTTCGAAGCCGTGTCAAAATAAGCTTTCGTCACTGGAGGATTCTTCGCCACCAGATAATCTTTCCACTTATCAGCATAAAAACCTGTAACAAATACGCAAACAAAGCCATTAGCTGCGCAGTGGATGGCAGTCTGCTTCAAGCATATTGTATGGTCAGCAACTATACAAAACAACTAAATTCAGCTGTGGTCAGTAGAAAAAAAAATATTTTTACTTTTTTTTTTTAGGGCTTATGCCTTTTTATTCTCAGCCTGCAGTCACCACTAGAGGGAGCTAAAAGGAGCATACTGCAGACTATTAGTCATTGAACTCAATAAGGCAGTATGCACTGAGCTCCCATGCTCCCACTAGTGGTAGCTGCAAGCAGCCAACATGTTATAAATCTATGTCAACGTAGGGATTTTGGGGCCCTGGATCAGAAAAAAAAAATGCCAACATGCCGTGCCAGCGCTGCCTCCTCTTCACAGTTTACCTTCTCGCCGTCACCTCTGCAGCGGTGAGCAAGTGTAATTACACCTAACCGTCCCATTCATTTCAGTGGGACGGATCGTTCCCATATACTTGTATAGGAGCGATCCGTCCCATTGAAATGAATGGGACGGTTAGATGTAATTACACCTGCTCACCGCTGTAGAGGCAATGGCGAGAAGTTAAACAGTGAAGAGGAGCGCCTCCTCTTCAAACAGCTGATCGGCGGGGGTGCCGGGTGTCGGACCCCCGCCGATCTGATATTGATGACCTATCCTAAGGATAGGTCATCAATATTAAAAGCCCAGAGAACTCCTTTAACCCCTTAAGGACACGGCCATATTTCACCTTAAGGACCAGGCCATTTTTTTGGAAATCTGACAAGTGTCACTTTATGTGGTTATAAAACTTTAAAACGCTTTGACTTATCCAGGGCATTATGAGATTGTTTTTTCGTCACGTATTGTACTTCATGACACTGGTCAAAAAAAAAAATCATTTTTATTTATAAAAAAAATACCAAACTTACCAAAAGTTTGGAAAAATTTGCTAATTTCCAAGTTTCAATTTCTCTACTTCTATAATACATGGTAATAGGTACCTACAAAAATAGTTATTACTTTACATTCCCCATATGTCTACTTCATGTTTGGATCATTTTGGGAATGACATTTTATTTTTTGGGGATGTTACAAGGAATAGAAGTTTAGAAGCAAATCTTGAAATTTTTAAGAAATTTTCAAAAACTCACTTTTTAAAAGGACCAGTTCAGGTCTGAAGTCACTTTGTGAGGCTTACATAATAGAAACCACCCAAAAATGACCACATTCTAAAAACTATACTCCTCAAGGTATTCAAAACAGATTTTACAAACATTGTTAACCCTTTAGGTGTTCCACAAGAACACTTTTTTGGCAGATTTTCCATTTTAATAAATTTTTTTCCAGTTACAAAGCAAGGGTTAACAGCCAAACAAAACTCAATATTTATGGCCCTGATTCTGTAGTTTACAGAAACACCCCATATGTGGTCGTAAACTGCTGTACGGGCACACGGCAGGGCGCAGAAGGAAAGGAATGCCATACTTTTTTGGGAAGGCAGATTTTGCTGGACTGTTTTTTTTAAATCATGTCCCATTTGAAGCCCCCCTGATGCACCCCTAGAGTAGAAACTCCAAAAAAGTGACCCCATTTTAGAAACTACAGGATAGGGTGGCAGTTTTGTTGGTACTATTTTAGGGTACATATGATTTTTGGTTGCTCTATATTACACTTTTTGTGAGGCAAGATAACAAGAAATAGCTTTTTTGGCACGTTTTTATTTTTTGTTATTTACAACATTCATCATGTGGTATTTTTATAGAGCAGGTTGTCACGGATGCGACAATACAAAATATGACAACTTTTTTTGGTCGTTTGTTTCAGTTTTACATAACAAAGCATTTATTTTTATTTTTTTATGATTCTTTAGTGTCTCCACATTCTAAAAGCCATAGTTTTATTAATTTTTTGGGAGACTGTCTTGTGTAGAGGCTCATTTTTTGGGGGGATGAGATGACGGTTTGGCACTATTTTGGGGTGCGTATTGCTTTTTGACCGCTTGCTGTTGTACTTTTAGTGATGTAAGGTGACAAAAAAAAGTTTATTTAGCACAGTTTTTATTTACGGACGCGGCGATACATAATGTGTCTACTTTTTTTTTTTTTTTTTTTACAATTTTTTTTTTACTTTATTTGGGGGAAATTACGTTTAGTCTTTTTTTAAACTTGAAACTTTAAATTTTTTGGGGGGTGGGGGGAAACCTAATTTTTTCAACTTTTTTGGAAAGTTTTTTTGTATTGGAATGCATTGGCTGCATTGTGTGTATTACTCATACAGCTTCCTGCCTGTAAGATCCAGGGGGCTGGATCTCACAGGCTCTTCACCAGAAGGCAGCGCCGATGCCTAAGGAAGGCATTGTGCTGCCTTCCATGCCATTGGGTCCCCATTACAGCCGCATGGGGACCCGATGGCACCGCCGACCGACCTCCGCAACGACCCGTAAATGCCGCAAACCGCAGGTCTGAATTGACACAGGTCACAGGACCCCCCCGCACAATGTCGCAGGGTGCCTGCTGATTGATTTCAGCAGGCACCCAGTTCCGATCACCGCCCGCCGCAAGGCGGTGATCGGAACTACACATGACGTACTGGTACGTCATGTGTCCTTAAGTACCATGACATCAAATGTTCCCAAGAGGTTAAAGAACGTGCCCCAGCATTTTGCTGAGGAGATCTGTCACTAGTTTGTGTTGCCATTAGTCAGGACACCATAAAACTGGTGACAGATTCTCTTTAGGACATTACAGACTCACAGAATTTTGGACCTAAAAATGATCTAAAAAGATAAAAGCAAAGGTTCAAATGGGCTTGTTACAAAATCCAAACATTAGAAAACCCATTTATGTGATTTATGCGCAACATCAAAATTCATTCATCAATTATCCATCATATCAGGTGTGTGTATATAAAGAAGAATACGAATAATTCACTGTACCTAAAACTGGGCAGCTGAGCGGTGCAAACTCCTGGCAATCCACACATTTTCCAATTCTATAATCTCTGTAATTTTCACAGGGAAATGTCAAAACGCTACAGGACTCAGTCAAGGATGATATGTACAGAAACACGGAGCGCTGGTGGTCACACTTGAAATATTCAGAACCTGCACAAAACAGAAGTTTAGTCAGAGGTAGAGTAAAACTCAAGTTAGATTTTTTTTTTTATCTTAGTATATAAAAATTCGTATTTTTTTTTTCAGATAGGCAGGAGGAAGTGGGGGTGGCTGGCCAAGCAGGGGTGCACCACCAGGTAGGGGAAAGAGGGGGGCAGCCGAAGGGCGATATGCTGAAGGGAAGGGGTTAGGTTAAGAAATTTGAGATTGGGGAGGGGGGGGGGGGCGCTGTTTCAGTTTTCGCCTCAGGCAGCAGAAAGGCTAGATGCACCCCTGTGGCCAAAGACAGGTCAAACGAGGTCCCCAGCTTTGCCACACAGGACCAAAAGGGACATATACTGGTATTCTACTTCACAGCCTCTCGGAACCCCCTTTATTTGTTATTACTACTGTTTATCTGGAGAGGGGAGCCCTGCACAGGGTCAAGACACATAATACCAAAGGGATGGGACCAACCATTGCTAGCTCATCATTCATTCGCATGGGCTGACATTACGGCCTGTAACCATGACATGGGTTTATTCGAAATATTAAAGGAATGTTAAACAAATATACACAAAAATAAAAATGTCCCAGCATTTTCGCCTTTAATCTTATTTTGGCTCCTCCAATTGGTAGAGTTAAAGGCACGCGGGGGATCAACAGCTCCTGTTCTCGCTATTGCAGTGATTCCCAGTGCACATTGCAACTCTTCTCTGCGGATTCCCTTGTTCTGCACAGTCCACCAGACAACTGTGTTAATCCAAGGTAAGGCAGGTCACCTCCAAGTAGAACGTATATGCGGGGCAGGGGTGCACCTAGCCTTTCTGCTGCCTAAGGCGAAAACTGAAACAGCGCCCCCCCCCCCCCATGCCAATTTCTTAACCTAACCCCCTCCCTTCAGCCCATGGCCCTTCGGCTGCCCCCCTTCTTGCCCCTTCCTGGTGCTGCCTGAGGCCTCATTGGTGGTGCACCCCTATGCAGAGTGTGCCCCGGGCAGTGATACCGCTAGCTCACTGACAGCACTTTCTGTGACGTCATTGCTAGACCTACGGCTACGGCCACAGGATCCTACATCTTTCGGAAAAAGCACTTTCCTGTGTGGTTCCAAAAACTGCTATTTATGTATCCATACGCTTCTCACCTAACCTTGGACCATCCTTCTTTACCAAGTGCGAAAAAGTCATGATGATCATAGTTGGGATGTTTCATCTCTCCATAAATAAATCTTATTTAGATTGAGGTTCTTCAAACCCAAATATCTCCACTTCACAATTCATTCCCATTGGGGCCAAGGAATTTAGGTTAAAAATCCATGTCTCTGCTTTAGACATGATTTGAATAAAATCCCCTCCTCTCTGATTTTTGTTCCCGTTTCTAATCCACACACTGAACTCTTCATATTGACCTTTATGGTTTCCTTGCTTGGATGGTGGACGGCCTTCCGATTCACTTTCAATATTCTATACATGCTTCAGTAATCTTTTTGAATAGGGCCTTTTAGTTCTTCCAATGTATATTTTATTGCAGGGGACAGGCTAATGCATACATTTACCCCTTTGTCTGACATGTAATATGTTATTCAATGCTCTTCGTGTATGCACCTTCTATACCACTAATCTCTATTTGTCTTTTATTTTCGGTGTATTGCACACTCCTACACCCCCTTCGTTTCTTCTTTTACGGGACGGAAAAACATCCTGTTTGACAGCCGTTTTGATCTTCCCTTTTCCTGATTATTCCGGGATTCTATTTATTTTTCTTGTTTTTATTTCTCTCAATAAAAACAATGGGGCATATCCTACGTTCATTTTTTCTTAATATAACTTTATAATAGACAACATACAGTTTTTATGCTGCAGAGCTTCAAATCTCCACACATTATAAAACTGTGGCTGCCTGCATGCACCACTAGAAGTATATATTGTATGCATTTACCCAATTATAAAACAGTAGGCAGTAATATCAGAAGCCCCCACTAGTGGTGGATGCAAACAACCCAGATTTTATTATTTCAATGGTCACTGGATTAGAGTACAATTTTGCTTAAATCTATAGTACAGGTAAATATAATAAACTTTGTAATATATCTTATCAGAAAAAAATGCCTTGCTCTTGAGTTTATCAGCTATCCCACCACCACTAATTTTGACAACTAACTTTCTTTCTGAAATTTGAGAGATATCAGTTTTGTGAGATGACAGACTGCCTGTTCACTGAAGAATCAGATTACATAGAAGTCTATGTAGAAAGGAGAAGAAAAGAGAAAATACAGAGATAAACAGGGAGACAGTCACAAGACAGGAATGATTCAACAGCTAATAGTGAGTTTTATATCTTTCCCTAAGTACTTTATTCACATCTATACTGCCCAGTACTTCTAATTAATACCATATATGCTGCTTCTGAGTGATTCTGCATGCGTGAGAGAGAGTTAGGAAGCATAATCTGCTGTCTCCATGTATAGTCCATTATGAGACATCATTACGTCTCGTCTCCACCCACCAGCTCAGAGACTACTGAGAATTAGAGATACAGCATGTAAAGTTTAAAACTACTAAAAATGACATATACCATACGAGTCATATAAAAATCGCCAGATATAGCACCTTAACTCGTGTATGCACATATGGAGGCTTATTCTGAAAAGTTTTTCGAAAAGTTTAGGTGTGCTTTAACTCTAGGTCTATGCATGGGATTTGGAGCTCCGTATTAGGCTACATTCACACAACCGTATGAATGAGTCTGCATCTGTTCTGCAATTTTGTGGAACAGGTGCGGACCCATTAATTTCTATGGGGCTGCAAAAGATGCGGACGGCACACCGTGTGGTGTCCCCATCTATAGTCCCTGCAAAAAAATAAATAATAGAACACGTCCTATTTTTGTCCGCAATGGTGTACAAGAATAGGCATTTTATATGATAGCGGCGGCATGTGCAGTCCGCAAGTTGTGGAAGGCACGTGGGCTAGTATCCGTGCCATGTGAATGTAGCCTTAGAGGAACAAAACTGTGACCAAAATAAAGTTATTTTAAGAAATTAATCAGCATAGAGCTCTGGACCTACAATGACATGATGCTAAAATTTGAGAGTGCTGGAAGCAAATGGATTTACCTGACAATATGGTTTTTGGACAACCCGGCTGATCAGTTCCTCCATTGGGGTAGAAATCAATATGTCCTAAATTTTCCCGATAGCCTAGACCTGTAAATGAGATAAACCATGTTTAAAGTAAAAATATGACCTAGATTGTGATTTCATTTGAAAGAGTGCAGAAGGGTCCAACAAGGGACATTATTCTTAGTGTCTATGCGCCAGCTATACAGATGAACCTTATAATGAATTATGAACCAGATCATCAATAACGAGTGACCAGTCACTCTTTAAATTGATATAGTCTAGCAATATGCAGCAACTTGCAATGAACAGAATTAGTTTGTTGACAAAGTGAATTAAATGTTAGGGTCGTACTCTCTAGGGCTACTTTCACACTAGCGTTTTTACTGGATCCGGCAGGGTTCAGCAAAAACACTTCCATTACTGATAATACAACCATCTGCGTCCGTTATGAACGGATTCGGTTATATTATCTTTAACATAGCGAAGACGGATCCGTCATGAACTCAATTGAAAGTCAATAGAGGACAGATCTGTTTTCTATTGTGTCAGAGAAAACGGATCCGTCCCTATTGACTTGCACTGTGGGAAGGACGTCTTGCTCCGCATCCCAGGACAGAAAGCAAACCGCAGCATGCTGCAGTTCTCTCTCCGGTATGAGAACGGAATGCATTTTGGAGCGCTCCGTTCTGTTCAGTTACATTTTGTCCCTATTGACAATGAATGGGGACAAAACAGAAGCGTTTTTTTCCGGTATTGAGACCCTATGACGGATCTCAATACTGAAAAATATTAACACTAGTGTGAACGTAGCCTAACTTTTGCAAAACTGCGACTCTCAGCATGCCCCACAGGGGGTCCACGCATGTTGTAAAGAGAGCCACAGATTGGACATTTTAAAACATTCACATAAGTATCTTTTATATTTTATATATCTGTTTGTGCGTTTAGGAAAATATGCAGCTAGAGAAAACGTAAGTAAAGTGAGCACGGTCAATAAATTAAATTGTAATCGACTCATTGACTCCTATTTAGAGTTGAGCGGACACCTGGATGTTCGGGTTCGAGAAGTTCGGCCGAACTTCCCGGAAATGTTCGGGTTCGGGATCCGAACCCGATCCGAACTTTGTCCCGAACCCCATTGAAGTCAATGGGGACCCGAACTTTTCGGCACTAAAAAGGCTGTAAAACAGTCCAGGAAAGGGCTAGAGGGCTGCAAAAGACAGCAACATGTAGGTAAATCCCCTGCAAACAAATGTGGATAGGGAAATGAATTAAAATAAAATAAATAAAAATTAACGAATATCAATTGGAGAGAGGTCCCATAGCAGAGAATCTGGCTTCACGTCACCCACCACTGGAACAGTCCATTCTCAGATATTTAGGCCCCGGCACCCAGGCAGAGGAGAGAGGTCCCGTAACAGAGAATCTGGCTTCATGTCAGCAGAGAATCAGTCTGCATGTCATAGCAGAGAATCAGGCTTCACGTCAGCCACCACTGCAACAGTCCATTGGCATATATTTAGGCCCAGCACACAGGCAGAGGAGAGGTTCATTCAACTTTGGGTAGCCTCGCAATATAATGGTAAAATGAAAATAAAAATAGGATTGAATGAGGAAGTGCCCTGGAGTACAATAATATATGGTTAAGGGGAGGTAGTTAATGTCTAATCTGCACAAGGGATGGACAGGTCCTGTGGGATCCATGCCTGGTTCATTTTTATGAACGTCAGCTTGTCCACATTGGCTGTAGGGCAGGCAGGCCAGCACCTCCAAGGCATAAAAGGTTAGCTCTGGCCACGTGGACAATTTAGAGACCCAGAAGTTGAATGGGGCCGAACCATCAGTCAGTACGTGGAGGGGTGTGCACACGTACTGTTCCACCATGTTAGTGAAATGTTGCCTCCTGCTAACACGTTGCGTATCAGGTGGTGGTGCAGTTAGCTGTGGCGTATTGACAAAACTTTTCCACATCTCTGTCATGTTAACCCTGCCCTCAGAGGAGCTGGCCGTGACACAGCTGCCTTGGCGACCTCTTGCTCCTCCTCTGCCTTGGGCTTCCACTTGTTCCCCTGTGACATTTGGGAATGCTCTCAGTAGCGCGTCTACCAACGTGCGCTTGTACTCGCGCATCTTCCTATCACGCTCCAGTGCAGGAAGTAAGGTGGGCACATTGTCTTTGTACCGTGGATCCAGCAGGGTGGCAACCCAGTAGTCCGCACACGTTAAAATGTGGGCAACTCTGCTGTCGTTGCGCAGGCACTGCAGCATGTAGTCGCTCATGTGTGCCAGGCTGCCCAGGGGTAAGGACAAGCTGTCCTCTGTGGGAGGCGTATCGTCATGCCTTTCCCCCCAGCCACGCACCAGTGATGGGCCCTAGCTGCATTGGGTGCCACCTCGCTGTGACCATGCTTCATCCTCATCCAGTAGTGGGCCCTGGCTGGCCACATTTGTACCTGGCCTCTGCTGTTGCAAAAAACCTCCCTCTGAGTCACTTCGAAGAGACTGGCCTGAAAGTGCTAAAAATGACTCCTCCTCCTCCTCCTCTAGAAGTGGTATTGTAACGCTGATAACGGTGTCATCGCCACTGGCCATGTTGGTGGAGTACTCGAAACAGCGCAACAGGGCACACAGGTCTCGCATGGAGGCCCAGTCATTGGTGGTGAAGTGGTGCTGTTCCGCAGTGCGACTGACCCGTGCGTGCTGCAGCTGAAACTCCACTATGGCCTGCTGCTGCTCGCACAGTCTGTCCAGCATGTGCAAGGTGGAGTTCCACCTGGTGGGCACGTCGCATATGAGGTGGTGAGCGGGAAGGCCAAAGTTACGCTGTAGCGCAGACAGGCGAGCAGCGGCAGGACGTGAACGCCGGAAGCGCGAACAGACGGCCCACACTTTATGCAGCAGCTCTGACATGTCGGGGTAGTTGTGAATGAACTTCTGCACCACCAAATTCAGCACATGCGCTAGGCAAGGGATGTGCGTCAAACCGGCTAGTCCCAGAGCTGCAACGAGATTTCGCCCATTATCGCACACCACCAGGCCGGGCTTGAGGCTCACCGGCAGCAACCACTCGTCGGTCTGTTGTTCTATACCACGCCACAACTCCTGTGCGGTGTGGGGCCTGTCCCCCAAACATATGAGTTTCAGAATGGCCTGCTGACGTTTACCCCGGGCTGTGCTGAAGTTGGTGGTGAAGGTGTGTGGCTGACTGGATGAGCAGGTGGAAGAAGAGGAGGAGGAAGCCGAGAAGGAGGAGGTGGCAACAGGAGGCAAAGAATGTTGCCCTGCGATCCTTGGCAGCGGAAGGACGTGCGCCAAACAGCTCTCCGCCTGGGGCCCAGCTGCCACTACATTTACCCAGTGTGCAGTTAGGGAGATATAGCGTCCCTGGCCGTGCTTACTGGTCCACGTATCTGTGGTTAGGTGGACCTTGCTACAGATGGCGTTGCGCAGTGCACACTTGATTTTATCAGATACTTGGTTGTGCAGGGAAGGCACGGCTCTCTTGGAGAAGTAGTGGCGGCTGGGAACAACATACTGTGGGACAGCAAGCGACATGAGCTGTTTGAAGCTGTCTGTGTCCACCAGCCTAAATGACAGCATTTCATAGGCCAGTAGTTTAGAAATACTGGCATTCAGGGCCAGGGATCGAGGGTGGCTAGGTGGGAATTTACACTTTCTCTCAAATGTTTGTGAGATGGAGAGCTGAACGCTGCCGTGTGACATGGTTGAGATGCTTGGTGACGGAGGTGGTGGTGTTGGTGGTACATCCCGTTTGCTGGGTGGCAGGTGCCAACGTTCCTCCAGAGGCGGAGGAAGAGGCCGAGGCGGCAGCAGCAGAAGAGGCCGAGGCGGCAGCAGCAAAAGAGGCCGAGGCGGCAGCAGCAGAAGAGGCCGAGGCGGCAGCAGCAGAAGAGGCCGAGGCGGCAGCAGCAGAAGAGGCCGAGGCGGCAGCAGCAGAAGAGGCCGAGGCGGCAGCAGCAGAAGAGGCCGAGGCGGCAGCAGCAGAAGAGGTAGCAGGGGGAGCCTGAGTGACTTCCTTGGTTTTAAGGTGTTTACTCCACTGCAGTTCATGCTTTGCATGCAGGTGCCTGGTCATGCAGGTTGTGCTAAGGTTCAGAACGTTAATGCCTCGCTTCAGGCTCTGATGGCACAGCGTGCAAACCACTCGGGTCTTGTCGTCAGCACATTGTTTGAAGAAGTGCCATGCCAGGGAACTCCTTGAAGCTGCCTTTGGGGTGCTCGGTCCCAGATGGCGGCGGTCAGTAGCAGGCGGAGTCTCTTGGCGGTGGGTGTTCTGCTTTTGCCCACTGCTCCCTCTTTTGCTACGCTGTTGGCTCGGTCTCACCACTGCCTTTTCCTCCGAACTGTGAAAGTCAGTGGCACGACCTTCATTCCATGTGGGGTCTAGGACCTCATCGTCCCCTGCATCGTCTTCCACCCAGTCTTCCTCCCTGACCTCCTGTTCAGTCTGCACACTGCAGAAAGACGCAGCAGTTGGCACCTGTGTTTCGTCATCACCAGAGACGTGCTGAGGTGGTATTCCCATGTCCTCATCATCAGGAAACATAAGTGGTTATGCGTCAGTGCATTCTATGTCTTCCACCGCTGGGGAAGGGCTAGGTGGATGCCCTTGGGAAACCCTGCCAGCGGAGTCTTCAAACAGCACAAGAGACTGCTGCATAACTTGAGGCTCAGACAGTTTCCCTGGTATGCATGGGGGTGATGTGACAGACTGATGGGCTTGGTTTTCAGGCGCCATCTGTGCGCTTTCTGCAGAAGACTGGGTGGGAGATAACGTGAACGTGCTGGATCCACTGTCGGCCACCCAATTGACTAATGCCTGTACCTGCTCAGGCCTTACCATCCTTAGAACGGCATTGGGCCCCACCATATATCGCTGTAAATTCTGGCGGCTACTGGGACCTGAGGTAGTTGGTACACTAGGACGTGTGGATGTGGCAGAACGGCCACGTCCTCTCCCAGCACCAGAGGGTCCACTAACACCACCACGACCATGTCCACGTCCGCGTCCCTTACTAGATGTTTTCCTCATTGTTATAGTTCACCACAACAACAAAAATATTATTTGGCCCAATGTATTGTATTCAAATTCAGGCCTTTTTTTACAGGCACCTAACACTATCTGGCTATCTATTTAGGTACCGTATTACACTAATACAGGCACAGCAGTAACCACAGATTTAGCTGAATATAAATTTGAGGCCTAGTATTTAGGCGCTGGGTGACAGGTATAGGTTTACTGACAGAATTCGACTTGGAAATGCACAGTAGCGTGTGTGTGTGAAGTTATTCAGAATGACCCTATGTGCACCTTGAATCTTATATACCTTTTTAGGGATAGATTTAAAATAGCTCTGATACAGCAGAAACCACTAAATTAGGAAATTGCTAAATTGGGAATTGTATTTCAACCCAGAACAAAAACTGTGCTTTGACGGACACTAAATAACTTGACCAGCCACAACAGTACAGCAGTAATGACAGATTTAGCTGCATATAAACTTGAGGCCTAGTATTTAGGCGCTGGGTGACAGGTATACGTTTACTGACAGAATTAGACTGGGATATGGCCAAAAAATAACCACACTATAACCACACGATTGTTAAAAGCACTTGGTGTGACAGCTTGACCAACCACACTACTGAGGGTTAAATGCACTTGGTGACAGGCTCAGCTTGCCCCTGATGTAGTATATGGCCAAAAAATAAACAGACTATTGCTGGTTAAATGCACTTGGTGTGACAGCTTCACCCTGATGTAGGATTTAGCCAAAAAACAACCACACCATTGAGGGTTAAATGCACTTGGTGGCAGCTTGTGCTGGCACACCACAAGACACAAAATGTCCGCCGATCACCCCAGAAAAAAGTGACTGAAAAACGCTCTGGGCAGCCTAAAAACAGTGAGCAATTCAATAGCAGCAGTTCAATCATCCACAGCTGCAGATCGATCTCTGAATGAAGTCCTTTGGAGGAGTTAATCACTGCCTAATCTCGCCCTAACGTCGCGGCTGCAACCTCTCCCTATGCTGATCAGAGCGACGTGCGGCGCTACGTGACTCCAGCTTAAATAGAGGCTGGGTCACATGGTGCTCTGGCCAATCACAGCCATGCCAATAGTAGGCATGGCTGTGACGGCCTCTTGGGGCAAGTAGTATGACGCTTGTTGATTGGCTGCTTTGCAGCCTTTCAAAAAGCGCCAAGAAAGCGACGAACACCGAAAATGTTCGGGTCCGTGTCATGGACACCCCAAAATTCGGTACGAACCCGAACTATACAGTTCGGGTTCGCTCATCCCTACTCCTATTCGCTTGAATTTCTTCAGAGACCATCTCTGTCTTATCTAAGCATTTTATTCCAGAAATTATAGGTTGTATATCTTTCCCTCCCAGTAATGGGGAGACAGCACAGAAAATACAAAAATGATATATTGCTTGCAAAGCTAGTGACTAATTTTTCAATTACTTTGGAAAAATCACTTGACTGGCTTCACTAGATGTTTTGTGTCTATTTTATGAAAGCAGTAACGATATAGTAGATGAATGGGTTAATGATAGATTTCCCAAATTAGCAGTAAGTTAATTCACAAAGTGATATAAAACATATAAAATGGCAGCATTTCTGAAGTAATCCTGGCGCAAGCGGCCGCAATGACATCACCAGGACCTCCTGTGCTGACTTTCATGCAATGACGTGATCACATGAGACCTGGCACAGGAGGTGACCGTGAGGTTATCGAGACCTCCTGCGCATTCTATTGCTTCATAGGCTTCAGGCCTGAGGTCTATGAGGCTTAACGGCAGCCAAAGGCTCCAATACCCTGCCGTAAACTGCACCCCCCCAGTCCTCAGTCCGCCTGAGGCCAAATGCTCATCTCACCTCATGGCAGATGTGGCCCTGCTGAGAGTCCTTGGTTGGAGAACAATTTTTCTTAGGGAAGGCACAGACTATGCATGAAGAGTATCATATGCCAGTCAATACTCCTCTGGGTTTCTAGGAAAAATATCTGAAAATAAGCACATCTTACATTCTGGCATCAGATAGGCTTACCTCATTTAATTATCTTTCCCAGAAACCCAGGGGGGCATGCCTGGCATACAATCTCTCTCAATAGAGAAAAGTCCTGCGTTGCTTGAGAGTGGTTACAAAGAGCATCTCTAGCTCTGTATTACATGGACAGTCTGCTGATTGTAATGAAAATTGTTTAAAGTATAACTGTAATTTTTTTTTTGGGGGGGGGGGGGGAGAAGTATTGGATTGCGGTGATTAATATCTCCTTGGTGGCCCTATTTAAACTTTTCACTGTGTATTCAATTACCCCTTAATTCCACCGTTTAGTTCCCTGTACTGCCTACTTTTACCTGTACTTAAAATCAGGTTGCTAGGCAGGTCCGTCTATGTGTTGAAGGATGGAGGACGCTGCGTGCAAGGTCAGATTACAGACAGCCAGGGACTGTAAGTAAATGATTACAGCCAGGTCCTCCCCAGCAGCTGATAACAGTGCCTGGACTGTATGCACTTCTCCCTGTCCCTGCGCTTGGCAGACGCTCCCTCACTCAGCAGAGCTGGAGAAGTAGAGTTGAAGCAGCACAGACCAGGGAAGGGAGATCTGCCGTCTGCTCAGTGTATAAATGAAAGCAACATGTGGTAAGAGGACCCCTTTGTGCTGCAGGAGATTAACCCTTTAGGGGGGAGGGCTCTGGTTACTGACACTTTTGGGGGGCTATTGTTACTGGCTAGTGAGGGCAGGTGGGATTAGCCTCAGGGTGAGGGCAGTGGCGGCCATCTTAACTGAATAGTGAAATTGCAGTTTTATGCAGACTGGTTGCTAAGGGCTGAATCTTATTAAATATGGGGCAAGTCAGTCTAATAGTAACTGATTCTGGAATATGTTAATAGTAACTACATAGACCCTAATTTCAATTTTCATATAAGTGTGACAGTTATCCTTTAATGCTTACTTTTACCTGTGGTGGTGCTGCAGGGAACTGAACCCTTACTGCCAGGTTTCACCACAGATAGTAAATGACCCATGGGACTCCCAACAAGGTCATACTTTGTAATGTGCTTATTCTCAAGAGACAAGTAAGGATTGTCCAAAGCAAAGAACCCCTTCAATTAGTGTTGAGCAAAGTGAAGCATTCAAAGCAGAATTTGGTCAGAAGTTTAGAAAAACTTCCACTCTTACGCTGGGTTCACACCTGAGCGTTTTACAGCGCGTTCCTACGCACTGTAAAACGCACAACAGGCAAGAACCAATGCTTCTCTATGGGAATGGTTCTCACCTGGGCGTTTTACAGCTTGTACGATCGCGCTGTAAAACGCCCGACGCAGGTCTTTATGATAGGAGCTTAGGCCAGTACCAATAAGATGGAAGCCTTTATTATTCCACTGCCTGCGTGACAAGCAATTCAATCCAGTCTGCACCCCTTGGGGGGGGGGGGCAGGTCTTTATGATTACCATCATCATCTTTTGCTGGCTTTACTTCTTCCAAATCATCAAAGTCTCCATGTCCTAGGAAAGTCAGCAAGGTTCAGAGAGAGGAGGAGCTGGATGATCCTGATGACATATGCTCATCAATATTAGATGATGTGGAAAACAAGGAAAAGCAGATGGCAGAAGAAGGGCAGGAGAGAGCTGGGGTTGGAGATGTGGGTACAGCCCATGTTTAAAGATGCATTAAAGGTGCCACGCGGCCATTAACAATGAAGATCGACTACACAGTGCGGTCTTCATTATTAAATAAAAAGCAGCTGCGAGCTAATTGGCTGTGCAATTCTTCACCACAGCTTGGCCCAAACCGCCCCCAGCATGGCCGCTCCGTGTGGCCGTACCCTAAGGCAGAGTGGCCTGGGTATACCTGATTTATAGCAATTTGTGACAAATTAATTTAGAACTAATCAAATTTCTTGGTAAACTTTTACAAAGCTGCCAAATGGAATTTTTCTAAACTTCGCTCATCTCTATCTTCAGTATATACTAGTAGTCTAGATAGACAGCTGAAATATTTTAAAGTATACATTTACCATCAATGTCAGAATGAACGACATCTACGAACTTTGCATCAGTATAATGCAATCTTTCTTCAGGCGGTTTCCCATTGAACAAAGGTCCAGCAGGATCCAGTCCTACAACCCAAGGAAGAAGAATGAGAAGGTTCAGTAAAATGGTACTGCAAATAAAGTACCACAAAACAACATCATAAAAATAAATTAGTGTAAAGATGGACCGTGGCTACATCAGGAGAGACTGGGGATGAAGGGTGGTTGACCAATTAAGTCCATGGAATATTTCAAACTTCTGCGGAGAATTCAATTACTAATTTGGACTAAATTATTTGAGAATTTATCATTCAGAGCTCAGGTTACTTCCATGCTCCTAGTGTAAAAGGGAAGAAACATTGTTTTAGCAGCTAAGTGTTAAAAGGAACATTAGTGGGCTCATTAGCAGACCTACATTACAATTATGTATTCATGTCTGCAAGCTAAAAGATAGTAGGTGACAGGACAGAAAAACAAAGAATCACCTGTAATTCGGCCAATTGAACCATTGTACATTTTCCCAACAATCCCGGAAATGTGCGCCCCAAGGCTGACTCCTATCATGTAGATGGAGTCCAGTGATCCCCCTTGGCTCTGTAAAAAATATAGACAGTAAAGCATTAATAGAAATGTTACTTTAAATCATTTATTGTCACTGTGACAGATCCATCGCATGGACACCAGAGGCAGTTTGTGGACACTATTGGCTTAAAATGAGTCCGTTGGGTTGCAGGACTAATTTTCCTGTTGAAAATTATGGAATCTGTGTTAGAGGCTCCTCCCGAGCATTTTATTTCTCACATGAAATCATGTTGAAGCGTTAGACACAGTGACGCAGCTATGCACTTTATTTGGTGACCTTTGAACATACAAGATGATTCATCTGGTTTTCATACGGTGACCCAGTATTACACACATACGTCACATAACCAAGAGAACCTGCTTGTGACTCATTATAAATTCCTCCATAAATAGTACAATTAATAACTTTTATTTTACACTGTGTTATATGTCTGCGATATAGCATGGGTTGTGAAAAATAGAAAGGGAGGGACAGAGAAGGGAAGAGAGAGAATGACGAGGCTCTGACGATTTTCAGAGAAACCAAATTCTTCAGTTTCTTATCCCTACTTGCAAAGAGGTATCTCCCAAGAAAGAGAACCATCTCACCAGCACCACCTATTTTGCGTATTTGTTTCCCATGGAGCATTGCCAATAAATCTCCATACCCTGGAGTACTTCCAGTAAGTCTCTATACAGGACTGGATTCTTTAAGGAGATTCAGCACCCAGCCTAAGCCTCTTCAAGGCATCGCACTGAGCCAGGCAGAATCCTACTCTATACTGATGAGGGGCAAGCACCCCGAAACAGCTGTCTATGGCTCCATATCTGGCTTGGCTATGATTCCTTGTCAAATCCCAAGACTTAGGCCTCATGCACACGACAGTTTTTTTTCACGGTCCGCAAAAACGGGGTCCGTGGGTCCGTGATCCGTGACCGTTTTTTCGTCCGTGGGTCTTCCTCGATTTTTGGAGGATCCACGGACATGAAAAAAATTTCGTTTTGGTGTCCGCCTGGCCGTGCGGAGCCAAACGGATCCGTCCTGAATTACAATGCAAGTCAATGGTGACGGATCTGTTTGACGTTGACACAATATGGTGCAATTGCAAACGGATCCGTCCCCATTGACTTTCAATGTAAAGTCAGGAGTCCCTTTACTTTCACACTTGCGTTCATATAATGCAGACGGTGGCTCCGTTCAGAGCGGATCCGTCTGCATTATATTGTTAAAACATTTCTAAGTGTGAAAGTAGCCTCAGACGGATCCGTCCAGACTTTACATTGAAAGTCAATGGGGGACGGATCCGTTTGAAAATTGAGCCACAGTGTGTCATCTTCAAACGGATCCGTCCCCATTGACTTACATTGTAAGTCTGGACGGATCCGCTTGCCTCCGCACGGCCAGGCGGACACCCGAACATAACTTGAAGCGTCCCCATCACCATGGGAACGCCTCTATGTTAGAATATACTGTCGGATATGAGCTACATCGTGAAACTCATTTCCGACAGTATATTCTAACACAGAGGCGTTCCCATGGTGATGGGGACGCTTCAGGTTAGAATATACTGAAAACCTGTGTACATGACTGCCCCCTGCTGCCTGGCAGCACCCGATCTTAGGGCCGTGATCAGCACAATTAACTCCTCAGGTGCCGCACCTGAAGGGGTTAATTGTACTATCATATCCCCCAGAGATCAGGGCTGCCAGGCAGCAGGGGGCAGACCCCCCCCCCTCCCCAGTTTGAATATCGTTGGTGGCACAGTGTGCGCCCACCATCGCCTCCCCCCCTCCCCTCCCTCTATTGTGATAATTCGTTGGTGGCACAGTGTGCACCCACCATCGCCCCCCCTCTCTCTATAGCAGTATAGCAACATTGGTGGCAGTGTGCGGCCTCCCATCTCCCCCCCCCCCCCGATCATTGGTGGCAGCGTAGTTCCGATCGGAGTCCCAGTTTAATCGCTGGGGCTCCGATCGGTAACCATGGCAACCAGAAAGCTACTGCAGCCCTGGTTGCCATGGTTACTTAGCAATAGTACAATTGTAGAAGATTCATACTTACCTGCTTGCTGCTGCGATGTCTGTGACCGGCCGGGAGCTCCTCCTACTGGTAAGTGACAGTTCTTTAGCAATGCGCCGCACAGACCTGTCACTTACCAGTAGGTGGAGCTCCCGGCCGGACACAGACATCGCAGCAGCAAGCAGGTAACTATGAATCTTCTACTATTGTACTATTGCTAAGTAACCATGGCAACCAGGGCTGCAGTAGCGTCCTGGTTGCCATGGTTACCGATCGGAGCCCCAGCGATTAAACTGGGACTCCGATCGGAACCACGCTGCCACCAATGATCGGGGGGGGGGGGGAGATGGGAGGCCGCACACTGCCACCAATGTTGTTACTGCTATAGAGAGAGGGGGGCCGATGGTGGGCGCACACTGTGCCATCAACGATTTATTACAATAGAGGGAGGGAGGGGGGGCGATGGTGGGCGCACACTGTGCCACCAACGATTTCTAACAATAGAGGGAGGAAGGGGGGGCCCGATGGGGGGTGCACACTGTGCCACCAACGATATTCAAACTGGGGAGGGGGGGGGGGGTCTGCCCCCTGCTGCCTGGCAGCCCTGATCTCTTACAGGGGAATATGATAGTACAATTAACCCCTTTAGGTGCCGCACCTGAAGGGGTTAATTGTGCTATCATATCCCCCTGTAAGAGATCGGGTGCTGCCAGGCAGCAGTCTTGGACAAAGTTTGTAGTGTATTCTAACTAGAAGCGTCCCCATCACCATGGGAACGCTTCTGTGTTAGAATATACTGTCGGAAATGAGTTTTCACAAAGTGAAAACTTAGATCAGAAAAAGCTTTTATGCAGACGGATCTTCGGATCCGTCTGTATGAAAGCAACCTACGGCCACGGATCACGGACACTGATGCCAATCTTGTGTGCATCCGTGTTCTTTCACGGACCCATTGACTTGAATGGGGCCGTGAACCGTTGTCCGTCCAAAAAATAGGACAGGTCATATTTTTTTGACGGACAGGATACACGGATCACGGCCTCGACTGCAAAACGGTGCATTTTCCGATTTTTCCACGGACTCATTGAAAGTCAATGGGTTCGCGAAAAAAAACGGAAAACGGCACAACGGCCACGGATGCACACAACGGTCGTGTGCATGAGGCCTTATTGGAAAAGTCAGATCTTGACTCATAGGGGCTCACTTCCAATAGGTAGCTCTGGTGAGATGGTTCTCTGGAGTTATTCTGATTGCCTGGTTGGAGTCGGGAAGGAATTTTTGTTTCCCTAAAGCGAGGAAAATTGACTTCTACATCACGGGGGTCTTTTTGCCTTCCTCTGGACCAACTTGCAGGATAACAGGCTGATCTGGATGGACAGATGTCTTTTTTCAGCCTTATTATTATGTTACTATCGCTTAGCATATTCATTTCCCCTGGAGCATTTCCAATAAGTCTCCATACCATGGAGTACTTCCAGTAAGTCGCCATACAGGACTGGTCTCTAAGGAGATTTCACACCCTGCCTAAGCCGATCCCTATTTTATCAGTCTTTCCATTCTGGTTTTTGGTAGGTGATCAATGTGTGATTGGTGGGGTTGGACTCTTAGGACCCCCTATCGATTAGCAGTGACAGATCAGAGGGTACAGTGGCAACAGGCATGGTGCCATGTCAATACAAGTGAATAGGGCTAAGTTGCAAACCACCCCACAGATGACACATCGACTGGCTATCCTAAGATCAGGCTATCAATGTGATTTCTTGGAAAGCCCCTTTAAATGCACATTAAATATACTAAATATTGAATTATTGAAGAAAAACTTGCTTTACTTAAACTATGTTTTGTTTTTGTTTTTTCAACTAAGCTTCATTGAAGAAATAGAAATACTGCTACATGAACCCTAATAAGCCATGAGATGGAATAGCTTGGCTCTAGTCCCTGCATTTTTATAACACGAATACAGTAGAATTCACAATTAGCTTTCAGTAGAAATAGAAAAAAAGAGACAGTTTTGTAAATCTCATCCTGCGTCCACACCAGTGCTGTGGAATATATTGGTGACATAGAAGCAACAAAAAATAAATCATTTTTAGGGCTCATTCACACGGCTGTTGCCCGGCTGTGCCCGTATTGTGGACCGCAATATGCGGTCACCGGCTGTGCCCGTATTGAGGACCGCAATATGCGGTCACTGGCCACGTGCTCACCGCACTGGAGACCGCAAATTGCCGATCAGCGGCTGTGTGCACGAGCCCTTATCCAGAGGTTTGGAGATGCCTCTATATAAAATCATAAGCTTGTGCACCTCTACGGAAGCCCTATTTAGGTTCCATACAAAACTCAGCTGTAATACCGCCATATGCATGATCCTGATGTACACTGATACCAGCAAAGACTCCAGTTGTAGGAAGTGACAAAGTTTTTCAAAACCAGTATACTGAAAGCTAAAAATATCTGGCGGAAGAAGAATGACAGCATAGTGTGAGCAGACAGCGCAAAACTCCAACAGCAGCATGTGGAAACTGCTGTGAACAACTCACTAGTCATGGCCTATTGCATAACATGAGAGCGAGAGACGCCATAGAGAGTCACATTCCTAACAGTTGAAAACAAGAAGATGCAAGACTGATGGAAACTCACACTACATTGATCACTGAGGACTGGACTAAATAATATATCAGAGCACAATCTGATGAAACCTGTGAGGTCATACAGGGATTAGGAAAACAGTGTTTACTAGATATTATTATAGAGGGATGCTCCTGAGCTCCCCCTAGTGGTGCCTGCAGGCAGAATGTTCTGTGAGCTCAGTGTCAGAAAATCAGAGCCTTTACCACCATGAAGATATAATAAGAATAATGCTAGCACAGAATTTTTAAAGGGAACCTGTCACAGGGATTTTCTGTATAGAGCTGAGGACATGGGTTGCTAGATGGCCACTAGCACATCCGCAATACCCAGTCCCCATAGCTCTGTGTGCTTTTATTGTGTAAAAAAAAACGATTTTATACATATGCAAATTAACCTGAGATGAGTCCTGTATGTGAGATGAGTCAGGGACAGGACTCATCTCAGGTTAATTTGCATATGTATCAAATCAGGTTTTTTACACAATAAAAGCACACAGAGCTATGGGGACTGGATATTGCGGATGTGCTAGCGGCCATCTAGCAACCCATGTCCTCAGCTCTATACACAAAATCCTGGTGACAGGTTCCCTTTAAGCTCAAAAGGGGCTATGCATGAATGGGAGGTCCGGTTTGACATCATTGCAGCAAATCAATGGCCGCAGGGGTAAGCAGCTTCCTTTGGTCACATGACTCAAAGAGGGCACGGCCAGTGATTGGCTGCAGTGATATCAAACCGCATGTTGACATCGAGGGAGCCCGGTGGAGCACTGCAGACCTGGAGGAGAAGGAGCGGGGAGCCAGCGCTGAGAAGCAGGTAAGTAGATAAGTAGTCTTCCCCTTTACACTTTAAAGTCTTTACAAGTCATTTCTTGTCCTAAGGTGTAAATACTCTTCTAAGGTAACTCCATACGTGCCAACATTTCAATTGATAAAATCAAGGCATAAATACCCGCCCTGGAAACACCCCATTTTCGACATGGAACAGGGCGAGTTTTCCAGGACTGTCCCTGAAAGTACCAGCAAATTCGGAACAGTTGGCAACTATGGGTAACTCCACATGGGGCGTTTTATAATACCAGCAATGTGCAAGTGGTTTAAGAAATCGTGCCCATTTCCTGGAAAAAAAAAAAAAAAAGTCTGCTGTATGTCAATTTATGTTGAGGATATCCAGTGCGGATTTAACCCTTTGCAATACATAGAGTGAAAGCCCAGGCTTCTAGTTGCCACCAGGAGGCTAGTGGAAGGAGTCTAGCCTGCCTGAGGATATTGAGCCTGAGTTAGCTCAGAAGATTTACCCCAGGAGAAGGGTTTGCCCCCTGGGAGAAACCTGCAGTTCCCACAGAGAAAAGAGCAGAGCAGAAGAGGATTCCAGCCAGACAAGCAAGCTGAAGGGCAGAAGTATTATTAACCTAAAGCAAGGGATATATACCTGAGGAAGTTTGCTACCAAGGATAAAGCCAGCATTAGGGCATACGGGCCTTGGGATTGAGACAGCCAGGAGTTCTGAGGAATAGTGCACACGATTTCTAAGGAAGAGTGCAGCCTGGTCTGTAAGTGTTTTTACCCTCGGAGTATCTTGCAAAGAACAGTGTACCTGCCATTATTGTGTAAGCCTGCTTATAACTGCTGCTGCAAAGTGGAACTGAACTCAAACTGTATAAAGTTGAACTGTTTCCAGTAAAGAAAGTTTGGTTCACCACAACACCGTGTTCCTCACTTATTACTACTATAAATCGGTGTGCCACCGTTACAGGCACTGGCGTCACGAACCTTAAAGGGACCTTGCCCCCGGCACATTAAACATCTGCAACATCCAGGGCACCTCACCCAACATCCGGCCTGGTCCCTAAATACAGAGAGTGCCCCAGAGGACCCCTGTGTCAGCCTCTCCATCACTGCTGTACGCCTGCCCAGGGTCTCCCTACAAACTGTGAGTAACCCTTGTTTGCCCATTAACCGTTACCTCACATCGCAATACCCTGCAGGGCGGCGTACCGCACACACGGTAAGGTCATCATGGTTATGGTGTGCAGTCTCTTACCAACATTTCATCAATGAGGCTTTTCAATATGTCTGCCACTTCCCTGGTTTTCGCGGCAGCATTGTGATAGATCAGTGTGGTGGCACCTCGGTTCCAGTCAACTAGGATTATATTGAAATCATCGACGGCGAGCAGTTTCTGAACAAGTTCATCTAACCAGACAGGAGGAGACCCAGTCGGCCTGTATCCATGGGTGATAAAAATGGTCTTCCTTGACACATCCAGATACCTAAAAGCCGTGGCATTCTCCTTGTTAAGATCCGATGAGCAGTTTGCATTGTCTCTGGTGTATAATAACAATTGCACGTGAAGATCCGTTCCGACTATGGCATCTTGTAAATTCAGGTCTGTGAATTTATGGCATGTTTCTTCAGAATCTAGAAAGTGAAGGTTGAAAACGTTAAAAAGGCTATAAGTATAGAGCAGCTCTATGCATGCTTGTAATCTCCTTATATACTGTTAGCTCTCAGGCCCTGGTATCTCACACTTCAGTGCTACCCCTCAACAGTGCAAGATCTCTAGAAAGCATGTCCTGCTGTGGTGCATTGTAGAGGTCTAATGCAGATTTAAAGGATGTCTATCAGCAGGATGCATGGTAGGGTTGATCTTGCTGGTTAAAAAAATAGATAAATAAAACAAAACATTTCTTAACCCAATCTGTTGCTGACTTGCGTGCTTAAAAAAAATAAAAATACAAATTAGGCCTTAAGAGTTTTCCAAGACTTTAATATTGATGACCTACACCCAGGACCCCGCTGATCAGCTGTTTCAGAAGGCACCAGTGCTCCTGTGAACGTTGCGGCCCTCTCAATGCTTACCAAGCACATACCAAGCCGTACATTGTATTGCAGCTGTTCTTGGTATCACAGCTCAGCCCCATTCACTTAAATGGCCGAGTTTCGCCTAGGCCATGTGACTGATGAACGTGTAGTCAATGGCCTAGGAAAAGCTGAGAGAAGGATGTGGCGCTACTGTGAATGCCGGTGCCTTCTCGAACAGCCGATTAGTGGGGGCCCCAGGTGTCGGACCCTCACCGATCAGATACTGATCACCTATCCAGAGGATAGGTCATCAGTATGAAAGTCTCGGAAAACCCCTTTAAGTGCAACAAGGGTGGGCACTAACAATTAAGTACAGCATAGCTCCTCCTCTCCGATTCCCTGGATACTTTGCCCTCCAATTGATTGACATCACAGGTGTTCAGGTGGAGAAGAGAATGTCTAGGGAAGCAGAGAGGAGGACCTAAGGTGCACAGAGCTAATAAGCCCCAGCATCGATGCATTTAAAGAGTACCCAACCTTTCCGCAAACTCTCCATTAATCAATAGTACAGCATCTGTACAAGAGGAATAACACTATATCTGGCCACTAAATCACTTATATCTGGCATTTTTTAATCAGTTTTTCTCAGAAAATCTAGTTTCCAGATCTCTCACTAGCTACCATCCACTGTACACACAGAAGGTAGAGGAGAAGCTGCTTCCTAAGCTTCTCTTACTCAATCAAAAGTATGCCCCAGGATCGTGAAGGACATTACAGAGAGGAACTGGAGTCTGACCTGTACTGGTTGTGAATTTAGCCATTGTGCTGAGATAAAAAAATCTCTTTGTAGCTGTGCAGTATCTTTAGTGTCTCTCTTTGAGTCCCATCTCACTCATCAGAATCAGCTTTATTCGCCAAACACGACACAATCGATCATGCCCGGAATCGGGTTAGGCACAGGTACAGGCATAGTACTAGTGGTTGACAAGAGGCGGTGGGGAACACGGGGGGGGGGGGGGGGTAAGGTTCTGCGATGGGCACAGCAGGTGCGAGGGATTATGAGCGGGTGATGGGGCGTGGTGAGTTCAGCAGTCTGACGGCAGTTGGGAAGAAAGTGTTCAGCCTCCTCGATGTCCTTGCAGGGATGGCCTGATACCTGCGCCGGACTTTAGACGTCTGAAGAGATGATGGCCCGGATGGGAGTGGTCATTGGATATTTTCAGACCCCTGGAGCGCAGTCTGTCGGAGAAGATAGAGTCAAGGGGTGGTAGTGGCCGTCGGGTAGTTCTCTCCGCCGAGCTGATGACCCCTTGTAGTTTGCGCTTGTCACTGGCTGATGAGCCGGCATACCAAGCCAGGAGAGACAAGCACAGGACCGACTCGATGGTGCAGGAGTAGAAGGACTTCAGTAGGTTCTGTGCTATGCCGAACTTCTTCAGTTGTCGAAGGAAGAAGAGCCTCTGGTGAGCCTTCTTTATGATGCTCCTGGCCACCGTCCTATTACTACACAAAAAACCTGTCCAAATCCCACAGCAGGACAAGTTACTTCACAACACTGAGCTGCCTCATCAGGGAATATGATCCTGAATATAGCCGGTAAGATCTTCAGCTGGATCTCTGTAGGAATGGAGTTCATGAGGAGACATGAAGTACAGAGAGCAGGATGTGGATGTGGCTAATGAGCAGCACCACTTGTATGCAGTCTCCATTAACACCGCCTGTCCTGTCCATTCTCTGTACTTAATGTCTCCTCATGAACTCCATTCCTACAGAGATTCATCTTATTACCTGTATTCAGGACCATAATCCCCAACAAGTAGGAGAGGAAGATGAGTCAGCTCTTTACTTCAGTGTTCTGAGGTAACCCATCCTGCTGTGTGATGAGGACAGGTTTTGTTTGTACTAATAGGACGGCGGACATTTTATTACCCCTAATGATTGCTCTCTAAACAAAACGAGCCATTATATCCAATGAAAGGTATTTGGGAATATAATTTATAATAAAGTAATATTTAAGTATTTTTATTTTCTTAATTCCAGGAGAACCCCTTTAATTAGAAGAAGTTATAATTTAGGAAATAAACAGGATGTTAAATTCCCTCTGACTGTTCTCCCTGGCATAGTCAACATTTATGGGAACCTCTGCTGTCTACAGCCAGTGAAGAAAGTTCTTCTGAAGTGGTGATCTCTATCACATCAGTATTTTTCCATGTAGAACAGGGTCTCAGACTCCAGCACCCAACACTGACGTAACCTATAGTTATGACTTGTATGGATCCTGTAGAACCTGTATATTCCTGACAAACACTGGGGACTGCCACTGGTCAGAAATAAAGCGATATAGTAAATTCTGAATGTCCACCAGAGCAGAATATTATGGCAGTGGTGTAGTGTGGGGGAAGCCAGACGTGCAGTTGCTCCAGGCACCAAATTGCAAGGTGGCACCTGGCACTGGTCAGCTGGGCTGACACTGTCAAACAGTGACCGTTTCCAGCAAAATAATGGCAGAGCAGAGAGCCATAGGCTCCCTGCTCCGCCGCTCACTCTTGCATTGCCACAGGCTGGTTTAGGCCCACGGTCTAGATGAGAGCTAGGAATGCATGCGCCAATGAGTCCTCAGGGCACATGCACCTGGCTCTCTTGTATGCCACAGGCCCAAACCAGCCTGGGGATTTGAGGCTTTGAATAGGATACGCATAGAAGGAGCATAGAGAGAAGGCAAGGGGGTGGGGGTCCTTTTTTGTTTAATAGGGGTGCAGAGGGGTCATTTTAGTGAGTGGGACTGGCCCAGTTGAAGCATAAATGGGAACTAATACTGGGGCTGGGGACATGAGGCCTAAATGAGAATTGCGACTATGGATACCTAAATGGGGATTTCTTCCGATAGGGGTTGGACCGTAAATGGGGATTATTACTAAGTGGGGCCTAAATGGAAATTATATTCATTGGTGCTGGATGGGCCCTAAAATGGTGATTATTACTTTTGGGCCTAAATGAGAGTTACAGACCATATTACCCAGACTGATCAAGGTTGGGTGTGGTTATTTAAAAAGGGACGAGTCCACAGGTTAGGGGTGTAATATTTGGCTTGCCTCGGGCATAGTCAACCCACGCTATGCCACTGTATTATGGTGCCATGTAGTAGTGTGTGGCATGTTAGATCTAATATCTGCACCTATTACAACACCCAGCATTGGCAGGATCAGATCATGTTCACTAATACCTGGTAGATACAGTAGAAAGGAGGGAAACGTATTTTTCATCGAAAGACAAATATCAGGTTATAAAAGTCACAAGATATTTGACATGTGCAATCCTCTAGATAACGCTGGTAGCCTGGTCCACAACACACCCAGGCAGATTATAAAGGACGCCTCAGACATGGAATTAAAAGGGAATACATTTAAATGGAATCATGTATAAAATAATGAGTGTAGCCATGTCATCTTAACCAGGGGCACGTGGACTGGCACCATAGGTTGATAATAGGGGTGAGTGAATAAATTCGCATAAAACTTCGTTAGAATACTGTACGGAGCTCCCACTCCGTACAGTATTATTAGAATGTACTGGCTTCGATGAGCCTAAGTTATTACTTTGCGAAGTCTCGCCAGACTTCGGGTAATCACTTCAAAAATTAATTTCTACGGTAAAAAACCTCTAACAGGGATATATAAAATGCTTGCAACATTTTCAAGAACACAAGTGTCAGGAATGTACTGCAGCACATGGTCCTGTAAACAGCTGAGGGTTTGTTACAATGTACAAGTGCAGACAATTCTCTGTGGCCTAAACATACTCATAGCTCTTAACTACTCTGAGACATTGTAACATGCTGCAACTGTGAAAGCAGAACTGAATATGTATATTGTATTCAACTATACAAGCGTACAGGGCCTGTCATTTCATTTAAAAAAAAAAATCAAGAAAGTCAATGTACATGTATTATGCAGGTTACAACATTTCTCCATGGCCAGCAGTTAAGATGATATGTTATGGCGAAAAAACAACCTTTGCTGGCAATGACATCAAAATGACAATTCTGTTAATTACATCATTATGTATAATATATGTAATGCAGAAATATTAACATCTCCCATTTACTGACAGCAAGAAGAGATACTGAAATTGATGAAGAATTAAAACAGTAAAGTCAAGTTTAATATTTATAGCAGTTTTTTTTACAATGAGGTTTGCAGGCTTTAATACTATGATGCATTGTGTTAGTTTTTTGCAGTGCCCCAGAGGACAACTTCAAAGGGTTAATTACTGCTAAAAGGGTTAATTTAACGTTACCAAGTTAAATGGTGTGATTTGTTGTTAAAGCACTTATTTAGTTGTGTATAACTAATAGCAATGTATGGGCAATATATAGTTAACATTGGCAGACCTGGTTAGGTTACCAGGGTAATGGCTTTGCCCACCTAATGGTTAGTTAGTTAGTTAGTTAGTTAGTAGTTAGTTCATTGCCTCCGAAACCTACTTTGAGATGGACTAGCCATCAGTATCTAGATCTGCATCCCTCAGCCTGGGAATTGAAGAAAGAGTTAGGGCTCATTTACGCGGCCATTGTTCGACCGTACCATGCATTGTGGGCCCCACAATTTGCAGTCCCCAATGCACAGGCACCATCTGTGCGGCTGCTGCGATGGATCCAGACCCAATCAACTTGTATGGGTCCGTGATTTGTCCGCAACACAACTGAGGTGTGGAGGCACAAAGAAGAACCCCACAGAAGCACTCCGTAGTGCTTCCGTGGGGTTTCTTTCCATTCCGCACCGACCTTCTGGATTGTAGACCCATTCAAGCGAATCGGTCCACATCCATGATGCGGGGTGCACATGGCCGGTGCCCACATATTTGCGAGACGGAATAAGTACAAGGCCAATGAACGGCCATGTGCATGAGCCTTTAACAAGAATAGAATATTATGTCTGTGGTTATTTGGAGAGACTGCAACGTGGCCTTAGGAGGAAAGTCGGGGAGCACTTCTGTTATCATCATTGTTACTTCGCATTCATTTCTAGGAAAACAAGAGACTCTTCCCTAAGGCAGCACATGCACAGACTTGGTATGACACAGAAACATGTTTTTAAATTTATTTATAGTTGGGGGCAGTGACGTCACCAACACTAGGAACCAGGGGCATCTGCATCAGGTCTTTTGCCCTTTACTTCATTGGGCAGGATCATATACAGATCTCATAGGTTACCATAGTAAAACTTAGGTGGCCATTATGGGGACACTGGAGTTGTCACTGGAGCTTTAAAGGTGTTCTACACGTGTTTCTTACTCATGATCTCTCCTTTCAGGTGCTGATGACCTCTCATCGGCAGGGATCCCAGGTGTTGGATCAGCTGGCATTGGTCAGCCCCATCCACTTCAATGAGGCTGAGCTGCGCCCTGGCCAGTGAAATTGTTGTGGCGTCACTGGTCTGCGAGAAGGCCCTCATGTCGGACCCCCACCGATCAGGTGCTGATGACCTATCCAAAAGGATAGATCATGAGTAAGAAACAAGTGTAGAACCCCTTTAAGGAACATTTGGGGTCATTTATTAAACTGGTGTAAAGTAGAACTGGCTTAGTTGCCCATAGCAACCAATCAGATTCCACCTTTAATTTTCCAAAGGAGTTGTAAAAAATTAAAAGATGGAATCTGATTGGTTGCTCTGGGCATCTAAGCCAGTTCTACTTTACACCAGTTTGATAAATGATCCCCATTGTAGCTGGAATAAGACATTGTGGTCGTCGAGAGGGCATTCTGTAGTCTCTGACCCTTTTGCCTCTCCGACCGTATAGCAGGAGAGAGCTAGGTCATACTGATCTTCTGACAATGCAAGAAAACTTCTGGACATTTCCAGGGTCCGAAAATAACTGAGAACAAACCATTGGTTCACATGCAACAATCTTCCCCTCTATATGGAAACAAGCGATCGCCAGTGTGATCATTCATCCCCATACAGATTTGTCGTTTTTCGGCTTACACAGGCGATGTGCTGCCAAGAAACAATTTTAGGTGCCGCATGAAATATAGGATTATACTATTGTCTTTTTATCTTGATCATATTTAACCTGCTAGTTGATATATTCCTTGTAATTCAATAAAAAGACTTTAAAAAGAAAGAAATATAAGATGACCTAACAAGTAATTTGTCAGGTGCTGAGCAGCACCTTCACACGGGCCAATTATGGGGAATACATACAAAAATCATTCCTTCCTCCAGGTATAGATAGATAGATAGACAAAGGGTTCTACGTTTTGGGGATTTTTGCGTTTCGGTGTCATTTTTCTTTGTAAATACTTTGGGTTGAATTACCAAAACTGGTGTAAAGTAGAACTGGTTTAGTTGCCCATAGCAACCAATTAGATTCCACCTTTCAATCTCCAAAAGGTGCGGTGAAAAATTAAAGGTGGAATCTGATTGGTTCCTATAGGCAACTAAGCCAGTTCTACTTTACACCATTTTTGATAAATTTCCCCACAGCAATATAATAGAAAATGTACAGATAATAGAACAAAACATATAATAAATAACAATACAGCGGAATGAAAAAGAATTCCTTGCAGGGATTTGGATGAATGCAGGTTAATCTCTCAGTAAACCCATGACTAAACTTGTTCTGCAGTTGTGCCCCAGCCCCATGGCCGAGGTGCCGATGCCAGTACTGATAAGGTAGGTTACACCGAATACAACACACTCCAGTACAAACACAGTACATGATCACGCCCTGCCGAGAGGTGGAAAGTACAAAGCGAAAAAGTTATGTCAACAGAAATTCAATGGAATGCAAATACCCCCCCCCCCCCATCCCTTTACTATACACACCCTGCATTCTCAACTACATTTACTGTACCATCACATAAAGAAGAGCGATCACAACATGTCTGCTTCTCCTCCTATGCAATAAAAATCGCAAGCCTGTTTGCAAAAATATATGCTTGATAGATAATTCATAGGTAACAGTAGGCCAGCAGGAAAATGATGGGCAATTCTACTAGACAACCGAGAGACCTTATAATTGCCCAGGTTGTGACATGGTAACGGGACCCAGTCTAAGGGCCAGTTCACACTGAGTTTTTTGGTGCTGATTTTGGAGCGTTTCCAAAAAAATGCCTCAAAACAGCCTCCCATTCATTTCTTGTTTTTTTTCCCCACCTAAAAAAAAAAAAAAAAAAAAAAAAAGCAGTACAACCATTGGTTAAAAAAATAAAATAAAAAAAGTCAAAACAGTACGAAAAAAAATGCACTGGAAAACAAAAACAAACAAGTGGACCCCGCGCTGATTTTTTCAGCGTGCTTTTAAAATCCATCATGTGAACATCCCCTAAGGATTTATGCACAGGGAAGAGCTGGGGCAAATGGAGTCCCGATTGCGTAGTCGTAGTCATCCCACGTGCCCGTCTTTCTGTGTTTTGTTCTTGGAGTCTCAGACAACACGAGGTTGTTTTCTGGTGGTTGTGGTGGGGATATCATCCCTAGTTTCCAGTGAAAGGGTGCGGACTATATTCACCGATGCCCAAGGGATACTGTAATTTGCATAACTTTCTATGACGCCCAGTTGCAGTGGCAGTCAGGTGTGTGCAATAATCGTCCAGATTATAGGGAACTACCGTTCCTGCGAAGGTTTGTTCCTGATAATTTGGCCACATAAATGTGTCGGCGATCGCCTGATGAACGAGCAAAATGATCGTTCATTGGGTGATCCTGTCGTTCGTGCAAGCAAATCAATAATTGTTTCTGGGCAGCATATCGCATCTAAACCGTCATCTGCTGACCCAAAAACAATTAGGGTCCATTTACACAACAGTATTTTTACCTTTCCAGATAAACGTTCCTTTTTTTTGCGGATCAGTTTTTCAGTACAACCTTCCGTTTTGTTTACTAAAGTGCTTCCTAATCCGTTCCGCATTTCCGTTATTCCGTTTTTTTCCCATCCATTTTCCTGTCAACAGATCCACAAACTCGTATGACATTCGCATGGTTTTGTGCATGTCATCCGCATTTATGCGGATCCATTGACTTGAATGGACAACGGACAGAAAGTAGGACAAGCTTAATTTTTTTTCAGGATCCGCATACTCGAAAATAGGAAAACGGAACGGATTCCGTGATTTGGACAGCACTATGATTGGTGTCCGCATTTTTGCAGAGGCAATTAATTAATGGATCCGAAAAAAAAAACGTTCCGATTTAAATCGGAACGGAAACGGAGTGTTATAACGGACGTGTGAATGGAGCCTTATTCTGTTTGAGGACGAGCGATCGCTATAGCTGTGAAGGAGATCGCTGCATGTAAGTGCAGCTTTCTCCTTCACTGAGCGAGCAGCCGACTGTCGGGAACAGTGCTGAGCAGAGGAGCGGATCGGAAGCACCTCAGTGGGATTTCAGTACGTGCCTCTGCACCGCCAAAAAATACAACATATTCTATTTTATTGCGTTGCGGAACGCAAATGGCGTGCACTCAGCCGGTACCTGTGCATTGTGGACCGCAGCACCTGCATGGGGTGCACACGCTCATGTGCATGAGCCCAAAGTCAACAAATTCAAACTGGGAAAGGTCCAACTCCGGGCACCCACACAATCAGCTGATTGAAGGAGCCATGGCACACCAGAAAACGAACTGCAAGCTCAGTCTACTCTAGTGAAAGGGACTGCGTTTACAGTACATTTCCCCGTGACTATACAGTATATTGCTGTGCTAGTTTTGGTGCACCATGGCTCCTATTTGCTGATCGGCCAGGGTGCTGGGAGTCACAACTATCAGTGATTGACAGCTCTCTCTGTATACACAGTCATAGCGGGAAGGCTATCAATCACTGATCGGACCGCCTCCTAGACTTCAAAGCCCAGAATGTGCAGGAATTTATATGAATAAATGACAAGTCCCACTGAATCTTTTTCCAAAAAAAACATGTACCAATCTGCTCAGCATCTGCTCTGTCACTTTCAAGTCAAGGGGTCCGCATCCACAAGCAGAGTGCACATGGCCGGTGCCCATGCAACGTGGACCGCAATTTGGATCCCTGCTAAAGAACTCATTTAGGCTAGTTTCACACCAGTGCTGTGAATTCCAGCAGGCTGTTCCGGCAGAGAACACGAATACGCGACATGGAAACTGCGGAGCACCACATGCCATTGATGTGATTTAGGTATGAATCCATCCTGGCAGATCAAGTATACCCATACATGCCGATTGTCTTCCCTGGCGCAGAGTGGATCTTCCAGCAAGATAATACAACATGTCACACAGCTAGAAATGTCTGTGTAGCTGGTCAGCTAAGACCTGTCCTAGGTTGCTAATATAGCTTGTATGTTTATACAGCTAGACTTGCCAATAACCTTAATACAGTTCCTATGTTTGTGTGTTAAAGACAAAAGCAGAGTTATTTACAGGGACATCATGTTTGGATGTCATAACTGTAATATGTTGTGTTCACAGAAGCAGAAACAACAGAAAACATAGATTTAAACTGTTGTTGCTGGGCAGGAGTCTAGACCAATCACAGCCAGCCTCACACACAGCAAGAGTTTTTACCAATCACAGCCAGCCTCACACCCAGCCTGTGTGGGAAATCCCCCTAGCAGGAGCTACTAGAATCATTACACCAGAGGAAAGAAACTTAACAGACATTCACTCCACTAAGAGCTGTGTTTTATGGAAGCAGAGAGGCCAAAATAGGTATGTAAAACAGTTCTATAATGTTCCTACTGTTAATATAGTGATTAGAACTGTATACTGAACCAGTTATATGTGTGTTTACTTACAGTTCCACCAATTGCAAACTACAAAGTTCACAATTCAAATTGCATACAACCAATCTGCAAATAGTTACTGCTAACTGCATACTGCAAATTGCGACCAAATTCAGCAAGTGAACTATTAGTTAGACCTCAGATATACCTCTTAGAGAGAGATCATAAAGTGTTAAATAACTTAAAGTGAGAGTACAGATACTCGAGAGAAATATATCCACCAGTTTATGTTGAATGACAATATTGAACAGTTGAACCACCATCTTATGCATACTGCAATTTTATGAATCTTTATGCAACACGTGTTTTGTACATGGACTATCTGCTGCGGAGGCGGCAGTGTTATATAGGAAGAAAAGTTGAAGTTAATAAAGAAGTTATATCAAGCATTTGGTGTGCTCTTTAACCCTACTGTTTCCATAGAACGGCGCTAGAGGAATTACAGAGTAAGGCCTCATGCACACGACCGTTCCGTTTTTTGCAGTCCGCAAAAAACAGAAGCTGCCCGTGTGCCTTCCGCAACTTGCGGAGCGGAACGGTTGGCCGTCAATATAAATGCCTATTCTTGTCCGCAAAGCGCGGACAAGAATAGGACATGTTATATTTTCTTAGCAGGGCCGCGGAACGGAGCAACGGATGCGGACAGCACACGGAGTGCTGTCCGCATCTTTTGCGGCCCCATTGAAGTAAATGGGTCCGCATCCCAGCTGCCAAAACAGCGGCTCGGATGCGGACCTAAACAACGGCCGTGTGCATGAGGCCTAACAGACAGTCTGATTAGACTAAAATGTTAGAGATCTCAAAATTCTTCTAATGCTACAGCGCAAAAGGCACTTTATAGTGCTGCGCCTGCCACAGTCCGACACTGGATGGAGAGCATGAACAAAAATTACAAGTACTACCCTGGCCCCCTAATTCCTCAGCCTTTAACCCAAATGAGCATCTTTGGGACCACCTTGATCCTTGTGTTCGCTCTATAGATCCTCCCCCACACACCCTCCAGTCAGCATGGCTCCAGATACCGGTGACAACCTACCAGGACCTTACTGAGTCACTCGCAGCCCGTCCAGCTGCTGTCGGTATTGCACACAGTGGTTACTCTGCATATTAGTTGGTTGGTGTTCATAAAATAGTGACTCAACTATGTATTTTTACTGCTGTGTTATGCGATTTCAAGCTAAAAATGGGAAAACTGTTAAAGAGATTCTGTCACCTCTTTTTACCCTATAGAGATGCGGACATGCACGGCTAGATCGCCGCTAGCATGTCCGCAATATACCTGTCCCATATCATTGTGTGGTTTTATTGAGTGTAGCTTTTATATATATATATATGTAAATCAGCCTGGTAAGGAGCCTAAGGGGCTGCACTAACCGTTCTGGAGCCCAGCCACGTCCCCCTGTGAAGGAGACCAGCACCGCCTGTATCCAGGAATCTCCTCCTTGCTCAGAAAGTCAGATCGCCGTAATCTCGCGATGCGCAGATGCTACACTCAATAAAACCACACAATGATATGGGACAGGTATATTGCGGACATGCTAGCGGCGATCTAGCCGTGCATGTCCGCATCTCTATAGGGTAAAAAGAGGTGACAGAATCCCTTTAAGTTATCATGCCCTACTGAGCAGGAGAAAGGCTGGACCTGCACCCTCCATACCTCCCAACTTTGTAAATGAACAAACAGGGACACAAAAATTGTTCTCGCACTAGGCCACGCCTCTAACGCCGTCCAAAACACAACTATACACCTAATCCCACCCAGTCCCCTAAATGCCCCACATAGTAATTATTTCCCCTTCATGCTACCGCACAATATTTATGCCCACATTATGCCTCCTTCACAGAATTATGCCCAGCTGTGCCCCCAGTAATATGTCCACCAAAGGGAACTTAAAGTGGCCCTGTAAAAAATACTTAAAGCGGCCCCATTTTGTAGTTGGATCCAAATTGATGGAAGGCAGGGCCAGCAATACCATAGTGTGGCAAATTATACCACCTCAACATAGCCAAATACCACAGTACATTACAAAATACATTCCCAAAAACTCCCACTGGCTGGCCACGAGTAGGGCCCAGGAGGCCCCCTGGGCATTGGCCCATCGGGGAATTTCCCTGTAAGGTCTATGGCCAATGCGCCCCTGATGCCCACCAGTAATATGCCCACATTGTGCCCCCCAGTAATATGCCCACATTGTGCCCCTCACAGAAAGTTAAAAGAAACTAACCACCACATACTTACTGTATCTTCTTCCTAGCAGCAGAAGGAGGAGATTGACTGCTCTAGTCTGTGAAGGAGGCAGAGCCGAGGCTGACGGCCGGCCGGTACTGATGAGGTGTCCCGAGGGTAGGTCATCAGTTAGAAAATCTTAGAAAACCCCTTTGATCCTGTCTCAAGTTTAGACAAGACAGCTAGAAGGAATGCCAAAAGTATCACAGACATGGGACTTGTCCTACTGACTACAATGTATGAGCGTTCAGTCCGTGTGCTGTCCGTTCTGCACTTGGACATCATGCAGATGTGATCACTTGTGTGAATAGAGGCTTACCCCAGTTCAAGCCTGGCTTACTGTACCCCATTACTTTGTGCCAAATAACGACACCCGTCTTTTTCACAATTCTGTTGCATTTGGATTAGTAAATCCCCATTGTAAGTTATAGATTGCATAACTTATGGTCCGTAGTAGCGGAATCCACAACGGAATTCTTAGGCTACTTTCACACTAGCGTTTTTTGCGGATCTGTCACCGCAAAAACGCTCAATTACAATAATACAACCGCATGCATCCATCATGAGCGGATCCGGTTGTATTATGTCTTCTATAGCCATGACGGATCCATCATGAACTCCATTGAAAGTCAACGGGGGACGGATCAGTTTTCTATTGTGTCAGAGAAAACGGATCTGTCCCCATTGACTTATATTGTGTGTTAGGACGGATCTGTGTCGCTCCGCATTCCAGGACGGACAGAAAAACGCTGCAGGCAGCGTTTTGTTGTCCGCCTCCAGAGCGGAATGGTGACTGATCAGAGGCAAACTGATGCATTCAGAGCGGATACTTTTCCATTCAGAATGCATTAGGGCAAAACTGATCCGTTTTGGACCGCTTGTGAGAGCCCTTGACAGATCTCGCAAACGGAAAGCAAAAATGCTAGTGTGAAAGTAGACTTTTAGATAACCCGAACCTTGTACCCCAAACTTGAAAACACAAGTTCGCTCATCCCTAGCCTCTTCTCCAAAAAGGGGTTAATGTATCAAGATGCAACTTTTTCGACTACGATTTAAAAAATAAATAAAAATACAGTGAGTACTACAGAACACAATAGGGGTCATTTATGAACATTTTGACGCCAGTTTTTGGCGTAAAAATTTCACATGACCCCTTTTTGCAACTTTTTAAAAAAGCCATTTGGCAATATTTTGTCACATGGGCGTTTATGCATTCAACACATAGGAGTGTAGATGATGTGGCGGGGGCTGGAACTTTGGCCCCCACAAATTTACCAACATTTACCTGGAAACAGGTGCAAATGTTGGGGAAAAACTACTTCAGCCAGGGGTTGGTGTCGTTTTGCCGCCAGGCACACAGACTGCTGAAGCTGCGCCTAATTTAGGATTAAGTGCACACCTCATCATTAGGGATGAGCGAACTTGTGTTTTCGAGTTCGGCGTACAGGTTCGGGTTATCCAAGAATTCTTGTTATGGATTCCGCTACCACGGACCATAACGGAATTCTTATATAACCCGAACCCAAACCCGTATGCCGAACATAAAAACACAAGTTCGCTCATCCCCACATCTTCCGCCAGCACAAAAGGGAAGCAAAAGACCGGCATAAAAAGCCAGTCTTTGTAAACAACTCCCATTATTCTGCACCGCAATATGTGAACACACAAGAAAAAAAAAAAACATTCACTAGTATATAAAGTCTGGAAAAAATGTAGAATAAATGAAAGAAGACAGCAGACTGCTCTGCGAATGCACAGGATGAGACGAAGGCTAGTGACAGCGCCTGGGAATCCGGATTACAGAATACAGGCTACTATAGACAGAGCCCCAATATTGGTCTGCATTGGTTACATTGTATCAGAGAACTGCTTAGAAAGTATTGTTATAAGGGTCCATTCACACGTCCGCAAAATGGGTCCACATCGGTTCCGCAATTTTGCGGAACAGGTGAAGACCCATTCATTTTCAATTGGGCCGGAATGCGCTGTCCGCATCCGCATTTGCGAATCCGCACTTCCGTTCCGCAAAAAAAATAGAACATGTCCTATTCTTGAACGCAATTGCGGACAAGAAAAGGCATTTTCTACGAGAGTGCCGGGCGATGTGCGGTCTGCAAAATGTGGTCCGCACAATGCCGGTCTCCATGTTTTGTGGATCCGCAAACCACATACGGACATGTGAATGGACCCTAGGATAGTTATGGGAACTTTAAACCCTACGAGAAAGAGTCAGTGATAGAAAGTTACAATCCTTACCGGGTTTCACAGAGCAGATCTGACAGAGGAGGAAGACACAGAGACCCCGGCACAACCTTGGCAGCATAGATGTGGCTCCTGCTCACAGAGTACATGAAAGAAGTGGCGCAGGCAGCAGAGAAGAAGCTGGAAATCACTCTCCTGAGTCTCTGAGCAGCGAGGAGGACGAGCAGGAAGTGCTGAGCCTTCAAGTGACAGCTTCTGAGGCTACCTGGACTCCTCCCCGCCAGCTGATCGCATTGCACCTTCAATTAACCATAAACTGGTTGGAATCAGGCCGCTGCCGTGGAACCTGTATTTCCACTTTACAGGTCATTTTTTGCTGTTTCTATCCTAACGTCACCGGGGAAATAATTCCAGAGGGTGTCGTAGTACGGAGCAGAAGAATGAGGCGGGGTACAGTACCACGTAGGACCTGTAAGTTCTCATCACCTGAGAGGTCATCGTCCCATTGACCGATCGCTTCATTGTGTTGTCATAGGCAGTACTGCGAGAACAGGAGCAGCAAACTCGCCCCCAAAAATGATCAGAATGTACAGGTTCCTGAGCTGTCCCGTCTGTCAGCTGTTAATGATTAGGGATGAGCGAACTTGGGGTTTCAAGTTTGGCGTACAAGGTTCGGGTTATCTCGTTATGGACTCCACTACCACGGACTGTAACTTATGGTCCATGATAGCGGAATCCATAACAGAAGTCTTAGATAAGCCGAACCTTGTACGATGAATTCGAAAACACAAGTTCGCTCAACACTATTCGGCTACATGCACACGAACGTTGTTTTTTTCCGTGTCTGTTCCGTTTTTTTCGCGGATAGGATGCGGACCTAATAATTTCAATGGGTCCGCAAAAAATGCAGACAGCACACCGTGTGCTGTCTGCATCAGTATGTCTGTTCCGTAGCCCTGCAAAAAAAAAAAAAATAGAACATGTCCTATTCGTGTCCGTTTTAGGCATTGTTACAATGGCTCAGCAAAAAAAAAAAAACGGATTGCATACGGATGTCATCCGTTAGTTTTTTGCAGATCCGCATTTTGCGGACTGCAAAAAGCATACGGTCGTGTGCATGTAGCCTTAATGATATATTTTTTTACTGATCTCACATGTATCTGAATGGTCTGAACCTGAAATGATGCAATTAGGAGGAAATTCATCCCTAAGATATGAACTGTAATGCTGGACATATTGTTGGACCCAGCTTTCCTGGGCTCCACGGCAATTAAACAAATACAATATCACAGGTAGAACTCATGCCCACAACCGTTTTTGGAGTCCTCAAATTGCGGATCCGCAAAAAATGGATAACGGACGCGTGTGTCCCGCACTTTGCGGATCAGAACATCCAGCAGCACAGCACGGCCGGCGTACGGTCATGTGCATGAGCCCTTACATGCAGATTTTGCAGTGGAAAAGCCAGCGGACTTCACCCTTTCCATTGAGAAATGTGAAATCTGCAAGAGGAATCGGCTATATGAATGGACACGCTGCAGCTTTTTTGCTGCATTCCCATGATGCGGACTAAAGATGCCCATTGAAGTCTACGGGTCCGTGAAAATCATAGACACAACACAGATGGCGTCCGTGTTGTGTCCGTGTTGCGTCTGTTTTTCACTGAAGACTGATAGGAGATGCTTTGGATTACAGATGACACACGGAGGAAAAAAATATGGACACACGGACCAAACATGGATCCTTCACAGACATCTTTATGGATGAAACACGGGCATTTTTTTTCACTGACGTGGAAATGTGAATAAGGCCTTAGGGTTTGATTCAACTGCACGACACGTGTGATTTAGGATTAGCAACACCCATTAGACACTAATAAAATAAACTGACTCGTATGTGACAAATTGACCTCTGTGCTGGAAGAAATGCTTATGATGACATCTGTGTGCTGTCCGTTTTTTGCGGATCCATAGAAATGAATGGGTCCATGTGTTATCCGCAAAAAATGTGGATCAGACACGGACCAGAATTCCGGCCGTGTGCATGAGGCCTTACACGGACATTGTATAACATGAAAAGGACTCTGCCTGAAGGAAGATTTGTAGGAGATTGTATTACAGGTTAAGCAGTTCAAGAGGTTAAGCCCTCCAGCATCACGGTGGAAAACCTGAGTTATTTTTTTTTAAGTTTAAGCTAAGACATGGTAATAGGAGAATGAATAACTATTAGAGGGCTTATCCCAAAAATTTAAAAAATCTGGAATAATAATTACTATAGCAAAGCAATAAGTGCTACGGTGTAACTTTCACCTCTGTTTTTACCGATCTCCAGCTCTTGTCTCTTCACTTTCTGTAGGTGGGCAGCAGCTCCCAGAACATGCATCTCCCAGGCGTGCATTGCAGTCCGCTCTTGTGAACCTGCCCTGTCCCTCACACACACAGAGCGCCACAGGTCAACATTTATTAGTCGGGATGAATAAATCAAAGATGTCTGAACCGCTTCACTATGAGATCACTATACCAGCACTGTTGTCCAACATATCTGAAAATCCTCCTTAAAGGGCATCTGTCAGCAGTTTTGTATCTATGACACTGGCTGACCTGTTACATGTGCACTTGGCAGCTAAAGACATCTGTGTTGGTCCCATGTACATATGTGTCTGCATTGCTGAGAAAATGATGTTTTAAAATATGCAAATGAGCCTCTAGGAGCAACAGGGGTGTTTCCATTACACCTAGAGGCTCTGCTCTCTCTGCAGCTGCTGCCCCCTCTAAACGTTGATTGACAGAGCCAAGTGTGATGATGTTTTCACTGCCTGGTCCTGTCAAAGTGCAGAGGGCACAGCAGATGCAAAGAGAGGGCTGAGCCTCTAGGAGTAACGGCAACGCCCCTGTTGCTCCTAGAGGCTCATTTGCATATTTTAAAACATAATTTTTCTCAGCAATGCGGGCACATATGAACATGGGACCAACACAGATGCCTTCAGCTGCCAAGCGCACATGTAACAGGTCAGCCAGTGTCATAGGTACAAATCTGCTGTGTGACTCTGCATGACCTTATTACTATAGAATCATACTGACATAAAGCTGTCAGTATGATTCTGTAGTAAAATGGTCATGCAGAGGCACAATCATGAAAATGCCGTGCACTCCTGCAAGACGAGCAGTGTCCAGAACAAAGGATCACGCTCACACACGCAATGGACTCGCTCGCCGGAAAGAGCCTTAAGGGCTCATTCAAACGGCTGTACGTGTTTTGCGGTCCGCAAATTGCAGATCTTCAAAACACGGATACCAGCCCATGTGCCTTCCGCAATTTACAGACTGCACATGGACATCACTCATTAAAAAAATGCCTATTCTTGTCCACAATTGCGGACAAGAATAGGAAATGCTCTATATTTTTTGCGACCCCCATTAAAATGAATGGGTCCGCACCCGTTCTGCAAAAATGTGGAACGGGTGCGGAACAAAACATACGGCCGTCTGAATGAGCGCTTATTCTTAGATCTGGGACCGAGTCTCAAGGCACATGTGAACGGAGCCCAGAATACACATCCATACACATATAACACATGCAATATAGAACTGTTTCCCAAATTGACATTTGAAACCAAAGTTTTGATACCGCTTAAGTAGGAAACCAAAAGTGAAAAGGTGAAGTAGAAAATTATCTCAAGGTGAAATGAGTCAGAGCGGAGGAATGCAGAACACACAGTAAGTTCCCATGGCACCATTTCTTGGGGAGGAAACCATGTGATAGGTAAGAAGTAATGCAGGGTAAATACAGGGGACATTCCGGAAACAGTCCTGTCCCCATAATGACTGGCTCATGAGAGTAACCCTATGAATCGTGCCGGCCTCAATGTATTCTCATCTGGACATTTATAGCACATTGAAAGGACAAATCTCCAATAGATGCAAGTCCAGGGGTGGACTGGCCAAAGACCCTACAAAACGCTAAACCTTGCGGTGGGCCGATGCACTTCCTAATTATGTAATCATACGTACAGATGTAGCAGGGTTAGCACTAAAGCTCTTAACTCATCGCATTATCTTGAAACAAAAGCCATTGAAAAGCAATTGAAGGTGTTTGCTTAAAGGGAACCTGTCACCTAAAAAACGCATATAAAACCGCCAGAAGTACCTTATAGTAGCCCCCAGTCTGTTAATAATCATATGCTTGATCGGTTAGTCTGATGCTCCGTAGGTTCAAAAAACGATGTTTTAAGCGCCATCAGCGCTATCTTGCCGGTCAGCTTTAAGTCAAGGGGGCAGCGGCTTCCTTGCTTCAAGTCAAGGTAAGCCCGCCCCCTAACCGTCCCCTCTCTTGTTGGATTGACAGCCTGCAGCGCGGCCAGGCTCGCATAAATCTTGCTCATGTGCGAGGCGCTCCTTGGTAAGGTGCGATCTAGTCTACGGCTGTCGCTGTTAGCCGGGTTATAGCGGAGCACTGCGCATGCGCGAGACTTATGTGATCCCGGCCGCGCTGCAGGCTGAGTGTCAATCCAGCCGTAGACTAGATCGCACCTTACCAAGGAGCGCATCGCACATGCGCGAGATTTATGCGAGCCTGGCCGCGCTGCAGGCTGTGAATCCAACAAGAGAGGGGACGGTTAGGGGGGGGGGTGCTTACCTTGACTTGAAGCAAGAAAGCCGCTGCCCCCTTGACTTCAAGCTGACCGGCAAGATAGCGCTGATGGTGATTAAAACATTGTTTTTTGAACCTACGGAGCATCAGACTAACCGATCAAGCATATGATTATTAACAGACTGGGGGCTACTATAAGGTACTGCTGGCGGTTTTATATGCGTTTTTTAGGTGACAGGTTCCCTTTAACGCATTTAGTTTAGATAAAACGTCTCAAAACATGAGTGTTAACTCTACTACATCTGTACATACTGCATTCATATTCTAGAAACACACTTGGAAGTCCAGCTCTAATCAAAAGCAGGGGAACTTTATTTAAGCAGGTTAAAAACTTTCTGTTACAGGAAATGAAGTATTGTTCCGCGTTTCAGACCACCTCTATTCTGGGTCCTTCAGCATGACATACTGAACATTCAATGAATGCACTATATATGCTCACCCACCACCTGGTCCCGCAGTCAACAGGTCACATGGTTGGAGCAGAATGTGCAATCAAAAACACACACATATAAAATAATGATTTTGCAAAATAAAATCCCATTATAGCTTTAAAACGAAAAATGTAAAAAATAAATATCAGAAAACGTTTTCACTAATATTGCAGTATTGGAGCATGTCTCTTATTGAGACCAGTTGGATGACAGGTTGCTAGCTGGAACATCCAGTATGCCTCCCTATTCAATAGCTTTCTTCTATAATCTCCCCCTCTTGCGGGCATTATGACTCTTTCTATGCCCTGTGCACTAAGACCAGACGTATTCCCACCATGCACAGCCGCAAAGTGCAGGCTAACCGCAGACACGTTGCGGTTCCCATGGTCGGGCACATCTGAAATGTGTTTGCGGATTCTAGTTTTAATCTGATTAGAAGTGCCCCCAACATATTGTAGTTGACACATCTCACATGTATTTAGTATTACAGTTCATGTATGCTTTTATTGCAAATTCCTTGCCATTTATTGTTGATTTAAAAGAGCTACCCACTTTAAAGGGATTAACGATATAGCGGTATTTATATGTGCCCATTAGTCTCCATGCAGTGTTTATGCTCTGTGTGTGTTAGATTCTTATAAAAGCCGATCTTATTGATATGTAAATCACCTCTGTCAGGAGCCCAAGGGGTTGTCCCGCGATATGTTGGAGCCCAGCCGCGCGGATCGATCCGAGGCCCAGCACCGCCTACCACTTAATTTATTTACTCCACTATCCCTGACGTTAGTTCTTCTCAGTGCTGTAATTACTGTAATCTTGCGCAGAGGGAGCCGGCGCATGCGCATCTGACTCGTTGAAGCCGGTGCCAGTAGTCCGCACAGGCGCAGACTACAGTGTCCACTGCGTCTGCGCGAGATTACGGCACTGAGAAGGGATAGTGGAGTAAATAAATATAGTGGTAGGCGGTGCTGGGCTCCGGATCGATGGGCGCGGCTGGGCTCCAACATATCGCGGGACAACCCCTTGGGCTCCTGACAGAGGTGATTTACATATCAATAAGATCGTTTTTTCTAAGAATCTAACACACACAGAGCATAAACACTGCATGGAGACTAATGGGCACATATAAATATCGTTATATCGTTAATCCTGGTGACAGAATCCCTTTAAAGTGATCACAGCAGATGCATCTGCTGTGACCACATTTGTAACGTCCCTTGCTTGCCAGCCAAGTTGGCTGAGATACTTTTTTCTCTTGAAATAAGCTGGGGCTCACCATGTTTCCCAAAGTGGGCGCCTTTCGTGCAGAGCATCTCATACCTCCCATGACCACATTAGACCACTGTTTGTCATAGGTGCTTTCTAACAATTCTACATATCTTGCCGTACTCTTCGCTGTATTGTGTGACAAATGTAGGGGCCTGCATATTAGAGTGTCTCGGTTCATGAGGGGTGTCGGAAAGCCTCTTCTTTGGAAAGATCAACTCTTTCCTATTCATGTCAGACACACATTGTCTCCGTTTCCTGACAATTCCTTCCTGTAAGTGCAGATTGTTGATGTGACCGCATCCCCCCCCTCCCCCCCGACACAAATCCAAATCCAAAATACTGCATTCATATTCTACACCAAAATGTCAGGACACATCTGAAGGCCAGATCAGTGGCATGCCAGGCTGCCATGGGTCTAGGAGAGAGATCAGCAACCTTCGGCACTCCAGCTGCTGCAAAACTACAACTCCCATCATGCACATTTACTCTGCAGTTCTTGTAACTCCATAGAAGTGAAAGGAGGATTCTGGGAGTTGTAGTTTCAGAATAGCTGGAGTGCCGGAGGTTGCTGATCCTTGGTCTAGGACAGGTTTGCTCAACCTGCGGCCCTCCAGCTGTTGTAAAACTACAATTCCCACCATCCCCTGCTGTAGGCTGATAGCTGTAGGTTGTCTTGGCATGCTGGAAGTTGTAGTTTTGCAACAGCTGGAGGGCCGCAGGTTGGGCATTCCTGGTCTAGGACAACCCAACTGTTGATTGGGACATTCTTCAATACGTGTGGGAGTGTTACCATTGTGTTGTAAGTTACAAACTACAGTAAGGGTCATGTGAACCTGATCCCAGTACAGACTAATATTACTGGTGATGGCCATCAATATCACTTTTCAATAAATAGCAATCGGAGTATCACTTTATAGCAGGAACTGAAAATGCTTCTTTTTTTTCCCATTCAAAAGGGGGGTGAGGCAAGAGGACGAAGGGGTGTGAAAGTTGTTAAACATATTTTTTAGTGCATTATAGTGGTATTAGGATTTCATAATTTCATCATTATTGGAATTAAACACTAAACCTAGAAATTCACAATTCTTTTTTCTCTCCTGCGCATATAAACTGTTCTGAGCAAGCACACAAGACTATCCATCACAGATAGTACTGATGAGGGTCAATCACGTCACCACTGTATCGATGTTGCCGACGGAAGTCAATAGAGCCAGAAAAAATGTTGTGGATTCCGCTTGTATTATGCACCCTTATGTGACTGCAGCTAGCTAATGACATAGATGAGACGGCAGAGAGGCCGCTGTAGATACCAGACAGAAGAATACGCAGTGATGGGGTCTTTGTCACACATAACATTTATTCTGTTCATGCCATAACACGTCTGTGGAATTACAAGGAAGAACAGTCAAGGTCTCTGCGTGCCGCGGGCAGGACTTTGCTGGTACTTGTCACATTTCTTGCCTAGCTGCGAGATAATAAGGAAGCGAACTCCACAGGAATGGGGAATATAATGGTGGAATTCTTCTCGGCAGCGATATGTGAAAGAGTCTGGAGGTAGCGGAGCTGGAGGGCGGCTGGAGACTCGGACATGATAACAGCGGCTTCTTTCAGGGCCCGAGAGGCATTCATCTCCCCCTCTGCTGCAACCACCTGTATACAACAAAATATAACGAGATGGGTGAGCACCACAAGCCTCATATCACTGCTGAACTTCTTATAGGAGCCCTCTTCTTTTTATCCCATAAAAAAATATTCTACATTTTTCAAACCAGCACCTGGATCTGAATACTTTTGTGATTGCATGTACCGGTAATTAAAAGTTTTGTATGGCCGCTGAGTGATTCACTGAAATCTATGTGTATAGCGCCACCTGCTGTTTGCTCTTTTTCTAATTTCTCTGTCCTGCTCACTGAGGTGGGCGCACATGCTCAGTTCCATCCTTCAACTGCCACCGGAGATCAGTGATGAGAATCAATTCAAACAGATTGGATTTGTCACCAATTTCACAAATATTTATCTGCCAAACGAATCTGAAGTTTTGTCAATTCGGTGCAAAAATGCACCAGCGCCATTCTACTGTGAAAATTGACAAGAAAAACAGGAGGGAGGATGAAGACGAAGCATGATATGACATTGGACGGGAGCAAGGCTTCCCCTGACTGGCTCAGAGGCTAACACACAGCCTAATAAGCCAATCAGGGGGGCAGGTTTCTGGCGGGTCCTTTTGCTCAGATGGAAGAATCGCCATTCTGTATGCAGCTTGCAATCTGAAAGTATGTGTTTTTGCTGTGTCTGCCAAAACTCAATGGCAGACACAAGCTGGCAATATAGGTGTGATAGGGAGAATAAAGAGAGTATAGGGAGAGTATGTTGATATAATTAGGTATATTTAGGGTTTTATAAGGGAAAGCATAGCCAGAGAGGGACTGGTCACTCAGAGTTGTGCGCTGTTGCATACATCTACTGGCAAGTTCTGCATGTATATGAACAGCCAGCCAACATATTTTTTGTAAATACCTCATGTTTGTACAGCTCATAGGCTTATTGCCAGCACCTCCAGCATAGACAGCATACATTTGACTGAAATTGCTGCGCAATCGCCCCCTCTTTTTTTTTTTTCTTCAATTTATCTATTTATAATTGGTCATTTCAGAGCTTTTGAGTTTAGACAGGGTGCTGAATCTCCTTTAAGAGACCAGTCCTGTATGGAGACTCACTGGAATATTCCATGGTATAGAGATTTCTTGACAATGCTCTATGGGAAACAAATAGGCATAGAGGCATCTCCCAAGAAAGAGAACCTTCTCACTAGGGCCAGCTCTTGGAGGTGGCTCCTTTTGAGTGAAAATCTGACTATCCAACAAGCCTTGGGATTTCACAAGGGAATATAGCCAAGCCAGATATCCATCTGTAGACAGCTGTATAGCGGTGCTTGCCCCTCATCGGTACAGAGTAGGATTCTGGCTGGCTGGGTGCTGAATCTCCTTAAAGAAACCAGTCCTGTACAGAGAATTACTGGAAGTACTCCAGGGTATGGAGACTTATTGGCAATGTTCCATGTGAAACAAGTATGCAAAGAGGTATCTCCCAAGGAAGAGAACAATTTTGCTAACGCCACCCCTTGGAAATGGCTCCCTATGAGTCAAAATTTGACTTTCCTACAAAACTTGGGAATGATACCACTGCAAAACCACTGGGAATTATTGAAAAAGAAGCCAATAACCTGTCTTAGAATGTGAGCAGAGCTGCCTACAGGGGCAAGGGGACGGGGCCTGACTAAACACGACACTCTGGCACTTTTATATCTATATATATAAAGAAGGACATATATATGTGTGTATGTTCCGCGATCACTCAAAAACGCAACCATCGATTTCAACGAAACTTGGTATACACATCCCTTGCTACCTGGAAAGAAAACTTGTGGGGGTCTCGGCTCTCTAGGACGTACCGTTCCTGAGATATTCCCAAAAAATGACTGCATTAGCCAATACAAGCCTGCAAGTCTTTCACTTCATATCCCAGCTGCCAAACACACGGTCACATGTCTCTTATCAGCCAATAGAAGTTTGCAGGTCCTTAGTCTCCACATACACACAGTTTTACTCTAGGTTTCCATTACAACCCAGCCATTTTTCTTCACTGCTGTAGGTCAACTTTAGGCTTGGGCTACACGACAACAATAAGTCGCACGACACATAGGGCACAACTACACTGCTACATATGTCGCGCCAATGTCACGCAACAATTTTTATAATGATAGGTAATGGTGTTGCACTGCGACATGTGACATGCTGCAACTGCGACAGTTGCAGAAAAATCCCTCTTGGATGGATTTTTTGCAACTGTCGTGTCGCAGTTGCAGCATGTCACATGTCGCAGTGCAACACCATAACCTATCATTATAAAAATTGTTGAGACAATAAAAATAAAAAAACACCCATGGCCTCAGTGGGGGCCGCCCTACAAGGTAATACCATAAGTAGCCTATGCCAAAACTGAAAGGTCCTCTTTAAGGGGGCAGAGGCCACTATTAAAGGGGAAATTGCTGTGGAGGTCACTGTTATGGGGGATACTGTCGATATCTTTTAACAACACACACAAACATTAAATGAAATAGATGAAATATACCCGTGCAAAGCCAGGTCCTTCTGCTAGTACTACATATTGGTGAGTTTTCCAGTCAGACTGTTCTGCCATGATGGCATATATCAGGCAGGATCACATCATCACCATCCATTGTAGAGCAGTGTAGTGAAGCATCTCTGCAAGTGATTGGTTTTTATGAGGAGGTGAGTAGTAGCCTGGACAGAGGGGCGGCTGTGGGTGTAGTGTTTCTGGATTTTGCAAAGGCTTTTGATACTGTCCCTCATAGATGTTTAATAAGTTACGTAAGGTCTATAGGCCTGGAAAGTATAGTTTGTAATTGGATTGAAAACTGGCTGAAGGACCGTGTCCAGAGAGTTGTGGTCAATGATTCCTATTCAGAATGTTCCTGGATTATAAGTGGTGTACCCCAAGGTTCAGTGCTGGGCCCTTTATTATTTAATTTATTTATGAATGATATTGAGGACGGGATTAATAGCACCATATCTATTTTTGCAGATGACACTAAGCTGTATAGAACTGTATGGTCTATGGAAGATGTCCATATATTACAAGCTGACTTGAACACTCTGAGTGATTGGGCATCAACTTGGCAAATGAGGTTCGATGTGGACAAATGTAAAGTTATGCATCTTGGTAGTAATAATCTCTGTGCTTCATATGTCCTAGGTGATGTAACACTGGGGGAGTTACTTATAGAGAAGGATTTGGGTGTCCTTGTGGATGGTAGATTAAATTACAGCATACAATGTCAACCAGCTGCTTCTAAGGCCACCAGGATATTGTCATGCATTAAACGAGGCATGGACTCGCGGGGCAGGGATGTAATATTACCACTTTACAAAGAGTTGGTGTGGCCTCATCTGGAATATGCAGTTCAGTTCTGGGCACCAGTCCATAGAAAGGATGCCCTGGAGCTGGAAAAAGTACAGAGGAGAGCGACTAAACTGATAAGGGGCATGGAGGGTCTTAGTTATGAAGATTAAAATAATTAAATGTATTTAGTCTTGAGAAGAGACGTCTAAGGGGGGGGGGGGGGGGGGGGGCATTAACCTGTACAAGTATATAAATGGGCCATACAAAAAATACAGTGAAAAGCTGTTCCATATAAAATGCGCTCAAAAGACAAGGGGGCACTGTCTCCAATTGGAGAGGAAAAAGTTCAGTCTCCGGAAGTGTCAAAGCTTCTTTAGGCCTCATGCAGACGATCATTGTGTTTAGCAGTCTGCAAATTGCAGATCCACAAAACACAGATATCATCCGTGTGCATTCCGCAATTTGTGGAAGGCACGGACAGCCATTGATATAACTGCCTATTCACAGAACGGAGCAACGGAGGCGGTCAGCCCCATCTTTTGCAGCACCATTGAAGTGAATGGGTCCACATCCAAGCCGCCAAAAATGCGGCTCGGATGCGGACCAAACCAACGGTCGTGTGGATGAGACCTTACTGTAAGAACTGTGAAGCTGTGGAATATACTACCTCAGGACGTGGTGTAGGAAGGGGCAAGGGTCCGTCATTGACGGAAGGTATGTGTCACCGAGATTCCTGGCCTTGGTGAAGTAAGAGCCGGTAATTTAATGTGTAAGCGGCATCTAGTGCTGGCAGACATGGTTTTGCTATTTAGTATGGCTGTAAAGCAGACCCGGGCCGGCTTTTACTGGAAGCAGCTAAAGTGCAGGGTGGGTGGCTGTTCCCCACGTTCCAGGCCGGGTCTTGGTTTGTGGTTTGGGCTATAAAACATAGGCAGCACTGGGAATTGACTCTCTGACAGTGAAGCTCTGTCGGTCTCTGTGTTTGGACCTGGGAGTTTGGCCTGTGTAAAGGCCTGCTACCTTGTTGGCGTGAGAGCAGGTGGTTTCTGCTATGTCCAAGGACTTCTGCATTGCTGCATGGTGTGAACAAACACCAGACTCAAGGTGACTGTTTTGCTTGAAACTGACTTTTTGTTTTGCTTATCCTTATGTTTGAATAAACACCGAACTGTTTAAGTTAAAGACGTTGTCGTTGCCTCTATACTGCATCCGCAAGTCTGTCCACCAGAGCAAATACCCACAGTGGTCACAGCAGGAACAGTGGACAGTTTTAAAAAGGGTTTAGACGAATTCTTAAAAGTAAAAAACATTAATGCTTATAAAAACGTGTAGAAATCTGAGACTCAATTACTTTTGGGATTCGCGTCCCCACCTATCCCTTGGATGAACTTGATGGACGTATTTCTTTTTTCAACCGTATTAACTATGTAACTATGTAAACAGTCCCGCTTATGCTCTAGGACAGGTTGCTGGTGGTCATTTTAAATCGTCCCCTTTAATAAATTTAGTGCATCTTCTGCTAGTCAGAAAAGCAAATCTACACCGCAATCTACAGTTTCTGGCGCAAATTATAGTAAATCTGTTGGGCTGTAATGGCCCTGCTTTGCAAAATTGGCAGAAAAAAGTAAAGACACAAATCTTTGCGTAAATGTCTCACACAAAATACTGGCATATGTAGGTTAATAAATTACCCGCTTGTTTCTTAGGAACTGCTACAGTCACACAGTGCATGCTTGGTATACAGCATTCAGAAAGCCTGGTCATATTCTGGAGTGTACAGATTACAGGTTGTGCAGGCGGTATATATTGACCACCTATCCTCAGGATATCAGATCGGTGTGGGTCTGACACCCAGCACCCCCGCCGATAAGCTGTTTAAAGAGGAGGGGGCACTCCGTATGAGCACTACTTCTTCTTCTTCATATCCGTCGTCTTGGAGGGGCAGTGTAATGACAAGTCACTTGAATGGAACGGGTACTTGTAATTACACTACACCGCTGGTGCAAGGTGGGCGACGAGCAGTGTAATGAAGAGGTAGCAGCACTTGCATGGGGGTCCGCCTCCTCTTCAAACAGCTGATCGGCGGGGTTCCAGGTGTTGGACCCCCACCGATCATATATTGATGACCTATCCTGAGGATGGCTCACCAATATATATATATAGCTGTACAACCCCTTTAACCACAAATATTTTTTGCTAAAACTCCCAGTAACAAAGCTGAAAAACTATTTTGTGAGAACAATGAATGGCACCATCATTCTGATTAAAGACCGACACCAGTGAGGATGGCATATGCCACTTGCTGATGGTGGCTAGCTCCATTCACAGTTCAAAGTAATGAGCGCAAGATGACATCATGATACCTTTGCTCTGGCTTCGCGGGCAGCTTCTGCTTCAGCGGCCATTGCTCTCTGTAAAGACGATGGCAATTTGACGTCCTTTATTTCCACGCGCTCCACCTTAATTCCCCATTCTTTTGTAGCATCGTATAAGATTCTCTGTGGATACAATAGAGATGACATTCTCATAAGTAATTAGGTCCTAATGTCCCCACTGAATGGCAGCAAGCAGAGGTCAGACAGTTTTTTGCCACATTTGGCAAGGGCATGGCCTAATGGGAAAGGAAGTGTGACCTTTTTGCTCCAAAATGCTCCAAAAATGATGACATGGAATTCGGAAAGAAAGGTCTTTGTTTACTTGGCTACAGCAACCTCTGCCGTCTTACGCTGTACACTACAGAGGCCAGTGACTGGCTGCAGCAGTCATGTTGGTATACAGGAACATCATGGCTGCCGCAAAGTAAATAAAGACCGGAAAAGGGTTTTCCAAGATTTTATAACTGTTGAACTATGCTCTGGTCATCAGTATCTGATCGGTGGAGGTCCGACAAGCGGGACCTCCGCCAATCAGCTGTTTTGAGAAGGCAGTGGCGCTCTTGTGAGTGCCGCTGCCTTCTCTGTGCTTACCAAGCACAGCACCAAACATTAAAAAACGGCTATACTTGGTTGTGATCAGTCCCATTCACTTGTATGGGGCTAAGCTGCTCCTAGGCCACATGAACGATGTACGTGCCATCACACACGGCCTAGGGAAACCTGCTCACAGGAGAGTAGCTGCCTTCTCAAACAGCTGATCGGCAGACCCCCACCGGACCCCCACTGATCAGATAATGACCTATCCAGAGGATAAGTAATCAGTTATAAAGTCTCAGAAAACCCATTTAACCCCTTAGTGACCACCCATACATGTTTTTCCGGCGGTCACTAAGGGGCCTTGGGCTGGAGCGCCGCCTCTACAAACAAGCGCAGGAGCTCCCTGCTGTGTATTACGGCGATCACCAAAAATGCCGGCAGAAGGGCTGCTGGCAGTAAAAAAAGTCTCCAGTGCAAGGATCGGGCAGCTTAGCTTTCCCCACCCCCAGTACCTCAACAAAGATGGCCGCCGCCCCCGGTACAGTTCTCTCTCCTCAGAAGAGGAGAGAGTGGATAGAAGGGTGCCCTGACTGGTCCCCTATGACCCTGATCGGGGCAATATGGCCACTAATTAAGATTTTAAAAAGTTTAATAAAGGGCAGGAGCACGTACCAATAATAAAAAAAAATGGCGCAGACATGTGCACTGGTTACTGTGCTGAAGATCTGCCTTCAGCACAGTAACCATTACTATTGGTCCCTGATCATGTGGCCACCATGATAACCCTATCATGGAGATCACATCCATTATATTTACTGAACACAGCCAGGACATGGGCTGTGCTTCTCTCTCTCCCCTCAGTGCAGTTGTTCTGTGAGGAGAGAGAGATCAGACTTTTGTCCTGGCTGTGTGATTTACTGTGAAAAAAAGAAAAATCAATTTATAAACTGTCCGTCCGTAACTGGCGGTGAGTGGGCGCCCGTCATTAGGCGTCTATTAGGGCTGGTCAGTTACTTTCATTAGGGACCCTGTGTCCTTCTGTTACTGGCGGTCAGAGGCCATCTGTTGCTGTCCGTCTGTCACTGGCGGTCAGTGGGCATCTGTCACTGTCCATCTGTCACTGGCGGTCAGAGGCCATCTGTCACCGTCCGTCTGTTACTGGCGGTCAGAGGCCATCTGTCACCGTCCGTCTGTCACTGGCGGTCAGAGGCCATCTGTTAGTCGGTCAGTGGGAATCTGTTAGGGTCCGTCCATAATTATTGGTCAGTGGACACACCCCTTCTGACGCTAGCGAACATTTACTTTTAATTTTTAGGGTGGGATATATTTATATATTTTCTCTTTCTGAGATTTTTTGTAAAAAAAATTGCTCTAAGAATATACAGTGCGGAACAGGCATATGAATTTCTATGCTCTAAAAACTCTGAAACCAACACCGCTTCAGAGGCAGAAATATTTTCTGATAGCGAGGACTCTAGCTCCGCTTCCACCCCCAGACCCCATAACCATATGGTGGTAGAAGTCGCCACCTCATCGCATTCACCACCCAGCGGTCCCATCCACTCTACTACGTGGGTTCCTGCTTCATCATTTCCCCCCCCCCAAGTACCCCAATTTTTATCTACTCCCCAAATTAATGTGGACGTCATCAATTTTACCCCTTATGATTTTTTTCATTTATTTGTGGACGATAAAGTCCTGGAATTAATTGTGCAGCAGACTAATCTGTACGCCACACAATTTGCTGTACAAAAGCCCACGTTTATTTATCTAAGATGGTGGACCCCCACAAATGTCCCTGAAATGAAAACATTTTTGAGGCTTACCCTGGACATGGGCATTGTAAAAAAAAAACATCTGTCCGGTCCTATTGCACTGCGAGTACGGTCCACTCAACCCCTGTGTTTGCAGCAGTTATGTCCCGAAACCGATATGAAGGCACTGGCCACCAATGAAATTGAAACTGAGGAGGGAGGGGGGTCTGCCCCCTGCTGCCTGGGCAGCCCCTGATCTCTTATAGGGGGCTATGATACGTACAATTAACCCCTTCAGGTGCGGCACATGAGGGGTTAATTGTACGGATCACAGCCCCCTGTAAGAGATCGGGTGCTGCCAGGCAGCAGGGGGCAGTCATGTACACAGTTCGTAGTATATTCTCACTATGGGAACACCTCTGTGTTAGAATATACTGTCGGATCTGAGTTTTCACGAAGTAAAAACTCAGCTCTGAAAAAGCTTTTATGCAGACTGATCTTCGGATCCGTCTGTATGAAAGTAACCTACGGCCACGGATCACGGACACGGACGCCAATCTTGTGTGCATCCGTGTTTTTTCACGGACCCATTGACTTGAATGGGTCCGTGAACCGTTGTCCGTCCAAAAAATAGGACAGGTCCTATTTTTTGGACGGACAGGATACACGGATCACGGAGGCGGATGACAAACTGTGCATTTTCTGAGTTTTCAACGGACCCATTGAAAGTCAATGGATCTGCAGAAAATCACGGAAAACGGAACAACGGCCACGGGTGCACATAACGGTCATGTGCATGAGGCCTTAGTTTTTTCTATTCCTCTTGTAGTTTGCACCCTTTAGTCACCGCTGCAAAGGAAGTGTGCTCCAATAGTGAAGTCCTGTAGGCAATTCTACCGTATACATTTTTATTATACTCACAAACATAGATGTAAAAGCATATACATCACTTAAAACCAGCCAAGTGATCATGGCCGACATGGGTTTCGCTCCAAATGCTTCATCAGGGGCGTATATGTACCTCAATCATTAACAAGGTTCTTTAAAAATCCGTCCATACTCCCTCCCCCTCCCCCACCATTCCACATTGCAAGCCCCAGATTCTCATATGTATTATAGGACCACCAATAAAAACATCTAAAAATAACATATCTATTAAAATCCTATCGTTGTTTCCAACCGCATATTTTTCTTTCTTTACATCAGCACGTCCCCAATTACTAGCCAATCCTGGAAAAGCATTACGAGTTTCACATTCACTCCGTTCCTTTTCTCCTAGCAGAGGAATGCAAGGGGGCTCAGGTAAGTCACGATTATATAGGATTATGTCAAACATGGTTTTAAATCACACTCCACATTCAATCCTTGTGGCTGAATGGTATCCATCATACAGCCACTTCACTTCTTGTCGATCTATTTTAGCAACAGTGTTCCCTCCTCGCCAATTACTCTTCACTACCTCTACTCCAGTGAACTTAGGTCCCCTTCTTCTGGTGAGCGACACCCCATGCTTTTCCAAACCCTTTTTGATATTCCTGATGTGCTCTTGCACCCTCACTTTAAGCTTTCTCCTGGTGCGGCCCACATACTGGAGGCCACAAGGGCACTCCAGCATGTACCGGTAAACCACACCAGAGCTTTCATACGTTATTATACCTTTTATAATCTTTATTCCTCTTATTTGAGTGTATTGTTGGTGTCATTCTCAATTTTTCATCCTTATTTCTGTTTCTCCATGGAAGACAGAACCCATACCATAGGAATTTATTCTGCTTTCCCTTCCCAATATCCATGGATAATAACGTATGAAAGCTCTGGTTTGATTTAGTACAATCTGTGCAAGTTTGTGTAAATAGTGACCACAATACTTCACTATTAGTGCGGTTTTTGGCATTCCACGGGGCTCTTAATGTTGAGAAGACGTCTGTGGGAATCAATGTTTTACCCGTGTATAAAGTTGGATGGCTCTGGGAGAAAGTAGTTACTGGTAGGGATCGCGCGGTCCACTGAAATATATTGTCTGTTTGTGAATACAACCCGCTTCACATTTGGGAGGATTAAGGCAACGTATTGGAAGAAAAAAAAGTTTTTTTTTATATTGCATGGGGTAAAATTATATAAGGTGTGCGAGAGCACAACCAGCTACACCTGCGGTCTGTCTGTATATGAGGGAGAGACTCCCAAGTTAACCCCCCAGCCTGCCCCGAAATTATTGGGACATCGGGAAAAATTGTGTGGGATCTATTTGCGCCATTCCTACACAAAGAGTACCATGTGTACACTGATCATTTTTATACCAGCATATCCCTTTTTAAATCCCTCCATGCTGCAAACACAGGGGCTTGTGGGACAGTCTGTAAAAGTAGCGTGGGATACCCACAACCGCTGGTGTCTAAGTGTTTGGAGAGAGGAACATCCTTCGCCCTTATGTAACATCCCAGAGTATGTTACCAAACTCTTTCTCCCTGCTACAACATGTCAGGTGTATATTTACTGTCATCTTGTGTAATCTAACATTGCATTCTCCATTATGTGCATTTTCTATGCCTGTTTCATAAATTTGCTGTAATTTTCATGTTCACCAGCAAGTGGTAGCAATGTGTTTAGTTCAGTTTAGCATATCTAGACTGGAATAGTACATTCCAATCTAGCCCCCCCCCCCCTCCCTCTTTGAGGAGGTGTGGAATGTTCCCACTTCCTGCCTCATGGGGAGGAAAGAAAGTTCTAGTTATTGTACCAGCCACCCCTGCTGGGGGAGGTTGTGTTAGTAGGAGCTCCCAGAAACAGGGATCCCAACCCCGTGATCCAACCTCGGCTGAGGTTAAGGATCCATTTCCCCAGGCTGAGTCACCTATCTCAGCTGGTGGACAAAGAAAGCAGCAATTACAGAACTATAGATCTCCAGGAAGACACCACCATACCCTGCGAGCAGTCCTGTAAGTACAGATCCACAGACAAAGAGAAGATAGATACCTCTTCAGCTAGTCAGGCCCAAACAAAGCAGACTAAAGACAGAGCAGAAGATAGATACCTGCCAGATTCTACTAGGCGTATGTACAAGAAGCAGAATACTTATAAATTCCTGCCACATATTGCCAATACCTGCTGGGATCCTAGACTATTGCTGTACCTGTATGGATCAAAGCTGCATATCACCAAGTAAACTCAAGTTGGACTCTATTACCTGTTTGGATCTCAATTATTCCTCAATTACTCCTATTAACAACACTCAATTTATTGCAAGTGAGCCAGGCGTCCAGCCGTACCCAGGTAGGAGACACCGTTGACACTACACAGAGACATTATCCCCCTCTGGCATTCCTCACCTGGTACGTGAGCTATAACACCTTAACGGGCCCTGAGACTATAACCTGCGCACATTGCAATTGGCATCACAAACTAAAAACTATTAATTTTGCGCCAGTGTGCATTAGTCACAATCCGGCTTACTGCACTTGCAAGTGACCAGCTGCTAGCCCTGATGTGGAAGGATAGGAAGGATGTCTACATGCTGACCACCGTGCACGCAGACACTACAGTAGCAGTTAGGGAGAGGGGGGCTACTGCTGACAAGCACAAAGCGGTCTGTGTGACAGATTATAATAAATTTATGGGAGGTGTAGACCTCTCGGACCAGGCGCTTCAACTCTACCTGGTGAAGCAAAAAAACAGGGCCTGGTATAAAAAGGTAGAAATCTACCTCATTCAGATTGCTACCTATAATAGTTTTGTTTTATTTAAAAAGGCCCAAGGAAACCTCAACTTCCTTGAGTTCCAGGAGAAGGTGGTTGAGTCTCCTGTTTGAGTCCCCCGCACCTGGGCAAGCCTTTGAATATGAGGATGTTCAAAGGCTTTCAGAACGCCACTTCCCTCACTCTGTCCCTGCCACTGCCAGCAAGACATATCCTCAGAAATGATGCCGGGTATGTAGCAAACACGGAAGGAGGAGGGACATCCGATTTTACTGACCCAGTTGCCCATCACAACCAGGCCTCTGCAATTACCCCTGTTTTGAGACGTACCATACGGTTGCTAATTATACATTTTATTTAATACCAAGGGGGGGGGGGGTCTTTTTAGGAAGTCAACATAGTCTCATTTTCTGTTTAGCTTGTGGACTTTCCAGGGAGGGAGGGAGGGATCCTTTTGGGGTCGGTTGTGGAGCAAATTTTTTTTTCAGACATTGGAACAAATTTTACCTTTTTCTGATTTGTTTTCTTCATTTTCCTGATTTCATTTTTTATGACTATGTCCTGCCACACAAAGCAGTTCCATTCCATTCCATTCACATTACTGTATCATGATATTGGCATGATATTTTTTTATTTGGAGGATCTCTAATGATTGAGTTTAGGGCTGCAACGATTAATCGATGTAATCGATTATAATCGATAACTGGATTCGTTGTCGACGAATCCAGTTATCGAATAATCGCCGATTCGTGCTATGCGGGCGGGCGGTCACTGCATCTTTATTTTACCTTTTACAATGACGCTCCTGTAACAGCCAGGCAGAGCGGACGGCGGCGTAACGTCACTTACTCATGTGACACGCCTGCTCCGCCTCCTTCATTCATGAAGTGGGCGGAGCAGGTGCGTCACGTGAGTGAGTGACCTTTACGCCACCGTCCGCTCTGCCTGCTACTGGAGCGTCATTGTAAAAGGTAAAATAAAGATGCAGTGATTAGTCCGACTAAGCATCGGGGCCGGGGCTGTTATGGGGAGGGGGGAGGATCTGTCTATGGCACTGCTATGGGGAGGGGGGAGGATCTGTCTATGGCACTGCTATGGGGAGGGGGGTCTGTGTATAGCACTGCTATGGGGAGGGGGGTCTGTGTATAGCACTGCTATGGGGAGGGGGGTCTGTGTATAGCACTGCTATGGGGAGGGGGGTCTGTGTATAGCACTGCTATGGGGAGGGGGGTCTGTGTAGAGCACTGCTATGGGGAGGGGGGTCTGTGTATAGCACTGCTATGGGGAGGGGGGGTCTGTGTATGGCACTGCTATGGGGAGGGGGGGGTCTGTGTATGGCACTGCTATGGGGAGGGGGATCTGTGCACTGTTATGAGGAAAGGGATCTGTGCACTGTTATGCCCATAACAGTGCACAAATCCCCCTCTCCATAACAGCGCCGCCCACATATCCCCCTCTCCATAACTGCGCCACCCACAGATCCCCCTCTCCATAACTGCGCCACCCACAGATCCCCCTCTCCATAACTGCGCCACCCACATATCCCCCTCTCCATAACTGCGCCACCCACAGATCCCCTCTCCATAACTGCACCACCCACAGATCCCCCTCTCCATAACTGCGCCACCCACAGATCCCCCTCTCCATAACTGCGCCACCCACAGATCCCCCTCTCCTTTTCTGCGCCTCGCACAGATCCCCCTCTCCATAACTGCGCCACCCACAGATCCCCCTCTCCATAATAGTGTCGTCCACAGATCCCCCTCTCCATAATAGTGTCGTCCACAGATCCCCCACAATAGTGTCGTCCACAGATCCCCCACAATAGTGTCGTCCACAGATCCCCCACAATAGTGTCGTCCACAGATCCCCCACAATAGTGTCGTCCACAGATCCCCCACAATAGTGTCGTCCACAGATCCCCACAATAGTGTCGTCCACAGATCCCCCACAATAGTGTCGTCCACAGATCCCCCACAATAGTGTCGTCCACAGATCCCCCACAATAGTGTCGTCCACAGATCCCCCACAATAGTGTCGTCCACAGATCCCCCACAATAGTGTCGTCCACAGATCCCCCACAATAGTGTCGTCCACAGATCCCCCACAATAGTGTCGTCCACAGATCCCCCACAATAGTGTCGTCCACAGATCCCCCACAATAGTGTCGTCCACAGATCCCCCACAATAGTGTCGTCCACAGATCCCCCACAATAGTGTCGTCCACAGATCCCCCACAATAGTGTCGTCCACAGATCCCCCACAATAGTGTCGTCCACAGATCCCCCACAATAGTGTCGTCCACAGATCCCCCACAATAGTGTCGTCCACAGATCCCCCACAATAGTGTCGTCCACAGATCCCCCACAATAGTGTCGTCCACAGATCCCCCACAATAGTGTCGTCCACAGATCCCCCACAATAGTGTCGTCCACAGATCCCCCACAATAGTGTCGTCCACAGATCCCCCACAATAGTGTCGTCCACAGATCCCCCACAATAGTGTCGTCCACAGATCCCCCACAATAGTGTCGTCCACAGATCCCCCACAATAGTGTCGTCCACAGATCCCCCACAATAGTGTCGTCCACAGATCCCCCACAAGTGTCGTCCACAGATCCCCCACAAGTGTCGTCCACAGATCCCCCATAATAGTGTCGTCCACAATTTGTTTTAATATGGCCTTTGAACATAATTTTTCAAGTAAGATCATATAAACCTCTCTGTTTTGTAATTTTGTTGTTTTTCCCGATTAATTGATTAATCGTAGAAATTAATCGGCAACTAATCGATTATTCTAATAATCGTTAGCTGCAGCCCTAATTGAGTTGTTCCTCACCAGTACGCTAAGGGCTTTATTAAGAATTATATTTTTTGTTGACACCCCACAACTCGTCTAGAAATACTGACATCATTCTGGGAATTAGTGGTCCATCACTGTACTTACAGATGGTTCTGGACACTATCCTTTTATATATTCTGCAGGTGACTGGTTGATTGTGTGCATAGCGGTTTCTACCTTGCCGGGTAGGGGCCTGTTATGGTGCACTGCATCACTTAGCACGTTTGTCTCTCATATAGGGATTGATGGGGCTAAAGAGACGTTGTACGACCAGTCACTATCCTTGAATGCCAGCTTGTCATTATAGCCCTATCGGTCTTCTTGTAGCTTGTGAACAAACTGGAATTGGCAACATAGTTGGAGACATTTTGCTCCGTTTTCTTGGACTTGTTGCCTTTGGCCTCATGCACATGACTGTTGTTTTGGTCCGCATCCGAGCTGCAGTTTTTGCGGCTTGGATGCGGACCCATTCACTTCAATGGGGCCGCAAAAGATGCGGACAGCGTTTTCTTCTACGCTTGTGAGTCCAACCTTTTGCAAGTGTGTGTGACCACAATACTTCACTATTAGTGCGGTTTTTGGCATTCCACTCTTAATGTTGAGGAGACGTCTGTAAGAATCAATGTTTTACCCGTCTGTATAAAGTGGGATGGCTCTGGGAGAAAGTGGTTACTGGTACGGATCGCGCGGTCCACTGAAATATAAATAGGTCATTTTCTGATGACACATTCCCTTTAAAGCCGTCTTTGGACAAATATATTAATAACAATGTATATCACACGGTATGATGTCTGAGGTTTGCAGATTGCAGTATTCACTTCTGTTCCGGTTGCTTTATGCAATCATTAACTGCGCGGAAAAAGGCCATAATCATTAACCCTGCAAGTTACAGGTAGTACAAAGGCTGCATATTCTGGTATGTATTACAACTAGAGATGAGCGAACTTCTGTTTTTAGGAATAGCGGAGAATCCCGATCTGGAACCGGATATGGATTCCGACTTCCGTTGTGGTCCGTGGTAGCGGAATCAATAATCGGCCATTATTGATTCCGCTACCACGGACCACAACGGAAGTCGGAATCCATATCCGGTTCCAGATCGGGATTCTTCGCTATTCCTAACCCGAACTTTAGACGCCGAACTTAAAACAGAAGTTCGCTCATCTCTAATTACAACGACTGTGTATGGCAGAATCCTTTATGGATTAGATGCTAAGGGGAGATGTCTAGGTCCTGCTCACACTTGTGTTAGGGCTGTATTACCCCAACAGATTATCTGATCAATATCTGTCCAATCAGACCATTAGTTGATGTGTATAACAAAAGATCTGTGTGTGTAAACGGCCACCGGACCGAGGATTGGTCAGAAAACCTGTCAGATAATCTGCTGGTGTAATGCAGCCCTTAGGGCTCATGCACGCGCCCGAATTACAGCTTTGTTTTGTATGGAGCTATAAGGACGCCTTCACATGTTGCATAGTTTTTTGGGGGAGAAATTTCTGCAACAGAAAATCAGTTCCATTCAACTCAATGGGGACAACAAGACCATGTATTTCTACATTACCCCAGTTCAGGTGAATGGAACAGATTTTCAATCACAGAAATTCCTGCCACAAAATCTGCCGAGTGAGAAGGCAACCTAATAGGGCTACCATGCATGGGCCCTCTCCTGTCTGCACGTATGCCTCTGATTTCTAATGGTGGCATGCTCCGTTGGACTCCGTATGGACAGAGGTATTCTCATCATTGCCTATATTTCTGTACAGTGATGGTCAGTTCGCAGTGTTCGCCAGCGAACACATGCGGGCTGCCATTTTGACTCACCCGCCCGGCGATGCACAGGTAAGCCCTTACATGTGCCTGTTCCGGGAGCCGGTCTGAAACAAATGCGGTCACCGGGAGCAGGCAGTTCCGAGAACAGCCGCCGGGGGCCTTCATCGGGCTGTTCTCGGAACTGCCTGCTCCCGGTGACTGCATTTGTTTCAGACTGGCTCCCGGCACAGGTAAGGACTTACCTGTGCATCGCCGGACTTGTGAGTTAAGTTGGCAGCTCGCATGTGTTCGCTGGTGAACACGGCGAACTGCCCATCGCTGTTTCTGTACACATGGGGCAAATTTATCAATGGTTTTATGCCACAAAAGTAGCCTAAAAAAGTTGCAGATAATTGCATACACTATATATGCGTTATAATTTGCAACTCTCTGCACTTCCATTCTCACCACTGGTGACAAAGTGGGCAGAACGTAACTGTATGCAGCAAGTGAATGAGAGTTTTTAAAATCAAATTAAGGCTACTTTCACACTAGCGTTCGGGGCTCCGCTTGTGAGTTCCGTTTGAAGGCTCTCACAAGCGGCCCCGAACGGATCCGTACCCTAATGCATTCTGAGTGGATGCGGATCCGCTCAGAATGCATCAGTCTGGCACCGTCTGTCCTCCGCTCCGCTCAGCAGGCTGCTTGCAGCGTTCGGGTGTCCGCCTGGCCGTGCGGAGGCAAACGGATCCGTCCAGACTTACAATGGAAGTCAATGGGGACGGATTCGTTCAAAGGTGACACAATATGGTGCATTTTTCAAACGGATCCGCCCCCCATTGACTTTCAATGTAAAGTCTGGGCGGATCCGTTTGCATTTTTTTGTTCATGGTAATGCAAACGGATCCGTTCTGAACGGATCTAAGCGTTTGCATTATAGGTGCAGATCCGTCTGTGCAGATACCAGACGGATCCGCACCTAAACGCAGGTGTGAAAGTAGCCTAATTCTTCTGCGGAAAATACCCATTCTGTATATGAGAAAATGAGGCCCTACCCTAAGGCAAGTCATTTTCTTTCAAATGAGACGTGCAAATCGATTCATCTGATCAAGCAGAGCTCTGCACCTGTGACAAGGTGTCCCCCAAAGCGGAGGATGCCCCCCCTGCCGCTTGTCATCTAGGCTGGCCCTGGCAATCTGCTGCGAGAGGCAGTACACTTCCAGGTAGCGGCACATGAACATGCCGAAGCATGACCGCTAGTCAGAGCAGCGTCGCGAGCGCAACATTGTCAGGGCCCTGGCCTCAGCTTGGGGGATACTCTGTTTGACGAGATGAGTTGATTCTGAAGAATCTATTTTCTCTCATCTCCACTATGAAAGTATTGTTCCTCAGAAGCACTGCATCTTGGGGTACAGCTACACACTGCGATGCCCCTGCGATTCTGGCCAGTGTGCGCACGCCACATAGCAGCGAACAATTCCAGGGAATCCAGGCTCCACTGTGCACATACGTTAGTCGCCTTAAAAATCAGTGTAGGTTAAAGAGCATTAACCCCAAAAAAATGTAAATGTAATTGACTCCATGTATTAGGCCCCTTTCACACGGGTGAGAATTCTGCGCGGGTGCAATGCGTGAGGTGAACGCACTGAATCCGGACCCATTCACTTCAATGGGGCTGTTCAGATGAGCAGTGTTTTTCATGCATCACTTGTGCGTTGCGTAAAAATTGCAGCATGCTCTATATTCAGCGTTTTTCATGCAACGCAGGCCCCATAGAAATAAATGGGGATGCATGAAAATCGCAAGCATCCGCAAGTGCGGATGCAATGCGATTTTCACGCATGGTTGCTAAGTAAAAGGTCCATTGTGGGGTTAAAAAAAATAAATAAATGTAACTTACCTCATCCACTTGATCGCGCAGCCGGGATCGTCTTCTTTCTTCTTCTTCTTCTTGCAGGACCTGGCTTGAAAAGGACTTTCAGTGATGTCATCGTGCTCACCACGTCAGCGCAGGTCCTGCTGAATGAAGATAGAAATTTTCTATCTTCATTCAGCAGGACCTGCGCTGACGTCACCGAGTGCGATGACGTCACCGAAGGTCCTTTTCCAGCCAGGTCCTGCAAGAAGAAGAAGAAAGAAGACGATCCCGGCTGCGCGATCAAGTGGATGAGGTGAGTTACATTTATATATTTTTTTTAACCCCACAATGGACCTTTTACTTAGCATTATTTTCCCTTATAACCATGTTATAATGGAAAATAATAAAATATACAGAACACCAAACCCAAACCCGAACTTCAGCAAAGAAGTACCACAGTCAGTTTTTTATCACGCGCGTGCAAAACGCATTGCACCCGCACGATAAAAACTGAACATCGGAACGCAATCGCAGTCAAAACTGACTGCAATTGCGTACCTACTCGCACAATTTTCCCTGATCGCATACGCAACGCATCCGGACCTAATCCAGACACGCTCATCTGCAAGGGGCCTTAGGCTACTTTCACACTTGCGCTTTCCCTTTCCGCTATTAAGATCCGTCATATGATGTACCTGTCACTGTATGCTGCATGCAACATATTCTGTGTGCGTTTGTCTGTACCGTGTAAGTGCCTTGTTACTCTTTTTCAATAAAACGAGTTTAAAAAAAAAGATCCGTCATAGGATCTCAATAGCAGGGGAAACCGCTTACGGTTTTTCCCCTATTCATTGTCAATAGGGACAAAACTGAACTGAACGAAACGGAGTTCACCATAATGAATTCCGTTCCGTCTGGTTGCATCCCCATCGCAGACAGAATAACGCTGCAAGCTCATCGCACTCTATGTAAGTCAATGGGGGTGGATCTGTTTTCTCGGACACGAAAGAAAACTAATCCGTCCCCCATTGACTTACAATGGTTTTACAGATGGATCCGTCGTCTTGGCCATTTTAGAGATAATACTACTGGATCTGTTCAGAATGGATGGAGACGGTTATATTATTGTGACGGAAGTGTTTTTGCTGATCCATGACGGATCCAGAAAAAATGCTGGTGTGAAAGTAGCCTTATAGGTGCAAAGTCTTTCAATATATTATTCAAGAGCTGTGGCTACAGATACTCATGACTGTGTGTACAGAGGTGGTCACCCAACTTTACAAAGACCCTGAATGGTATACAAAGCTGCTTTTATAGGCAGCCTTCCTCTCCTGGTCCTCTACTGGTCTGCTTGTGTAAATGTCAGTTGTTGCTAATGATCTGGCATTTATTCATGCACCAAGAGGATCAGGATGAACAGAGTCTGTAGCATGGAACCCATTCATATAATAAGACATTGGGTTTTTATAAACGGCTGTAATCTATGGGAGCCTCCAGGAAAACCTCTTCCTATACTTACACCCATATGATCAGCCATTTCTTCACGGTCTATCAAAATGTCGGTCAGGCTTTTGGTTCCCAGCATATTCCGCAATGTGGTCTGTGCCAGCATCTGAGTAGCTTGATTGGCGTTGTCCACTTTAACTACTGTGACAATTGGATTGAAAACCCGGTAGAAGACCACAGCATCGACCATGATGGTTACAGAATCCTTGGTGAGAACCTGTAAGTACAGTAAAACATGGCTGCAGTACAGGTGCGCACTGATCTACACAGTGCTGGACCCCATTCCTTAACATTGCATTTTTCCAACTATGAAAGATGACTGGTCTGAAATGTTAAATTAGGAAAGGGCCTCTGCAAAACAGATTTACATTATTATTGCATTTATTTAAAGGTGTTTCCAACTGTAAAGTTTAAAGTATTTGGCTGGATGTGATTGAGGGAGCTCGGCATTATTTTGTTACTATCATTATTTTTTGCCATTAAGGTTCAGCACTGATGTGATTATTAATTAGGCTTATAGATTACTATAGATGGTGTTCTGAGCTCTCACTGTTACTGCCCGGTGCTGTGTCGCCCTCTTGTGTCCTTTTGGGTGGATGTCTGCTGCAATATGTAACTCTTGTCATTTTATTCAATTGATTACTAATAAAGATATGTGTTTTCAATGCATCTTGCAAGGTGTGTTTTTCATTATTTTTGGGGCTTTAGCTACAGGAAACATTTAAAGGAGTTGACTGCTGCTAAAGGAGATCTACAGGTTATAACATTCAAGGGTTCACTTACTTGTTTCCTCTCTACTATGGCTGTTTACTTAAAGGGGGTCTACAGTTTGTTTAAACTGATCGGCAGGGGTCCGACACCCAGGACCTCCGCCGATCAGCTGTTTGAGAAGGCAGAGGCGCTCCAGCAGCGCCGCGGCCTTCTCACTGTTTGCCGCTGTTCAAGTGAACAGAGCTTAGCCCCGTACAAGTCGTGACGTCACTGGGCCAGCGGTAAACAGTGAAAAAGCCGCGGCGCTGCTGCCTTCTAAAACAGCTGATCGGCGGGGGTCCCGGGTGTCGGACCCCCGCCGGTCAGATGCTGATGATCCAGAGGATAGATCATCAGTTAAAACAAACTGCAGAACCCCTTTAATAAAAGAGGTAAACGGCACAACTCCGTATGGCTTTTTCAGTATTTTGCGATCTGCAAAAAATACGGATGACGTCCGTGAGCATTCAGTTTTTTACGGAACAGCTGGCCCCTGATAGAACAGCCCTATCCTTGTCAGTTATGCAGACAATAATAGGACATGTTCTATCTTTGAACGAAACAGAAAAACAGAAATACATTAACGGAAGGCATACGGAGTACCTTCCTTTTCTTTTGCGGATCCATTGAAATGAATGGTTCCGTATACGGAACGCAAAAAACGGAACATAAACGGGGGGAAAAAAACGTTTGTGTGCAAAAGGCCTTAGTTAGATTGTGTTTGCCCCAGGTGGACAACCTTGTTCATACACCCAACTAGGGCCACACTCAGGCCCCCTTAAGTACCTAAAAGGGGTTTCTCCGGCATTTTTATACTCCCTTTGGATACCTTTATTTAAATAACACATAAAACCTGTTTAAACTTGGATTCCATAGGATTTTTTTTATAAAAATGTATTTCTATTTGCTTCGTTTTCCTGTGGGTTTATTTTTCGACACAACAATGTAAAGCTTCATTTCTGCCTTCTCCTTATACCTGTGCTCTTTGGTGAAGCATCCAGTATTTATTTCTGGCTCCAGAGGACAAATATGTCTAGTAAGGGTGCGTTCACACCACCGTATGTATTTTGAGGATCGCAAAAAATACGGACGATATCCTTGTGACATCCATGTTGCATTTGTTTTTTTTGCGGATCCAATGTAACAATGCCTATCTTTGTCCGCAAAACAGACAGGAACAAGACATGTTCTATTTTACTGGGTTACGGAACAGACATATGGATGCAGATAGGACACAGTGTGTATTTTTTGCGGACCCACTAAAATGAATGGGTCCACAACCGATCCACAAAAAATGTGGATCGGATGCGGACTAAAATACGGTCATGTGAATGCACCCTAAGGCTTCATGAAAACCCCCATAGCAGGTACATGCCCGTATTGCAACCTGCAAACAGCGGTTCTGCAATAAATGGGCACTGGCAGAAACGGTGTGGAACGGAGGCATAGATTGGAAGCCCAAGTGCTTCCGTGAGTTTTCTGTCCGTGCCTCCGCACCGCAAAAAAGTAAAGCATGCACTACTTTTATGTAGTGTGGATCGCTATTAACAGACGGCAGGCACTTGGTCAATGCCCGTGCATTGCGGACCACAATTTGCGGTCCGCAGCACGAGCATGGCCGGCACACATTTATGTGCATGTGGCCTAAGGTCTCGTTCTCACGAACGTTTTTTGCTTTCCATATACGGGCCGTTTTTTGCGTTCTGTATACGGAACCATTCATTTCAATGGGTCCGCAAAAAAAGCGGAATGTACTCTGTATGCATTCCGTTTCTGTATTTCCGTTCCGTTGAAAGATAGAATATGTCCTATTATTGCCCGGAACACATACGGAAATGCATCCGTATGTCTTCCGTATCCGTTCAGTTTTTGCGGAACCATGTATTGAAAATTTTATGCCCAGCCCAATTTTTTTTTTAATGCATTCAGTTTCCGTATTTCCGTTCCGCAACATTTTGAGTCAGGTCCTATTATTGTCCGCAAGTCAAGTTCAGTGGCTCCATTCAAGCCAATGGGTCCGTATAAAAAAACGGAATGCATACGGAACACATGTCCGTATGTCATCCGTTTTTTGCGGATCTACGCTGTAGAAATGCAATGCCCAGACCATTTTGCACATGTGTTTGCAATCATTGCAAAGTTCCTGTTTTTGCGGAAAAACGGAACGGAAACGGAATAGATACAAAAAACTGAACAACGGATCCGTGAAAAACGGACCGCAAAACCATACGGTCGTGCGAACAAGCCCTAAGGAGGCTGGCACGCAGTGCAGTTCTCAATTTAGCCAGTTTAGCAGCCTCATTAAACCCTGGTGTTCTGCATTTTAGGAAGGGTTTTATTCATTTCAGCTAGCTACAATAAAAAACTGCACCCTGAATGCTTGTCAGAACTGCACTGTGTGCCAGCACCCCCAACATGACATGGCTAGGGATAGTATGTTCTGTTGCACTATCTAACATGGCCACTAGATGGCAGTCACAGGATTGACTTTCATCGGCGGTGGAAAATTATGCTCATGTATACTAAAATGTGTCGTCGTGTCTTCATTCTCTACATGTCCTCCTCACGGCTGTCATGTTTCCTTCAGCTAAATGACATTTTTATTTTACATAAATGTGACCCTGTATTGCATAATTTCATAACAGAACATCTGGGTCAATCGCTTGCAATTAAATGGAAATCGCTGCCTATGCCCTGCTCGCTGGCATGTAATTTCAGTGTAGCGTATAATTAATACTCACTTCTTGGGGAGGGACTGCGAATGACACAGTTCTCAAATCGAGCCGACAGAAGTCATCGGTGCACGGAAGAATCCAGAAAATCCCTAGGGAAAAGGGAGAGAACAATAAATGAGTTTAGGGCCAGTATTGAGATATTGTGGATTCCAATGTACAGCTCTGACAGTTTAAAAGTTCCGCAACATGAGGGGTGTGCATACTTATGCAATGAATGTTTTTACCTTAAATCACTTGTTACTTATGCCTCATAGCCTGCCACTCCTGTCATGCGCACCGGCTCATGTTGGTCCAGCTTCCAGTCCCTTGCTGGTCATGTACGCCGCTGCAGCCAATCGTGGGTTTCAGCAGGGACATGTCTCCAAAGCGAACATCACCGCTGAAGCCAGTCACTGGATGCAGCAGCGCAGGTGACAATGTCCATACCAGGGTGGAAGAAAACAAGCCGGTAACTGAAGATAGTCAAGCGGAAGCCAGCCCGCAGGATCGGAGAGCGAGGAGCAGGTAAGTATAAATCTGTCAATAGCTGATGCAGGCTACAGAGCATATGATAACACTCCCTGCCCTACCTGAATCCTAAGAAGCCCACATTTCGCAGTTATTTAAAAAAAAATATATTTTTTGGAGAATCCCTGCACAATGCCATGGTTCGTAGAACTACAGTATCTTAACTTTCTTTTTATTTTTTATTGTGATCACAACAAAGCCATTGGGGGTGATTTACTAACAGTTTTACGCCTTTTTATGGTGTAAAGTTGTCGCATGGCCCTTTTGCGACTTATAAACACCCGGGCTGGGGCCAGGACTTCGGCCCAGGCAAGTTTACTAACTTTATGCCTGGCAAAATGTGTAAAAGTTGACAAAAAAAAACTATGCGCAGACTACCAAGGATACGCCTAATTTATAGCGGGGTGTGCGCCTTCAGGAAGCATACCGGTGTAAATGGAAGTTAAAAGACCAAAATACCTGATGGTCAAAATAACCCCCAATATGTATGGACTCTTCTGAAAACGACATGATCACCTGTATAAGGGTATATTTACTGGTGCCCTTTTTAGGCGTTTTTTTTTTTTCCTGTTTCTCATGTGATTTTTGTAGTTGAAAACCACAACACTGCTATGAAAGTTCCGTGAGGCTAGGGCTACACGACGACATTTGTTGCAGTAATGTTGCGCTAGTCTATGATGTCGGATGGATTTTTGTGCGACTGTCGTGTCGCAGTCGCAGGATGTCGCAGTGCGACACCATAGACTAGCATTCTAAAATATGTTACATTACTGCGACATGAATGCTGCACGACACATGTCGCCGTGTAGCCCTAGTCTAAGGAAGCCTTCACACGTGGTTGAAAATATGCAGGCGTGTATTTTTACAATTATGCAGATCTGCGTGTAAAATTTGGTGTAGTTTTTTATGTGCAGATTTATTTGTGAATTTTGATGCCGATTTCTGCGCGGATCACATCCCCCATTGGAATAGAGACATTTTGTTTCAGAAAAGCCGCAACACATCACTGTCTACACTGCCGAATATTGTTCTGCACTGGAACACACTTTTCAATCTCATAAAATATGCTGGGCATTTTCTAGTGGATTTTTCCACCACGGTTAAAGGCATCTTAATGGTGAGGCCACAGATAACAGCCGTGTAGAGTTTAACCATAGCAAAAAAAAACATGGTAAGAAAACAATACTGCATTGTGTGGACTCTAAAAACACACTCATTGAAAAAAATATATATACTGCACCACAAAGGAGTTGTTGCAATGAAGCTTTCTATGTGTAAATGTAATGATGATACATGGAAGTGATTACAATATTAGAGCGAAAGGATAGGTTTATTAGGGAAAACTGTACAATGGAAGAAGTCTCTAGGACCCTGTTGGGCCGCCTCTAGTCTGGATACAAGATGAGATACGGTCTCTAGTCTGGATACAAGATGAGATACAGCCTCTAGCCTGGATACAAGATGAGATACGGTCTCTAGCCTGGATACAAGATGAGATACGGTCTCTAGCCTGGATACAAGATGAGATACAGCCTCTAGTCTGGATACAAGATGAGATACGGCCTTGCGCCTGGATACAAGATGAGATACAGCCTCTCGCCTGGATACAAGATGAGATACAGCCTCTCGCCTGGATACAAGATGAGATACGGCCTCTAGCCTGGATACAAGATGAGATTCGGCCTCTAGCCTGGATACAAGATGAGATATGGTCTCTAGTCTGGATACAAGATGAGACACGGCCTCTAGCCTGGATACAAGATGAGATACCGGTCTCTAGCCTGGATACAAGATGAGATACAGCCTCGAGCGTGGATACAAGATGAGATACGGCCTTGCCCCTGGATACAAGATGAGATACGGTCTCTAGTCTGGATACAAGATGAGAGATGGTCTCTAGTCTGGATACAAGATGAGATATGGTCTCTAGCCTGGATACAAGATGAGACACGGCCTCTAGCCTGGATACAAGATGAGATACGGTCTCTAGCCTGGATACAAGATGAGATACGGTCTCTAGCCTGGATACAAGATGAGATACGGCCTAGCGCCTGGATGCAAGATGAGATACGGTCTCTAGCCTGGATACAAGATGAGATACGGTCTCTAGCCTGGATACAAGATGAGATACGGCCTAGCGCCTAGATGCAAGATGAGATACGGCCTCTAGCCTGGATACAAGATGAGATACAGCCTCGAGCATGGATACAAGATGAGATACGGTCTCTAGCCTGGATACAAGATGAGATACGGTCTCTAGCCTGGATACAAGATGCGATACGGCCTCTAGCCTGGATACAAGATGAGATACGGCCTAGCGCCTGGATGCAAGATGAGATACGGTCTCTAGCCTGGATACAAGATGAGATACAGCCTCTCGCCTGGATACAAGATGAGATACAGCCTCTCGCCTGGATACAAGATGAGATACGGCCTCTAGCCTGGATACAAGATGAGATTCGGCCTCTAGCCTGGATACAAGATGAGATATGGTCTCTAGTCTGGATACAAGATGAGACACGGCCTCTAGCCTGGATACAAGATGAGATACCGGTCTCTAGCCTGGATACAAGATGAGATACAGCCTCGAGCGTGGATACAAGATGAGATACGGCCTTGCCCCTGGATACAAGATGAGATACGGTCTCTAGTCTGGATACAAGATGAGAGATGGTCTCTAGTCTGGATACAAGATGAGATATGGTCTCTAGCCTGGATACAAGATGAGACACGGCCTCTAGCCTGGATACAAGATGAGATACGGTCTCTAGCCTGGATACAAGATGAGATACGGCCTAGCGCCTGGATGCAAGATGAGATACGGTCTCTAGCCTGGATACAAGATGAGATACGGCCTAGCGCCTAGATGCAAGATGAGATACGGCCTCTAGCCTGGATACAAGATGAGATACAGCCTCGAGCATGGATACAAGATGAGATACGGTCTCTAGCCTGGATACAAGATGAGATACGGTCTCTAGCCTGGATACAAGATGAGATACGGCCTCTAGCCTGGATACAAGATGAGATACGGCCTAGCGCCTGGATGCAAGATGAGATACGGTCTCTAGCCTGGATACAAGATGAGATACGGTCTCTAGCCTGGATACAAGATGAGATACGGCCTCGCGCCTGAATACAAGATGAGATACAGTCTCTAGCCTGGATACAAGATGAGATACGGTCTCTAGCCTGGATACAAGATGAGATACGGCCTCGCGCCTGGATACAAGATGAGATACGGCCTCTAGATAGAAGATGAGATATAGTTGGGCATGGAAGCATACAGGTTCTGTATGATAAGCAGCAGCACATTTGCACAGAGATGTCACAGCTGGACCTATAGATCCTGCACACTCATAGGTTGCTGAAGCTAGCATCCCAGCAGGTCCCATAAATTACTGATTAGTGATAAATCTGGTGATCGGGCAGCCAAGGAGGTGTTACAATCTGGTGGAGATATGGGAAACCCTTGCTGCGTGTGGGTGAGCATTATCCTGCTGAAAAATACCAGTTGGAAGCCCTGCCATGAGAGGAATACACGTGGCCTCAGGATGTCCTGCACTTATCGCTGAGCTGTTAGTGTCCCTCGTATCACTACTAGGGGTGACTGACTGTCTTATGTGATGGCTCCCAGATCATCATACCAGTAGTTGGGGCTGTGTGTGGCTCCAGAGCAAAAGCAGAATAGGAACGCTCACCTTCAGGCATCCATACTCAAACCTGACCGTCCAGGGTACCCAAACAGAACCTGGATTCTTCATACATACAGTTCCAGTGCGTAGCAACTGAAGGTAGCGGTGGCTGGCTGTCAATTGCAGGACATGTAATGGGCGCCATGACACCAAATAAGTGCCTGGACAACAAAACTGTTGGAGCTGCTCGTGCTTGTTGGCAGATCCAACAATCCACTCTACAGGTGGTCTGTCTGGCCCATCTGGAGCCTGTTCAGTGTGCCCATGCCCTCGCATAACCACTGATCCCAACACCTCCTAATAGCCAGATCAGAAAGGCTTGGATGGTGGGCAATTAGTTGAAACAAGAATCCTACCTCTCTCAGTCCAATGACGCACCCCAGCTCAAAGTGTATCAACTGATCAAAATGTCTTCCAGTGTGTCACAGAGGTATATCTAGCAGTCAATGATCTCTCGCCAAAAGGTACACTACCCAAAAGTAATCTCTGAGAATATTTTTCTCACGCAGCTGGGGAAACTATTTACGCCCTCTTGTGGCAAGACCCAGTGTCTAACCACACCTGTAATCATTTACATATGCGCCTGAGACAAAACTACATGCAGGGTTTTGCAGCAATCTGTCATTTCTATCAGCGTGCGTTCTTTATCTCAGTGAGTGTATATATCATCCTAAGGCCTCTTTCACACAACCGTATGGCTTTTTCAGAGTTTTGCGGTTGTTTTTTTACGGATACGTTCTGTTTCCGTTTTGTTTTCCATTACGTTTTCCGTATGGCATATACAGATGTATACAGTAATTACATAGAAAAAATTGGGCTGGGCATAAAATTTCCAATAGATGGTTCCGCAAAAACTGAACGGATACAGAAGACATACGGATGCATTTCCGTATGTGTTTAGTTTTTTTGCGGACCTATTGACTTGAATGTATCCACGGAACGTGATTTTCGGGCAATAATAGGACATGTTCTATCTTTCAACGGAACGGAAAAACGGAAATACGGAGTACATTCCGTTTTTTTTTTGCGTAACCATTGAAATGAATAGTTCCGTATACGACAGGCAAAAAAACTGCCCGTAAACGGGAAAAAAAATGGTTGTGTGAAAGAGGCCTTAGAATACAGCGCTGGACTTTGGTGTGCAAATGCTGCAGATTTGCCACAGATCTTATGTTTTGCATTGCAAAGGGTGAAATCCCAGCTTAAACCGAAATGATGCACCGCAGGTCAACTTAGGATTTCATTGTGGATTTCTCAGAAAATCTCATCCACTTTGCTGCTACTGTAAACACTGTGGATATCTGCTTCTAAACATACCCATGGTTTACTCCACCCTAGATCCCTACTGGAAGTAAACTGAACTGACAGCAATACTCCCTATTAGGGCTTGTTCACACGACCGTGGCGTTTTTTGCGGTCCGCAAATTGCGGATCTGCAAAAAACTGATGCCGCCCGTGTGCCTTCCACAATTTGCGGAACGAAACAGGAGGCCCATTATAGAAATGCCTATTCTTGTCCGCAAAACGGACAAGAATAGGACAGGAACACAGCAACGGATGCGGACAGCACACAGAGTGCTGTTTGCATCTTTTGCGGACCCATTGAAATGAATGGTTCCGTATGTGGAACGCAAAATATGTTCGTGTGAACGAGCCCTTAGGCTTCATGCAAACGACCACGCCATTTTTTGCAAAAAAACGAAGCCGCCTGTGTGCCTTCCGCAATTTGCGGAATGGAACGGGCGGCTCATTGTAGAAATGACAAGAATAGGACATGCTATATATTTTTTGCGGGGCCTCAGAACGGAGCAACGGATGCGGACAGCACAGGGAGTGCTCTCCGCATCTTTTGCGGCCCAATTAAAAACAGTTGTGTGCATGAGGCCTTATGCTAAGTTTATGAGGGAGATTTACCATTAAAAGGGTTGTCCGCTTTTTTATACATCTAACCTATCCTGAGGATAGGTCAACAATATCAGATCGGCAGGGATCCGACTCCTAGCACCCCTCCCGATCAGCTGTTTGAAGACAACGCAGCGCTCATACAAGCACTGCCGTCTCTTCTCTGTTCCCTTGCTCGCCGTCTCAGCAGTGAGCAGGTGTAATTACAAGTCCACTGTCCCCATTCCCTTCAATGGGATGGCTCCTTTCTATTCAAGTCAATAGGAGGGAGCCTCCTCCAAATCCAGCTTTAAAATAAAAAGATTACATATCATTATTATAAAATTACTTTATTAAAGGCACGGCTTGTCCCCTATTTTCTTTTATAGGAATTTAGCAAACTTTTAGAAATTTTTATGACATGAGTTATGTTTTATCAGTCTAAGGCCTCATACACACGACCGTTTTTTTTTGCGGTCCGCAAAACGGATTTCCGTTGTTCCGTGATCTGTGACCGTTTTTTCTTCCGTGGGTCTTCCTTGATTTTTGGAGGATCCACGGACATGAAAAGTGAAAAAAAAAACTAAGTCAAGTTTGCATTGAAAATGATAGGAAAAACGGACACGGATCACGGACGCGGATGACTATCTTGTATGCATCCGTGATTTTTCACGGACCCATTGACTTGAATGGGTCCGTGAACCGTTGTCAGTGAAAAAAATAGGACAGGTCATATTTTTTTCACGGACTGGAAAAACGGATCATGGACGCGGAAGCCAAACGGTGCATTTTCAGATTTTTCCACGGACCCATTGAAAGTCAATGGGTCCGCGAAAAAAAACGGAAAATGGAACAACGGCCACGGATGCACACAACGGTCGTGTGCATGAGGCCTAAGGCCCACAGTCATTGAAAACTATTGGCATGTTCTAGCGGAAACAAAAAATTTATATTTGACTACAGTATTACTACAGTAAATGTTATCACTAATGAGCCATTTATGTTAAGTCGGAAATTGGAAAAATAGAGGAGATGTCTTAAGTTACTAATTCCACACAGGGGTGGATTTGGCATTTCTGAGGCCCCAAGCAAAGTTATGGGGACCCCTGTTGCACTGCTATCACCACCTCTAAGCTCTGCCCTACTCACCCGTTAAGTCCCAGTCCTGCTATTGCTCTACAGCTAGAAAGGGCCCCTGTGCCCGGATGCACTGGTGATATGTCCGTCCCTTTAGTTGTTTTTTCAGCCAACCATTTGTGGCCAGCATACTGTAGGGCTCCCTGAGGGGCATTTGCTTGGTTTGTGTGGAGGTAAAGTCTACCACTGGTTCCTGCGCTGGTCATCTTAAGCCACTTAGGATATCATGAATGAAAAGGAAAGGTAAGGAAGGACACATCTGTTGGAATGTATATGCCTGATGTACATGGAATAGGACAAATTCCACCTAGGCAGATTGTGTGCATATTGGGGCAAATTTATTACACCCTACTCTCCAGAATTCTGGCTTCAAAAAGTCGCAAAAAGGGTTTAGCATTTTTTTTTAGCTTATTTGCATACAAAAATTGTGAATTTTTGCATTTTTACACCACTAGTTCCAGTTTTGAAAAGTGGGTAAGAAGGTGGATGTGGTTATCTATATAATTTAGTTTCACTTAATATAGATCACTACGACTTTTTTTTTTAAGAGTTGCAAATAAATTTGCAAAGTCACTTTAGTAGGGGGAGTGGTGGAAAAAAAAAAACTGGAGAAGGATTTCTAGAAGTGTGAGGTTTAAAGATGGTCCAAATTGAAAAAACAACATTCAAGACTTGGTGCAAGGTACACCAACGCAGACTTAAGCAAAAACTGACTTCAAATATTTCCTTTGTGATAAATTCCTCCCATTATCTCTATTTGGGCTGTAGTCTGTGTCCATCACATCACCACAAACCCTTACAAGCAAAATATACCCCCTGTGAACTGTCCTACACCGACCACACAACAGTACATGGTCTGCGTATACTGTACATGGGTGGATTAGACTTCATAAATTATAACAGTTCCATAAATACAGCCCTTGTAATATAATCTGAGTATACAGTATATGCTTAAATTACTGAGCGGAGTGAGAAGAGGATCGCATTACAGTTAATTACCAGTCGGATCTCATGAGAATATCATGTTAACTACTGATGACACCTGAGAGACGTCTCAATCCAGGAGGCCTATCTGTTATGGATTATAGGACGGTGAAATTGTCCGCCATAAAATCCATAAAGTCCGTGTTAGCCTGCGGGGATGAAATACCTGCGTTCCGTTCTTCTGCAGAATACTAATTCCACGGAGGAACAGAACACAAATAATGTCTTGTTGCGGATTTCATGTCGCCGAATGTCTCTATTCATTTCAATGGACATGTAATCCACAAAGAAATCCGCAGCATTATTCACAAAGACAATACCCACCCTGATCCGTTACAGAAAAATTGGCAAGAAAATGTGCAGCATAAACTGAAACTTTGTAAGACTCGCACCTGCGGATTTTGGTGCGGAAAATTCCGACATGTGTGAGGGCACTCTCAAGCATTTATTTCTTATTAGGTCAGGATCTCAAGGGCAGGGCTTTAGGAGTGGAGCCCACTCAGAGATAAAGTATAATGGAAAGATTTGCAATCGCTGTCGGCTGAACATTCACTCTCCCGACTCCCTCATACTCATACATGCTTGGTTCGGCTGAGCGTGTATATGTCTTAAATGGGAAGAGAGGAGAAAACCACCGCCAGACATCTTTGCTGGTGGATATTTCCTGGAAGAACAAAAGAATTAGGTTAAAAAGTTCAGTCCATCCGTTCCTTCTCTCCCTCAACATGTCAGTGGAAAGTTAGGACCTTTCCATTAGATTGATGGAAATGACAGAATCGGTGGACAATACACTAATGTGTATGGGGACCTTAAAGAAGTTTTCCAGGATTCTGGTCTTTGGTATATGGTTCCCTAGCTTGATATGCCTGTCACTCTGTTTTGGTGTCTTGGCTCAATTCAGCAATCTTCTGGTCCCTGGTACGGATTAGGTTATGTGCACTGCTGCAGCCAATGACTGGCCTCAGCAGTGGCATGCTGTTTGGGGACACGTCACTGCTGAGGCCTGCACATGGCCACGTCCAGACCCCAGGTAGAGGTAAAGAAACCGGATCTAGGAAACAGAGCCAGGGCACCGGAAGGAAGCGGCAGGAATCAGACGAGTATGATTTATTTATTAGGTACCAAACACTACAGGGAAAAAAAAAAAATGGCCAGAATCCTGGAACACCCCATAAACTAGGTGTAGATCCTGCAGGAAGGAAACCATCTAAAGGGAAGATTTAGGGCTCCACTACAACACTTATGGTAAAATTGTGGCAGCATCAGGGGCGGATTGGCCATAGACCCTACAGGGAATTTTCCCGGTTGGCTAATGCCCCAGGGGGCCACTCAAGCCCTCCTCTCTGCCACTGACCAAATACATAATGAGATCTCAACATTAATGCTGTGAGAATCAGGTACGCACATGCCCTCCTAAACTCATCTGCTGTGGTCCGCTCGTTACCTCCTAAGCCCCCTGCTCCATAGACAACTGGAGAAGGAGGACAGAAGATGGTAGCTACTGAGGGCCAGCTTTTGGGGCAGTATATTGTGCTACACTGTGGTATATGGTTCTGCTGGGATGGTATTTTGCACAATGGTATTGTTGACCTCGCCTACTTGTGTTGCCCAGCCTTCTGTTAATTTGGACCTTCCTACAAAATAGGCCAGCTTTTAGTTTTTTTTTTTTCTAGTGCCACTTTAAAGGGAACATGTCACTAGTTTTATGGTGTCCTGACTAAGGGCAACATAAATAAGTGACTGATTCTCTTAGCAAAATGCTGGGTCACTTTCTTTAATTGACCCAGTCAATCTGCCAACATCTTGTATTGAAAAGCTCCAGCTGATAATGATGAATCCTGAATATTCATGAGCTCCTGACTCTCCCCGACCACCTGCTGCTGTATGACAGTTATTTTCCATATGAATCAGCAGCAGGTGGGCAGGGGAGTGGCTATAGCTGTTAATTAAATAAACGCTGGACTCAATGACATCACGCTGGACTCAAATCAGCTCATTAGCATGCGGCATCTTTGTGTGTATATTATGAGGTAACTATCTGTCACACCATTAAGTGAATACATCTAAGGTACTTTTTAGTAGTTAATGATTGTATATAATTAGATTATATCCACATGACCGGTTCTCTTTAAGTTCCCAGTCAGCCCCTTGGCAGTGTCATAACTAAGGTGTATTTCTGTATAAGTAAGAAATTGGAAGCCACTTCATACAAATCAGATTGGGTTATTGGCGATGGTCACAAGGTTTCTTGCAATGATTTTCTCACATGGAAGTTGCCCAAAAGTTGCAATAATATCACAATTTTATTGTGAATTGTGTGCTATCGTGGGAAACCCCTTGGCACCCTGGAGCTCTGGCCATACACTTCTCTTTATGCACCAACTCATGTTTTAATCCAAAAAACCATCATGTAAACCTGGTCTTGTTCCCAAGAATGTCATTTTAATATATTTATTAGGTCATCAGTATCTGATCGGTGGTGGTCTGATACCTGGGCCCCCCGCAATGGCACCCGTGTGAGTGCTGCGGCCTTCTCTCAGCTCAACAAGCACAGCGCTGTACATTGTATAGTGGCTGCAGGGCTTCTATGGGGCCGAGCTGCCCCTAGGCTATGTTAGCGATAAACGTGTCGCCACTAGGCCTAATGTAAGATGCAAGAAGGCCGTGGCATCACAGGAGCGTTGGTGCCTTCTCAAACAGCTGATTGTCGGCCCCCGCCAATCAGATACTGGTGACCTATCCAGAGGATAGGTCACCAGAGTAAAAAAGTTGGATTTACTAATGTGCCTGTGCCAAAAATCTATCATAAAAAGTGGTGCAAATTGGTTTATACACGTGTTTCCTGTCATTCTTGACAAGGGGTGAAGCTTCATAGGAAAGGGGGCAAGATACACCACTTTGTACTAAAATTGTCCCACGGTTCTGGCTTAAAATTATATCTCAAAGTAAGCCAACCAATAGCTGGTATAGAGTCCTTCTTTCCTGAATATGGACAGTGTCTGAGGAAGGCCTGCGTGCCGAAACGTAACACATCAATATTGCCGTATGTTGTAAAATAAAAAATTATACTATGAAGATTAAGACCTACAAGCTGTAGTTGTATTTATTATTAAAAACGGGGTTGGAACCCTGCTTAGAGCTGACACGCGGAGTGCGACAAAGATTTCTGGTAAACAATGTGAGTCCTTTCAGGTTTGGTTCACACACTGCTGATTCACACAATGCACTTTTTATGTGATTTGTTTTAGTGAAAACCATTTATTTTTTCCTGAACGTCCACTTCCAATACTACCACGTGGTTCTGTACAAAATCCGAAGCACAGAAAAGCAGTGTATGGGCTCTTGGCAGTCTTTGCGCACAGTGGCCCCTGCTACAATCATGTGCACGGGCCCTTAGGTTGCATTCACACAGTGCAGTTTTGTACCTTTTGGCTGTATTTCCCTGACTGGGAAAGCATTAGAGAAGACACTGTGCAAGCTATTGCTGCTTCCACCATGTCTGCCTACTTTTAAACCATGACGACCCCTGTCCCGTGTGGCATTACATAGACAGCTGGCGTGAAATAATACATCTCCATCACTGGGGGATAAAGGAGCCAGATCCATGGTGATCAGCCGTGTGCCATTCCAGCTTCTGTTTCAAGCAGGAGATGCCTTCATGAACAATTACGTCAGGCTGCCTTCGCACGCTGCGGATTTTGCTGCAGAAATTTCCACGACTGAAAATGCAGAAATCCGAGCGCTACCCCATTCATATGAATGGAACTGATTTTCAGTCGCAGAAATTCCTGCAAAAAAAACCACAGCGTGTGAAGGTGTCCTTAGGCTTTGTCTACACGGCAATCCAGGCGGCAACACTTGTCGTGCAACCAGGTAGCAACGCAGCCAGAAGGGCAAAAAATCCAACAATGGGGGTCGCTCTGTGACCCCACTCAGTGCTGCACAGTTTACCCACTGACTTCACATATCTCCGGTCATGGCTCCTCTGTGCAGCTACATACCGGGTCCTTTAGCTCCAGATCTTACCCGTCCTAACCGGAAGATGACAGCTCGCTCGTATTCCTGAACAATCTGGGAACAGAGAAAGGTTTAGAACATGTTAAAGGAGAACGACAAGAATAATATCCAAATGCGAAAATCATGGGCGAAGCAGCTGCCATGGGGCCACCAAGCAATGGCATCCACCGGGAGTTGCAGTTAGTGATGGGTTTTGGTGATAGTAAATTAAACACTGATCAATGGATTCCATGGACAAGACATCATTACTTTACTGTCATATCACCTTGTGCATACTGTGACATCACTATGTGTATTTTCCCTGCACTGTGACATCACTATGTGTATTATCCCTGCACTGTGACATCACTATGTGTATTATTCCTGCACTGTGACATCACTATGTGTATTATCCCTGCACTGTGACATCACTATGTGTATTATCCCTGCACTGTGACATCACTATGTGTATTATCCCTGCACTGTGACATCACTATGTGTATTATTCCTGCACTGTGAAATCACTGTGTATTATCCCTGCATTGTGACATCACTATGTGTATTATTCCTGCACTGTGACATCACTATGTGTATTATCCCTGCACTGTGACATCACTATGTGTATTATTCCTGCACAGTGACATCACTATGTGTATTATCCCTGCACTGTGACATCACTATGTGTATTATCCCTGCACTGTGACATCACTATGTGTATTATCCCTGCACTGTGACATCACTATGTGTATTATCCCTGCACTGTGACATCACTATGTGTATTATTCCTGCACTGTGAAATCACTGTGTATTATCCCTGCATTGTGACATCACTATGTGTATTATTCCTGCACTGTGACATCACTATGTGTATTATCCCTGCACTGTGACATCACTATGTGTATTATCCCTGCACTGTGACATCACTATGTGCATTATTCCTGCATTGTGACACCACTATGTGTATTATTACTGCATTGTGACATCACTATGTGTATTATCCCTGTGCTGTGACATCACTATGTGTATTATTCCTGCATTGTGACATCACTGTGTGTATTATGCCTACACTGTGACATACCTATAACTATATGCATTATCCCTGCGCTGTGACATCACTATGTGTATTATCTCTACACTGTGACATCACTATAACTATATGTATTACCCCTGTACTGTGACACCACTATGTGTATTATTCCTGCAGTGTGACATCATTATGCCTATTTCCCCTGTGCTGTGACATCATCATGTGTATTATTCCTGCACTGTGACATCATTATGTGTATTATTCCTGCACTGTGACATCATTATGTGTATTATTCCTGCACTGTAACATCACTATGTGTATTATTCCTGCACTGTGACATCACTATGTGTATTATTCCTGCACTGTGACATCACTATGTGTATTATTCCTGTACTGTGACATCACTATGTGTATTTCTGCGCTGTGACATCCTTGTATGTATTATCACTGCACTGTAGCATTATTAGGCTACTTTCACATCTGATGGATCCGGCAGGGATCAGCAAAAACGCTTCCGTCATGATAATACAACCGTCTGGTTCCATTATGAACGGATCCGGTTAAATTATCTCTCAAATAGCCATGACGGATCCAGGAGGTGAAGAGCAGCAGGCATTAGACCGGGGCATGAAAAGAAGTGGTGAAGGATTGGTAAAGGCAACATTGGTTGATTTTTTAACCCTTTTTACAAAAAAGTCTTCCCTGGGAAAACCCTTAATAATGACATTTACCTTCATGCAAAACCATATTGAAATGGGAAAAGTAAAAAGAACCAACAAAAAGGATAAGAACATCAACAAGTATCCAAAGCAGCCTACATCTTTCTCTCCTAAAAGACAGAAAAAAATGGAAGATTACTTTATTTAAAGTACCGCAGCGTATTAGCAGCTTCATATTACCGTATAATTTATCCTACACTTTCTAGTTCTCATATCTCAGTGTAAGCCTCCATTCACATCAGCATAATATGGCAGCACAATGGCCACGCCGCGGATCTAATGACCTGAACTGACAGCAGCAAAGGGGCTTGTGGTCAGACGGGACTTACAGCCATAATACAGGCGCTTGTGTGAAACTGGCCCATAGTGGTTGAGCACCTATCTAACCCCTTAAAGGGAACCTGTCACCGGGATTTTGGGTATACAGCTGAGGACATGAGTTGCTAGATGGCCGCTAGCACATCCGCAATACCCAGTCCCCATAGCTCTGTGTGCTTCTATTGTGTAAAAAAAAAAAACGATTTGATACATATGGAAATTAACCTGCGATGAGTCTTGTACGTGAGATGAGTCAGGGACAGGACTCATCTCAGGGTAATTTGCATATGGATCAAATAGTTTTTTTAACACAATAAAAGCACACAGAGCTATGGGGACTGGGTATTGCGGATGTGCTAGCGGCCATCTAGCAACCCATGTCCTCAGCTGTATACCCAAAATCCCGGTGACAGGTTCCCTTTAGGGACTGGCCTATCTTAGGTCTTCAAGAAGATTTTTTCGTTCTCTCATTGCTGCATTCTAACAGCCATAACTTTTTTATTTTCCTGTTGATGCAGCTGTATGATGGCCTGTATTTTTCACATAATTTTTGCCACTAATTTTAGGTACATACGTATCATTTATTAACTTGGGGTGGGGTGGAAAGGGGAAAACAGCAATTCTGTTAGTGTACCTGCACATGGGGCAGATATGTGTGCAGAGAATCCGCATGAAATCTGCACTATAACCGCACAAAAAAAACCGCACATAAATCCACAGTATTTATTAATGTTTTGGTGCATTCTTTTCCTGTGGATTTTCTGTTTATGTTAACAACTTCATTGAATTCTACGGGGAAAACCTCTCTGCAGAAGGGGCAGAATCGCACAAACAATTGACATGCTGCTAATTTTAAAATCCGCACGACAGGTCAATTTCCACACCGCAGAAAAAAAGCAAAGTGTAAACTTTATTTTTTAAGGTGTTTTTACAAATTTTTACAGAAAACAATCAATTTTGTTCAGTTTCATTCCTAGAGCCATAACTTTTTTCTGGTGACGTCACTTTATGTGCACTTGTTTGTCATGGATGAGTTGTCGTTTTTATTGGAATTTGACACCATTTCAAATATTGTTAAACTTTAATATTTTTTTAGAAGATAAAAAAAGTAAGTCTTTAATTTTTTTTCTGTATTTTGTTAAGCCATGATCTGTACGTACCTTTATTCTTTGGACCGTTACAATTGCAGACACCATATAGGTTTACGATTATTATTTTTTTTAAAGGACTTCCTTTGGCAAATCACAAAAGAACATTTTGTATTGAATCACAGAGTCTTGACGCATACAGTTTGTTTCAATATTAAAGGATCAATACAATAAAAATGCACAGAGATAGCTTGTTAGCGCCATTGTTAGCGTAATGTGCATAAGACATAGTAACATATTACATCATGTGAATCTACCAATAAATTATCATTGTCTAAGAAAAGACCATAATGGGTCAAACAGCTGAAGAAAGATGGTTTACAATGAAGTATAGCGTGCGACTGGAGATTGAAACCGCATAGGTGTATCCCAATAGCAAAGGGATCAGCAGCCAACAGAAAGGTATAAACCAGAAGTCGTAGCAGCACTGTCCAGTGTGGGCATCCATACGCCATGTGTGTAAGTTTATACATAGGTGGTACATTATTAAATCCAATGATCCAAACCTCTCGGGAAAGTTTTTAGGGGCTTTCTAATAAAGCAGAATAATTATTTTAACACAGACATAAAAGTTCACTTAGTGACGTTCACAGAAATACAAATTTACAGATTCAAAAAGGTCTCTCTTCGGATGTGTTTTTCTCAGAGTCTCCACTGCGTGCAGTATCCCTGTACTGTGACGTCACTGCGTGCAGTATCCCTGTACTGTGACGTCACTGCGTGCAGTATCCCTGTACTGTGACCTCACTGCGTGCAGTATCCCTGTACTGTGACCTCACTGCGTGCAGTATCCCTGTACTGTGACGTCACTGCGTGCAGTATCCCTGTACTGTGACCTCACTGCGTGCAGTATCCCTGTACTGTGACCTCACTGCGTGCAGTATCCCTGTACTGTGACCTCACTGCGTGCAGTATCCCTGTACTGTGACGTCACTGCGTGCAGTATCCCTGTACTGTGACGTCACTGCGTGCAGTATCCCTGTACTGTGACCTCACTGCGTGCAGTATCCCTGTACTGTGACCTCACTGCGTGCAGTATCCCTGTACTGTGACGTCACTGCGTGCAATATCCCTTACTGTGACCTCACTGCGTGCAGTATCCCTGTACTGTGACGTCACTGCGTGCAGTATCCCTGTACTGTGACGTCACTGCGTGCAGTATCCCTGTACTGTGACGTCACTGCGTGCAGTATCCCTGTACTGTGACGTCACTGCGTGCAGTATCCCTGTACTGTGACGTCACTGCGTGCAGTATCCCTGTACTGTGACGTCACTGCGTGCAGTATCCCTGTACTGTGACGTCACTGCGTGCAGTATCCCTGTACTGTGACGTCACTGCGTGCAGTATCCCTGTACTGTGACGTCACTGCGTGCAGTATCCCTGTACTGTGACGTCACTGCGTGCAGTATCCCTGTACTGTGACGTCACTGCGTGCAGTATCCCTGTACTGTGACGTCACTGCGTGCAGTATCCCTGTACTGTGACGTCACTGCGTGCAGTATCCCTGTACTGTGACGTCACTGCGTGCAGTATCCCTGTACTGTGACGTCACTGCGTGCAATATCCCTTACTGTGACGTCACTGCGTGCATTATCCCTTACTGTGACGTCACTGTGTGCATTATCCCTGTACTGTAACATTACTGTGTGCATTATCCCTGTACTGTAACATTACTGTGTGCATTACCCCTGTACTATGGCATCACTGTGCATTTTCGCCTTTACTATGACATCACAGGGTGCAGCATTAGAAAGGACACTTACACAAAATATGTATAACAATATCAAATGAAATAATGTTAATTGGATGATTCTGCCACCACCTGCATCTTGTACAGTATGAGGGATACAAAACTGGCCATGAAACAATTCACCGTATTGAGGATATTAGGAAGATATTTACTCATTCCGCAAGGTTCAAATAGGATAATATTCAGACACTCTCTCAACTCCTCTGCGTCTCATTTTTTATCCCCCCCAAAAAAGTATAAATCTAGCAGTTTCTAACCTGACTGTGATGACAAAAACTACTGAAAGCCATTAAAAAAGTCAAGTAAAACATTTTTACAATTGTTTATTCGACCCACAGCAGCCAACGACTGCACAATTTTGCAGTAAAATCAGTTGGCCACATGTGGGGAGCCTCGATACCTGGTCGTATCCTTAAGGCCCAGGATAATATCTGTTACATAAGTAAAGGTACCTTTACACGGGCGATGATTGGTACAACTGATTGCTAGCATGGCCACCAGTGATGGATTGCAGGGTGGTCTTAACCATGGAAACGAGCAGTGTATAATGTGATGGAAAAATGAATCCAGCCAGCAAAGGAAGCAATATGGACAATCACAATACATTAGTAAGTGCCTTGTAGTAACTTTCTCTACATGATAAATTCCTTTTGCTGAAGTGAGACAACCCTTTTAAGTTTAAGTTTATAAAACCAAAAACAGTATTTAAACTGCCCCAACAAGCCACATCTTACCAGATTCAGGCTCTACATCCCTCGGATTGCTCCCAGATGTTTCTGGCTTCTCCTGGTCATAGCTGGTCTCCATGTCTGGTTGTACTTTGTTATTCGGCTTGACACATATCAGAGTATGGGGTCTTGCCTCGCTGTGCATGCAAGCAAAAGAACAAGAATGATCTCAATTAACCTTCGCACAGATGTCTGGTGATGCTCAGATTGTAGTGTGCCGACTTATAGAGAAGAACATGACTATAGCGGTAAACAATAAACCGTAACTAAGATATCATTTCCAGGTCTCGGACGGCTACTGTAATATAAACCTTTTGCATGATATTTTCAACAGCAACAGGATCACCAGCAACAATGACAGAGACCATGTCACCGGGAATTGAGTTACAGGATTCACCATGTTAATGGGCTACACCTCATGACTTCTTTGTGTCATAAGGAAGACTTCTCATGTTTACAGAAATATTTTTATTTTATTTTAGTTTTTTTTTCAAAAGAGCTTTATTAGAAAGCTTTATAGAATACATCAAGTTTTTGTAACAGCATTTAAAATTAACATGAGAGTTAACAGAAGTATACAGTGAATGTCTCGCATTATATTGGTATACAATAACAGTGAGAAATAATATGATTATGATGGGTCAATGCTTCAAACACTTGAAATTCCTGACGTGTTCCCAGTTTTCCCAGGTAGTTCTGAATTTCCTGCCTGTGCTTAAAGGAGCCTGACGTCTGGAAGGGTAAGTTGGGCCGCCTGTCTGCTGAGGTCCGAGTTTTTTCGTTAATGACACCGCCGCTGAGCACCACTGCCACCAATGATTTAATTGAGCCTGGCTGAGCCTGGCTAATTTTATTTTAATTATTTGGCTGAGCAAGGCTTAATTTATTTGGGGGGACATGAAGCACCGCTGATTTATTTATTTGGGGGACCCTGAGCACTTCTCATTTATTTATTTGGGGGACCCTGAGCACCATTGATTTATTTATTTGGGGGGGGACCTGAAGCACCGCTGATTTATTTATTTGGGGGAAACCTGATGCACCACTGATTTATTTATTTGGGGGTACCCTGAGCACCGTCGATTTATTTATTTGGGGGAGACCTGAAGCACCACTGATTTATTTATTTGAGGGGTACCCTGAGCGCCACAGATTTTTTTGAAATTTTTTTTTTGGGGGGGGGGGGGGGGGGGGGGGTACTGTTAGCACCACTGAGTATTTTATTTGAGGGGTACTGTGCGCACCACTGATTTATTTTTTAGGGGGTATTTGTTGTTTATTTTAAAGTTATTTATTTGGTTTACAAATATTTTGTATTTATGCTAAAGTTCTGTGGTTATGAATGAATACTTGTCTATTTGAATTAACATTTGGTGTATTGGTGTCTGTGCGTGTTTTTGGTGGGTCAAAAAGATATTTACATTACAATTCATAACAGTAGCAAAATTAGTTATGACGTAGCAAGGAAAAAAATGTAATGGTTGGGGGTCACCACAACATGAGGAACTGTATTAAGGGGTCACGGCTTTAGACCGGTTGAGAACCACTGCTCTAGAGTAATTTGCATAAATTCCCAGTTAACCATATAAAAAGCCTTCTTGGCATCAGTGCTCAAGAAAGCCAGGGGAAGGAAGTATTTTTTGGCATGGAGCTATATGTTTAATATTCTTGCTGTGTTATCGCGACCCTCTCTTCCTTTAATAAATCCTGTCTGGTCCCTATGTATCAGGGAGGGCAGGAATATGGATAGACGAGTGGCTAACATTTTAGCCAGCAGCTTAACCCCTTAAGGACATAGGGCGTACCGGTACGCCCTATTTCCCGAGTCCTTAAGGACCAAGGGCGTACCGGTACGTCCTAACTTAAAATCTTAATTCCGGCGCCGCTGGGGTTAATCGGAACGGGATTTCGGCTGAAATCATTCAGCCGGCATCCCGTAACAACGCAGGGGGGGGTCATTTGACCCCCCCGTATCGGCGATCGCAGAAAACCGCAGGTCAATTCAGACCTGCGGTTTGCTGCGCTTTTTGCCGTTTCTGATCCCCGCGGTCCCTGACCGCGGGGATCAGAAACTTCAGAGTGCCCGAAATCAATATTGTTAACCCCCCCCCTGCACCCCTGCACGATTTGATGGCGGCGGGTGGTGCAGGGGGGGTGTCGCATGCAGTGGGGGCGTTGCGGGAGGCGGGCGGTGCGGCAGGCGGGATCGCGATCCCCCGCCCGCCTCCCATTGCATAATCGTTGGTGTACAGTGGGTATACCAGGGTGCCAGCACATTGCTGGCACCCTGGTATAAACGGCTGACATCGTTGATGCGATGTCAGCCGTTTAACCCTTTCCATACAGCGGTCCGTACGGACCGCTGTATGGAAAAGGTTAACAGTAAGAGGGAGCTCCCTCCCTCTCCGATCGGGGGGCTGCTGTGCCTTTGCAGCCCCCCGATGGGAGAAGGAGAGAGCCCCCAGACAGCCCCCCCAGAACCCCGTCCTTACCCTTCCCCGTCTGCGAAGTTCTGACCATAACTGAGCAGACGGGGAAGGTTCCCATGGCAACAGGACGCCTGATCAGGCGTCCTGCTGTCCATGGTGCTGAACAGATCTGTGCTGAAAGCATAGACCTGTTCAGTGTAAGTAAAATACAGTGCAGAAACCAATATAGGTTCTGTTCTGTATTTTACAGACATCAGACCCACTGGATCTTCAAGAACCAAGTGGGTCTGGGTCAAAAAAATCAAATAAAAAGTGAAAAAAGTTAAGATAAAAAAAAAAAACATTTATCACTGAATAAAAATTAAAAAAATAAAATACACTACACATATTAGGTATCGCCGCGTCCGTAACGACCTGATCTATAAAATGGCCATGTTACTTTCCCCGCACAGTGAACGCCATAAAAATAAAAAAATAAAAACTATGAGAAAATTGAAATTTTGCCCACCTTACTTCCCAAAAAAGGTAATAAAAGTGATCAAAAAAGTCGCATGTACGCCAAAATAGTACCAATCAAACTGTCATCTCATCCCGCAAAAAATGAGACCCTACTCAAGATAATCGCCCAAAAACTGAAAAAACTATGGCTCTTAGACTATGGAAACACTAAAACATGATTTTTTTTGGTTTCAAAAATAAAATCATTGTGTAAAATGTACATAAATAAAAATAAAGTATACATATTAGGTATCGCCGCGTCCGTATCGACCGGCTCTATATAAATATCACATGACCTAACCCCTCAGGTGACCACCGTAAAAAAAAAAAAAAAAACTGTGTAAAAAAAGCAATTTTTTGCCATCTTACGTCACAAAAGTGTAATAGCAAGCGATCAAAAAGTCATATGCACCCCAAAATAGTGCCAATCAAACTGTCATCTCACCCCGCAAAAAATTAGACCCTACTCAAGATAATCACCCAAAAACTGAAAAAACTATGGCTCTTAGACTATGGAGACACTAAACAATTTTTTGGTTTTCAAAATGAAGTTATTGTATAAAACTTACATAAATAAAAAAAATTGTATACATATTAGGTATCGCCGCGTCCGTGACAACCTGCTCTATAAAATTACCACGTGATCTAACCTGTCAGATGAATGTTGTAAATAACAAAAAAAAAAAACATGTCAAAAAAGCTATTTCTTGTTACCTTGCCGCACAAAAAGTGTAATATAGAGCAACCAAAAATCATATGTACCCTAAACTAGTACCAACAATACTGCCACCCTATTCCGTACTTTCTAAAATGGGGTCACTTTTTTTGGAGTTTCTACTCTAGGGGTGCATCAGGGGGGCTTCAAATGGGACATGGTGTCAAAAAACCAGTCCAGCAAAATCTGCCTTCCAAAAACCGTATGGCATTCCTTTTCTTCTGCACCCTGCCGTGTGCCCGTACAGTAGTTTAGGACCACATATGGGGTGTTTCTGTAAACTACAGAATCAGGGCCATAAATAATGAGTTTTGTTTGGCTGTTAACCCTTGCTTTGTTACAGGAAAAAAAATATTAAAATGGAAAATCTGCCAAAAAAGTGAAATTTTGAAATTGTATCTCTATTTTCCATTGAATCTTGTGCAACACCTAAAGGGTTAACAAAGTTTGTAAAATCAGTTTTGAATACCTTGAGGGGTGTAGTTTCTTAGATGGGGTCACTTTTATGGAGTTTCTACTCTAGGGGGGCATCAGGGGGGCTCCAAATGGGACATGGTGTCAAAAAACCAGTCCAGCAAAATCTGCCTTCCAAAAACCGTATGGCATTCCTTTCCTTCTGCGCCCTGCCGTGTGCCCGTACAGTAGTTTACGACCACATATGGGGTGTTTCTGTAAACTACAGAATCAGGGCCATAAATAATGAGTTTTGTTTGGCTGTTAACCCTTGCTTTGTTACTGGAAAAAAAATATTAAAATGGAAAATCTGCCAAAAAAGTGAAATTTTGAAATTGTATCTCTATTTTCCATTGAATCTTGTGCAACACCTAAAGGGTTAACAAAGTTTGTAAAATCAGTTTTGAATACCTTGAGGGGTGTAGTTTCTTAGATGGGGTCACTTTTATGGAGTTTCTACTCTAGGGGTGCATCAGGGGGGCTTCAAATGGGACATGGTGTCAAAAAAACTGTCCAGCACAATCTGGCTTCCAAAAACCATACGGCGCACCTTTCACTCTACGCCCCGCTGTGTGGCCGTACAGTAGTTTATGGCCACATATGGGGTGTTTCTGTAAACAGTAGAGTCAGGGCAATAAAGATACAGTCTTGTTTGGCTGTTAACCCTTGCTTTGTTAGTGGAAAAAATGGGTTAAAATGGAAAATTAGGCAAAAAAATGAAATTCTCAAATTTCATCCCCATTTGCCAATAACTCTTGTGCAACACCTAAAGGGTTAACGGAGTTTGTAAAATCAGTTTTGAATACCTTGAGGGGTGTAGTTTCTTAGATGGGGTCACTTTTATGGAGTTTCTACTCTAGGGGTGCATCAGGGGGCTTCAAATGGGACATGGTGTCAAAAAAACTGTCCAGCAAAATCTGGCTTCCAAAAACCATACGGCGCACCTTTCACTCTACGCCCCGCTGTGTGGCCGTACAGTAGTTTATGGCCACATATGGGGTGTTTCTGTAAACAGCAGAGTCAGGGCAATAAAGATACAGTCTTGTTTGGCTGTTAACCCTTACTTTGTTAGTGGAAAAAATGGGTTAAAATGGAAAATTAGGCAAAAAAATGAAACTCTCAAATTTCATCCCCATTTGCCAATAACTCTTGTGCAACACCTAAAGGGTTAACGGAGTTTGTAAAATCAGTTTTGAATACCTTGAGGGGTGTAGTTTATAGAATGGGGTCATTTTTGGGCGGTTTCTATTATGTAAGCCTCGCAAAGTGACTTCAGAGCTGTAGTGGTCCCTAAAAATTGGGTTTTTGTAAATTTCTGAAAAATTTCAAGATTTGCTTCTAAACTTCTAAGCCTTGTAACATCCCCAAAAAATAAAATATCATTCCCAAAATAATTCAAACATGAAGTAGACATATGGGGAATGTTAAGTCATCACAATTTTTTGGGGTATTACTATGTATTACAGAAGTAGAGAAACTGAAACTTTGAAATTTGCTAATTTTTCCAAATTTTTGGTAAATTAGGTATTTTATTATGCAAAAAAATTAATTTTTTTGACTTTTTTTTACTAGTATCATGAAGTACAATATGTGACGAAAAAACAATCTCAGAATGGCCTGGATAAGTCAAAGCGTTTTAAAGTTATCACCACTTAAAGTGACACTGGTCAGATTTGCAAAAAATGGCCTGGTCCTTAAGGTGAAAATGAGCCTGGTCCTTAAGGGGTTAAGGTCTAAATTTAGTAATGATATTGGGCGGTAGTTTGCACATTGACCTGGATCCTTCCCTTCTTTTGGAATGATTGTTATATGTGCTTTGGTCATGTCGGATGATAGAGGGGACCCCTGCAATGATTGGTTACAAGGAGATTGCAGAGATTCCCTCTGAGTATTATCTAGTTTGGGGAGTGTTAAGGGCCCAAGAAAGGTATCAACAGGGCTCTGGGATGAAGTGGGATCTTTATTCGGGTCATGTTGAGAGATGTTATATAGCTCAAGATAAAAATTATGGAATTGCTTGGCTATTTCTTTTGTTGTGACTGCTATATCACCTCCTGGTTTACAAATTTTCCAGATGTAGTTTTGGGCTTTCTTATGTTTGATTCGGCTCATCATAAATTTGGACGCTTTGTCTCCATGTGCATGTACTGTGAATGTAGGTAGTATTTCGCAGAGGCCTTGTTCAGAAAGTTCTTAAGTTCTGACCTAAGATCTGTCAATTTCGTTAAGTGGGAGGTAACTAATGAGCGTTTATGAAGAAGTTCTAGATTTGTGTATCTCTTCTAACAAAGCATCGATCTGGGCTTCCCTCTCTTTTTTGAGTCCAGCTCCGATGCTGATGAATTGGCCTCTTATATAAGCTTTTTGGGCATCCCAAAATACCTGGGGGAGGTTTCTGGGACGGGAATTTATTAGGAAATATTCATCCAGCAGTTTTTGCACCAGCTCCTTCTGAGTTTGAGTGGATAATAGTTGTTTATTGAGCCGCCACTTAAAAGCACGGGGATCTTGTTGGGGAGTAGAGATTTTTAGGAACACTGGTAAGTGGTCCAATAGATGAATAGATCCTATTTGGGTTTCTTGGCACAGTTGTAAGTGTTCTTTTAAGATGAACAAATAGTCTAATCTTTGATAGGAGCCATGTACATTGGAGAAGAAGGTGTAGTCCCGGTTGGAGGGATTAAGGATTCTCCATGCATCCACCAAGTGGGCATTTTGGAGATTTCTGTGAATGATTTGGAGAGCTTTCTGGGATAGGGCAGATCTTTTGAGAGGTTGAATCCAATTGGGGTTCTAATGTAACATTGAAATCTCCTCCCAGGACAACCACACCATCCCTGAAGGATTCTATTATTGGAAAAAGAGATTTGAACTATCCAATCTGACTTACAGTAGGGGCGTAGATATTAATGAATGTATATGTTTGGTTGGCGATTTTGCCTTTCACTAGGATATATCTGCCTTCACTGTCTTGAATATGGTGAAGGGTAAATCCCTACTAAACCCACGCTTACACCCCTGGAGGCTGAGGAGTCAGATCCACAATGGAACCAGGTAGGAAACCTAGAGTATGAAAGGTTTGGATAATGGTTGAATTTAAAATGGGTCTCTTGTATGAGAAGAACAGAGCAATCTATTTTCTTCAAATGTGAAAGCATCTGGCATCTCTTGGAAGGTGAATTAAATCCCTTCACATTGTAAGAAACTATTTTGAGACTAGCCATGGTTAAATAGTCGTACAGAAAGGTGATGTTTCTGCTCTATTTGGTATGTCATAAGGTGTGGATTAAAAATATATATACTCAGCCTCCCTGGGTGAAGCAAAGAGGATTCATGAGGATTCCACTGTGTAATTTCTGGAGAGACATACAGTACAGACCAAAAGTTTGGACACACCTTCTCATTCAAAGAGTTTTCTTTATTTTCATGACTATGAAAATTGTAGATTCACACTGAAGGCATCAAAACTATGAATTAACACATGTGGAATTATATACATAACAAAAAAGTGTAAAACAACTGAAACTATGTCATATTCTAGGTTCTTCAAAGTAGCCACCTTTTGCTTTGATTACTGCTTTGCACACTCTTGGCATTCTCTTCATGAGCTTCAAGAGGTAGTCACCTGAAATGGTCTTCCAACAGTCTTGAAGGCGTTCACAGAGATGTTTAGCACTTGTTGGCCCTTTTGCCTTCACTCTGCGGTCCAGCTCACCCCAAACCATCTCGATTGGGTTAAGGTCCGGTGACTGTGGAGGCCAGGTCATCTGGCGCAGCACTCCATCACTCTCCTTCATGGTCAAATAGCCCTTACACAGCCTGGAGGTGTGTTTGGGGTCATTGTCCTGTTGAAAAATAAATGATGGTCCAACTAAACGCAAACCGGATGGAATAGCATGCCGCTGCAAGACGCTGTGGTAGCCATGCTGGTTCAGTATGCCTTCAATTTTAAATAAATCCCCAACAGTGTCACCAGCAAAGCACCCCCACACCATCACACCTCCTCCTCCATGCTTCACAGTGGGAACCAAGCATGTAGAGTCCATCCGTTCACCTTTTCTGCGTCGCACAAAGACACGGTGGTTGGAACCAAAGATCTCAAATTTGGACTCATCAGACCAAAGCACAGATTTCCACTGGTCTAATGTCCATTCCTTGTGTTCTTTAGCCCAAACAAGTCTCTTCTGCTTGTTGCCTGTCCTTAGCAGTGGTTTCCTAGCAGATATTCTACCATGAAGACCTGATTCACACAGTCTCCTCTTAACAGTTGTTCTAGACATGTGTCTGCTGCTAGAAATTGATTATGACATCCGCACTTGTTACCTTGTGTGAGATGTCTATTGTGGTACTTGTGGTTCGCCGCGGGCATCCTCCACCGTATGCATTTTGCTGGGGATCGCCATTAGCAACGGGCCACAAGTGCAGGATTTGCTCCCCTGTATACAGTTGCAAGAAAAAGTATGTGAACCCTTTGGAATGATATGGATTTCTGCACAAATTGGTCATAAAATGTGATCTAATCTTCATCTCAGTCACAACAATAGACAATCACAGTCTGCTTAAACTAATAACACACAAAGAGTTAAATGTTACCATGTTTTTATTGAACACACCATGTAAACATTCACAGCGCAGGTGGAAAAAGTATGTGAACCCCTAGACTAATGACATCTCCAAGAGCTAATTGGAGTGAGGTGTCAGCCAACTGGAGTCCAATCAATGAGATGAGATTGGAGGTGTTGGTTACAGCTGTCCTGCCCTATAAAACACACACCAGTTCTGGGTTTGCTTTTCACAAGAAGCATTGCCTGATGTGAATGATGCCTCGCACAAAAGAGCTCTCAGAAGAATTGCTGACTTCCATAAAGCTGGAAAGGGTTAAAAAAGTATCTCCAAAAGCCTTGCTGTCCATCAGTCCACGGTAAGACAAACTGTCTATAAATGGAGACAGTTCAGCACTGCTGCTACTCTCCCTAGGAGTGGCCGCCCTGTAAAGATGACTGCAAGAGCACAGCGCAGACTGCTCAATGAGGTGAAGAAGAATCCCAGAGTGTCAGCTAAAGACTTACAAAAGTCTCTGGCATATGCTAACATCCCTGTTAGCGAATTTACGATACGTAAAACACTAAACAAGAATGGATTTCATAGGAGGAGACCACAGAGGAAGCCACTGCTGTCCAAAATAACATTGCTGCACGTTTACAGTTTGCACAAGAGCACCTGGACGTTCCACAGCAGTACTGGCAAAATATTCTGTGGACAGATGAAACCAAAGTGGAGCTGTTTGGAAGAAACACAGAACACGATGTGTGGAGGAAAAGAGGCACAGCACACCAACCTCAAAACCTCATCCCAGCTGTGAAGTATGGTGGTGGGGGCACATGGTTTGGGGCTGCTTTGCTGCGTCAGGGCCTGGACGGATTGCTATCATCGAAGGAAAAATGAATTCCCAAGTTTATCAAGACATTTTGCAGGAGAACTTAAGGCCGTCTGTCCACCAGCTGAAGCTCAACAGAAGATGGGTGCTGCAACAGGACAACGACCCAAAGCATAGAAGTAAATCAACAACAGAATGGCTTAAACAGAAGAAAATCCGCCTTCTGGAGCGGCCCAGTCAGAGTCCTGACCTCAACCCGATGGAGATGCTGTGGCAGGACCTCAAGGAAGCGATTCACACCAGACATCCCAAGAATATTGCTGAACCGAAACAGTTCTGTAAAGAGGAATGGCCAAGAATTACTCCTGACCGTTGTGCACGTCTGATCTGCAACTACAGGGAACGTTTGGTGGAAGTTATTGCTGCCAAAGGAGGTTCAACCGGTTATTAAATCCAAGGGTTCACATACTTTTTCCACCTGCACTGTGAATGGTTACATGGTGTGTTCAATAAAAACATGGTGACATTTAACTCTTTGTGTGTTATTAGTTTAAGCAGACTGTGATTGTCTATTTTTGTGACTTAGATGAAGATCAGATCACATTTTATGACCAATTTGTGCAGAAATCAAGATCATTCCAAAGGGTTCACATACTTTTTCTTGCAACTGTATATGCACGACTGCATGTGGGTTTGAGCACCTCCTGCTAATGCCACCTTGTCTTTTTTGGTTTGTATATATAGATTCCTGGAGGTGTATAAACTCCAATTTAAATGTGCCTGTATTCCATCTACAGGCCACATTTAGGTGCACCTGTGAGGCCTGGGCCATATCAGTCAGTCTTGAGTGGGACTCGCAGACTCCTCCCTCCTCCCATTGCAAGCATGGCTACATGCTGGAGGTAACTGGTGAGCTGTTTGTGAGTCGGCCTCATGCTCCTGTAATTTGCCCACTGGCTCCTGGTATCGCCCACACGGCGCAGGTAGGAGAGTGTTAGGTCCCGGGCTACTTGAGAAACCTTGACGTGGTGCCCGGGCTTAGACATGTTCTACACCGTAGGACATGTTGACTAATCTCTCAATTTTAAAATCAGTTTGAGGGTTTAGTGAGACTGCAGAGTGCACCTGTATTTGTTATTGTTTTGTTATATTGTTATATTGATTATGACATCCGCACTTGTTACCTTGTGTGAGATGTCTATTGTGGTACTTGTGGTTCGCCGCGGGCATCCTCCACCGTATGCATTTTGCTGGGGATCGCCATTAGCAATGGGCCACAAGTGCAGGATTTGCTCCCCTGTATATATGCACGACTGCATGTGGGTTTGAGCACCTCCTGCTAATGACACCTTGTCTTTTTTGGTTTGCTGCTAGAACTCTGTGTGGCATTGACCTGGTCTCTAATCTGAGCTGCTGTTAATCTGCGATTTCTGAGGCTGGTGACTCGGATGAACTTATCCTCCGCAGCAGAGGTGACTCTTGGTCTTCCTTTCCTGGGGCGGTCCGCATGTGAGCCAGTTTCTTTGTAGCGCTTGATGGTTTTTGTGACTGCACTTGGGGACACTTTCAAAGTTTTCCCAATTTTTCGGACTGACTGACCTTCATTTCTTAAAGTAATGATGGCCACTCGTTTTTCTTTAATTAGCTGCTTTTTTCTTGCCATAATACAAATTCTAACAGTCTATTCAGTAGGACTATCAGCTGTGTATCCACCTGACTTCTCCACAACGCAACTGATGGTCCCAACCCCATTTATAAGGCAAGAAATCCCACTTATTAAACCTGACAGGGCACACCTGTGAAGTGAAAACCATTTCAGGTGACTACCTCTTGAAGCTCATGAAGAGAATGCCAAGAGTGTGCAAAGCAGTAATCAAAGCAAAAGGTGGCTACTTTGAAGAACCTAGAATATGACATAGTTTCAGTTGTTTTACACTTTTTTGTTATGTATATAATTCCACATGTGTTAATTCATAGTTTTGATGCCTACAGTGTGAATCTACAATTTTCATAGTCATGAAAATAAAGAAAACTCTTTGAATGAGAAGGTGTGTCCAAACTTTTGGTCTGTACTGTATGTTAGGGAGCACTCACTGTAACAAGAAACAGATATGGCTAATCTAAGCATAGATAGCCTTTTGAGTACAACTTGTATTATTTAGCTAGAAATGACTAGGATAGGTGGGTAGAGAAGGGGGAAAAAAAGGGACAGTAGTGTGTTACAGCACCCTACGGTAGAAATGAGGATCAGGTCAATGACTCGAAGAATCTAGACAGGTGGAAGAAAGGGAAGGGGGTAGATAGTCCTAAAAGAGTGAGCTAGTAAGGTAAAGAGCTAGAGCCCAATAAACACATAATATCTGGAGGAGATGATTTAGGCTGGATAAGACATCTCCATTGCGTATGGTTTAGATATATCAGTCTCCTATTGGGAGTCGTCTGGGAGTAGTATTCCTTTTGTCTCTTCTATCTCTAGTAGACTTGGGAGTGTGTTGTCTTTCCCAGGGATCTTGTTTTGGCAGTTCCGGGAGGTCTGGGAGTTCTTGAACGGGATCCCAGTTAGAGATGGCCAGTGATTCGATCTGTAGCAGGTTGTAGACTGCGCTCAAGTCACTGAAAGAGGCAATTTGAATTCTGCGACCATTATGAGCAAAAGATAGGCCGAAAGGAAAAGACCAACGATATAGGATTTTGCGTGATCTTAGCAGATCTGTCAGAGGTTTAACTGCTCTTCTTTTTTTCAGTGTATTGCTAGATCCTGGAACACAAGGATTTCGTGGCCATCCCATATGATGTTATTGGTGTCTCTTGCTCTAGATAATATCTCCTCTTTCACAGGAAAGCTGAGGAATTTACAGATAACGTCTCTTGGTGGCTCAGATAGAGGCGGTTTCGGGCGAAGGGCTCTATGTGCCCTTTCTAGAATGATTTTGTGGGCAGATTCTGGGCCTAAAAGTTGCAGGCATATTTGTGCGATTGTATTGGGGATATCGCCAGCACCAACCGTTTCGGGGATTCCACGGAATCGTAAATTATTACGTCTCCCACGGTTTTCTTGATCTTCAATCGCATTATATATGTTGTTCAGGTTGGATTGATAGATTTGTAAGCGTTGCGTTACTGCCGCCTGATGCTGGAGGATTGTTGCATGAGAGTCCTCCAGAGATTCTACTCGCGTTCCTATATGGCGGACATCTTGTTTTATAACCATTAAGTCGGCGCTCAGAGGTTCCAGCGCTGTAGCTAGCGAGGTTGACAGAATCTCTTAGGTATGAGTAAGATATCAGGAAATTATCCGATTCATTCTCACCTCCGCTTGCTGTGCTTGCTTCTTCTTGCTGTCTCTGGCTCGCCGCTCGTGGAGTCGTCAGCATCATCTTGGAGACATATGTGGCAGCAGCTTTCTTTAAAAATTTCTCCAGATCCCTGCTATTTTCCCTGGATTTCGGGTTGTTGGTGCGTTCACCTGCCTTGGGGTTACCTATCTTGACCATATTTGATCTTTATCACAGTAATACCAGGCTTGAGGTATGCTGAAGTTGTTCACTTCACATTATGTACATTAGATACTCAAAGTTGCAGCTTCCCGTGTCAACAGGGCCCTCTGGCCACCTAGCAGCAGTGACCCAGAAGGGTATTGTCACCGCCAGTTCTGTAAGAAGGTCTGTTAGATCTTAGTTCTTCTCTACCTGCATGACTTTCTTTGTTTTGGTTTCACTTTGTCATCTCCTTTCCTTCTCCCAGCTGTCACCTATTTACACTAATTGTCTCCCGTTATATACACTCCCATACTGCCTCACTTTGCGGTTTATACTTCTTCCTGGATAGTGTTCACTGCTGGAGGCTGCTTCTGCTGATTCCTCAGATAAGTCTGTTTTATTTATTTGTGTTTCCTTGCTGGCTTGATTCTAGGTGACCCTGACTCCGTCCGTATTAAGTGCAGGGAGCCGGTGGTCGTGTCCCCTCACTATTATAGTTTTTTTTGGGGGTCACATAGTATTAGGTACGTGGGCATGCAATTGTCTACTATAAAGACATTTGCATGGGCATAGCAGTCAGGCAGAGCTCTAGGGGTTTTATAGGGCTCACCCATATGCTCCTCAGTTTGGGATCAAGCCAGTCGGATGTTTATTTATAAGTTCCAGCTTTCTGCAACACCATCCGTGACATTATAAACCGCCATAACCGTCTTGGATCTGGTTTCAGCCATGATTGACCGCATGCAGGGTCTTTCGCTGGAGGTAGCAGATCTCCAAAAAACTGTGTCTAAGTTTCAGGTGACCGGTTCTGCTGGCGTTCATGGAGTTTGTTCCGAGCTTAAGATCTCGCTTCCGGATACGTTCTCCGGTGGTAGTGAGAATTTTGTTCGCTTTAGAGAGGCTTGCAAACTCCATTTTCGCCTACTTCCCCATTCCTCTGGTGATGAGGAGCAGAGGGTGGGGATCAACATCTCACTGCTCAGGGATAATGCTCAGTCTTGGTCCTTTTCGCTGCTGGTCGGGGCACGGCCCCTCCGATCGGTGGATGAATTTTTTGTAGCCCTGGGGCAGATATATGATCACCCGGATCGTATTGCTCTGGCTGAATCTAAACTGCATCTTTTATGCCAGGTTAACAGTCCGCAGAGATATATTGTTCAGAATTTCGGAGATGGGCAGCTGATACTGATTGGAATGATGCTGCACTCCGAAGTCAATTCTGCCATGGTCTTTCGGAAAGATTGAAAGATGCATTTGCTTTTCATGAGAGACCAGCCTCGTTAGAATCTGCCATGTCTCTAGCTGTTCGTATTGACAGGCGTCTTAGAGAGAGAGGAGAGACTACTCCTTCCTGTCATATTCAGTCCAAGGACAGTGGGGCTGTCTCATTCAGTGCGCAGGGGTCTCAGTCTCTCTCAATCCCCTCTGAGGAGGAGGCCATGCAGGTGGGTTTGCTTGCCTCTGATAGTAGAGGATTCAGCTCTCAGAGGAGGGTTTGTTTCTGTTGTGGGGGTATAAATCATTTGGCAAATGTTTGCCCCTCTAGGAGATTCATGGAGTTTTCTGAGGGTAATAAAACAAAAACAAAAAGAAAAAAACCCTCTAAAAACTTTCCATTTGCTACTGTTAGCAAGGTTGACGTGGAAATTGAAGGTTTGCCATTTACTTGTAGTTCCCGTTTTCTCCTACCTGCCAGGGTGGCGCTAGACAGCAAGAACATTGTTTGTGAGATTTTTGTAGATAGTGGAGCAGCTGTAAATCTCATTGATAATCAATTTGCAATAACACATGGTTTCCAGGTAGGCACTTTGGAAAAGGATATACCTGTTTTTGCTATCGATTCCGCTCCACTTTCTCAAAGATCGTTAAAGGGCATAGTTCACAATATCCGTTTGACTGTGGGTGACGCTCATATTGAGGATATGTCATGTTTTGTCTTAAGCGGATTACCTACTCCTCTAGTGTTGCGGCTACCCTGGCTCACTAAACATAACCCCACTATTGATTGGCAAGCAAGGCAAAAAAATGGTTGGAGTGAGTTTTGCAGAGAGAATTGCCTCACAGCATCTCTTTTAGAGGTTTCTACCAAGACTGTGCCATCTTTTCTCTCAGAATTTTCAGATGTGTTTTCCGAGAGTGGTGTCCAGGAGTTGCCCCCGCACTGGGAGTGCCCTATTAATCTCATCCCAGGCGCCAAACTGACAAAATCACATTTATACAATCTCTCCCAACCTGAAAGAGTCGCTATGCGTGCTTATATCTCTGAGAGCCTGAGAAAGGGACACATCCGACCCTCGAAGTCACCTGTTGCCGCAGTTTTTTTTTTGTTAAGAAAAAAGATGGTTCTTTAAAACCACTGAAGAAGGGGATATCTCAACCCCGAAACGCGTCTGGTCGGACCCCCCATCAACCAAAGGAGTAGTGCACTACCCATAAGGATAAAGACTTTCATTCAGCGTCCATGGAAAAACCCACGTAGAAAACTACACCTAATTGGATCCGAAGCCAAACCGGCGGACCCATGTGTATAAGTCTACGTCAGGGTAAGATTCTTTGGAGGAAAAGATAACGCAAGTATACTAGATCTGCGCAGGACGGCTGGAGCCGCATCAAGAGGGTAAGACCATTCCGACCTACAGGTCATTATACCCATAATCTAACAGGACACTACTGTTTCAGCACACATACAGCGGGACGCCGCTGTTCGCTCAACTTCTCTTTGCTCTCACTGTATGCGCTACTAGGCAGTAGAAAGCCGCCTATGAGACATGGAGTCCACTACCTTTTACGATAACTCCCAAGGAACTCTCCCAGACCAGTGCTAGCTATTCTCCGCAATTAGGCTATACGTATGCCACATTAATGACTGCTATCGAGCTCCACTTTTAAATCACCACAAATGATTTGGTATTTCAAGTGATCTAAGTCTTTTATGTGTTTTAAGTTATATGAGTCAGTATTTTAGTGTCATCTATTATCTAGGATTTTATATAATAGTGCTCACCATCTATTGAATATTTTATGATCATTATTTGTCCGAATATACAAATGTCAGTCTGAATATTATCTCTACTATTGTCTGTCTAAATTACTTTTAACCATTTTAACTATTAAAAACAGTGGCCAAATATCTGGAGGTGTGCCCAGTCTCTTTTTAATATATACGATCTTTAAAACCTTGTCTGGATTTCAGGGAGCTGAACCATATCACGATTCGTGACCCATAGCCGCTTCCTCTGATCCCGAACCTGTTTAACCAGATTGTTGGGGCTAAGTTTTTTTCTAAGTTGGATTTAAGAGGGGCATACAACCTAGTCAGGGTCAGGGAAGGGGACGAATGGAAGACGGCCTTCAATACCCCTGAGGGTCATTTCGAGAATTTGGTTATGCCTTTTGGTTTGATGAATGCTCCGGCCGTCTTCCAACATTTTGTGAACAGCATTTTTCATCATTTAATAGGGAAATGTGTACTGGTGTATCTGGATGACATTTAGATTTTTTCTCCTGATTTCAAGACTCATTCGAGACCACCTACGTCAGGTCTTGCTGATTCTGCGGGATAATAAATTGTACGCTAAACTGGAAAAATGTGTGTTTGAGGTTCCGGAGATTCAATTTCTTGGTTTTCTTCTCTCCGCTTCTGGTTTTCGCATGGACCCTGAAAAGGTCAGCGCTGTGCTTGATTGGGAGCTTCCTGAGAATCAGAAGGCGCTGATGCGGTTTTCGGGTTTTGCCAATTATTACAGAAAGTTCATTTTGAATTATTCCTCTATTGTTAAGCCACTCACTCATATGACTAAAAAGGGGGTAGATTTTTCTTTGTGGTCGGTAGATGCGCTTAAAGCCTTTTCTAGTATCAAAGAGAGTTTTGCTTCCGCTCCCATTTTGGTACAACCTGATGTCTCTCTACCTTTTATTGTTGAGGTGGACGCTTCTGAGGTGGGTGTGGGTGCGGTCTTATCTCAGGGTCCCTCTCCTGCCAAATGGCGACCATGTGCCTTTTTCTCAAGGAAACTCTCCTCTGCAGAGAGAAATTATGATGTGGGAGATAGGGAGTTGTTGGCCATTAAATTAGCTTTTGAGGAATGGCGCCATTGGTTAGAGGGAGCCAGACACCCTATTACCGTGTTTACAGACCATAAGAATCTGGCCTACTTGCAATTGGCCAAGCGTCTGAACCCGAGACAGGCCAGATGGTATTTGTTCTTTTCTAGGTTTAATTTTGTTGTTACGTTCCGCCCTGTGGTTAAAAATGTGAAGGCGGATGCCCTGTCACATTGTTTTCCGGGAGGGGGGAACTTTGAAGACCCGGGTCCCATTTTGGCTGAAGGGGTGGTCATCTCTGCTCTTTATCCTGATTTGGAGGCAGAGGTTCAGGCAGCCCAGGCAGAGGCTCCTGATCTTTGTCCCCCTGGGAGGTTGTTTGTGCCTCTCTCTTTACGACACAAGGTTTTTAAGGAGCACCACGATACTGTCCTTGCTGGGCAACCGGGGAGCAGAGCCACAGTGGGTCTCATAGCTCGGAGATTCTGGTGGCCGACTCTTCATAAGACGGTTGAGGGTTTTGTGGCAGCCTGCGAGACCTGCGCTCGTGCCAAGGTCCCTCATTCACGGCCATCGGGTTCTTTCCTCCCGTTACCCATTCCTTCCCATCTTTGGACGCATCTGTCCATGGACTTCATTACGGACCTGCCTCGTTCCTCGGGAAAGACTGTGATTCTGGTAGTAGTGGACAGTTTTAGCAAAATGGCGCATTTCATTCCCTTTCCTGGGTTACCCAATGCTAAGACGCTGGCGCAAGCGTTTGTTGATCACATTGTTAAATTGCATGGCATTCCTTCAGACATCGTTTCTGATAGGGGCACGCAATGTGTTTCCAGATTCTGGAAGGCCTTCTGTTCTCGCTTGGGGGTTCGGTTGTCGTTCTCTTCTGCTTTTCACCTGCAGTCGAATGGTCAGACCGAACGCGTCAATCTGGAGACATATCTGCGCTATTTTGTGGCGGAGAATCAGGAGGATTGGTGTTCTTTTTTGTCCCTTGCTGAGTTTGCTTTAAATAACCGTCGCCAGTCACCATTCTTTGGTGCATATGGGTTTTATCCGCAGTTTGGGACATTCTCTGGAGAGGGGTCTTTTGGTTTATCTGATGAGGACAGATTTTCCTCGTCTTTGTCATTTATTTGGCAAAAGATTCAGGGTAATCTGAAGAGGATGAGTGAGAGATATAAGCGTGTGGCGGATAAGAGACGTGTGTGTGCCTGGTCCGGACCTGAATGTGGGTGATCTGGTGTGGTTGTCTACAAAGAATATTAAACTGAAGGTTCACTCCTGGAAGTTGAGTCCTAAGTTTATTGGGCCTTGTCCGTCATCAATCCCGTTGCCTTCCGTCTTGATCTTCCTCAGACTTGGAAGATCCATAATGTTTTTCACAGGTCCCTATTAAAACCTTATGTCCAACCCACTGTACCCTCCTCTTTGCCTCCTCCTCCGATTGTTGTTGATGGTAATCTTGAATTTCAGGTCTCTAGGATTGTGGATTCTTGCATTAACCGCAGTTCTCTCCAGTACCTCGTTCATTGGGAGGGGTATGGTCCTGAGGAGAGGATGTGGGTCCCAGTGGCAGACATTAAGGCCACTCGTCTTAGGCTACTTTCACACTTGCGTTCAGAGCGGATCCGTCTGAGACGGATCCGCTCATATAATGCAGACGGTGGCTCCGTTCAGAACGGATCCGTCTGCATTATATTGTTAAAAAATTTCTAAGTGTGAAAGTAGCCTGAACGGATCCATCCAGACTTTACATTGAAAGTCAATGGGGGACGGATCCGTTTGAAGATTGAGCCATATTGTGTCATCTTCAAACGGATCCGTCCCCATTGACTTACATTGTAAGTCTGGACGGATCCGCTTGCCTCCGCACGGCCAGGCGGACACCCGAACGCTGCAAGCAGCGTTCAGGTGTCCGCCTGCTGAGCGGAGCGAAGGCTGAACGCTGCCAGACTGATGCATTCTGAGCGGATCCGCTTCCACTCAGAATGCATTAGGGCTGGACGGATGCGTTCGGGGCCGCTTGTGAGCCCCTTCAAACGGAGCTCACAAGCGGACACCCGAACGCTAGTGTGAAAGTAGCCTTATCAGGGCTTTCCATAGGTCTCATCCTGAGAAGGTGGGCTCTGAGTGTCCGGAGTCCACCCGTAGAGGGAGGGGTACTGTCACCGCAAGTTCTGTAAGAAGGTCTGTTAGATGTTCTTCTCTACCTGCATGACGTTCCTTGTTTTGGTTTCACTTTGCCATCTCCTTTCCTTCTCCCAGCTGTCACCTATTTACACTAATTGTCTCCATTTATATTCCATCCCATACTGCCTCACTTTGCGGTTTATACTTCTTCCTGGATAGTGTTCACTGCTGGAGGCTGCTTCTGCTGATTCCTCAGATAAGTCTGTTTCCTTTATTTGTGTTTCCTTGCTGGCTTGATTCTAGGTGACCCTGACTTCGTCCGTATTAAGTTCAGGGAGCCGGTGGTCGTGTCCCCACACTATTATAGGGTTTTCAGGGGTCACATAGTATTAGGTACGTGGGCATGCAATCGTCTCCCTTAAAGACCTTTGCATGGGCATAGCAGTCAGGGAGAGCTCTCGGGGTTTTATAGGGCTCACCCATATGCTGCTTAGTTTGGGATCAAGCCAGTCGGATGTTTATTTATAAGTTACAGCTTTCTGCAACACCAACCGTGACAGGTATCCAGGGGTATGGTTAGGGTATCCCCTATTTTAAATGATCAGGTTATCAGCTTTTCAGGGGCCCAATTTATGCGGGCATAACTTTGATTCTCTTTGCTTTACAAGCACAGAAAAGCGCAGATGAGCGCAGGGATCTACGTCCCACTATGTTAGGCCCCGAACTTAGAGCACTTTGTGGCCCTTACAGCAGATCCCTGCTGGCCAATTTACTATCCTCCGCAGCCGCGGGTGGTAGTACAAAACTCTATATTTAAAATCGGGCTCTGCTGCTATTTACTGCGCAGCTGTTTCTTCTTAGGCCAACGGCAGGTCCAAAACCGGAAGTTCGGGTCACGGCACCCGATTCGGCTCAGGCCTCGGTGTAACCGGAGCAGTCACTGGCCCCACTTAGGTACCTTATAGGGGGTGCCTTTTGATCTTTATCTGCGCTCCAGGCTTCTGTTATCTGCAGGACCTTGCAGGTGCAGAGAGGCGGCCTCCTTCTTCTTCCAACCGGCTTCGGCTCACGTCCGGAACTACTTTCGCCGGTCACAGCCGCAGTTCAGGCTTTAAAGTGTGTAGCGCTATCCTCAGCTGCAAAAGTGGTGATATTTGGGTGCCTAGATGTTAGCAGCACTCTTCTATATCGAGGAAATCTCAGGTTTTCTCAATAAAAGTAATGAGAGTGAAAGAAATCCACTGTTTAGAGCAGGAGCTCAGGCACCATGCAACTGCTCGGCTCAGCAGTTAGCTCCACCCCCCATGTTTACGGAAATATTTTGACCCCTTTAGGAACACGAAAGAACATAAGTTTGGGGGTACCTGCACAAAATCTCCTTAGCTAGGGGTTACTTTGTTTAGAAAGGTTGAGAAATATTCCAATTAGCACAAGCTAAACTGTGGCGTAGAGTCCACGGTATAATGAGTTTTCTTCACGCTACCCCCCCCCCCCCTCCCCATAGTGAAGAGGCAGAGTAGGGCAAGGGACGGCATGAAGACTCCATTAAAGAGTAACTAAACCTTTGTAACAATTTAAAAATGATGTCCCTAAGGCCCTAATAAAACTACAAACCGGATTCCAAAAAAGTTGGGACACTATACAAATCGTGAATAAAAACTGAATGCAATGATGTGGAGATGGCAAATGTCAATATTTAATTTGTAATAGAACGTAGATGACAGATCAAACGTTTAATCCGAGTAAATGTATAATTTTAAAGGAAAAATACTTTGATTCAAAATTTCACGGTGTCAACAAATCCCAAAAAAGTTGGGACAAGTAGCAATAAGAGGCTGGAAAAAGTAAATTTGAGCATAACAAAGAGCTGGAAGACCAATTAACACTAATTAGGTCAATTGGCAACATGATTGGGTATAAAAAGAGCTTCTCAGAGTGGCAGTGTCTCTCAGAAGCCAAGATGGGTAGAGGATCACCAATTCCCACAATGTTGTGCAGAAAGATAGTGGAGCAATATCAGAAAGGTGTTACCCAGCGAAAAATTGCAAACACTTTGCATCTATCATCATCAACTGTGCATAACATCATCCAAAGATTCAGAGAATCTGGAACAATCTCTGTGCGTAAGGGTCAAGGCTGTAAAACCATACTGGATGCCCGTGATCTCCGGGCTCTTAAACGACACTGCACCACAAACAGGAATGCTACTGTAAAGGAAATCACAGAATGGGCTCAGGAATACTTCCAGAAACCATTGTCAGTGAACACAATCCACCGTGCCATCCGCCGTTGCCAGCTGAAACTCTACAGTGCAAAGAAGAAGCCATTTCTAAGCAATATCCACAAGCTCAGGCGTTTTCACTGGGCCAGGGATCATTTAAAATGGAGTGTGGCAAAATGGAAGACTGTTCTCTGGTCAGACGAGTCACAATTCGAAGTTCTTTTTGGAAATCTGGGACGCCATGTCATCCGGACCAAAGAGGACAAGGACAACCCAAGTTGTTATCAACGCTCAGTTCAGAAGCCTGCATCTCTGATGGTATGGGGTTGCATGAGTGCGTGTGGCATGGGCAGCTTGCATGTCTGGAAAGGCACCATCAATGCAGAAAAATATATTCAGGTTCTAGAACAACATCTGCTCCCATCCAGACGTCATCTCTTTCAGGGAAGACCCTGCATTTTTCAACAAGATAATGCCAGACCATATTCTGCATCAATCACAACATCATGGCTGCGTAGTAGAAGGATCCGGGTACTGAAATGGCCAGTCTGCAGTCCAGATCTTTCACCTATAGAGAACATTTGGCGCATCATAAAGAGGAAGGTGCAACAAAGAAGGCCCAAGACGACTGAACAGTTAGAGGCCTGTATTAGACAAGAATGGGAGAGCATTCCTATTTCTAAACTTGAGAAACTGGTCTCCTCGGTCCCCAGACGTCTGTTGAGTGTTGTAAGAAGAAGGGGAGATGCCACACAGTGGTGAAAATGGCCTTGTCCCAACTTTTTTGGGATTTGTTGACACCATGAAATTCTGATTCAACATATTTTTCCCTTAAAATGGTACATTTTCTCAGTTTAAACTTTTGTTCCGTGATTTATGTTCTATCCTGAATAAAATATTAGAAGTTGGCACCTCCACATCATTGCATTCAGTTTTTATTCACGATTTGTACAGTGTCCCAACTTTTTTGGAATCCGGTTTGTATTTCTAATATACTTTATTTATTAACTTTGTATTTTTCTTACTCTTACCTACCTTAGACTACTTTCACACTTGCATTTTGGCTTTCCGTTTCTGAGATCCGTTCAGGGCTCTCACAAGAGGTCCAGAACGGATCAGTTTCGCCCTAATGCATTCTGAATGGAAAAGTATGCGCACAGAATGCATCAGTTTGCCTCCGATCAGTCTCCATTCCGCTCTGGAGGCGGGCACCAAAACGCTGCCTGCAGTGTTTTTCTGTCCGCGATGTGGTGCGGACTCCGGAGCAAGACGTATTCGTCCTGACATACAATGTAAGTCAATTGGGACGTTTTCTCTGACACAGTAACTCAGTAACTAAAGGGTTTTTGCAGATCCATGATGGATCCGCAAAAAAAGCTAATGTGAAAGTAGCCTTAAGTGCACCATTCACTGTGCGCTTAAAACTAATTTCTACGTACACCACTGACAGCTCAGCTGTAGACACTTTATGAATGGGGCTGCAGCAGTGCTGCGAGGACAGGCAGGAGAACACATTGCCGCTCCTGCCTATGCGCTCCGGAGGATTACTAACTCCAGGCAAAACACATGGGTACCCCGTAGCCAGGATTAGCTGAGCGGGTTCTGCTAAGCTAAGAGCTGACATGCAGTTCTTTCAGCTTCGCAGAGCAGACAGAAGCAGGAGTCCGCCCAACTCAGCTCAGCTAATCCTGGCATTAGAGATGACCTTGCGGTTCACCCGGCGGTCGTTTCGCGGCAATCTTTGCTCGTTCGCGGTTCGCCAAACAGGCAAACATATGGCGATGTCCGCCGGCGCCAAATTCTTTTGCATTGTGCTAAACTTTGACCCATGACACATCCATCAGGTGGTATAGGACTGACAATTGAGACATTTCAGCACATGGACATACCCCCTACCTTATAAATAGACCCGATCTGGCCGCCATTTTACATTCAGTCTTTTGTCAGTGTAGGGGGAGGTTGCTGTGTGGAGCAGGGACAGGCTGTTAGGGACACCAAACGCTATCTAATAGGGCCACAAATGTCCTTTTAAGGACTGGTATAGGTGTCCTATCGATAGGTGTGACATACTGAGGGGTGCGATATACTTATAATATACTTTCTAACATAGAAAGTATATTATAGTGCAGCAGTTGTGTGCGCTTCTGCTGAGATACTGCAGCTATACAGAGGGACAAACACCATTGGAACAACTAATTGCAACTGGTGTTATATAGCAGTTGCCCCCCAAAAAACTGATTGAGGCAGGGGTGCGATATACCTATAATACAATTTATATACAGGTGAAACTCGAAAAATTAGAATATCGTGCAAAAGTTCATTTATTTCAGTAATACAACTTAAAATTAGAATTTTGTGAAAAGGTTCAATATTCTAGGCTCAAGTGTCACACTCTAGTCAGCTAATTAATCCATACCCCCTGAGCAAAGGGGACCTGAGATTGTGACTTTGGGGTTTCATAAGCTGTAAGCCATAATCATCCAAATTATAACAAATAAAGGCTTGAAATAACTCAGTTTGCATGTAATGAGTCTCATATGTTAGTTTCACCTTTTAAGATGCATTACTGAAATAAATGAACTTTGCACAATATTCAAATTTTTCGAGTTTCACCTGTATAGGGCATGTGCAGCAGTTGTGTGCGGTTCTGATGCGATACCGCAGCTATACAGAAGGACAAACGCTACTGGAACAACTAATTTCAAATGGTGTGATATACCAGTTGCCCCCCCAAAAAACTGATTGAGGCAGGGGTGTGATATTATCTGGCATAGTACATGGGTACAGGGTACCCATGTGCTATGCCAGGAATTAGTAATCCTCCGGAGGGCATAGGCAGGAGCAGCAGTGTGCGCTCCTGCCCGAGCTGTTAGCGGTGTACGGAGAACTGAGTTTTAAGAGCATAGTGAATGGCACGCTTTAGGCAGGGAAAAGAGTAAGAAAAATACAAAATTGATTAATAAAGTATATTAGAAATAGTTTTATTAGGACATTAGGGACAACATATTAAAAATTGTTACAAAGGTTTAGTTACTCTTTAAAGCCTGGACAGAGGTGGTCTTACCTCTAGAACCCTCATCTATCAGAATAACGGGGGGTTATGCAAGTCACCCGTACATACTAAATGGTAAAACACTCGGTAACACCGACATGGAAAAGGACCTAGGAATTTTAGTAAACAGCAAATTAAGCAGTAAAAACCAGTGTCAGGCAGCTGCTGCCAAGGCCAATAAGATAATGGGTTGCATCAAAAGGGGCATAGATGCCGGTGATGAGAACATAGTCCTACCACTTTACAAATCATTAGTCAGACCACACATGGAGTACTGTGTACAGTTCTGGGCTCCTGTGAACAAGGCAGACATAGCAGAGCTGGAGAGGGTCCAGAGGAGGGCAACTAAAGTAATAACTGGAATGGGGCAACTAAAGTACCCTGAACGATTATCAACATTAGGGTTATTCACTTTAGAAAAAAGACGACTGAGGGGAGATCTAATTACTATGTATAAATATATCAGGGGTCAGTACAGAGATCTATCCCATCAGCTATTTATCCCTAGGACTGTGACTGTGACGAGGGGACATCCTCTGCGTCTGGAGGAAAGAAGGTTTGTACACAAACATAGAAAAGGATTCTTTACGGTAAGAGCAGTGAGACTATGGAGCTCTCTGCCTGAGGAGGTGGTGATGGTGAGTACAATAAAGGAATTCAAGAGGGGCCTGGATGTATTTCTGGAGCGTAATAATATTACAGGCTATAGCTTCTAGAGAGATATCATTGATCTAGGGAGTTATTCCAATTGCCTGATTGGAGTCGGGAAGGAATTTTTCCCCCCTTAAGTGGGGAAAATTGGCTTCTACCTCACAGAGTTATTTTTTTTTTTGCCTTCCTCTGGATCAACTTGCAGGATGACAGGCCGAACTGGATGGACAAATGTCTTTTTTCGGCCTTATGTACAGTCGTGGCCAAATGTTTTGAGTGACACAAATATTAGTTTTCACAAAGTTTGCTGCTAAACTGCTTTTAGATCTTTGTTTCAGTTGTTTCTGTGATGTAGTGAAATATAATTATACACACTTCATATGTTTCAAAGGCTTTTATCGACAATTACATGACATTTATGCAAAGAGTCAGTATTTGCAGTGTTGGCCCTTCTTGTTCAGGACCTCTGCAATTCGACTGGGCATGCTCTCAATCAACTTCTGGGCCAATTCCTGACTGATAGCAACCCATTCTTTCATAATCACTTCTTGGAGTTTGTCAGAATTAGTGGGTTTTTGTTTGTCCACCCGCCTCTTGAGGATTGACCACAAGTTCTCAATGGGATTAAGATCTGGGGAGTTTCCAGGCCATGGACCCAAAATGTCAATGTTTTGGTCCCCGAGCCACTTAGTTATCACTTTTGCCTTATGGCACGGTGCTCCATCGTGCTGGAAAATGCATTGTTCTTCACCAAACTGTTGTTGGATTGTTGGAAGAAGTTGCTGTTGGAGGGTGTTTTGGTACCATTCTTTATTCATGGCTGTGTTTTTGGGCAAAATTGTGAGTGAGCCCACTCCCTTGGATGAGAAACAACCCCACACATGAATGGTCTCAGGATGCTTTACTGTTGGCATGACACAGGACTGATGGTAGCGCTCACCTTTTCTTCTCCGGACAAGCCTTTTTCCTGATGCCCAAAACAATCGGAAAGAGGCTTCATCTGAGAATATGACTTTGCCCCAGTCCTCAGCAGTCCATTCACCATATTTTCTGCAGAAGATCAATCTGTTTTTTTGAAGAGAAGTGGCTTCTTTGCTGTCCTTCTTGACACCAGGCCATCTTCCAAAAGTCTTCGCCTCACTGTGCGTGCAGATGCACTCACACCTGTCTGCTGCCATTCCTGAGCAAGCTCTGAACTGGTGGCACTCCGATCCCACAGCTGAATCCTCTTTAGGAGACGATCCTGGCGCTTGCTGGACTTTCTTGGACGCCCTGAAGCCTTCTTAACAAGAATTGAACCTCTTTCCTTGAAGTTCTTGATGATCCTATAAATTGTTGATTGAGGTGCAATCTCAGTAGCCACAATATCCTTGCCAGTGAAGCCATTTTTATGCAACGCAATGATGGCTGCACGCGTTTCTTTGCAGGTCACCATGGTTAACAATGGAATAACAATGATTTCAAGCATCACCCTACTAACTTTAGGTTAAAATGGCAGACTTGACCTGTTAATAAGCCTGACATCTAGCCTTGTGCTCATCAACATTCTCACCTGCGTTAACAAGACGATTACTGAAATGATCTCAGCAGGTCCTTTAATGACAGCAATGAAATGCAGCGGAAAGTTTTTGGGATTAAGTTAATTTTCATGGCAAAGAAGGACTATGCAATTCATCTGATCACTCTTCATAACATTCTGGAGTATATGCAAATTGCTATTATAAAAACTTAAGCAGCAACTTTTCCAATTTCCAATATTTATGTAATTCTCAAAACTTTTGGCCACGACTGTACTATGTTACTATGTGTAGATGTAGTTGGATAATACTTGAACACACACAGAAATACAATGTGATACATTTATGGCAGATCGTGTAAGTTTTTATATTATTATATTGTTTTACTATTATTGATACTGTCAATCCAATGATCTGCAAATCTCATAGACCCACATTATTCACATTAGATCATAGAACACAGATCACATGTTGAAAGTGAGACAAAAAATAAACTCATTTAGAACTTGATGGCAGCAGCGCATCTCCCAAAAATTGCCATATTAGCCATTGTGTAGCATGACTGTACATGAAGCGAGGAAGCCAATTGCTGAGTTTTGGGAGAATTTTGCCCCATTCTTTTCTGATGTAAGATTCTAGCTCCTCAACAGTCCTGGGACTTCTTTGCCAGATTTTACGTTTCATGATGCACCAAAAATTCTGTATTGGTGAAACCTGCAGGCATCCCAGTTCAGCACCTGGACTCTTCTTCTGCGAAACCATGCTGTGATGGATGCAGTATGTGGTTTAGCACTGTCTTCCTTAGGGTACTTTCACACTAGCGGCAGGACGGATCCGACAGGCTGTTCACCCTGTCGGATCCATCCTGCCGCTATTTCGCCATGCCGCTCCGTCCCCATTGACAGCGGAGCTACGGCGCAGCACGGCAGTGAGCGCTGAGAGGCCGCTGGACTAAAAAGTCGGACATGCAGTACTTTTAGTCCGGCGGACTCTCGGCGCGCACTGCCGTGCTGCACCGGAGCTCCGCCCCCCCGTTCACATTATAGTCAATGGGGACGAAGCGGCAGTCCGGCGGCATGGCGAAATAGCAGCAGGACGAATCCGACAGCTAGTGTGAAAGTCGGATCCGTCCTGCAGCTAGTGTGAAAGTAGCATTAAATATGCATGTCCTTCCCTGAAGGAGACATGGATGGCAGCATATGTTCTACCTCTATCTACTATTCAGCATTGATGGTGCCTTTCCAGATGTGTAAGGTTACTTTGTAGTCTGGTTTTGAGATCCAGCAGAGGATCTTAAAACCAGAGCAAAACACTTCTGTTCGATTTAATACATCAGAATGCATCAGTTCCATTTGGAATCTGTCACCTGGTTTAACCATATTAAGCTCTCACAATTGCCATGTGTAATAAGATACCTTTTCTTATATTCATGCTTTCATTTTGCTAAAAAAGCGATCTTTAGATTATGCAAATGAACCCTGAAGGTGCCCAGAGGGGCGTTATTCTTCACCCTCTGAACGCCCCCCTGCAGTGCCTAGACCACCTTTATTTTGAGCCCAAGCATGCCTCCTCGCTATGCAGTATCGTCCTACAGCCAAGTTTAACGGCGGCACCCCCTCTGGTACGTCAGCAAATTAATTTAAGCCACGCACCAGGAATATTCTATTCGTCCTGTATTTAGTATATTGGGCAGACTAGATGGGCCAAATGGTTCTTATCTGCTGACACATTCTATGTCCTGCTGAAATCTTGCGCAAGCGCAGTACCGTCTACTGCCTGTGCGATCTTACCACTTCTGAGGGCAACAGCCTCAAAAGTGTCACTGGGCATGTGCCGAGCCGAGCCCTCAGGAGCGGTAGGATCGCACAGGCGCAGGCAGTAGGCGGTACTGCGCCTGCGCGAGATTTCAGCAGGACGAATTGAACATTCCAGGTGCGTGGCTTAAATTAATTAGCTGACGTACCAGAGGGGGCGCCGCCGTTAAACTAGGCTGTGGGACAATACTGCATAACGAGGAGGCGTGCTTGGGCTCAAGATAAAGGTGGTCTAGTCACTGCAGGGGGGCGTTACTGGGCTCAGAGGGTGAAGAATAACGCCCCTGTGGGCACCGTCAGAGTTCATTAGCATAATACAAAGATCACTTTTTTAGCAAAATGAAAGCATGAATATAAGAAAGAAAACCACTGCAGGAGATAAGGTATTTTATTAAATATGGCAATGGTGAGAGCTTAATATGGTCAAACAAGGTGACAGATTCCCTTTAAATCGAAACTGAACAAACCGGATCCGTCACTAAAAGCAATATAAGTCAATGGGTGACAGATTTTTTTTTTTTAGGATCCGAAAAAAACTGATCTGGCACTGACTTACATTGTTTTAAGTGACGGATCTGGTCTGTTACGTTTTGCAGACCGGACACAAAACCGCAGATTGCAGCTGTTTTGTGTCCGGTCACAAAAAACGAAACAAACCGGAATGGAATGCATCCTGATCTGTTTTGTCCCAATTGACAATGCATGGGGCCAAAACTGAAGCGTTTTGCTCCGGTTTTGAGATCCTCTGCCGGATCTCAAAACCAGAATACAAAGCACAGATGTGAAAGTAGCCTAAGCATGCCACAGGCACTAATGCGACCTCATACCATCAGAGATGCAGACTTCTGAACTGTGCGCCGATAACAAGCTGGATGGTCCCTCTCCTCTTGAGTCCGCAGACAATGGTGTCCGTGGTTTCCAAAAAGAATCATTCAAAATCTGACCACAAAACAGAATCATTCTTGTTTTTAATGCAGTGTCATCTGAGGACCATTAAATCACGAGTATCCAATATTGACCGTTGGCCTTCGCAATTTTACGTTGAGGAACATTTTTTTCAATTCTTCCACAGTTTTTAGACACAGTTTTTCACAGAGGTAGACCTCTGCTTGTCTTTGCTTCTGAGAAACTCTTCCTCTCTAACATGCTCTTTTTATACACGGTCATGTGGCTTTTTTGCCCCTGTCCCAACTTTTTAAGTTGCATTGCTGCCAACAAGTTCTAAATGAGTTTTTTTCTGTGAAATGGTAAAATGTCTTACTTTCAACATTTGATGTGTTCTATGATCTGATCTACTGTGAATAAAATATGGGTCTGTGAGATTTGCAAATCATTGCCTTCTGTTTTTATTCACATTCAGCCATATTTTTCACTTTATAAGATGCATCTAGGTTTTAGAGGAGGAAAATATAGAAATATTTTTCACCAGACCCCCGATCTTCATCAGACCTCAGATCAGACCCCTAATCTTCATCAGACCTCAGATCAGACCCCTAATCTTCATCAGACCTCAGATCAGACCCCTAATCTTCATCAGACCTCAGATCAGACCCCTAATCTTCATCAGACCTCAGATCAGACCCCTAATCTTCATCAGACCTCAGATCAGACCCCAAATATTCATCAGACCTCAGATCAGACCCCTAATCTTCATGAGACCTCAGATCAGACCCCTAATCTTCATCAGACCTCAGATCAGACCTCTAATCTTCATCAGACCTCAGATCAGATCCCCCAATCAGGCCCCCAATCTTTATAAGACCTCAGATCAGACCCCCAATCTTTCAAATCTCAGATATGCCCCCCCAAGCTTTATCAGACCTCAGATCAGAACCCCCTAATCAGACCCCCAGTCTTTATTAGACTTCACATCAGACCCCCAATCTTCATCAGACCTCAGTAAAATAAATAAATTAACTTACCTCTCCTGCGCTGGACGGTGCGCTCTTTCTGCATTTAACCCTCGCCGGTCTTCTGCTGGCGCCACGTTGCACTGTTGTTGCACAGCACCTACATACACGATGTCCTGACTCTATACGCAGTCAGAACACAGCACAGCGAGCGCTCGGAAGAAGACCAGGGGGCAGTGAGTACAGCCAGTGCTAGCGACCGCTACAATCACTGCTCTCAGTGCCTCCTGCATATTAATGAGCGCTTCGATAATGAAAGCGCTCATTAGTATTTACTTTATAAGACGCACTGCCATTTCCCCCTTTTGAAAAAAGGTATTTACATTTTACACAGCGTCCCAACTTTTTTGGAATTGGGATTGTGTTCATTTATGGGGTGATAGATTTAAAAGGGATTTTTATTTTCTCTATCTGGGATCCACATGAGCAACTGGTGTCATATGTAATTGAATATATTTAATCTATCACGTATTGCCTTATAATTTTGGCTCTTGTTAAAATGGGAATCATTTGCTTATACGTTGTGAAATATAACTCATATATCACTGCTGTATTGCCTGAGATGTGAAATCCATCCATTGCTAGGATCAGGAATGAGCAGGCAGGGGCAGACTGGGAACTTAAAAAAGAACCCACAAAAATGTGTATTCTCTGACCTGTTAGAAAGGTACATGATGTAATCTGTAGTGAAGATAATATTCTCAGTGTCTGTATTTGTGAATTATCTCCTCCCTTCTGATCCTCAGCTGTATCATTTGACCAGCATCAGACTTTCCAAATAACACAGCATTTTATGTGTGGACAAGGAGTCAGTTTCTCTATGTATTCCTGTGGGAGCCTCAATATCAGTCTTAGGGATCTTTCACACTTGGATTGTCCGTATCCGGCGTGTACTCCATTTGCCGGAATTACACGCCGGAAAAACGCAAATGAACTGAAAGCATTTGAAGACTGATCCGTCTTCAAAATGCGCTCAGTGTTACTTTGGCAGCCAGGACGCTATTAAAGTCCTGGTTGCCATAGTAGTAGTGGGGAGCGGGGGAGCGGTATACTTACAGTCCGTGCGGCTCCCGGGGCGCTCCAGAATGACGTCAGAGCGCCCCATGCGCATGGATGATGTGCCATGCGATCACGTCATCCATGCGCCTGGTGCGCCCTGACGTCACTCTGGAGCGCCCCGGGAGCCGCACGGACGGTAAGTATACTGCTTCCCCGCTCCCCACTACACTTTACCATGGCTGCCAGGACTTTAGTGTCCCGGTAGCCATGGTAACCATTCAGAAAAAGCTAAACGTCGGATCCGGCAACGCGCCGAAACGACGTTTAGCTTAAGGCCGGATCCGGATTAATGCCTTTCAATGGGCATTAATTCCGGATCCGGCCTTGCGGCAAGTCTTCATGATTTTTGGCCGGAGCAAAAAGCGCTGCATGCTGCGGTATTTTCTCCGGCCAAAAAACGTTCCGGTCCTGAACTGAAGACATCCTGATGCATCCTGAACGGATTTCTCTCCATTCAGAATGCATTAGGATAAAACTGATCAGGATTCTTCCGGCATAGAGCCCCGACGACGGAACTCTATGCCGGAAGAAAAGAACGCAAGTGTGAAAGAGCCCTTATAGGAATGAATAGTGAAGTAACTGACTTCCTGTTCTGTGTCAGTTGGAGATCAGAGTGTTGGTCACATGACACAGCCAAGGATCAGAAGGGAGGTTATAACTCACAAATACAGTCACTGATGAGAAGATTACATTCACTACAGAATACACCATGTACCTTTCTAACAGGTCAGAGAATAAACATTACCGTGATCCAGAAAAAAAAAGAAAAAAGACCCCATTCTGTAGGCGGGTCGAAATTGACAGAAGTAGGCTAGGACAACAGAAGTAGACGGAGCTAGCATAGTGCAGCACAAAATACCGCCCCAGCAGAACCAAATACCACAGTGCAGAACAAAATACTGCTGCAGTATTCAACTGTATCACTGTCCTGGGGATGGTGATACAGTTGACCTCAGGAGGGCACCTGAGGTTGCTTGCCAAGTGCATAAGTACCTGATGCTCTCAGCATTAATTACTACTGAGAGCATGAAATCAGTATGTGTCCATCTGGCGGCGATGAGGAAGGCTTAGGTGTCCCTCTGGGCATCAGCCCCCTGAGAAATTTCCCTGTAGGGTCTATAGCCAGTCCACCCCTGTGAGTAAATAAAGAACTCCAGAAGGGTCATGGTGGATTGAACTAGATACATAATGATGGGGTTGCTTCTCCCTGTACAGTTGTATCTGCGGTAAACTATGCGAATAGTCACCTACCTGTCTAACAACACAAAAGCACAAAATGAAAAGCCAGGTCATGAAGCTTCAAGGTGAACCTTAAACTTCTTCATAATAATGAAAAAATAAAAAAATTTAAATCCTTCCACCTCTCAATACATGTTTTAGTAAATACTTGTATAGTCCATGAAATAGCAATTCTGTAAAAATCTTTGCCCCGTATTGGGTCGACAGAGCGACTTCAGCAACAACAAGTGGCGCACACCCTAGGATTGCTGTGTTGTCCTGCAGCTCCACAACTTACCAGTAATGGATGTGAATTGGGTCACAGCACGACCCAAACTGCACATCTGTGACCACGTCCATTACGTTGTGAGGCTGCAGCAATACACAGCAAGGTCGGGTTGCATGCGGCTTGTTGTAGCCATGTTCTCCCCGAAGACCAGTTAAGCAGGTTATCTTTTACCATGTATATACGGTTATGATATTTCCATATAACAACTTGTTGTATTTTTACTTGGTATGACTGAGGACAGGTTTTTACAAGTTTTTGCTGTTGTCTATAGAAGGGCAGGAATTGAAAAGAAAGTAAACATCTGTCAACTTAATACACAGTGCCGCATAATGAGCTAGCGTAAAAATGCTTGTCTGCTATACAGTAAAAATAGTATAATACTAGCGTGGGACACAGATGTGACAATGGCAACACCCAGACTCCAGAGAATCCACCCCCTCAGAGGCACTGTGCTTATAATAAGCCCATCTGCAATGCTAGGATACGTAGAAAAGATGAACTGCAAGCCTGGGTTCAGATATGAAGAAAAAAGATGGATGGATTAGATAGAATGAATAAATAAATAAAGAAATAAATAAATAGAATGAATAAATAAATAGATAGAGCAGCAGAGCTGGGGTCCTGGGTTTGAATCTGACCAAGGTCAACATCTGCATGGAGTTTGTATGTTCTCCACGTGTTTACGGGTTGTCCGGTTTCTTTCTACACTCCAAAGACATACTGATAGGGAACTTAGATTGTGAGCCCCACTGGGGACAGTTGGATGCTAATGTCTGTAAAGTGCTGTGGTATACAGTAGTGCTATATGAGTGCATAAAATAAATAAATAGATAGATGTTACGGATCAGCCAGTGTGAACCCACTGTGCCAGCTAACCGGTCTGGCATACGGCTAACCTTAAGGTCCCTTGCAGACGAGCGTGTCCGGATAGGGTCCGGATGCGTTGCGGCAAACCCGCGAGAGTAGGTACCCAATTGCAGTCAGTATTGACTGCGATTGCGTTCCGTTGTTCAGTTTTTATCGCGCGGGTGCAATGTGTTTTGCACGTGCGTGATAAAAAACTGAATGTGGTACCCAGACCCGAACTTCTTCATTGAAGTTCAGGTTAGGGTTTAAGGTTGTGTAGATTGTATTATAACATGGTTATAAGGGAGAATAATAGCATTCTGAATACAGAATGCATAGTACAATAGGGCTGGAGGGGTTAAAAAAAAGAAAGAATTTTTTTATTTAACTCATCTTAATCCACTTGTTCGCGCAGCCGGTATTTCTCTTCTGTCTTCTTCTTTGAGGAATAGGACCTTTGATGACGTCAATGCACTCATCACATGGTCCATCACATGATCTTTTTCCATGGTGATGGATCATGTGACGGACCTTGTGATAAGCGTAGTGACGTCACCACAGGTCCTTTTCCTGTGCACAGCAAAGATGAAGACAGAAGAGAAGCCGGGCTGCGCAAACAAGTGGATTAAGGTGAGTTCAATTATTTTTTAATTTTTTTTACCCCTCCAGCGCTATTGTACTATGCATTCTGTATTAGGAATGCTATTATTTTCCCTTATAACCGCGTTATAAGGGAAAATAATAATGATCGGGTCCCCATCCCGATCGTCTCCTAGCAACCTTGCGATTTTCACGCAGCCCCATTCACTTCTATGGGGCCTGAGTTGCGTGAAACATAGAACATGCTGCGATTTTCACGCAACGCACAAGCGATGAGTGAAAATCACCGCTCATGTGCACAGCCCCATAGAAATGAATGGGTCCGGATTCAGTGCAGGTGCAATGCGTTCACCTCACGCATTGCACCCGCGCAGAAAACTCGCCCGTGTGAAAGGGGCCTAAGGGTGTTATTCTGACGTTTACCAAGTATTCACCTTTTAACTCTATACTTGGATCTGGACTTTGATGCGAGTTAGCAACCAAACTGCTACCTCCTGGGATACTCCCGGTGTAGTTGGCAGCTGACCCACTGGGGTCAGGGACTCTGGTGGATATAGAAAATGCACCAAAAATGCAGGACAACCGCAAGTACAGTCAGAATCGGCACCAAGAGTTTAAAGCTGGTCTTAGAGATCCAGGCAGCACACAGTTAAAGGGCTTCTGTCACCCCACTAAACTCATATATTTTTTTTTTGTGTACTTATAATCCCTATCCTGCGATATTGCCATACATTATGTTATTAATAACTTTCGTTCAGTAGATTTAGCAAAAAACATACTTTTAAGATATGCTAATTACCTGTCTACCAGCAAGTAGGGCGTCTACTTGCTGGTAGCAGACGCAGAAAACTGCCCCCTCCTTCTGTTGATTGACAGGGCCAGCTGCGATCTCCTCCTCTGGCCGGCCCTGTCAGCATTTCAAAAATCGCATGCCTGTGTTGATTCGGCGCAGGCACTCTGAGATAAGGAGGCTCGCCTCCTCAGCACTCCCTCAGTGCGCCTGCGCCGATGACGTCTTCTAAAGGTGTTATCCAAAGTCTAAAACATGCCCCCCTGTGTCCCTCCTGGTGCCGGCACGGCCGCCGCTGAATCTCTCTTAGCGACACCGAAAAGACTTGCAGGAAGGGTAGTGGTGAGGCACACACAATGCAGACGGTCCGGGAACTTGACTGGAGCACAGACAGAGAAGAGAAACTGGGTTAACTTAAACACAAACTCAACTGAACTTGAAAGTGTAGGAGAACACAGGCAGGATGGAGACAGAAGTGGAGCATGGCAGGAAACAACGCAGGATAAACATTGCAATAGCAGTAGACTATCGAACATCTTTGCTGGTCACAAGGGAACCTAAAGTTCAGGCACCCGCTCCCTGGAGAGGGTGCCTTAAATACCCAGGGACCTTCAGCCATGGGCAGGGGAAGGATTTGGGAACGTCCATAGTGTGAGAGCATGTGCATCCTAATGGAGAATCATAGAACAACAGGGAAAGGACACCAGCGATCAGGACACCCAATAGAATAGTCAGTGGTGTGGCATGTGCGCCCTCAGGGGACACACAGGAGGGCAATGGGCACGCTAGTGGTAGCCCAGATTTTCTACTGTGTGTCTGCGCCAAAATATTTGTCTAAAAAGTGCCACAAATTGGTGCATCTAAGGTTTCTACACTTTTTTCCGACGCAATCGACAAAGGGCAGAGCTTAGCTAATAGGGATGGGGCTTTGCAGGAAGGGGGATGGGGTCTAAGATGCGCCATTTTGCAGCACAATTGCACCACAATTCTGGCACAAAAATATGTCTCAAAGTAAGCCCACCAACACTGTGGGGGTCATTTATCAAACTGGTGCAAAGGAGAACTGGCTTAGTTGCCCATAGCTACCAATTCTTCCTTTCCTTTTTCAAAGGAGCTGTCCAAAATGAAAGGTGGAATCTAATTGGTTGCTAGGGGCAACTAAGCCGGTTCAACTTTACACCGGTTTGATAAATGACCCCCTGAATGTCTACCCCTGCACCACATTTATCATTCAGCCTGAGCCACTGATAAATCTGGTGCAGGTCCAGATAGCCTGGGGGTCGCTTTGAGACTTTTGAAACGTCCTGTGACAAAATCTTTTTGTTTTTAGTGTCCTCACCACTTGGGGGTAGCGAGGGGGTGCTAGGGGCTGCATTTGATTGGATGTGAATTTGCCATAGATCTTACCCTTGCATTGCAGAGGGCGAAATCCGCACAAAGAACTGACATGCTGCGGATTTCAGAATCCACACGGAAAGTCAATTTCCACATGGAAAAAAAAAAGCAAAATGTAGATGAGATTCGTCTAATCTCATACACTTTGCTGGTAATGTATGACTCTGAGGTTTTTGGTTTTTCTGCACAAGAGTCTGTGTTGAAAAACTGCACGTACCGTAATCCACAACATGTGCAGGTGCCTCTTTCACACGAGCGTCATGGATTGGCTCTGGGAGCGTTCAGTGAAACTCGCACCATTTTGTAAGCAAGCTCAATCAGTTTTGTCTGCGATTGCGTTTAGTTGTTCAGTTTTTTCTGCGCGGGTGCAATGCGTTTTGATGCGTTTTTCACGAGTGTGATAAAAAACTGGAGGTTTACAAACATCTCCTAGCAACCATCAGTGAAAAACGCATCGCATCCGCACTTGCTTCCGGATGCCTTAGGGTATCTGCACACAGAGTAGATTTGTAAGCAGAAAAAAAAAAAAAACATGAAATACGCACAGAATCTGCATTAAAAAATTCTAATAAGGCCTCATGCACACGGCCATTGTTTTGGTCCGCACCCGAGCCGCAGTTTTTGCGGCTCGGGTGCGGACCCGTTCATTTCAATGGGGCTGCAAAAGATGCGGACAGCACTCCGTGTAATGTCTGCATCCGTTGCTCCGTTCCGTGGCCCAGAATTTTTTTTAACAAGTCCTATTCTTGTCCATTTTGCAGACAAGAATAAGCATTTCTACAATGGCCTGTTCCGTAAATTGCGGAAGGCACACGGGCGGCTTCCGTGTTTTGCGGATCCACAATTTGCGGACCGCAAAAAACGGAACGGTCATGTGCATGAGGCCTAAATCTGTACTATTTATCACAGATTTGGTGCTTTTTTGGTGTGGATTTTCAGTTTTAACTTTGTTTGAATACTGTACGGAGGGAGCGCTCCGTACAGTATTAGAATGATTTGGCTCAGATGCGCCGAAGTTATTATTTCGCAAAGTCTCGCGAGACTTCGGGTAATAACTTCAAAAATTAACTTCTACTGTTAAAAACCTTTTTCCGAACTCGAGTTCGGTTCTAAGTGGTACCTTAGAACCGAACCCGAGTTCATCTGGGCCAATACATTCTAAGGCTACTTTCACACTAGCGTTCGGGCGGATCCGTTCTGAACGGATCCGCTCATATTAATGCAGACGGAGGCTCCGTTCAGTACGGATCCGTCTGCATTAATAACTTTAAAAAAATTCGCAAGTGCGCAAGTGCGAAAGTAGCCTGCGCGGATCCGTTCAGACTTTCAATGTAAAGTCAATGGGGGACGGATCCGCTTGAAGATTGAGCCACATTGTGGCATCTTCAAACGGATCCGTCCCCATTGACTTACATTGAAAGTCTGGACGGATCCGCACGGATCCGCACGCCTCCGAACGGCCAGGCGGACACCCGAACGCTGCAAGCAGCGTTCAGCTGTCCGCCTGTCCGTGCGGAGGCGAGCGGAGCGGAGGCTGAACGCCGCCAGACTGATGCAGTCTGAGCGGATCCGCCTCCATTCAGACTGCATCAGGGCTGGACGGCTGCGTTCGGGTCCGCTCGTGAGCCCCTTCAAACGGAGCTCACGAACGGAAACCCGAACGCTAGTGTGAAAGTAGCCTTATACTGTACGGAGTGCTCGCTCCGTACAGTATTCAAACAGAGTTTTACGCAAATCGACTTCGGATGCTTCATCCGAAGTCGATTCGCTCATCCCTATTAACAACCCCACTGAAGTACATGGGGAAAACCATTATACAGCCAGGTCCATAAATATTGGGACAACGACACAATTCTAACATTTTTGGCTCTATACACCACCACAATGGATTTGAAATGAAACGAACAAGATGTGCTTTACCTGCAGACTGTCAGCTTTAATGTGAGGGTATTTACATCCAAATCAGCTGAACGGTGCAGGAATTACAACAGTTAGCATCTGTGCCTCCCACTTGTTATCTTGAATAATAATCATAAATCAAACTTTCACTTTTTAATACTTGGTTGCAAATCCTTTGCAGTCAATTACAGCCTGAAGTCTGGAACGCATAGACATCACCAGATGCTGGGTTTCATCCCTGGTGATGCTCTGCCAGGCCTCTACTGCAATTGTCTTCAGTTCCTGCTTGTTTTGGGGGCATTTTCCCTTCAGTTTTGTCTTCAGCAAGTGAAATGCAGCTCAATCGGATTCAGGTCAGGTGATTGACTTGGCCATTGCATAACATTCCACTTCTTTCCCTTAAAAAACTCTTTGGTTGCTTTTGCAGTATGCTTTGGGTCATTGTCCATCTGCACTGTGAAGCGCCGTCCAATGAGTTCTGAAGCATTTGGCTGAATATGAGCAGATAATATTGCCCGAAACACTTCAGAATTCATCCTGCTGCTTTTGTCAGCAGTCACATCATCAATAAATACAAGAGAACTAGTTCCATTGGCAGCCATACATGCCCACGCCATGGCACTACCACCACTATGCTTCACTGATGAGGTGGTATGCTTAGGATCATGAGCAGTTCCTTTCCTTCTCCATACTCTTCCCATCACTCTGGTACAAGTTGATCTTGGTCTCATCTGTCCATAGGATGTTGTTCCAGAACTGTGAAGGCTTTTTTTAGATGTCGTTTGGCAAACTCTAATCTGGCCTTCCCGTTTTTGAGGCTCACCAATGGTTTACATCTTGTGGTGAACCCTTTGTATTCACTCTGGTGAAGTCTTCTCTTGATTGTTGACTTTGACACACATACACCTACCTCCTAGAGAGTGTTCTTGATCTGGCCAACTGTTGTGAAGGGTGTTTTTTTCACCAGGGAAAGAATTCTTCGGTCATCCACCGCAGTTGTTTTCCATGGTCTTCCGGGTCTTTTGGTGGTGCTGAGCTCACCGGTGCGTTCCTTCTTTTTAAGAATGTTCCAAGCAGTTGTTTTGGCCACGCCTAATATTTTTTCTATCTCTCTGATGGGTTTGTTTTGTTTTTTCAGCCTAATGATGGCTTGCTTCACTGATAGTGACAGCTCTTTGGATCTCATCTTGAGAGTTGACAGCAACAGATTCCAAATGCAAACACTGGAAATTAACTCTGGACCTTTTATCTGCTCATTGTAATTGGGATAATGAGGGAATAACACACACCTGGCCATGGAACAGCTGAGAAGCCAATTGTCCCATTACTTTTGGTCTCTTAACAAGTGGGAGGCACATATGCAAACTGTTGTAATTCCTCCACCGTTCACCTGATTTGGATGTAAATACCCTCAAATTAAAGCTGACAGTCTGCAGTGAAAGCACATCTTGTTTGTTTCATTTCAAATCCATTGTGGTGGTGTATAGAGCCAAAAATTTTAGAATTATGTCGATGTCCCAATATTTATGGACCTGGCTGTATATAAGATGCTGAATCGCACAAACAACTGACATGCTGCTGGTTTTAAAATCCGCACAGCAGGTCAATTTCCATACATAAAATATATGCAACGTGTACAAGAGATTTATCAAATTTCATTCACGTTGCTGATACTGTATTAGAATGCAGGTTTTTTTGCATGAAAATCTGCACAGAAAAAACGCATGTTATCTGCATCGTAAGGCTAGCAGCACACATTTCTCTTCAGGAACCCTCCCGGATGTTCCAGGAGAGTTGGCAAGTAAGACTAAAGATATCTATAGAGTCCCATTCACTTAACAGATGCCAAAAGAGTGCCCCCTTACCATCTGTTGGTTGGAATACCTCCATATAACTTTTTATTAAAGGGAACCTGTCACCATAAAAAGGCAATGTAACTTACAGGCTGCAGGTTATAGAGCGGGAGGAGCTGAGCAGACTGATATATAGTTTTATGGGAAAATATTCTGTAAAACTTATAATTTATTCATTTAAATTCCTGCTCATTCTGAACTTTGAAGTCCAGGAGGCGGTCCTATCAGTGATTGACAGCTCTCTTTGTATACACAGTCATAGAGGGAAGTCCAGGAGGCGGTCCTATCAGTGATTGACAGCTCTCTCTGTATACACAGTCATAGAGGAAAGTCCAGGAGGCGGTCCTATCAGTGATTGACAGCTCTCTCTGTATACACAGTCATAGAGGGAAGTCCAGGAGGCGGTCCTATCAGTGATTGACAGCTCTCTCTGTATACACAGTCATAGAGGAAAGTCCAGGAGGCGGTCCTATCAGTGATTGACAGCTCTCTCTGTACACACAGTCATAGAGGGAAGGCCGTCAATTAGAGATGAGGGAATTTCATGTTATGAAATTAATTTACGCTGCGTTTGGTGGTAAAAGCAGAATTGCGTTATGGATTCCGTTACCACGGAACATAACGCAATTCTATGACGGAATGCATAACAGAATGCCTTTAGAGGCATTCCGTTATTCATTCCGTCATAATAGAAGTCTATGGGCTGCATAACGGATCCGTCCCGTTTCCATTATGCAGGATAGGACTCCCTTCCTCTAAAGGCATTCCGTTATAACGTGGTAACGGAATCCATAACGCAATTCTGCTTTTACCACCGAACGAAGTGTGAACGAATTTCAAAATATGAAATTCGCTCATCTCTAGTGTCAATTGCTGATAGGACCACCTCCTCCTTCAAAGTCCAGAAAGAGCACAGATATAAAAAACATTATTATAAGTTATGCTGAATATATTCCCATAAAACTATAGATCAATCTGCTCTGCTCCTCCTGCTCTATCACATGGCATCAGCCGCTCAGACACCATGTTCCACGTGACATCAGCAGCTCAGACACCATGTTTTACGTGATGACAATGGGAGCAGAGACAAACTCGGTCCACTACACAGCAGATGGAGCTGACTACTTCTGGCGTTGAAACCCCCTCCCCCCGCTGATCAGCTAGTAATGGCTGATCCTGAGGAGATAGGCCGTCACTTAATAAAAGTTGGACCACCCCTTTAACTTAGGAGCATAGTTGACAAGGGTTTTCTAAGCACAGAGTGTAGATCAGCAGGTGCCCACGTAGCAGAGTCCATAGATGTGCCAGGGTGCAGGCATGAACTGTGCTGCCCAAAGTATTTCCTGTACCTAAGAACCACACAACACACACCAGGGCTCGTGCACATTAGGCCAGAGACCAGCAACCTCCGGCACTCCAGCTGTTCTGAAACTACAACTCCCAGCATAGTTGCCAACTGTCCCGAATTTGGCAGGACCATCCCTGATTTTCACAGACAGTCCAGGCAAATTTGCTCTGTCCCGGGCCAAAATGGGTGGGTCTAACACAAACTCCGACCCATACGTAGGTGTCCCTAGGCGGGGCTGTGGCATTCCCAGGGATGGGGCTTATATGCCCCAATATTACCAACTGAAAGATTAGTACGTATGAGCATGGGAGATACAAGACCAGCTAAGCAAGTGTGCATGTTGGGAGTTGTAGTTTCACAGTAGCTGGAGTGCCTAAGGTTGCTGACCCCTGCATAAGACCTAATGCACACGGCCATATCCGTTTTGTGGTCCGCAAATAGCAGATCGGCAAAACACAGATCCCAGCCAAATGCATCATGCTATTTCCTTTTTAATGCCCTATTATTGTCGTTTCTTGCGGGGCTGTAGAACGTACATACGGATGCTGTGTGCTGTCCGCATCGCTTGCCGTCCCATTGAAATTAATGGGTCCGCATCCGATCCGCAAAAAAGGCCGAATTCACACAATACATTCATATTGCAGATTTTGCTCTGATTTTCAGGATTTGTCACTGCAGAAACAAAAATAAAAAAACGACTGTGCAGAAAAAAATGTGCTCTATATTCTAAATTTCATGAGTAAATTTTAAACCATTTTTTATAGGTATTATTACAAAACGTTCCTAAATGTTTTTCCACTCCTAACAAATACTGCACATAATGGTTAGGATAAACTGCACTACATAGTCATTTTGAGAAATTCCTCACACAGACAACATTATAAAACCCCAAAATACATCCTTCCTCATAAAAAAAGAAAAAGAAAATAGTGTATACGAAAACTGTTGCTGTTGCCCAAAACAACCAATCAGAATTCAGCTCTCGTGTCACCAATACCCATTGTAAAAAGTAAGCTGCAACCTGATTGGTCACTTCTGCGCGTATATTTTTTCCCCCCTACAATTCCTAAAGGAAAAATGGTGTCACTTACTGGCTAGCTTCCAGGATCCGCGCCTCCATTTCCGTAGAGACAAGTCATCCAAAGGGTTCTATAAAGTATCCCTAATCTCACCTATCCTTTCATCATGAAGTTATAAGAAAACGCTGCTTCACTTTACAATACTGCTGCTATCAGCTTCGGTCTTCTCCAAAATGGCTGCCGCCCCAGTAATACTATTTCAGGCGGTAGAGCGGTGACGTCACGGGCGCTCTAGTGACTAGTTTCTTTCTGCTGTCAAGCTGCTCAGGAGGAGATGCGGGAGAGCTGAGGCTGTCTCATCATGTTAAAGAGACAGGAGGAGGCGGACAGAACCATATTCGTGGGGAATCTGGACTGCAATGTGAAAGAGGAGATCCTCTATGAGCTCTTCCTGCAGGTACCGGGCACATCACTAATTATGCTAATGGAGGAGGGGTGTAATATTTTTATTATTATTATTTATTATATTTATTTATTTAATTTTTTTTTTGGGGGGGGGGGGGGTCTTTTATGTGATTAATTATGCAGCATTAATTGGCAGGTCACATTGAGAAAGTCCCAGTTCATTAGAATACTTTTTAATTGTGTCAGCAATTATTATATATTTTTATGTTTTAATAATTAATTAATTTTATTTATTTTGGGGGGGATATATGTGATTAATTGGCAGGTCATATTGATAAAACCCACTTAATTAGCTTATGTTTTTCTTCTTCCTAACCCAGGCCATAGCTGGAATAAGTTACCCCTCCCCCAATAATATCAGATCAATCACTACTTTCCAATAACTTTGTCACTTTGTTCATTGCAAAACCAGTATCAGGAGCCGGTCTGATCTTTGTAGTCCGTTGTGTGACCCCGATGGGTGCATCTACTCTCAGCACAAATGCGTCATCAATAGTGTTGAGCGAACTTGTGTTTTAAGTTTGGCGTCTAAAGTTCGGGTTATCGAAGAATCGCTTTATGGATTCCGCAACCACGGACCATAACGGAATTTAGAATCCATAACGCGATTCTTCGATAACCCGAATCCGAACTTTAGACACCGAACTTAAAACACAAGTTCGCTCAACACTAGTCAACTTTATTTTTTTAAATAAAAATCTGATTAGTCCTGCAGACAGCGAACTGCTGCCCGGTGGTTCCTTCATCTTCCATATGGGCGCGCAGATCAACAGTATAGCTGTTCCCTGACATTTTTTTCAGTTTTTTCGAGTTTAACAGAGTTTCCCTGGGTTGGAAGAATAGGTCCACCTTCTGCTAAAAGCAGCACCACCCTCCTCCACAGGTTGTGTGTCGACCCCATTCGCTTCAAGCGAGCTCAGCTGTAATACCAGAACCAACCTGTGGAGAGGGGTGGTGCTGTTTCTGGTAGGAATCACTCATGTTTTTCTAATCCTGGACACCCCTTCCTCCTCCTTTTGTCTCCATTCCTTTTGACCAGCAGGTGACGGGTATCCTGGGGGGATGTGCTGCTGACCAACGATGATTTTTAGGTCTCTGTAACAGATGACTTATCATTGGATTTCTGGGCAGGTTTACACTAGACATGTACGTACCATCAGGCAGGCAATTAGAACATGGTGGAAATGGACCTTTAGGTCAGGGACACACATTGGGGCGTCCATATGTGGCTAAAACCCTACCAACATGTAGTGACCAATGAATGTGTGACTTTGCGTGTAGAACTTGAGGTTCCTTCTATACTTAGGTTGTTCACTTTCTGCCAGACCCCCTACCACCAGCCCACATGGCCAGACCTTCAGAGGGAAGCATACTCGTCTGCTGCTGGCTTCCTGGCTCCTTCGGTCTATGCTGCAGCAGTGACATGTACCGTGTGTCACATCACTGGGATACTTGACCCATGGCGGACACGTCACTGCTGCAGCAGGCACATAACCAGCAGCAAATAAGATGTTGACACGCGGAGACCAAAGGACCCCCAAATGTGGGGATAACCCTTTTAGATTATGGGGTAGTCAATGGCCACCACATGTTGCCTCACACGTGTCCCACAACATCTCCTGACACCCCATTAATCCGATCTGAGACCCTTTAGTCCTGTTTCACACGAGCGTCTGCAATCGGGGAAACACTCAGTTTGACGGTTGCATTTCCCGGACTGACCTCTGCTCGTCTGACCTGAACTCGCTGCATCCTAGTGATCTATGATGCTGTGAGTTCCAGCCCGGCCATAGATCTGCTGACCCTTACCCGCAGACTCATGTGACTGCGGTACAGTAGATCGGCAGTTGGGATGGAACTCGCAGCATCATAAGTCTCTGGTGCAGTGAGTTTGGGTCCGGCGGGCAGCGGTCGCATGGAGCGCATTTCCTGGACCTCACACTCTCAAGTTGCCAGCTGAACTTCTGCCCTCTGTGCACACTCTGACCAGGCGGCACCTCTAAGGCTACCTTCACATCGGCGCTTTCCATATGCGCTATTGAGATCCGTCATAGGATCTCAATAGTCGGGGGGGGGGGGGGGGGGGATATTCTTTAGTTTTGTCAATGGGGACAAAACTGAACTAAACTGAGTCACCAGAATGCTCTCCGTTCTATTTGGTTGCGTCCCCATCGCGGACAGAATAAGCGTTTTTCTGTCCGTGACGTGGTGTGGAGCAAGACGGATCCGTCATGACTCGCAATGTAAGTCAATGGGGACGGATCCTGTTTTCTGACACAATAGACTTTCAATGGCGTTCATGACGGATCTGTCTTGGCTATGTTCAAGATAATACGACTGGATCCGTTGATAACGGATGCAGGCGGTCGTATTATCAGAACGAAAGCGTTTTTGCTGATCCATGACGGATCCAGCAAAAATGCTGGTGTGAAAGTAGCCTTAACTGCATCCACAGCAGTGTAGTAAGATGCCACGGATGGTGCCACGTGGGCCAAGCCAAATAAGTGTCCCTTTAATGTAGCTGATACTTGTACAGTCATAATATTGACTATGAGAAGTTACATGGTAGCCAGGCGTTTCCTCGCATTGATACTCTTAATTCTTTGATACTTTTGTAAAGCCAGTGATTAAACCAGCTTCATAAAGCAGACGTACAGTGATTCACACAGTAAGTGGCCGCTTTATTACACGTAGCCGCCTGTAGAACTTACAGCAGGGCTCATTCACAGAGACTGGCGTTTTCTCTCCGGTCTTTGTTTCCCCTGCGCAGCTGAAGGATTAGACTAACTTACTGTATGACGACGCTGGCGTTGTTTTTTGCCAACATGTACGCCTGTTTCCAGATGTTGACTTTAGTAAATTTGCTTCATGCCACCTAATGCGAAAATATAAAAATGAATCCGATATATACCGTACTCGCCTCTTTCTCCGTGCCACAGGTCTGTTCATCCTCCCGCTTCACAAGGCGGCTGTGGGGACGTGCAGATATGCGGCACATGACTTCTTCAGCCGGTCACTGTCCTCATCGGTATACGGCACAAGACCATTGAGGTCGGTAATTGACTGCTGCGGTCATATGCCGTATACCCGTATGTCACTGCCTGTAAATATACGGACCGGCGGCCAGAAGAACGAGGCTGGTTTGTAGTCATTTTTTATTTTACAGCATTAGGTGTTATGGGCCAAATGTCTAGTTATTTGGACAACACCTTTAATGATGGTTGTCCCACCGCCTCCTCTCAATGATGGATGGATGGCTGTTGTGCGGGCAAATGTATTATTTGTTCGCTCCTGTTAGCCAGACGGCGCAATATTTTTTGTGCCATTTTGACCCGTCCCCATTATTCCAGGCTCCAGCGTCTTCATAAATGGCTCATGTACAATAATTCTCAGTAAATCATGAACATTTTTTTGGAAGCCGGTGTTGGAGTTGGTACATTTCCACTGCCCTGGTGATTAGTATATGACGTGCGTTTGAAAACCAATCCGAATTCTCAGTCAGCATAGGTCGGGGGCTGACTGATAACAGATGGGGTTCCTCAAAAGTTACCTCTCCGGCCAGGAGTCGTGGTGCATCACCTGGAATGGTCCTTCCCCTAAATGATAGATCACCCGTCCGTTTCCTTCTTTTATAAACCTTCACCCATTTCTATCTAGATGCCAGTTTGCAAAGCTGAACGCACAGACATGTTTAGCACTGTATTTATTGACATGGTATTGTACATATTTTATGCATCTTTGGTGCAAAAACTGCATAAAAATCATCTGTGCTGCAGATCCAAAACCTTGTAGGGTCCGGTGAATGGTGGATGGTCTCGGATCACATTTCCATCTGTTGAGATGCATTTTACATAGATGGGAGTATATCAGCATGGTGCTATTAGCTGAGAATCCCCAGGGGACGAGTTTTATATAGTAACAGGTTGGTGGCTCCGATCTGATGATTGCCCCCCGCAGGGATCCCTCTCGCACCCAGTGATTTCACTCTCTGTTAGTAAATAGCAGATCACAGTTGGAAGTACAGCATTATTGTTCTTTTTTCTGATTCAATAAGTTTTATTGTTTAAACAATTGAAAGGTATAAAATACGGTACAAACTATACACTTTTGATTATATCAAAGTACAGAAGAATAGACCAATTATATTCTTTTTTTTCTATTCCAGGCTGGACCACTGACCAAAGTGACTATTGCCAAGGATAAAGAAGGACACTTCAAGTCTTTTGGCTTTGTCTGCTTCAAACACACTGAATCTGTGCCTTATGCTATATCCCTGCTCAATGGCATCCGCCTATTCGGGAGACCTATTAAACTCCAGTATCGATTTGGTAGGTTTATGGGGGATTCTTTAACGTGAAGGGGGGGGGGGGGGGGGGGTAAAGGGAATCTGTCACCGAGATAATCGATATTAACCCCTTAGTGACCAAGCCTGTTTGGGCCTTCATGACCAAGCGTTTTTCTTCCTTTTTTCATGGTCTCGTTCCAAGAGCTATAACTTTTTTATTTTTTCGTCCTATATAGCTTTATGAGGGCTTGTTTTTTACGGGACAAGTTGTAGTTTTTAATGGCACCATTTTGGGGTACACATAACTTTCTGATTAACTTTTATTAACTCTTTCTGGGAGGGAGATGGGGGAAAAATAGCAATACTGCCACTGCGTTTCTGCATTATAAATTTTACGGCGTTCATTTTTCGGTACAAATTACATAATATCTTTATTCTCTGGGTCAGTACGATTACAGTTATACTAAATACTTATAAATTTTTTTAAGTTTTACTACTTTTTTTTTTCCAATAAAACCCCTTTTATTAACCAAAAGATTTTGCATTGCCACTTCACAAGACCCATAACTTTTTTTCTCTTTTTCTATGGAGTTGTGTGAGGGCTTGATTTTTGAGGGACAACTTTTATTTTTCATTGGTATAATTTTGGAGTAAATGCCGCTTTTTGATCGCTTGTTATTACGTTTTTTTCTGTGGAAACTAAGAATAAATTAGAAATTCTGTCTTCTTTTTTTTTTTTTTTTTTTTTTTCTTTTCTTTTTACGGCGTTCACCATAGTCCGGGTCGTTACGGACGCGGCAATACCAAACATGGGGGATATTTTCTTTTTGCAATTTTTTTTCATTGAAAAGCGTATTTTCAATGGAAAAAAATGCATATTTTTTTATTTTATTTAATAAAAGTGTATTTTTTTTTTCTATTTTACTACTTAAAAGTCCCACAAGGGGACTATAATATACAGTATTTTGATTGCTTTTAAAATGTAATGCATTATCTCTATAATGCATTACATTTCAGTAGCAATGCTATTCAAAGATTGACCAGCAGGCTGCGCTGGAGAGAACTGCAGACAGGCTCGGGGCCCTGATCTGAAGCGAGGTAAGCTTCACAACACATCAGCACCCCGAGATCGCATTTTCAGGGTGCTGATGGGAGACAGAGGGAGTCCGCTCCCTCTGTCACCACTTTACATGCAGCGGGCGCCATTGCGCCCGGCATGTAAAGGGTTAAACAGACCGGATCGGCGCTCCTGCCGGTCAGGGCTGTTAGAGCAGGGCCCTGGCTCTCATGTGAGCGCCGGGTCCGAGCTCCCCGCCGCTGCACGGGGGAGCCGTGCAGCCTAAGGCCCCTTAGTGACCGCCGTAAAAACACGTATGGGTGGTCACTAAGGGGTTAAAGGGATTCTGTCATCAAGATTTTCAATATGGAGCTGTTCATATCATCCTCTCAGTCTCCATTATCTAATTAAAAATATACTAGTTTTACCCCCACCTGTCCTTTCATTTTGGATAGAAATCGGTTTTATTAATATGCTAATTACCTTACTAGCGTGCCCAAGGGGCTGTCCCTCCGGCCGTTTGTGCCCAGCCGCACCCCTTATTTCGTAGCCCAGTGCCGCCCCATTGCTAACTATGCACTCCTCTCATCGCCGATGGTGCGCCGTAATCTCACGCAGGCGCCCTAAATCCATTGGTCAGCGCCCAGCGCGGTGTCCTGGCAGCAGCCTCAGCGAACGAAGCGCGCATGCACCAGCTGTCTGCGCACTTCGCCCGCGGGCGCTGACCAGTGGATTTAGGGCGCATGCGCGAGATTACAAGATAAGGGGCGCGGCTGGGCACAAACGGCCGGAGGGACAGCCCCTTGGGCACACTAGTAAGGTAATTAGCATATTAATAAAACCGATTTTTATCCAAAAATGAAAGGACAGGTGGGGGTAAAACTAGTATATTTTTAATTAGATAATGGAGACTGACAGGATGATATGAACAGCTCCATATCGAAAATCTTGATGACAGAATCCCTTAAAACCAAAAGTGTGTCCTGACAGCACTTCATACCTTCTTTCCTGCACCTGCGCTCTTCCAGTTCATCTGAGGGCATCATTTTCACCTGTTTCACTGGACATGCGCTGAGCCCAGTGAGGTTTTCGGCGCATGCCCAGTGAAACGGTTGCGTCTGATGCCCTCAGTTAAACTGAAACAGCGCAGGCAGTGTTCGGCACCGCGCCTGTCGGTGATGCTAAAGGGAAAGGGAGGGCGGTGTTATCGGCTGCTAGTGACGTACAAGGGGGTGGTAACGGTGTTGCTGGTGGCGGAGGAGAGGCGTTTTTAGGCTTTGTAGGGGGGTGCAGCTATGGACTATTTTTGTCCAACGATAATAGAAAATATTAGGCGGCACTGTAAAATCACTGTCCTTTATTCTTATAATATTCCATTAGTGCAGGGGCGGACAAGCTTCCACACAAAGTTTGAAAAGCGTTGACGTCCGTTTCGTGCTCGCGCGCTTCTTCGGGCCGCTTAGTGCATGTCTCTTTGAAGGCGTCACTCCTAGGGTTGCTATATCAACCCAGGATGCTTACTAGTATAGACATCTATTAAGATCAACTTAAAACAACAGCAATATATAGCAAAATGTGGTGGGGATTGGGTCCATCACTGAACCCTTATCCACAGATGTGGACTGGCTGTTGAGACCACTCCTGCCTATGTAAGTGATACTAATGACTTCCTCTTGGCGTTGAAGGAGTTTCATTGGCAGGAGGGTTTCAGTTTGGTATCTTTAGACGTTGAAAGCCTCTACACCCGGATACCGCATGAGACGGGTGTGACGGCTGTTTTTGGAGTCTTAGGCAATATGAACAAGAGTGGCCTCTACTGCTGTTTTATCAGGGAAGCTTTTTATTTTATTCTAACCAACAATGTGTTTAGGTTTGGGGATCGATGTATAGGCAGAGACATGGTACTGCCATGGAGGCCCCGGTATCTCGCACCTTGGCGAGATGTGAGGACAGATTTATCTTCTCCACCAATAATCCCTACCTTTTTTATATACGCTATGTGGATGACCTCTTTATAGTATGGTACAAGGTCTCTATGCCAGGAATTTATGTGTTTGAATGATAATAATAATATGAACATGAAGTTCACTATGAATTTTGGGGGTACTGCACTCGAGTTTTTGGATGTGGCTGTCCGGGTAACTGGTGGGGGGCTGGTTACGGAGGGCTATCGTAAGCCCACGGCGACCAACTCCTTACTGCACTACGACAGCTTCCATACCCATAGTGTAAAGGAATCAGCACCATATGGACAATTAGTGAGATTAAGGAGGATTAACAATCCTGAGGAGGTTACAGTACACAAGCCTTAGATCTGAAGGGACGCCTTCTAAATTGTGGTTTACCCAGAGAAAATATTGAACGAGCTATGGCGAAAGCAGGGGAATGTGAACAGAGTGAATTATTAAAAAAATATGATAAAAATAAAGGAAGGTTTGCATTCTCCTTTAAATTCAGCCCTGCAGCAGAACTCGTAAAAAAAGCAATATGTAATAATTGGGACATATTAAAAGATGAGACCGGTTTATCGGAGTACGTAGAACAAAGACCCTTAATATCCTTTACAAGTTAGTGAGGAGTTGGTATGGGCTTTGTATAGTTTTTTTTCAAACTTCATACTTTCAAGTAGTCAGCGGGCACGTAGAACAAGTCACGGAGACTCGATAAAAGGACATGCTGAGATGGCAATGTACCTGGCAAGAAATGTAGCAAGACAAGGCAGTCTGTTATTCTGTTAATTTGTAGTATTAGATCAGTGGGGGTCCTACCGCTGGGACCACCATTAATCATAAGATTGAAGACCCTGTAGCCCAGAGGACACCCCCAAATGAATGGAGTGTGCACCGCTGCTCCATTCATTTCTAAGGGTGTACTCATAAGCAGTGATGGCCAGTTCGCAGTGTTCGCCCACGAACACATGCGATCTGCCATCTTAACTGACAAGTCCGGCGAGGCACAGGTAAGTCCTTACCTGTGCCTGTGCGCGAGCCGGTCTGAAATGAAATGCGGCCTCCGGGAGCAGGCCGCAAAAAAATACAGAACGCACACGGAACACATCCGTATTTTGCAAATCCATACTGTAGAAATGCTATGCCCAGCCCATATTGCTCAACTGTTTGGTGATTTAATAAGTTACTGTTTCTGTTTCCAATTCGCAAAAAAAAGAATCTCATACGGATATGTTTTGTAGAATAACAGAACAGAAGAGGACTTAAATCAGAGAGAAAAAAAACTCAGATACAGAACACCAGATCCGTGAAAAACAGACCGCAAAACAGACCGCAAAACAACAACGGTCGTGTGCATGAGCCCTAAACCATATTCTTTGTGGGATGACCCCTTTAAGAAAAAAAAAAAAAGATTATTTTTCCTGCAAATAGCAGACCTGCCACCCACCGGACAACGCTGCTTGTCTTGCCTCTGATGCATATGGCGCAGCTTGCAAATATTTTAGCAGAGGTAATTGGAGCGGAACCAACATCCAGAATATTTTATAGTCCAATCCAGTACTGTTCTGCCGGACTAGACTTCTCTTGAAGTCACTTGGCAATGTTGGACAGAGAGAGGATGGGGATCGCTGAGCCTGTGCTCCTCGCTGTTGTCCTGCAAACTGTGCTGTGCTCCGTCCCTTATATCCCCCCCCATAGCATATACCACTGGGCACTATTCTCTATCATGGTCACCACATCATATAGTACAGCAGCACAGATCAGAATGTGTGTGAATATATATATATATATATATATATATATATATATATATATATATATATATATATATATATATATTTTACTGAACAAAAATAAAAACGCAGCACTTTTGGTTTTGCTCTTATTTTGCATGAGCTGAAACATTTTCTACACACACAAAAGACCCATTACTCCCAAATATTTTTCACAAATCTGTCTAAGTCTGTGTTAGTGAGCACTTCTCCTTTGCCGAGATAATCCATCCCACCTCACAGGTGTGGCATATCAAGGTGCTGATTAGACGGAATGAATATTGCACAGGAGTGCCTTAGACTGCCCACAATAAAAGACCACTCTGAAATGTGCACAGTTTTGCCTTATTGGGGGGGAAGGGTCATAAAACCAGTCAGTATCTGGTGTGGCCACCATTTGCCTCACGCAGTGTAACACATCTCCGTCGCATAGAGTTGATCAGGTTGTGGATTGTGGCCTGTGGAATGTTGGTCCACTCCTCTTCAATAGCTGTGCGAAGTTGCAGAATATTGGCAGCAACTGGAACACGTTGTCGTATACGCCGATCCAGAGCATCCCAAACATGCTCAATGGGTGACATGCCCGGTGAGTATGCTGGCCATGCAAGAACTGGGATGTTTTCAGCTTCCAGGATTTGTGTACAGATCCTTGCAATATGGGGCCGTGCATTATCATGCTGCAACATGAGGTGATGGTCGTGGATGAATGGCACAACAATGGGCCTCAGGATCTTGTCACGGTATCTCTGTGCATTCAAAATGCCATCAATAAAAGGCACCTGTGTTCGTTGTCCATAACATACGCCTGCCCATACCATCACCCCACCGCCACCATGGGCCACTCGATCCACAACGTTGATGTCCACAAACCGCTTACCCACACGACACCACACACGCTGTCTGCCATCTGCCCTGAACAGTGAAAACTGGGACTCATTCGTGAGGCCGGTTGGATGTACTGCCAAATTCGGTAATATTTTTACACAAGGTTGTAAAAAACAATCTATGTATCTGGATAGAGTACTTGTCAGACAATCGACTCCCGACACTATTTGTCTTCCCGGTGGTTCTACTGTATTTTTGGATTATGGTAAAATGCAACAATTTTTGGTTGTTTTAGCTCCACAAATTCTGCCTCTGAGGAGTAAAGAAGAAGCTATTTTAAATAAAAGAGGCAGAATTTGTGGAGATAAAACAACCAAAAATTGCCGCATTTTATCAAAACACAAAAATACAGTAGAACCACCGGGAAGACCAATAGTGTCGGGAGTCGATTGTCTGACAAGTACTCTATCCAGATACATAGTTTGTTTTTTACAACCTTGCGTAAAAATACTACCGACACACCTAAAAGACACCCAACACATTTTGAATATTTTAAATGGAATCAAATTGAAACCGCATTACATCCTGGGGACATTAGACATAATACTATCAGTGAGAATACAAAAGGGTGGATGTTTACAAAATCAGGGAGAATTGGAACAAAATCAAATTGATTTTATTGGGGATTGTATTATGTTTATTTTAAAGAAAAATGACTTTTTATTTGAAGACCCATTTTAAATACAGCAGTGGGGTACAGCGATAGGGACGAGATTCGCACTGGGGTTCGCTAATATATATGTAGGTCAGTGGGAACAGCAGGTTATCCACCCAAATGGCGAGCTCCGGGCTAATCTCGTCATATGGAAGAGATTCATAGACGATGTGATATTCATCGGGGGGGGGGGGGGAAGGGAAGAAGAACTAAATACGTTTTTTTTATGAAATGAATAAAAATGAATTTTATTTAGAATTTACACCGGCATTTAGCAATCGGGAAATGCATTTCTTGGATCTCACCATTTACATTGAAGATGAAAAAATACAGACAAAAACCTATAACAAACCGACGGATACAAAGAGTTGCATTTCATGGGACAGTTGTCATCTGCCACAATGGTTGGAAAATATTCCAAAAAGCCAGTTTATGAGGATCAGACGGAATTGCACAAAAAAGGATGAATATCAAGTAGAAGCAGACAAATTACAACAGAAATTTGAACAGAGAGGTTCTAATAAAGAAAAACGAATAAAACAAAAAGAATTGGTAGGGAGAGTAAGTAGACAGGATCTAATGAATAAAAAGATAAAAAAAAAGCAGGAAAAGAAGGATGGAGAAGGAGAGTCCTTTGAAATGCCGCCGATCATCACGCAGTACAATGGGCAGACAGGAATATTGAGGAACATCATTAAAAGAACATTGGGAGACCCTGAAAGAAGACAAAATTCTAGGAGATCACATCCCTAAATACCCCAAATTTATATACAGAAAGGCAATAAAAATGTGGGTCGCCTAATAGCCCCCACCAATAAATGTGTAAGCAAAAAAAAGTGAGAGTCAGATAAAAATTGGGGATACAAGAACAAAACCACAAGCAGGCTCCTTCCCATGTGGCACATGTGGGGTGTGTAAAAAATTTAAAAGAAGTAGGAAACAACATATGAACAAGCAAATAAAAAATGAATGGAGAGCTAATGTAGCCACATACGAGACCATATCACATGCAGGAGTCAGGGGGTTATATGCAATAATATGCCCCTGCAAGAAATTATACATGGGCCGTACCAAAAGAACCCTAAGTAAGAGGATGGGGGAGCACGTTTATCACATCAGGAGGAAATATGAAGGCCACCCCCTTTCAAGACACTACAAAGACAAACATGGGGGTAACAGTGATGGCACCATATTCAGTGGAATAGAGATAGTGAATAAAGATGGGGGGATTTTATTAAAAAAATGTCGAGAGCAGAGACCGGCTGGATTTTTTATCTAAACACATTAGCACCAGCAGGATTGGATTATTTGCCTTTAAATGACGAACAACCAAAGTATAGAAGACATGAGGGGGTTAAATGAAGGAGGAGACATGGACCTACATAAACAACACTAGGAGTCCAAACCAGTATCCCTGACGAAGAATAACGCTTTCATCGAAACGCGTTAGAGTAACTTTGGTCCTCCCAGCTATCCGTAGCTCTTACTGTAACGTCACACAGCGCTCCGTGCAAGCGAGCCGATTTTTAAAGTGAGCGTTGCCGCCGGCCGGGGCAGGCTCAGTATAACTAATAACAATAGGGTCCAGCCTCCCAATATCCCCTTCACTTTGGATGTAAGAGCAAGAAAGAGGAAGACATAGGTCACATAGGCGAACAGACAAGAACTCAGAAACGGGTAAATACCAATACCAACGACTCCAAAGTAAAGGGGAAAAATATGCAAGACTTTATTCACCCATGTGACAAGGCAACGTTTCGGCTCTGTGTGAGCAATTCTCAAGGACACATCAAAATCCGCACTCTGGCTGTACAGCTTTTTAATAAACTTTCAGGAAAGACAAATACATAATTTTTCAACAATCTCCCTGTTGTCATCAGTCGTGGACAGGTGTCCGTCTCCTTCTCCATGGTTGACATTTAAGTGACCTTCTATGAACTTCTGTATCCATACATTCATACACACTTCTTCGCAACAAAACACTTTCTTCATACTGTGCACAAAGGCAAAATTTATCATTGACCAGTGTTAAATCAGATCCCCTAGTCTTCATCAGACCTCAGTTCAGAACCCCCATCCTTAATCAGACCTCAGATCAGACCCCCCCCCCAATCTTTATCAGACTTCAGATCAGACAATAAAATAAAACAACTTAACGTATTTGGCCCCTTCCCCCCCCTCCCCCCCCCCAAGGCGGGGGAAAACATCCCAGCATCTTATGGGGCAAATACTAATGAGCATATGGAAGTGCTTATTGGTACCGGAGGACCGGGAAGCGGTGAATGCTGCGCCCCCCCCCCCCCCCTCTTCCTGGTCCTCTGTAGTCGGCTGTGCTGTGACTGCGCACAGTGTGAGGACGCTCTGTGACCTTGCGCTGTTTGTGTCGGGTCACAGCACAGCCGGTGGCAAGATGAAGATCTCGCTGGAGGTGACAAGCGGCGGCGTCCAGAGCAGGAGAAGTAAGTAGATAATTTTTTTATTTGCTCTGTGGCACGGCAGTCCTAACAGTTGTGTTTATTGTGCTTATTTGATTAAATACAATAAACCCAAATCATGTAAATTGTTAGGAAAATGTGTGATATGAGGCATTTCCAAGTCAGAATTTGCTGTGGGGTACACGGTAAGCCATGTGCTGTTCATTAATTGGGGCTCATTTACTAATTCTGTCATACATAAGTGATGGGGTGCCTTGTATTCCCTAAAACAACGAACACCATTTTTCTGGATTTGGGACACACTACATGGACACTTCTAAACTGCTGATGATCGATGTACTGCTCCCTTGCTCCCCCCCCCCAAATTCCTTACTGCAGAAGCTGGTTCTGCGTGCTAGCAAAGGAGACTGACTACATGATGAACCTACTCAGTACAAAGCAGGTAAGTGTGTATGTGTTTATACAGTGAAACCTCCTCGAGCGGACCACTCAAAATTACATTGAAAAGTGGTCTTCTAGGGGGCTTGCTTCTCAAAGAAGAGGGCCAATATACTGTACATAATTTGTTGTGGAACTGAAAATGTGCTCTGGATAAAGTGGCGGCCTTCAGAGAGGTTTCGCGGTACACATATGTTGCATTCGCAGTATATACTTATGAGTCTAACTTTCCTATGGAAGTATTTCTGTCAGCGTCCGTGTAAAAGTTGCTCCATTGGATTTGACACTACTGAGTAATAAAAGTCTACAGCCCATTGTCTTTGTCCTCCATTCTTCGGTTTGGTGAATTGCCCGTGTCTGCTCTTTATATTTGCAAGCATCCATTAGGTCCATAGTTAGTGGCACCTAAAAGAACATTAGACTCCTTTGGGGAAAAAATTTAACAAAAAAAACAAAACTGTAAACCTGTGCTTACATCGCAAATTCTATACAGAATGCAGAACAAAATAGTGCAATGTGCATAAATGTATAATTTGGTAAAATGACGGACCACGTGACTGAAATCTGGTGCTCTGTGAAGGAACAGAACACCAGAAGTTAAATAGTCACCATACATTATATTATAACTTAGCTGGAGAAAGAGGCATTTTCTGTGATATTAGTTCTCCTTACCCCCCTTTCTTAAACTAACTTTCTCTCTGAATTCTGTGAGAAAACTGCCTTGAAACAAAGATGGACTGCCTGCTCACTGAAAAATCAGATTGTAGCTGCTTATAGAAGTCTATGGAGAAGGGAGGGGGAGGAGCAGTGATCTGCAGAGTAAGATCGATACAGGCATGATTCAGCAGCTAATACTAAGTGTTATATCTCCCCCTCATGCTTTATTCATTATTCTATACTGCTCAGTACCACTCTATAATATTCTATATGGTGCTGGGGAGCAGAATCTGCTGTCTCCGTGTCCTCTTTGGCCAGACTTGATACCAGCTAAGGCAGAAATGAAAATTTGAGAAGCAGCATGCAAAGGAGAAAATGGCTAGAAATGCTATCTACAAGTCCTATAATGGTCAGATATAATGCTAGTGGTTATGCCGATGGCACTATATCAGCTTATTCTGAAAATGTATCCGAAACAATAGGTCCGGTTTATGCAGATCTGATCAGAGCATAAATATGTAATTAACTTGTCTTGTTCATTATCAGTTCTATTCATTTATTTCTTAGGCTACTTTCACACTCGCGTTTGGTCATGGATCTGCACAAACGCTTCCGTTCAGCACGGATTCGTTTGTATTATCTTTAACATAGCCAAAACGGATCCGTCTTGAACACCATTAACCCTAAGTTCACACCTGAGCTCAACACATGAAAACCAATGCTTCCCTATGAGAATGGTTCTCACCTGGGCGTTTTACAGCACGTACGATCAAGTACTTGAGCTTCTTTGGGGCGTTTTGACGCGCGTTTGTGGCCATAGGACACTGCAGTCAATCACACAAACGCGCGTTTACTATTACAAAAAACGCGCATAAAAACGCGCGTAAAACGCGCGTTTGAGAAACGCTCAGGTGTGAAAGCAGGGTAAAAGTCAATAGAGGACGGATCCATTTTCTATTGTGCCAGATTGTGTCAGTGAAAACGGATCTGTCCCCATTGACTTACATTGTGTGCCAGGACGGATCCGTTTGCCTCCGCATCGTCTGGTGGACATTAAAACGCTGCAAGCAGCGTTTTGGTGTCTGCCTCCAGAGTGTAACGGAGGTAAACTGATGCATTCTGAGTGGATCCTCTTCTATTCAGAATGCATTAGGGCAAAACTGATCCGTTTTGGACCGCTTGTGAGAGCCCTGAACGGATCTCGCAAACGGAAGGCCAAAAACGCAAGTGTGAAAGTAGACTAAATTATATACGTTTCTGGGAACGTTGCCCATTTTCAATTTTGATACATTGATTGGAACAATGAAAAAAAAAATTGTTGGTGAAGGTGGACCTACCCTTTAACCGCCTCCAGACCGCCTAACGCACGGATGCGTCCTGGAGGCGGTCGATTTATTCCTCCTGGACACATCCGTGCGTCATCTCGCGAGAGGCGAGACTTCCTGTGAACGCGCACACAGGCGCGCGCGTTCACAGGAACGGAAGGTAAGAGACAGGATCTCCAGCCTGCCAGCGGCGATCGTTCGCTGGCAGGCTGTAGATGTGATTTTTTTTTTTAACCCCTAACAGGTATATTAGAAGCTGTTTTGATAACAGCGTCTAATATACCTGCTACCTGGTCCTCTGGTGGTCCCTTTTGCTGGGATCGACCACCAGAGGACACAGGTAGCTCAGTAAAGTAGCACCAACCACCACTACACTACACTACACCCCCCCCCCCCCGTCACTTATTAACCCCTTATGAACCCCTGATCACCCCATATAGACTCCCTGATCACCCCCCTGTCATTGATCACCCCCCTGTAAGGCTCCATTTAGAGGTCCGTATGTGTTTTGCGGATCCACGCATCCATGGATCGGATCCGGAAATTGCATACGGACGTCTGAATGGAGCCTTACAGGGGGGTGATCAATGACAGGGAGGTGATCACCCCATATAGACTCCCTGATCACCCCCCTGTCATTGATCACCCCCCTGTCATTGATCACCCCACTGTAAGGCTCCATTCAGATGTCCGTATGTGTTTTGCGGATCCACGCATCCATGGATCGGATCCGCAAAGCACATACGGATGTCTGAATGGAGCCTTACAGGGGGGTGATCACCCCATATACACTCCCTGATCACCCCCCTGTCAGGCTCTATTCAGACATTTTTTTGGCATCAGTTAGCGGAAATTTTTTTTTTTTTTTTTTTCTTACAAAGTTTCATATTCCACTAACTTGTGTCAAAAAATAAAATCTCACATGAACTCACCATACCCCTCACGGAATCCAAATGCGTAACATTTTTTAGACATTTATATTCCAGGCTTCTTCTCACGCTTTAGGGCCCCTAAAATGCCAGTGCAGTATAAATACCCCACATGTGACCCCATTTCGGAAAGAAGACACCCCCAGGTATTCGCTGAGGGGCATATTGAGTCCATGAAAGATTTAAATTTTTGTCCCAAGTTAGCGGAAAGGGAGAATTTGTGAGAAAAAAACAAAAAAAAAATCAATTTCTGCTAACTTGTGCCAAAAAAAAATAATTTATGTGAACTCGCCATGCCCCTCATTGAATACCTTGGGGTGTCTTCTTTCCAAAATGGGGACACGTTGGGTATTTATACTGCCCTGGCTTTTTAGGGGCCCTAAAGCGTGAGAAGAAGTCTGGGATCCAAATGTCTAAAAATGCCCTCCTAAAAAGAATTTGGGCCCCTTTGCGCATGTAGGCTGCAAAAAAAGTGTCACACATGTGGTATCGCCGTACTCAGGAGAAGTTGGGGAATGTGTTTTGGGGTGTCATTTTACATATACCCATATATACTTTATATAAAAAAAATGGGAAAAGTTGTCTTTTGTCGAGATATTTCTCTCACCCAGCATGGGTATATGTGAAAAGACACCCCAAAACACATTGCCCAACTTTTCCGGAGTACAGCGATACCAAATGTGTGACACTTTTTTGCAGCCTAGGTGGGCAAAGGGGCCCACATTCCAAAGAGCACCTTTCGGATTTCACCGGCCATTTTTTACAGATTTTGATTTCAAACTACTTTGCACGCATTTGGGCCCCTAAAATGCCAGGGCAGTATAACTACGCCACAAGTGACCCCATTTTGGAAAGAAGACACCCCAAGGTATTTCATGATGGGCATAGTGAGTTCATGGAAGTTTTTATTTTTTGTCACAAGTTAGTGGAATATGAGACTTTGTAAGGAAATAAAAAAATAAAATTTCCGCTAACTTGTGACAAAAAATAAAAATGAACTCACTATGCCCATCAGCGAATACCTTAGGGTGTCTACTTTCCGAAATGGGGTCATTTGTGGGGTGTTTGTACTGTCTGGGCATTGTAGAACCTCAGGAAACATGACAGGTGCTCAGAAAGTCAGAGCTGCTTCAAAAAGCGGAAATTCACATTTTTGTACCATAGTTTGTAAACGCTATAACTTTTACCCAAACCATTTTTTTTTTTTTACCCAAACATTTTTTTTTTATCAAAGACATGTAAAACAATAAATTTAGGGAAAAATTTATATATAGATGTCATTTTAAAAAAAAAAAATTTACAACTGAAAGTGAAAAATGTCATTTTTTTGCAAAAATTTAGTTACATTTCGGTTAATAACAAAAAAGTAAAAATGTCAGCAGCAATGAAATACCACCAAATGAAAGCTCTATTAGTGAGAAGAAAAGGAGGTAAAATTCATTTGGGTGGTAAGTTGTATGACCGAGCAATAAACCGTGAAAGTAGTGTAGTGCAGAAGTGTAAAAAGTGGCCTGGTCATTAAAGAGGACCTTTCACCTAAAAAAAAAATGTAAACTAAGACCATAGCTTTACTTACATGCCCCCATGAAGTGTTGATCGTTTTTTCTTTTTTCAAACTGTGTCCCCGTTTGTCCGCTATGCCCCCCCGGAATAATTCCCGCCGTCTATGCTAATGAGCCAGCCTCAAATGGGCTGGCTTTAAAGTTCTCCTCGGCGTGCTCCGCTCTTAGCCAGGGAGAAGACGCTCCAGTTCTCGCGAGACTTCAGAGAACTGGAGCGATTTCGTCTATCCGGCCAAGAGCGGAGCGCGCTGATTGGATGCGCTCCGTGCCAGGGAGAAGAGAGAAGGCACGCCGAGGAGAACTTTTAAAGCCAGCCCATTTGAGGCTGGCTCATTAGCATAGACGGCGGGAATTATTCCGGGGGGGCATAGCGGACAAACGGGGGCACAGTTTGAAAAAAGAAAAAACGATCAACACTTCATGGGGGCATGTAAGTAAAGCTATGGTCTTAGTTTACATTTTTTTTTTAGGTGAAAGGTCCTCTTTAAGGGTGTTTCAGCTAGCGGGGTTGAAGTGGTTAAAAATGTAGCTTTGTAGGATGGAAATCTGGGCATGGAAAATGACTTGCATGTAGCCTGTTACGTAACTGTTGGTTTCTATTCATTGCACCTGCTGTTCTATGATACTGCTGTGTTTTTTTCCAGGAAGTTCTTATTCTAGTGACGCAAGCAATGTCTTCCAAGGACCCGATAATGGATTTATGGCAAACCAGGCTGACTATGGGTGAGATTCTAGTTCCAGATACAGAACCGAATAATATTCTAGAAATAAACCTATTTCTCCCATTCCAAATGATCACGTCCTCTCTAAAGTCTACCCCTACCCATATCCAGAAATAACAGTTAATATCATACCGGCCTTTAGATCAGGGGGACACCGCCTTGTACCACTTCAGAGGGCTACAGTAAAGAGAAATGTATGGCCCATGGACTATGTAGGCCATACATGTCAGGAAAGACCCACCACCTGTCAGAACATTGGGGGTCCCCTGCTCCTCTAATGAGCACTCCGCTAGAGGAGTGGAGGCGAGGAATGGTTATCTCCATTGTAGATTATAGGAGTTAAAGGAACCACGACTCCCAAAAACTAAAGAGCACGCCCGCATGGCCATCGCTCCAGCTCTTTATCTTCTCTTTGGAATGCGGAACATGTCGGACATTTATGGCATATCCTGTCTCTGAGAGCGCATTCAGACATGGCAGAATATTTCTGCAGAAAAATCCACAGTAGCAAATCTGCACCAAATTGTTTGGATTTTGGTGTAGATTTGCCTGCAGATTTTTAACTACGGAAAATGGTGAAAATTAAAAACTGAATACTCGGCCCCCTTGGTGCTTGCACGGCTCCAACGCCGGGTCCCATGACCCACGCAAGTGCTAGGGGAAAAGGGGAGTACAATGTTAATTTTAAAAAGTGGGATTTTTTATTTTATATTTAGGACTTGCAGGTTTTTCTATAGCTACGTGTATCTGGAATAATTGGGATTTGTTGTGTAGTTTGATTCCCCCCCCCCCCCCCCCCCCCCCCCAATTGAACTCAGTGGTTAGGATCTGCAACAGACCTGAGCCAGTTCACCATCAGACACCTTGCAACAGGTCATTTTACAGAGCGCATGCTTGAGTTCTCTAGAAGGCCGCTTTCACACAAACGTTGTGTGCCCATGGCCGTGACGGCGGGTCCGCAATACACGGGCACCGGCCCGTGTGCACTCCGCGTCACGGATGCGGACCCATTCACTTAAATGGGTCCGCAATCGCGTAGATTCAGAACGCAAGCACGGATCGAAAGCACTACGGAGAACTTGTTCTATTTTTTTGCGGTGCGGACGGATCACGGACCCATTCAAGTTGAATAGGTCTTGATCCATCCCAGCCCCCGCACAGACGTTGTCCGTGCATTTGCGGTCCCCAATGCACGGATTGGATGCACAACGTTCGTGTGCATGAGGCCTAACTCTTATTCACTTTGCTCGTGATATAGTCCACATCGGACTTTCCCTCCGCAAATCCGGAGAGTAAAGAGTTACATTAGATGTTCATATAGAATGGTAAAATACCATCAGTCCCGGATACCGCCACAAATTCCACCGTGAATCTTTGGTAAAATCCACATTTTCTACATGCGGATTTTCTCAAGGATTTGCTGCAGATTTCACCCTTTATATCATAGAAAGAGTTGAGTTGACATGTTGTGGATTTTAACCGTTTACCTGCTTACCGTCGATATCGCAGAGGGGGCAGTGTAATTGCAGCTCCTCCATCCTATTCACTTCAATGGGAAGGAGCAGTTACAGTCCGACTGCTCCTTCTCAGTGAAGTGAATAGGACTAATAATCTGCAATTACACCTGAGGATAGGTCATCAATATAGGAAACCGGCATTCCCAACCCCCTCCTATTTCCCTTATAACAGTGACCCCCACAACAGTGCCAGCCTGATGGATGGAGCATCGTGGGATGGAATTGTGCCCCATATTGTGTAAGAATTATTACATATGCGTAAAAACTGAAAGGAGGGGTCATGGGATAAAAAGCATGTCCGCGATCAGAATGTGTTTATATATTATATTATATTATTTGCAGAGTGCCTGTAATGGGGGAAGGGTTTACTCCAGGCTTCCCTATGCCCTTCATGGACAGCAGCTACTACTTCTCAGAGGCGTATCACTATTTTCAAGGCATGGTGAGTGGTTATGATCAGTGTGTAATAGGAAAACGAAATTGGGAGCCGCCTGCCATTGAAATGGGTGGATTCTGCTGATGTGGCAAAATGTGAGATTAATCGTCGTTGACATCTGTGATTAACGGACAGTATTACGCCTGCAGATAGTCAGCCAGATCATCGCTAACATAGAAACGCCCATCAGCGATGCTCTGCCTGTGTAAATGTGCCGCCGATTACCCGATGAACACGCAGGCTAAAAAGATCACCGTTTGGCGGTGGCAGATCGTGTAGTCTAATCGCTGCCAGCAAATAATGATTCTGTATGGGGACAGATACTGTGGAGGAGATCGCTGCATGTAATAGCAGCGGTCTACTCCACTGACGAGCAGAAGCGTTCCTTCCCGACAATCATCAGCCTCATCTGCTGGTCTAATACAGGCCTTACGCTGGGTTCACACCTGAGCGTTCTGAAACGAGCGCTCTGTATGCGCGTTTGTACGGGCGTTTACAATCGCGCATACAGAGACAGGGGTGCACACATTGTCGCGCGTTCCCGAATATCTATGTGCGGGAACGCGCGACAAACGCCCAAAAAAAAGCTCAAGCACTTGTTTGAGCGTCGGGCGTTTTACAGCGCGATCGTACGCGCTGTAAAACGCCCAGGTGAGAACCATTCCCATAGGGAATCATTGGTTCTTGCCTGTTGTGCGTTTTACAGCGCGTAGGAACGCGCTGTAAAACGCTCAGGTGTGAACCCAGCGTTAAGGTATAGCAGGGCACATTTACTACCACTGTGGCTATCATAGATGAGCAGTCTAAAAATGCCCCAAATGTATCGCAGTGGCTCAGGTTGGATGATACATTTGGTGTATGGCTACATCCTTACTTGGGCCTCGATTCCTGCAAAGTCACGTCCCTTTTCATGCTAAGCCACGCTTTCTTGGCAAGTTTTCTAAGGTGAATACCAAAAACTGCGGTATTTGTCCGGCTGCTCCTCAGCACCTTGACCGAGTTGTGGCTGGATCTCCGCCGACCCCCATTATTGTGTATGGGGTCGGATGGAATGCCGGCAAGGACGGATCCGACAGGCTGTTCCCGGCCGGATCTGTTTCACGCATGTGTGAAGCCAGCCTAAGCCTCTGATACGGTATAGCTCTCGGGGGGATCGTCTCTCCTTGTGGAGGCCACCGGCTGGCACAGGGAATCTTACAGGCAATGCTCTCTGGGAACAGTTACGCAAAGAAACTCTCTAGAAAACTTTTTCTCTAACTGGTGGTGAACCTATGGCACGTGTGCCAGAGGAGGAATTCGGGCCCCCCTCTGCGGGCACGTGGCTCTGTGTGGGCCATGTGTAGGGTTGCCACCTGTGCACTACTACTAAGGAGCACTTCCATTGTGGAGCGCTCATGAGTACAGCCTTTGCCTCCTCTTCTGCGTGTTAAAAAAATAAAACTCGCCTCATCCATTTGATTGCCCTGCGGGGAACACTCGCCGTTCACTGGATGCGCAGGACAGGACCTGCGCTCCAGCGTGATGACGTTTTGCACATTGACTGGAGTCAGCAGGACCTGCGAAATGTGGCCCCTAATGGGGGCATTTATTAATACTGGGAGCCACTAATAGGGGAAAAGTAATACTAGAGGGACACTAATAGGTGTATTAATTTTACTGGGGGCCATTATTAATGGTACCTTATTACTGGGAGCCACTAATGGAGGAAAAGTAATGGGGGACACTAATGGGGGCATTCATTTTACTAGAGACCATTAATGGGGTCTTACTAATACTGGGGGCCACTAATGGGGACCTTTATTAATACTGGGGGCCACTAATGGGGACCTTTATTAATACTGGGGGCGACTAATGGGGACCTTTTTATTAATACTGGGGGCCACTAATGGGGCCTTATTGATATTGGGGGCCACTACTGGAGCAATATTATACTGGGGGCTACTAATGGGACATTTGTAATACTAGGGGTTGCCAACGGGGGCATTCATCTTACTGGGCCCTGTGTTCAGCCATGCCCCCACAGCTTAACTTGGCCGGTATTTTTCAGTATTCAGGTTAAATTGTCGTGTTTGCACTTTGCAACCTAAAACCCACTTATTTATGGCAGTTTGGGCACTCTGTCTCTAAAAGGTTCGCCATCACTGCGCTAGTGCCACCCATTGGAGAGTCAGATATTGACTGATGGGGTAGCTAACCCTAACCTGCAATAAGTGGCACTAGAGAAAGTACCTTCCTTCCGGAGGAGAGTTACTTTGCATATATTGTACTTTGCATTGTTCATCTCTGTATTTGTTCCCTTTCATTTATCTGTGTTTTAGCAACATAACAAACAGCAAAAAAAAAAAAAAGATAATTCTTAAAAGAACGAGCAAATGAAAAACGGATGAATCTGAGCACAACAATTGAGCAAATAGTCAAAAAAGAAAACTCATAAAAAATTCATATTGCACATCCGTATTTAATCCTTATTTTCTGAGACAACTGTGAATGAGCCCTGAAGGTGTTTTCTGCGATGAGACAAGTTGGTGATAACTTATGGGAGGTGGAGGCTTGTTGGTTGTTTTTGGGGAGGGAATGTTTTTTTAATAGGTTGGACTTGATATGTGAAAATAACAAAGAATATAGAAACGTATATATTTTTTTTTATCTCCTGCTCAGATGAACCAGTTTTTAGGTTTCCAGCACCCTCCGTTCGGTGCAGCTGCTCAGCCGCACATGACGATGCCCCCAATGAGCAAAGAAGCCTTTCCAACGTATGATGAACCCATGGAAAATTGCAGTGCCGGCCCGAGTTCTGAGAGACAGAATTTAAAGGTTTTATGTGACCACAAATCAAACTCGTCGAGGGCCAGTAAGCGAAGGAGAGAAGCGGAGAGCAGCGACTCTGATAGTGACCACTCAGAGACTCAGAAATCTTCCAATAAACGGAAAAAACGCAAAAAGCGGAGAAAGCGGTGAACTAGACCACAACACGTGCTACACGGAGATGGTTCAGAATGGGTTCGAAGCCTGGGCTCGCTTTTCTTTACACGTACTCAACTTTTTGAAGTCTTCTGACGGCAATCAAATATAATTTTTTTTTGCACTTTATCTAGACATTGGCGCTAAGACTGGTTACTATAGTGTCAGCCGCAGGCTATGCAGTAGAGACATCTGTTCACGATTCCATCACGTAACATCGAGACGTTGCTAAAATAATAAAATTCTAAAGATCACGTTGTCTTTTTACCTCATTGTCTTCCGCTACGTTAAAAGGGAGATGAAACCTTAAATTATAAGCAAAAGAAAAAACTTTTCTGAGCCTAAAAAGCTTTCTGCAAGTTTTGAAAGAGTCTAAGGCCTCTTTCACACAAGCGAGTTTTCCACGCGGGTGCGATGAGTGGAGTGAACGCACAGCACCCGCACTGAATCCTGACCCATTCATTTCAATGGCTCTGTGCACATTTACATTTTTATTTTTTATTTTTTTTACGCATCAGTTCTGCATTACGTAATTCACACAATGGTGAAAAAAACTGTCCGTTTTTCTTGGCCATTTTTTAACCATTTATGCATTCATTTTCTGTCCGTTTTTAACGTCTGTTTTGCAGCCAATTTTAACAGCTATTAAAAACGGATGATTTTCATTGGGTTTTTAAGTGTAAGGCCACTTTCCCACTAGCGTTTCTATTTTCCGGTATTGAGATCAGTCATAGGGTCTTAATACCGGGGAAAAAAAAAAAGCTTCAGTTTTGTCCCCATTCATTGTCAATGGGGACAAAACGTAACTGAACATGCATTCCGTTCCGTTTGGTTGCGTTCTCATACTGGAGAGAAAACCGCAGCATGCTGCCTTTTTTATTTCCGTCATGGGATGCAGAGCAAAACGGATCCGTCATGACCCACAATGCAAGTCAATAGGGACGGATCCGTTCTCTCTGACACAATAGAAATCGGATCCGTCCCCCATTGACTTTCAATGGCGTTCATGACTGATCCGTCATTGCTATGTTAAAGATAATACAACCAGATCCGTTCATAACGGACGCAGATGGTTTAATTATCAGTAACGGAAGCGTTTTTGCTGAGCCCTGCCGGATACTGCAAAAAACGCTAGTGTGAAAGTAGCTTTAAATGATCAGATCCCCGCCAGGATTAGGTAGATAGCGCTGCATGGCTACTTTCACACTTGCGTTGGTGTTTTCCAGTCTCGAAGTCCGGCAGAGGATCTCAATACCGGAAAAAAGTGTTTCCATTTAGTCCCCATGCATTCTGAATGGAAAGAGATCCGTCCAGGATGCATCAGGATTTCTTCCGTTCCAGCAGCATTTCGTCTTGTGACACGATACAAAACCGCTGCAAGCTACGGTTTTGTGTCCGGTCATAAAAACAGAAAGAAATGGATCCAGCACTGAAATCAATCAGATGTTTTTTACGAACCTAACAAAAAAAAAACAACGGATCGGTCACCCATTGAGGCTTCGTTCACATCACCGTTCAGCCTTTCTGTTCTCCTGCTCCTAAACGGAAAGGACGGATTTGGCACATAACTGAGCCGAACGGAGCCTACGGACCCCATAGACTATAATGGGGTCCGTCAGGTTTACGCTCAGAAGATGATTTTGGAGCGGAGACAAAAGTACTGCATGCAGGATCCGCTTCAAAAACCTTCCTCTGAGCGGAAAACGAACAGACCCCATTATGGGGTCCTTAGGTTCCGTTCGGCTCAGGCTACTTTCCCACTAGCGTATTTTGAGGATCCGTCATGGATCTGCAAAAATGCTTCCGTTACAATAATACAACCGGATGCATCAGTCCTGAACGGATCCGGTTGTATTATGTCTTCTATAGCCAAGACGGATCCATCATGAACCCTATTGAAAGTCAATGGGGGACGGATCCGTTTTCTATTGTGCCAGAGAAAACTGATCCATCCCCATTGACTTAGACCTCATGTACACAAACGTATTTTCTTTTCTTTCGTGTCCGTTCCGGGGGTTTTTTGCGAACCGTAAGCGGAACCATTAATTTCAATGGGTCCACACAAAAAACGGAAGTTACTCCTTGTGCATTCCGCATGTCCATATTTCCGTTCCGCAAAAAAATAGAACATGTCCCCTTATTGTTCGCATTACGGACAAGGATAGTACTGTTCTATTAGGGGCCATCTGCTTTGTTCCTCAAAATACGGAATGCACACGGATGTCATCTGTATTTTTTGCGGACATTTTTTGCAGACCACAAAATACATACGGTCGTGAGCATGAGGCCTATTGTGTGCCAGGATGGATCCGTCTTGCGCTGCACCACATCAAATGGAACGGAATGCATTCCGGTGCACTCCGTTTCGTTCAGTTTTGTCCCCATTGACAATGAATGGGGACAAAACTGAAGCGGAATTGAAAACGCTGTGTGCCGAATCCGTCCTTTCCGTTCTCCTGCTCCGTAGGCTGAACGGTGATGTGAAGGAAGCTGCATTTCAATGTATTTAGTGACGGATCCGTTTTTGCATCCTGATGTACAAAATCAAAACGGATCAGTCCTACAAATTTCTTCTGCCCTCAAAAGTGACTAATCGCTGACAAAACTTAACTGACGCTCAAAATAACGGATCCGCTTTTCCCCTGCTCAGAAGAACGGAAAGCAGTGGTGATGTGAACCAGAGCGGTTCCTTCCTTGCTGTTACCCCGTGCGGACTGTTCCTGTGCACCGTCTTCCTGTCTGCTGAAATTGACCCGCATTTACTTTCACACTGGCGTTTCGGCTTTCCGTTTGTGAGATCTGTCATAGGCTCTCAGAAGCCGTCCAAAACGGATCAGTTTGCATTCTAATGCTGCCTGCAGCGTTTTGCTGTCCGCTTGACGGAACTGAGCCAAACGGATCCGTCCTGGCACACAATGTAAGTCAATGGGGACGGATCTGTTTTCTCTGACACAATAGAAAACGGATCCGTCTTGGCAATGTTACAGATAATACAAACGGATCTGTTCATGACGGATGCATGCGGTTGTATTTTGCAGATCCATGACCGATCCGCCCAAAACGCGAGTGTGAAAGTAGCCTATGGGCACGTTCACACGACCGCGCTGTTTTTTGCAGTCTGCAAATTGCGGGTCCGCAAAAAACAGATGCCGCCCGTGTGCCTTCCGCAATTTGCGGAACGGAACATGAGGCCTATTATAGAAATGCCTATTCTTGTCCACAAAACGGACAAGAATAGGACAGGACTCATAATTTTTGCGGGGCAACGGATGCGGACAGCACACAGAGTGCTGTCCGCATCTTTTGTGGACATATTGAAATGAATGGTTCCGTATACGGAACGCAAAATACGTTCGTGTGAACAAGCCCTAAAGTCAAGGGGAAGGTATCCCTTTTCTCTGTCACAATATTAAAACAGATCCGTCTCCCATTGACTTTCAAAGGTGTTGAAGACGGATGCGTCATGGCTATATATACTATAGGATCCGTTCATGACGGATACATGCAGTTGTTATTGTACGGAAGCGTTTTTGCACATCCACGACTGATCCGCAAAAAACGCCAGTGTGAAGTAGCACACGGTCACATGACCTCCATATGGTACACTTGTGACTACTGCTCTCCCAGCAGCATTGCCAGCTGCCTGTTTGTAAGTTGTCATAGCAACTGGCACCACTGCCCTAGTGCGCGCACCTGGGCGACCTCCCCTTGTGTAACCCACTTGGTATCTGTGAATGACACTCTAAGGAACGCCTCCAGTCTGCTGCAGCTCGCCATTGGTCCGCTTTTCAGCACCTGGTCATTGATTGGTTGTTTGCTCTAGTCCTAATTTGCAATTGGCTGGATGTCGGAGTCATGGAGTTCGGTGTCTGATTTGCATTCCTCGCACGCTATTGGTTGGCTGTCATCTTCTAAACCGCTGATTGGCTGCTGGTATGTTACTGTAGGTTGGTATCATATGTATGGGAGAGTGGTATCATATGCAGAGTGGCCACCAGGGGGCGCGGACTGTAGCACAGGCCTGTGGATCATGTGCTGCTGTGTGATGGGTCCTGTAGTGTGAGGAAGTGACCGGCGTCCATGGAGCTGCCCTCATAGTCTCCGCTACAGGCACCATGCTGAGGACACGGACCGGAGGCAGTGCTGCCTATGAGAGGCTGTCAGACACGGGGAAGGTACGTTACAGTGTGTCAGACCACAGATGTTGGCAGGAGTATGTCTGCCAGGAGCTGCACAGGTCGGTGCCAGGGCACAAACGTAAGGAACATCCCGGAAAAGTCTTCACTGTTCTCTTCTGTCAATCTTTGCAGAACTTGTGTCTGTTCTGGGAAAGTTGGGTGACAATGAAGGGTCTCTGACATGTCTTTAGAGGTTTACAGCCACCATGGTGGGTCAGGGTCTTGGGAAAGCTGGGTGGCCAAGCTTTTAGTCCTTCTTTCAGATGCCAGATTGTCAGGGTGTCACTTAGGCCTCTTTCACACTACAGTATGTTGTGTTTTGCGTTCCGTTTTTCACGGATCCGTTGTTCCGTTTTTTATGCTTCCGTTGTGGTTCCGTTTCCGTTCCGTTGTTCCGTTCCGTTTTTCCGTATGGCATATACAGTATACAGTAATTACATAGAAAAAATTGGGCTGGGCATAACATTTTCAATAGATGGTTCCGCAAAAAACGGAATGGATACGGAAGACATACGGATGCATTTCCGTACGTGTTCCGTTTTTTTTGCGGACCCATTGACTTGAATGGAGCCACGGACCGTGATTTGCGGGCAATAATAGGACATGTTCTATCTTTTCAACGGAACGGAAATACGGAAACGGAATGCATACGGAACACATTCAGTTTTTTTGCGGAACCATTGAAATGAATGGTTCCGTATACGGACCGTATACGGAACGCAAAAAACGGACCGCAAAACGGAAAAAAAAACCGGTAGTGTGAAAGAGGCCTAAGGCCTCATGCACACGACCGTTTTTTTTTAAGGTCCGCAAAAACGGGGTCCGTAGGTCCGTGATCCGTGACTGTTTTTTCGTCCGTGGGTCTTCCTTGTTTTTTGGAGGATCCACGGACATGAAAAATGAAAAAAATAAATCTAAGTCAAGTTTGCCATTGAAATGATAGGAAAAAACAGACACGGATCACGGACACGGATGACAATCTTGTGTGCATCCGTGATTTTTCACGGACCCATTGACTTGAATGGGTCCGTGAACCGTTGGCCGTGAAAAAAATAGGACAGGTCATATTTTTTTCACAGCCAGGAAACACGGATCACGGATGCGGCTGCCAAACGGTGCATTTTCCGATTTTTCCATTGAAAGTCAATGGGTCCGTGAAAAAAAACGGAAAACGGCACAACGGCCACGGATGCACACAACGGTCGTGTGCATGAGGCCTTAGGCCTTGTTCACGTTTCAGTTTTTGTTCAGTGATTTCCATCAGTGATTGTGAGGCAAAACCAGCACCACGGACATAAGGTATAAGGGAAAGATCTGCAGTTGTTCTCAAAATCACTGATGGAAATCACTGAACAAACACTGACGTGTGAATGAGGCATAAGACTTTATTTACACTGCAGTGATTATGAGCCAAAACCAGGTGCGGGTCCAAAACACAGAACAGGTGCAGATCTTCCCTTATACCTCATGTCTGTGGAGGCTCCAATCCTTGTTTTCTCTCAAATCACTGATGGAAATCACTGACCAAACACTGAAGTGTGAATGAGGCTTCAGGCTGCATTCACATCTGCATTGCAGGCTCCATTAGGGGGTCTCCTTCACAAATTGCGTAAAAAATGCAGGAAAGAATAGCGCTTTTTTGCAAGGTAAAATGTCGGGTTGCTTGAAGGAACCTGACGGACTCCATGATGGTCAGTGGGTGCCCCCATGCCTCACGTGACCTATTACCATGACACATGGGGGGTACCTCACCTCTGCGGCCAGTCATTGGCTGCCCCCCTCCGCCCCCAAGTATTGCGCTACACTTAAAGCTACTTTCACTTTAGCGTTTTCAATTCCGCTATTGAGATCCGTCATAGGAAGAAAACGCTTCAGTTTTGTCCCCATTCATTGTCAGTGGTGACAAAACTGAACTGATCGAAACGGAGTTCTCCACAATGCCTTCCGTTTGGTTGCGTCCCCATCGCGGACAGCAAAACGCTGCAAGCGGATCCCTATTCACTATAATGGCACCTGGCGAGGAATCGGTAGGGTTTTCAGCATCAATGTCGGCTTTCTGCCGGAGAAATCCCACTCATGCATGGAAGCCGGCATTGGTGCTGGAAACCCTCTGCATCCTATTACCATGAATGGGCTCTGGTGGTGCCTGGCGGTGTCCGGCTATCCTGGATGGTCTGAACGAAGATTTTTTATTTATTTTATGTACGGTATTTATTTTTTTAATTTAATTTATTTTTACCTTGAGCAGTAAAGCAATGTCCAATTATAAAGTGCAGACAAAGACTTGCAGCATGCTGCAGCCGGCGGCAGTGTCGGACGTTGCCCTTGCAGGCTGTGACCACACCGAGCTGGTTTGGACAGGTAGGTAGGAGAATGGTAGAAGAGCTGACAGTTCGGTCTCCACCATTGTATGGCCCTGACGTGCTGTGATCTCAGCCCGAGAGCCTGTCCTGTGAGGTCAGGAAGACCTTCACCTGTTACATCTGCAGGATTTCTGTATTTTTCTCAAATTTATTGCAGTAATTTGTCACTTCACGGTAACATTAACCTGTATTCACAGAATGAAAATCCAGAATACCGGGAGTCCTTCTTCAGTAGGGTGACGTTTTCTTGGTACAGCAGGTAAACTATATATTTACTGTATGATATATATATATAGTATTATTTTTAAATAATGTTTTACGCAGGCGTTTTTTTCTGACATTGTTCAAATCCCATAGAGATGCCAAATGGCAGAAATGCCTGAAAAACGCACTGTGCCTAGAGCTGTGTAGGGAAATGCCCCAATTGAGTAGGGTGGTAACACCTAGGTGTCAATTTATGTTTATATTTTCGTGAGGAATAACAGGGGAACACAGCAGGGAAAGGGATGTTTTCAGATTGTAATTATTTGGAATATACAGTATTTTTCGTTTGATAAGACGCAACTGACGATAAGACGCACTTAGGTTTTAGAGAAGGAAAATAAGAAAAAAATATTTTTCATCAGATCAGACACCTATGTCAGATTGCAGATCAGACCCCCCCATATTAAATCAGACTCCCATATCAGACTCCCATATCAGACTTCAGATCAGACTCCCATATCAGACCTCATATCAGACTCCCATATCAGACCTCAGATCAGACTCCCATATCAGACTTCAGATCAGACTCCCATATCAAACCGCAGATCAGACTCCCATATCAAACCGCAGATCAGACTCCCATATCAAACCGCAGATCAGACTCCCATATCAAACCGCAGATCAGACTCCCATATCGGACCGCAGATCAGACTCCCATATCGGACCGCAGATCAGACTCCCATATCGGACCGCAGATCAGACTCCCATATCGGACCGCAGATCAGACTCCCATATCGGACCGCAGATCAGACTCCCATATCGGACCTCAGATCAGACTCCCATATCAGACCTCAGATCAGACTCCCATATCAGACCTCAGATCAGACTCCCATATCAGACCTCAGATCAGACTCCCATATCAGACCTCAGATCAGACTCCCATATCAGACCTCAGATCAGACTCCCAAATAAGACCTCAGATCAGACTCCCATATCAGACCTCAGATCAGACTCCCATATCAGACCTCAGATCAGACTCCCATATCAGACCTCAGATCAGACTCCCATATCAGACCTCAGATCAGACTCTCATATCAGACCTCAGATCAGACTCCCATATCAGACCTCAGATCAGACTCCCATATCAGACCTCAGATCAGACTCCCAAATAAGACCTCAGATCAGACTCCCATATCAGACCTCAGATCAGACTCCCATATCAGACCTCAGATCAGACTCCCATATCAGACCTCAGATCAGACTCCCATATTAGATCAGACCTCAATCAGTTCCTCATATAAGATCAGACCCCCATGTCATATCCCAGATCAGACCCGCATCAGAGCTAAAATAGATAAACGTACCTGTCCGGCCCCGCTGCCACTCTGCAGGTCCATCAGTCTCTCCGGCAGGCACGCTCCCTGGTCTGCTCCAGGCCCGTGCTGCATTATGAGCTGACTGTATACAACATCAAGTCATAGTGCACAAACTACATCCTGACGCTATACCGCTATATGCAGTCAGGACAGTGCAGCACCTGGAAGGAAACCAGGGAGCGTTGAGTATAGCAAACGCTATCAGCTCTACAGTCACCGTTCCCCGCACCTCCTGCATACTAGTGGTCGCTTCCATAATGGAAGAGCTTACTAGTATTTGCTTTATAAGACGCACTGACATTTTTACCCACTTTTGCAAAAAATTGCAACTTATAAAGCGAAAAATACCGTATATGAGATTTCCCCGATTCCAGGGTAATCCCACTGCTGTAGTTTTGTGTGCAGTACATTGAGGAATTGCTGTTTATGCAATTTCCTGCTATTTGATGTAAACCAGAAGACTTAAGGTCGGAGTACCCGACGGACGGGTTTACCAAGGACTGGCATACTATTAACTGTTTGCTAAACACACAGACCAGGAGCGCGGCTCCCGCACTTCTTACCTCCATTATTTTCTTCTCTCCAGCATTATAAGGCTCGGCTATAGGAAGCCGTTAGAGAGAGAAGATCTCATCGAGCTGAACGACGATGACTCTTCTTACATTGTCAGCCCAGCGTTTGAGGAAAACTGGAGAAGGGAATTTTTCAAGCAAAGCAGGAAGGTAAGAGAACTGCACTTTTATCCGAGGGAGAGAGGCTGATGCAGAAGGAACAGCCCCAAAGTAGGCTACAGAGATGCCCTTAAAGGGGTTATCCGAGGCTGGACATGCCCCCCCTCATATGCTCGAGCCCCTCACACTGATTCTAGTTACCTGGCTTTCCGCTCCCCGCGCCGCTCCTGGTTGAGCCAATGGCAGGTGGTGAAGGGGACGAGCCTCCCTCACATCACCCGCGATGCTAGAGGGGCTCGTCCCCGTCACCACCTGCCATTGGCTTTCCCCCCCGACATCAGCGTGAGGGGCCTGGGCATATGGGGGGGCATTTCCAGCCTCTAATAACCCCTTTAAACGTGATGGACACCTTTGGGGGCTTTTTTATTATTATTGTATTCCACTTGGGCTACAATAATTGGGCTAAAAATAATTTTTCAAATTGGTCTTTATTACAGATTTTCAACAGTTTGTTTACAGCAGCCTTCAGTTTCCCTGCTCCACAGACTGTTCCTTCTGCTCGTCGCTAAATTCCATCAGAGAGCTGCTCTGCAGACTGTTACTCTCCTTCTCAGTGAATCTATCAGAGAGCTGCTCTGCAGACTGTTACTCTGCTTCTCAGTGAATCTATCAGAGAGCTGCTCTGCAGACTGTTACTCTCCTTCTCAGTGAATCTATCAGAGAGCTGCTCTGCAGATTGTTACTTCTCCTTCTCAGTGAATCTATCAGAGAGCTGCTCTGCAGACTGTTACTCTCCTTCTCAGTGAATCTATCAGAGAGCTGCTCTGCAGACTGTTACTCTCCTTCTCAGTGAATCTATCAGAGAGCTGCTCTGCAGACTGTTACTCTGCTTCTCAGTGAATATATCAGAGAGCTGCTCTGCAGACTGTTACTCTCCTTCTCAGTGAATCTATCAGAGAGCTGCTCTGCAGACTGTTACTCTGCTTCTCAGTGAATCTATCAGAGAGCTGCTCTGCAGACTGTTACTCTCCTTCTCAGTGAATCTATCAGAGAGCTGCTCTGCAGACTGTTACTCTGCTTCTCAGTGAATCTATCAGAGAGCTGCTCTGCAGACTGTTACTCTGCTTCTCAGTGAATCTATCAGAGAGCTGCTCTGCAGACTGTTACTCTCCTTCTCAGTGAATCTATCAGAGAGCTGCTCTGCAGACTGTTACTCTCCTTCTCAGTGAATCTATCAGAGAGCTGCTCTGCAGATTGTTACTCTCCTTCTCAGTGAATCTATCAGAGAGCTGCTCTGCAGACTGTTACTCTGCTTCTCAGTGAATCTATCAGAGAGCTGCTCTGCAGACTGTTACTCTGCTTCTCAGTGAATCTATCAGAGAGCTGCTCTGCAGACTGTTACTCTCCTTCTCAGTGAATCTATCAGAGAGCTGCTCTGCAGACTGTTACTCTCCTTCTCAGTGAATCTATCAGAGAGCTGCTCTGCAGACTGTTACTCTCCTTCTCAGTGAATCTATCAGAGAGCTGCTCTGCAGACTGTTACTCTCCTTCTCAGTGAATCTATCAGAGAGCTGCTCTGCAGACTGTTACTCTCCTTCTCAGTGAATCTATCAGAGAGCTGCTCTGCAGACTGTTACTCTCCTTCTCAGTGAATCTATCAGAGAGCTGCTCTGCAGACTGTTACTTCTCCTTCTCAGTGAATCTATCAGAGAGCTGCTCTGCAGACTGTTACTCTCCTTCTCAGTGAATCTATCAGAGAGCTGCTCTGCAGACTGTTACTCTGCTTCTCAGTGAATCTATCAGAGAGCTGCTCTGCAGACTGTTACTCTCCTTCTCAGTGAATCTATCAGAGAGCTGCTCTGCAGACTGTTACTCTGCTTCTCAGTGAATCTATCAGAGAGCTGCTCTGCAGACTGTTACTCTGCTTCTCAGTGAATCTATCAGAGAGCTGCTCTGCAGACTGTTACTCTCCTTCTCAGTGAATCTATCAGAGAGCTGCTCTGCAGACTGTTACTCTCCTTCTCAGTGAATCTATCAGAGAGCTGCTCTGCAGACTGTTACTTCTCCTTCTCAGTGAATCTATCAGAGAGCTGCTCTGCAGACTGTTACTCTCCTTCTCAGTGAATCTATCAGAGAGCTGCTCTGCAGACTGTTACTCTGCTTCTCAGTGAATCTATCAGAGAGCTGCTCTGCAGACTGTTACTCTCCTTCTCAGTGAATCTATCAGAGAGCTGCTCTGCAGACTGTTACTCTCCTTCTCAGTGAATCTATCAGAGAGCTGCTCTGAGGGCTCGATCTGTAGCCCTTATCTCTCATTCCCTGACAGCTCATGAACACTTATTTGAAGGGGTTTTCCAATACCAACAATCATTTTACTTAAGGCCCTGAAAGTGCCTTCCTTAGTCACCGGCACTCTGTTCCAGCCTAAGGCCGCACTCCCATGACCGTGTAACATCCTTGGATCCAAAACCAAGAAATCGGCCTGGTGCACCATGTGACTTCAATGGGTCCACGGTCTGCAAGACGCAGCCAAAAATAGGACATGTTCTATCTTTTGCGGCGCTGAGGCACAGACCCAGAAGCGAACAGAAGGGCTTCCGTGTGCTTCTGGGTCCGTGCCTCCACACCGCAGAAGGCAGAACATGTCCTCTCTTTGGCTGCATCTTGCAGATTGTGGACCCATTGAAGTCAGTGGCATCACCCCATGGTACCGGGTGCACACAGTCGGTGTCCATGGTTTTCAGGTTCCTAAAACGGACACGGTCATGTGAATGCGGCCTAAGGGTCTTGTCCCCCATGCTTCTGGTCTGCTGTGGACCGGACTTGTGAAGTCATGTCTGTAGTCAGGTGTACTGCTGCAGCCACTGGCTGGCCTGAGCGGTCTCTGCTGAATCCAATGACCCCATTGATTAGCAAACAAAGGGACCCTTCTCTGGATTACCTGGGACAGCGGCATCTACGTGCGCAGGGAGGTCCCAGGGGACAGATTCTCACTGCTGTCTGTTTCTAAGGGCAACCAGCAGAATTTTTAAAGCAGCCATGCTTAGATCAGTTGTAGACCATACACGGATATAAGGCCTTCCTCCCCAATGTTATGACTAGAATATCTCTCACTTACTGTACTTCCTACAAGTCACTTTCTCTTTCTTTTTTCCAGGATTCTGGATTCAAGAAGGTATCTTTGTTGCGGGCATTGTGGAACACATTCAGGTACTCGCTCATCCAGGTGGCCCTCATGAAAATAGTGGCTGATGTCCTGGCATTTACAAGCCCTCAGATATTGAAGTGAGTGAAATTCTTGATCAAATGAATTAAAGGGGATGGCTGGTTAAAAAAAAAAAAATCATATACACTAGGGAATTCTGAGTTTAAGGGGTTGTGTCACGTCAGAAAATAGCATTTATCATGTAGAGAAAGTTACTACAAGGCACTTACTAATGTATTGTGATTGTCCATATTGCCTCCTTTGCTGGCTGGATTCATTTTCCCATCACATTATACACTGCTCGTTTCCATAGTTATGATCACCCTGCAATCCAACAGTGGTGGACACTATAGGATAAAGTACCAGCCTATGTGAGCACCCATGGTCCCGGCCACCAGAGAGTCCGGCACTTTTTCCTATAGTGTGCAAGCATGACCACCACTGATGGATTGCAGGGTGGTCGTAACTATGGAAATGAGCAGTGTATAATGTGAAAAAGGAATCCAGCCAGCAAAGGAGGCAATATGGACAATCACAATACATTAGGAAGTGCCTTGTATTAACTTTCAAGTGAGGTGAGTTGATTTCAGCGGTCTGTCATTTATAAGTTAAAAGTAAGTGGTTGTTGAGAACCAACATCACAATCATTGCAGACTGGGCCTGGAAAAGAGTCCCGGCCACCTGAGAAGAGTCCTGGTTATTCATGACTTCCTGCTCTCCTGCCCACCTGCTGATGACTGACAGTCTTCTACCGAGTTTTCTCCCTTTCTGTCTAGGAGAGAACTGCCAATCATCAGCAGATGGTCGGGGAGAGCAGGAGAATATGAATAACCAGGACTCTTCTCAGGTAGATGTGACTCTTTTCAAGGCCTGAGCTGCAATGATTATGATGCTGGTTCTCAGCAACCTCTTACTTTTAGCTCATGAGTGACACCGCTGACATCAGCATTTCTGTCACTATTTTATGCTGCCCTCAGTGATGTCAGCAGAACGTTGATGACAGGTTCCCTTTAAAGAGCTAATCCCTAAAAATGCTGTATAATTCATGTTTTCTACAGCTGTTTTTTTGTGGTGTTTTATAGTTCCACAACGTTTTAACATTTAGCATTTTTAAAGGGATTCTGTCACCAGTTTTAACCCCCTCCAGATAAAAATATGGTTATGTTCAGGGAGCTTTACTGATTCCTAATGTGGTCTTATAAATGTAATCTGTAGGGTCATTTTGCCTAAAAAACGCTATTACTAACCTGTCATTCATAAAAATAAGGTGCCCAAGGGGATGTAAATGGATCCAAGCTGCCGCCCGCACCCGCCGCCGTTCGTGCCCAGCTCCGCCTTTCCTGACCTCAGCGCTGCCTCATAATCCTGTGTGACACCTCCGGCTCTCCCTCCCTCCCCCCTCCTTCTGCTCTAACATCTTGCGCGTGCGCACAGGCCTCTGCCTGATGCGCCCGTGCGGACTTCTCCGTTCGGCTTCATGGAGCGAGTGTGCAGGTCATCGGGAGGTTGAGCGAAGTACCGGCGCATGCGCACTTCGCTCCATGAAGCCGAACGGAGAAGTCCGCACGGGCGCATCAGGCAGAGGCCTGTGCGCACGCGCGAGATGTTAGAGCAGAAGGAGGGGGAGGGAGAGCCGGAGGCGTCACACAGGATTATGAGGTGGCGCCGAGGTCAGGAAAGGCGGCGCTGGGCACGAACGGCGGCGGGTGCGGGCGGCAGCTTGGATCCATTTACATCCCCTTGGGCACCTTATTTTTATGAATGACAAGTTAGTAATAGCGTTTTTTAGGCAAAATGACCCTACAGATTACATTTATAAGACCACAGTAGGAATTAGTAAAGCTCCCTGAACATAACCATATTTTTATCTGGAGGGGGTTAAAACTGATGACAGAATATCTTTAAGACATTTTTTTCCTATAGGGAAGTCTATGGAAAAAGTCCTGAAAATCCACACTCAGAGCATGCCTCGGTCTTTTATCATTTAATATTTAGCAACATGTAACATTTAGCAGCAATGTTGTTTTTCTCAAAAAAAAAAAAATTGCATTGAAGAATAAAAGGTAGTGTGAAACCTCCCCTAGAGCGTTGCTATGATCAGTGACTGCACCTTAGCCAGACTGTCTAAGGCTACTTTCACAGTGGCGTTAATATTTTCCAGTATTGAGATCCGTTATAGGGTCTCATTTAGAGATGAGCGAATTTCATATTTTGAAATTCGTTCACGCTTCGTTTACTGGTAAAAGGTGAATTGCAGTTTGCTTTCCGTCCAGGGATGCAGAGCAAAATGGATCCACCATGACCCACAATGCAAGTCAATGGGGACGGATCCGTTCTCTCTGACACAATAGAAAACAGATCCGTCCCCCATTGACTTTCAATGGAGTTTATGACTGATCCGTCTTGGGTATGTTAAAGATAATACAACCGGATCCGTTCATAACGGATGTAGCCAGTTGTATTATCAGTAATGGAAGCATTTTTGCTGATCCCTGCCGGATCCAGCAAAAACGCAAGTGTGAAAGTAGCCTGAATGGAGTCTGAGAAAGTTTAAAATTTGCTTTAACGAATATCGGATACTTGGGCCACTGCTGTGGCTTTCCACTCTACTTTACATTGCAGCTCTGCTTTTTCAGATTATATTAGCCTAAGGTTCTCATCCGTGTTTGTCCATAGGAAAATGATTGCGTTCTGTGAGGACCGCTCGGAGGGGGACAGCACTGGCTATCTGCTTGCACTCGCTCTCTTTGTAGTCACCATCTTGCAGACACTCCTCCTGCAGTTTTACCAGCGGTTTAATATGTTGACTGCGGTGAAGATGAAAACTTCTATCAATGGGATCATATATAAAAAGGCAGGTACATTTATAAAAAGAAAATTGCCTTATAGTATTCATTGTTAACTTATTGCCTTTTATTCCGTTTTTTGCCTATAAAACAGCATTTTTCTTATATTTTCCCCTGTATATTGTGAACAGCTTTTTAAATGATAACCTATTCTCTCGATAGATCATCAGTATGTGATCGGTGGGGGTCCGACACCCGGGTTCCTCACCAATCGGCTGTTTGAGAAGGCATCAGCACTGCTAAAATGACATTGAAGGGGGAAGTTATCATTATGGGAGACTTCAATCTTCCTGATGTAAACTGGAAAACTAAAATAGCTAGTTCTGCCAGGAGTACAGATATTCTAAATTCCCTACTGGGATTATCTCTACAGCAAGTAGTGGAGGAGCCAACCCGGAAGGAGGCCATTTTAGATTTAGTATTCACAAATGGGAATTTGGTATCTGATATTACTGTAGGGGAAAGCTTGGGATCTAGTGATCACCAGTCAGTGTGGTTTACTATAAGTACAGTGACTGAGTCACACCACACAAAAACAAAAGTTTTAGATTTTAGAAAAACTGACTTTTCTAAAATTAGATTAGTGGTATACGAGTCCCTATCAGACTGGAACAGTTTCATTGGAGTCCAGGAGAAATGGGACTACTTAAAAGTGGCACTATTGAAGGCAACAGAAAATTGCATTAGGCTTGTCAGTAAAAGCAAAAAAAGGAAGAGACCACTGTGGTACTCAGCAGAAGTGGCCAAAATGATTAAAAACAAAAAGATAGCATTTAGGAATTATTAAAATAAGGATGACAGGCAAATTTATAAGATTAGGCAGAAAGAGGCCAAACAAGTTATAAGAGCTTCTAAAGCACAGGCAGAAGAGAAATTAGCTCAGTCAGGGAAAAAAGGCGATAAGGCATTCTTCAGATACATAAATGAAAAAAAGAAACTAAAACAAGGAATTACAAAATTTAAAAACAAAAGAAGGAAGGTATATGGAAGAAGATAAAGAACTAGCTGACTGCCTCAATGAATACTTCTGTTCAGTTTTTACAAAGGAAAATTAAGGAAAAGGACCTCAGTTAGGAAGGAAGACTAATGAATCTTTTGATGCATATGTCTTTACAGAGGTTCTAAGTCAACTGTCTAAAATTAATACAAATAAGTCACAGGGGCCTGATGGGATACACCCAAAGCTATTAAAAGAGCTCAGCGGTGAACTAGCAAAACCATTAACAGATTTATTTAACCAATCACTGGCAACAGGAGTCGTCCCAGAAGATTGGAAATTAGCAAATGTTGTGCCCATTCACAAGAAAGGTAGTAGGGAGGAATCGGGCAACTATAGGCCAGTAAGCCTGACATCAATAGTGGGGAAATTAATGGAAACCATACTTAAGGAGAGGATTGTGGAACATCTAAAATCCCATGGATTGAAAGATGAAAAACAGCATGGGTTTACTTCAGGGAGATCATGTCAAACTAATCTTATTGATTTTTTTGATTGGGTGACTAAAATAATAGATGGAGGAGGTGCAGTAGACATCGCTTATCTAGACTTTAGTAAGGCTTTTGATACTGTCCCCCATAGAAGGCTTATCAATAAAGTGCAGTCATTGGGCTTGGACTCCCATATTGTTGAATGGATTAGGCAGTGGCTGAGGGACAGACAGCAGAGGGTTGTAGTCAATGGAGTATATTCAGACCAAGGTCCTGTTACCAGTGGGGTACCTCAGGGATCTGTTCTGGGACCCATATTGTTTAATATCTTTATCAGCGAAATTGCAGAAGGCCTCGATGGTAAGGTGTGTCTTTTTGCTGATGACACAAAGATTTGTAACAGGGTTGATGTTCCTGGAGGGATACACCAAATGGAAAAGGACTTAGGAAAACTAGAGGAATGGTCAAAAATCTGGCAACTAAAATGTCGGATCTGGCGAGTGCATCATCAATCCCGTATACTTTCCATGGACCCGTCCTTCACACGCTCCAAAGTCTGAGTAGAGCAGATGAAAGCCAAAGAGGCCGCGTGTTCTGAGCGGCACTTCTGCCTCTTTGTGTTTGCAAAGGTTTATGTTCCCTTTAATGATTAACCGTTTTACGGCGCTGTAAAAAAAAGCCCATTCTGAGACGGAGGAACCTTCGATCCTGGTCATTGATTAGCTTCAGGTTCTAGTGACCATGGCATGATTACGTCTCCAGTGATGGCATTGGGTACTAGGTGACCCCAATACATAGAAGGACCCCAGGGCTTGAACATTATCACCTATAAAGTATTTGCATACAGATAAATACCGATACATTATAAACTCACAAATATTAATCCCTTAAAGGGATGTAAAATATTTGATATCCCCTCGAGTAGTATATGTGTATAAATGACATGCAGCAGACATTTCTATGACCTTCCCATACATCTGGGTTGGAATTGGCAGAACTCCATGCCCCTAGTGCATGTAGTCTTAGGGTCCATTTACACGTCCGCAAAATAGGTCCGCATCGGTTCTGCAACTTTGCGAAACAGGTGCGGACCTATTCATTTTCAATGGGGCCGGAATGTGCTGTCCTCATCCGCACTTCCGTTCCGCAAAAAAATAGAACATGTCCTATTCTTGTCCACAATTGCGGACAAGAAAAGGCATTTTCTATGAGAGTGTCGGCGATGTGCGGTCCGCAAAATGCAGAACGCACATTGCCGGTGTCCGTGTTTTGCGGATACACAAAACACATACGGACGTGTGAATGGACCCTTACATGGTGCCCTCTGCATGAAACAAGACCTCCTATGTCTGTGTCAATAAAAAAGAGGTACGGCTTTTGAAATGCAAAGACGAAACTGAAAAACGTACCACATCTTTAAGGCCAAATTTCTTTATTTTACTCACTTACATAGCGCTGACATATTCCGCAGCGCATTACAGACATTATCATCGCACGCTGTCTTCAATGGAGTTTACAATCTAAACTTGGATTTATCAATCTCCTATTTTTAGGCTGCATGCACACGAACGTTGTTTGTTTCCGTGTCCGTTCAGTTTTTTTTGCAGATAGGATGCGGACCCATTCATTTCAATGGGTCTGCAAAAAATGCGGACAGCACACCGTGTGCTGCCCGCATCAGTATGTCCGTTCCGTAGCCCCGCTAAAAAAATAGAACATGTCCGTTTTAGGCGTTGTTACAATTGATCCGCAAAAAAAACAAAAACGTATGGCACCCGTTTTTTTTTTTTTTTTTTGCAGACCGCAAAACACATACGGTCGTGTGCATGTAGCCTAAAGGTGCAGTCAGTTATCCAGTGAACGAGCGTTTCACTCGTTGACACTGTCGTTCGTGCAAACATCGAAATTACCGTTTCCGGGCAGCAGAACGTGCTATCTAAGCAGTGGTCTGCTGATATTAAACCTTTGTGTTTCAGGGGGCATCAGGTGCCTTGCAGTAGTTCAGTGGGCACACCTGAGTGTAGACTGTGTGCAGCCGTGACTCACACCAGAGTGATGTAACCTGCACCACTGATAGTCACGCCCCAGTGATGTAACCTGCACCACTGATAGTCACGCCCCAGTGATGTAACCTGCACTACTGATAGTCACGCCCCAGTGATGTAACCTGCACTACTGATAGTCACGCCCCAGTGATGTAACCTGCACCACCGATAGTCACGCCCCAGTGATGTAACCTGCACCACTGATAGTCACGCCCCAGTGATGTAACCTGCACCACTGATAGTCACGCCCCAGTGATGTAACCTGCACCACCGATAGTCACACCCCAGTGATGTAACCTGCACCACTGATAGTCACGCCCCAGTGATGTAACCTGCACCACCGATAGTCACGCCCCAGTGATGTAACCTGCACCACTGATAGTCACGCCCCAGTGATGTAACTGCAACCACTGATAGCACGCCCCAGTGATGTAACCTGCACCACCGATAGTCACACCCCAGTGATGTAACCTGCACCACTGATAGTCACGCCCCCAGTGTGTAACCTGCACCACCGATAGTCACGCCCCAGTGATGTAACCTGCACCACCGATAGTCACGCCCCAGTGATGTAACCTGCACCACCGATAGTCACGCCCCCAGTGATGTAACCTGCACCACCGATAGTCACGCCCCCAGTGATGTCACCTGCACCACCGATAGTCACGCCCAGTCCCAGTGATGTAACCTGCACCACCGATAGTCACGCCCCAGTGATGTAACCTGCACCACCGATAGTCACGCCCAGTGATGTAACATGCACCCCTGATAGTCACGCCCCAGTGATGTAGCCTGCACCACCGATAGTCACGCCCCAGTGATGTAACCTGCACCCTGATAGTCACGCCCCAGTGATGTAACCTGCACCCCCGATAGTCACGCCCCAGTGATGTAACCCTGCACCCCCGATAGTCACGCCCAGTGATGTAACCTGCACCACCGATAGTCACGCCCCAGTGATGTAACCTGCACCACCGATAGTCAGCCCCAGTGAGTAACCGCACCACCGATAGTCACGCCCCAGTGATGTAACCTGCACCACCGATAGTCACGCCCCAGTGATGTAACCTGCACCCCGATAGTCACGCCCCAGTGATGTAACCTGCACCCCGATAGTCACGCCCCAGTGATGTAACCTGCACCCCCGATAGTCACGCCCCAGTGATGTAACCTGCACCCCTGATAGTCAGCCCCAGTGATGTAACCTGCACCCCCGATAGTCACGCCCCAGTGATGTAACCTGCACCCCCTGATAGTCACGCCCCAGTGATGTAACCTGCACCCCTGATAGTCACGCCCAGTGATGTAACCTGCACCCCCGATAGTCACGCCCCAGTGATTGTAACCTGCCACCACCGGCTAGTCACGCTCCAGTGAGGTAACTTCCACCCCCGATAGTCGCCCAGTGATGTAACCTCGCACCCCCGATAGTCACGCCCCAGTGATGTAACCTGCACCCCCCGATAGTCACGCCCCCAGTGATGTAACCTGCACCCCCCGATAGTCACGCCCCAGTGATGTAACCCTGCACCCCCCGATAGTCACGCCACAGTGATGTAACCTGCACCCCGATAGTCACGCCCCAGTGATGTAACCTGCACCCCGATAGTCACGCCCCAGTGATGTAACCTGCACCCCGATAGTCACGCCCCAGTGATGTAACCTGCACCCCGTAGTCACGCCCCAGTGATGTAACCTGCACCCCCGATAGTCACGCCCCAGTGATGTAACCTGCACCACCGATAGTCACGCCCCAGTGATGTAACCTGCACCCCCGATAGTCACGCCCCAGTGATGTAACCTGCACCAACAGATAGTCACGCCCCAGTGATGTAAACCTGCACAACCGATAGTCACGCCCCAGTGATGTAACCTGCACCACCGATAGTCACGCCCCAGTGATGTAACCTGCACCCACTGATAGTCACGCCCCAGTGATGGGTAACCTGCACCCCCGATAGTCACGCCCCAGTGATGTAACCTGCACCCCTGATAGTCACGCCCCAGTGATGTAGCCTGCAACCACCGATAGTCACGCCCCAGTGATGTAACCTGCACCCCTGCTAGTCACGCCCCAGTGATGTAACCTGCACCACTGATAGTCACGCCCCAGTGATGTAACCTGCACCCCTGCTAGTCACGCCCCAGTGATGTAACCTGCACCACCGATAGTCACGCCCCAGTGATGTAACCTGCACCACCGATAGTCACGCCCCAGTGATGTAACCTGCACCCCCGATAGTCACGCCCCAGTGATGTAACCTGCACCCCCGATAGTCACGCCCCAGTGATGTAACCTGCACCACCGATAGTCACGCCCCAGTGATGTAACCTGCACCACCGATAGTCACGCCCCAGTGATGTAACCTGCACCACCGATAGTCACGCCCCAGTGATGTAACCTGCACCCCCGATAGTCACGCCCCAGTGATGTAACCTGCACCACTGATAGTCACGCCCCAGTGATGTAACCTGCACCCCCGATAGTCACGCCCCAGTGATGTAACCTGCACCCCAGATAGTCACGCCCCAGTGATGTAACCTGCACCACCGATAGTCACGCCCCAGTGATGTAACCTGCACCCCCGATAGTCACGCCCCAGTGATGTAACCTGCACCCCTGATAGTCACGCCCCAGTGATGTAACCTGCACCCCTGATAGTCATGCCCCAGTGATGTAACCTGCACCCACGATAGTCACGCCCCAGTGAGTAACCTGCACCCCGATAGTCACGCCCCAGTGATGTAACCTGCACCCCGATAGTCACGCCCAGTGATGTAACCTGCACCCCGATAGTCACGCCCCAGTGATGTAACCTGCACCCCGATAGTCACGCCCCAGTGATGTAACCTGCACCCCCCGATAGTCACGCCCCAGTGATGTAACCTGCACCCCGATAGTCACGCCCCAGTGATGTAACCTGCACCCCCGATAGTCACGCCCCAGTGATGTAACCTGCACCCCCGATAGTCACGCCCCAGTGATGTAACCTGCACCCCCGATAGTCACGCCCCAGTGATGTAACCTGCACCCCCGATAGTCACGCCCAGTGATGTAACCTGCACCCCGATAGTCACGCCCCAGTGATGTAACCTGCACCCCTGATAGTCACGCCCCAGTGATGTAACCTGCACCACCGATAGTCACGCCCCAGTGATGTAACCTGCACCACCGATAGTCACGCCCCAGTGATGTAACCTGCACCCCCGATAGTCACGCCCCAGTGATGTAACCTGCACCACTGATAGTCACGCCCCAGTGATGTAACCTGCACCTCCGATAGTCACGCCCCAGTGATGTAACCTGCACCACTGATAGTCACGCCCCAGTGATGTAACCTGCACCCCGATAGTCACGCCCCAGTGATGTAACCTGCACCCCTGATAGTCACGCCCCAGTGATGTAGCCTGCACCACCGATAGTCACGCCCCAGTGATGTAACCTGCACCCCTGCTAGTCACGCCCCAGTGATGTAACCTGCACCACTGATAGTCACGCCCCAGTGATGTAACCTGCACCCCTGCTAGTCACGCCCCAGTGATGTAACCTGCACCACCGATAGTCACGCCCCAGTGATGTAACCTGCACCACCGATAGTCACGCCCCAGTGATGTAACCTGCACCCCCGATAGTCACGCCCCAGTGATGTAACCTGCACCCCCGATAGTCACGCCCCAGTGATGTAACCTGCACCACCGATAGTCACGCCCCAGTGATGTAACCTGCACCACCGATAGTCACGCCCCAGTGATGTAACCTGCACCACCGATAGTCACGCCCCAGTGATGTAACCTGCACCCCCGATAGTCACGCCCCAGTGATGTAACCTGCACCACTGATAGTCACGCCCCAGTGATGTAACCTGCACCCCCGATAGTCACGCCCCAGTGATGTAACCTGCACCACTGATAGTCACGCCCCAGTGATGTAACCTGCACCCCCGATAGTCACGCCCCAGTGATGTAACCTGCACCCCTGATAGTCACGCCCCAGTGATGTAGCCTGCACCACCGATAGTCATGCCCTAGTGATGTAACCTGCACCCCTGATAGTCACGCCCCAGTGATGTAACCTGCACCCCCGATAGTCACGCCCCAGTGATGTAACCTGCACCACTGATAGTCACGCCCCAGTGATGTAACCTGCACCACTGATAGTCACGCCCCAGTGATGTAACCTGCACCACTGATAGTCACGCCCCAGTGATGTAACCTGCACCCCCGATAGACACGCCCTAGTGATGTAACCTGCACCACTGATAGTCACGCCCCGGTGACGTAACCTGCACCACTGTTGTTCTGTCGAGCTATTGGTTCACTCATGGGAAAGCTGGGTGACTGCCAGACATATAGCTATAGGAGGTGCAGAGATGGCCGTTGCACCAGGACCTGGAGCCTGAGAGAGACCTAAAGCCTCTCTACTACATAAGAAGACACTAGTGAAAGGGGCCTCTGTACAGATTTTGCATTGGTGGATAGAAATTTCAAGGTACACCTCTGGTAACACCCAGCATGAACACCATTAGGGCTCCCACTGAGGTTGTCACCCACTTGACGATCAGCCGTATGAAGGGAAGGCGCACGCAGTGTACATGTACCGTCTCCCGCCTCTCATCCTGCTCAACGCTGCTGTCAAAGACCATAGACATACAGCAGCGGACAGGAAGAGAGAACATGCGTACTGCAGGCAGCGTCTCCCCGTATCCCGAGGATAGGTCATCAATAGTAAAAGCCCAGACAACCCCTTTAAATTTGTTGCCATAAATGACATTAATGAAATTTTAATGACGAGAAAAGTGTGTAAAAAAAAAAAAGTTAATGATTTTTTTTTCACTGTTTCATGTTTGTCATTGATGTTTCATTTATGTTGGACAGCCCCTTTAATTGCCGTTAGGACTACACACTGAGCCGGATGGATGGAGCTGTAGGCATTCTGTGTGCTGCCATATGGTGCACAGCCATATTACAGGGGAGGAATACCTGCTTAATACCATGTGCAGTGGCTCTGCCGTGGTGCCAGCTATTTATCTCTACTTGAACTCGGAGATTGTACAGAGCTTTAATAATCTTGTGGGCATGAGCCCTTATAGAGTCCTTAGGGCACTGACCCTGTGTAGCTGTGCCCCTGAATCCGATTTCATCACCACATGGAGGAAGCAGTCACAAGCTATGCCATAAGGCTGGCATTCCTGGGTTTGATCTAGAGCCCATAAGATGCCAGCTTTACTATTCTGCTGGGGCGCGGATTGCGGTTTATTTTACACTGTCTGACGTGTTCAGCCTCCATATTATTTTTTCTTTTGTTGCTTCAGTATTTGTAAAGCATCCTGCAGCCGAGAACACTGCCGGCTCTGATTCCCTTTTACAGTATGTGCCTACATGTACTTAGAAGGATTGTCCATGTGGCCCGTTAAGGACATCATAGAAGCGGTTTCCATCCCCCCATTCTCTCGTCCTATTAGCCTGAGTGGAGATCAGTGTCTCTGTCGGGTTGACTGGGTGCAGCTACTTATTATATGGTCACCCATTACGCTGGGTTCACACCTGAGCGTTTTACAGCGCGTTCCTACGCGCTGTAAAACGCACAACAGGCAAGAACCAATGATTCCCTATGGGAATGGTTCTCACCTGGGCGTTTTACAGTGCGTACGATTGCGCTGTAAAACGCCCGACGCTCAAACAAGTGCTTGAGCTTTTTTTTGGGCGTTTGTCGCGCGTTCCCGCACATAGATATTCGGGAACGCGCGACAATGTGTGCACCCCTATCTCTGTATGCGCGATTGTAAACGCCCGTACAATCGCGCATACAGAGCGCTCGTTTCAGAACGCTCAGGTCTGAACCCAGCGTTAACTTCAGTGGGTCCAATGTAACATCACATTTCCAGCATCCTTTCATAGTGTTCACAAGGCAACTTGAAGTCATCTTGAAGCAATGCGCCCTTTAAAATACAAATTTTCTAAATGAGTAGTACCATCCAGCAGCGAGCCCCCCCTCTGGATATTACAGATTATATGATCAGTCTGTTTTCCCTGATTAATATAAGTGTAAATCTCTTTTAAAGGGGTCCTCCACTTCAACAATCCCTGAGGAAAAAAAAGATAGGACATGTTAAAATCCAACTGCCTGATCCTTATCTTCCCCAACAGCTGATATCAGGGAAGATATGGATCAGACAGATGTATTTCAACATGCCTAATCCTGGTGTTCTCAAGAAAGAGTCGAGGGTCCCCCTTACACATTACCTCAGCAGGTTCTACGGCTGTACATCTAGCATGTCTGGCTGACTTAAAGGGGTTGGCCTATCTGAGACATTGATGTCATATCACTTGGGTATGCCATCAATGTCAGATCTCTGGAACCCGCTCCTATCTAGAAAATGGTGCCCCCAAACTGAAGGAGAGAGGCAGTTGTTCATGAATGCTTACTCAGCTCTTTTTGGAACTCCCATAGAAGTCAATGCAGTACACACACGCATGCGCGGTGTGTTCTCCTTCACTTTGGGAGCCTGTTTTGGGATAGGAGCGGGCTCCATAGGTGAGACGCTCACCTGTCTGACATTGATGGCATATCCTACTGCTCGGTCAGTGTAAAGGGGCCTTAAAGGGGTTATCCCATGACTAATATAAAAAATGAAATTCAGACATCATATAGTACATGATAGTGTCTCTATAACAAAGCTAGAACCAGCCCTGGACCTCACATGGATCCAAAGATCTCCTTATTCATTGCTCTGCTAGATTTATATCAAGCTGGCAGCTCAGGGGAGTGTCTTTTCTGCTTCAGCTCAGGGGGCGTGTCCATGTTCTCCCTATCACAGCTAAGGAGGCGTGTCTCAGCTCTTCCTATCACAGCCCAGGAGGCACTTGAAGGATGGAACTGAGCATGTGCGGTCATCTCAGTGATCCGGACATAGAAATAAGAAAAAGAACAAACAGCAGGTGGCGCTATACAGATATAATTTATTGAATAACTCAGTGGCTGTGCAAAATTTTTAACTACATGCAATTACAAAGGTATTCAGATCCAGGCGCTGGTTTAAAAACTCTAGAATATTTTTCGTGGGACGACCCCTTTTAAGCTGTTCTTGTGCCATGCTGAACATTCTGACAATAGCCATGTAACAATGCTACATTATGGTTTCAAAGTACTGAATAAAATGTTTAGTGGTATCTTTTCGGCCGAAAGCCTCCATTCATGCGGTCAGATTCTATTATAGTCAATGGGCATCCGGCGCTGCCCGTTACTATCCAGTTGTGCTGGATGCGGTAACGTTGGCAGTCTATTCCCTTGCTGGAAAATACTACCGGATTACCTTTAGCGCATGTTTAAGCTGTGAGGTTTTCCCATCTCATACATTGGGGGCATATCGCTAGGTTATGAATCTGAAGTGAAAAAATGAAGCAACTTTGCAAATTGTTCTGATTAAAATTGTTTTACAGTTTTGTTGTTGTTGTCTATAGCTGTGGAGAGGGATGTGTCTCACCAATAAACGGTCTGATCCCACTCCTCTCTGTTCTGTGCCTACATGTATGCCAAGGTCTAGGTGACAATAGAAGAAAGTCTGGAGAAAGAAACCCCCAGCAGCCGCCAACTGTTTTTCTTGCTTGCTTTATTTCATATAAGCATAAAACTGAAACAAATCGGGACGCTTTTTCTGTCCATCCTAGCCTTTTTCAACGGAAGGACAGGCCGAAACGCGTCTTGATCTGTATGAGATTTACGCCTGTATGAAATAAAGCATGCAAGAAAAACAAGTGGCAGTCGCTGGGGATTTCTTTCTCCATATCATTGGGATCATCCTACCGACGTGCACCGCCATATTTAGAAGATCATGTGCCCACCACCTTTGCATATGGCGACAGGATCAGACCATTGAAGGTTTGTCTGTAGTCTGTTGCCATTGAGATGCATATCTCTGCATAGGAACTGTAGATGAAAAACGATAATACTTTTTTGATTAAAGGGGTTATCTAATCTCCTATATTGATGACCCATGCTGAGGATAGGTCATTAATATCAGATTGGCGGGGTCCGACACCCGTCACCCCCGTTGATCAGCTGTATGCGGAGACGACGCGCGCAGTGTGCACGTGCCGTGTCCCTTCTCTCTTCTAGCTCACCGCTGCTTTGCCATAGACATACAGCAGCGGTGAGCAGGAAGAAGATGGCACATGCACACTGCGCGCGCCGTCTCCTCATACAGCTGATTGGCGGGGGTGCCGGGTGTCCGATCTGTTATTGATGACCTAACTGAGGATAGGTCATCAATATTAAAAGCCCAGACAACCCCGTTAAGACTGTTTGCAAAGTTACTTTTCATTTCAGGTGCATTGGAATATTGCAAAAATTGATTGTCAAGTTGAGCATAGCCTTTACCATTATCATTATCATCATTTAGTCCTTAAATATAGCCTTTCGGCATACTCTACTTATTTAATCTCTTTTTTTCCTTTCTAGTCCTTAAATTTGGCAAATTCTACTCGAAGAAAGTTTACAACAGGTGAACTGGTAAACTTAATGTCGTCGGATGCACAGCAGCTCATGGATCTGACCGTAAACCTCAACCTGCTGTGGTCAGCCCCATTCCAGATCCTCATGGCTATCGTCTTCCTGTGGCAGGAGCTTGGAGCGTCGGTTCTGGCAGGAGTGGCTGTGCTCGTCTTGGTTATACCTTTAAATGCATATATCGCTGCCAAAGTTAAGCAGCTAAAGGTATGTATGAAGATACTACATAAATGTACTTTATACATAGTGTCAGACAGTATCTGCTACGATTCAGACATATGTGGATGTCAGTGAATCAACTGACTCATAATTTCAGATCTGACAGCTATTGACATACGTAGTGTCAGATAGTATCGGTTACGACTCAGTTCTATATGGTTACCAGTGAATAAACTGGCTCACAAGACAATACTGTAAAGATCACTGCTGTGTGGGAGGAGAGGGTGCACATCTCCACCACTCCTAAGGCAGTCACCTCAATCTTAGGCCTCATGCACACGACTGTTGTTTGGGTCCGCATCCGAGCCGCCGTTTTGGCGGCTCGGATGCGGACCCATTCACTTCAATGGCGCTGCAAAAGATGCGGACAGCACTCCGTGTGCTGTCCGCATCCGTGACTCCGTTCCGCGGCCCCGCTAAAAAAATATAACATGTCCTATTCTTGTCCACGCTTTGCGGACAAGAATAGGCATTTATATTGCCAGTGCCCGTTCCGTTCCGCAAATTGCGGAAGGCAACACGGGCGGCTTCCGTTTTTTGCGGATCCACGGTTTGCGGACCGTAAAAAAAGGAACAATCGTGTGCATGAGGCCATACACTGTAGTGGCAAACAGTGTTTTTAAACTTGCGTTTAGGCTCACAGCCGTTTTAAGTTGTATCAATAAAAGTGACATTTTAAATTCACTTCAAACCTGGGTCAAGTTAGGTTATGAGCCCCTGAGGCTTTAATAAATAACGTAGTTAATGCACCTTTACCCAGGTCAGGTCCAATTTGTTTAAAAATGCTCTGACTTATCATCTGATGGACTACAGGAGCTTCAGGTGCTGGGTACATAATACGGCAGTAATAAAGCAGCCATGTTATACCCGTTTTAGTCGCAAATAAAAAAAATTGTATAAGTTGCAAAGTTGCATGAAGGTGGTTGTGTGTATTAATTATTAGGTATATTTTTATACACAGTATGTGTAGGTTTTGGTAACATAGAGGTTTCCATGTATAAATATGTAAAACCTCTTTCACATCTGCGTTTTACTTTTCCGGTATTGAGATCCGGCAGAGGATCTTAATGCAGGAGAAAAACTATTCCGTTTTTTCCCAATTCATTGCGAGCGCTGCTGCCTTCTCAAACAGCGGGGGTGCCAGGTGTCGGACCCTCACCGATCAGATACTGTAGACCTATCCAGACGTTAGGTCATCAGTATAAAGATCTCAGAAAACCCCTTTAATCTGATACGTGTGCACGGTTCAGAAATGAATATCTAAGGCTTTTTTCGCACCACATTTGAGGGGTACGTACTTACGGTATATACTTTGAGAAATCAGCCGACTTGTTGCTGAATGTATTCAAAGCATTTAAAAGAGCCCAACATTTGCCAAAAGAAGGCCTAAAGTGTAGTGTTCTAGGCTTCTCAATACAGGACATCCTGCAATAAAAGTCTACTGTGAGGTATATAGTCTTATCCAATGGGAGACTATGGGCAACGTAGGCAACTGTGCGTTCTCGTTAAGGTGCACTGCATAACAGGCCTACTATACCGGTACACTGTTTTTAACCCTCTCTATGGAAAACCAGTTCATCAAGCAGCAGCTTTAACTTTGTCTTCTTTTCACAGAAAAGTCATTTGAAGAGTAAAGATCAGCGCATCAAATTACTGAATGAAATCTTACATGGAATAAAGGTATAGGATCATTTCTAGGACTTCAGTAGTGAGGGACAAATGGACAGTTCATGTCTTCTGACTCTAGTACATCCTCCTACCACTTTTATGGGGCTGTCTAATTTAGAAAACCCATTTTCCATTACCATTTTTATGGAATTCAAAAAAAAAGAGGCGAGTCCTTCATAAGTGACCTATATCTAAAGGGGAGATCACCTGCAAAAAAGGTCTATTGTTCTGGAGAAACTGGCATGTCCATGTTCGGACATTGATTTGAGTGAGCAGCGTGTAATACTTAATTTCTCCTGGGGTGGCGCTGTAGGGATATTGAACACTTGCTGCTTGGTTTCCCCCACCAGAACTAATAGAAGTCAGTGTAACATGGTAAGGCATTCGGGTGCATAGCAGATTGAATTTCCTCTTACCACTTCTGTAACTGCAGCCACATAAAAGAGCAGACAAAATGCAGGGTAAGGCTTTGTTCACATCTGCATTGTTATTTCCAGACCCCATTTGCTATAACATTGTCTGTCATTTTACCAGAAAAATGATTGGCGGGGATTTACAAATCAAAATGCGCCCGAATTCTCGTTTAATTTGCACCACATTAATTAAGTGTTTTCGATACTCTTTTTAGACTGGTTCCATGGGCTTGTGTCTTAAGCGGCGATAATTCAATGAAAGAGATGTGACCTACCAGAACCAACTAAAAGGTGGTATGAATTTAAAGGCTATGTACACCTTCGGGGGCATATTTTTTTTTTATAATTGAATTTTACTCATTTTGGGCTAAAAATCATTTTTTCAATTGGTCTTTATTAAAAAAAATATTGAGCAGTACTGTTTATCTAACTGTGTGACTGGTACTTTGCGCCAGTCATCTAATAACCCTTATCTCTAAACTACTAAGGAGGTCATAAACACTTATTTAAGCCACATTCTTATTAGTAAGATAAGGACTGAGCTATATTGAGTGTTTATAAGGTCAGAGAGCAGAGATAAGGAGCCCTTCAGCTCCCTGCCTGACGGGGAAGACAGAAAATTCAGAACCACCTGCTAGATAAACTCAAAGCTGTGCAGGGAAAATGGCTCAATATTTTTAATAAAGACCAATTTCAATAAGTACAATGCAATATTTAAAAAAATTGCCACTAAAGGTGTACATAACCTTTAAACTAGACGTTGTAAGGGCCACTGTGCCAATCTGCTGCTATTTATAATGATTAATTTAAGTTTAAACTGTTGAAAAATTTGACAAGTTTAGTCATTTTAGTTTTTGTTGGAGTCGAAAATGGAGCCTCAAACACAGATCTGAATGAACCCTAAAGCCCCTGTGTGTCTGCTGAGCTGTCGTGGGTTTCTTGCAGATATTGAAGCTTTACGCCTGGGAACCTTCTTATCAGAAGAAAGTGGTTGATATTCGGGAATGTGAAATGGAAGTGCTGAAATCTTCAGGATACTTGACCACGTTCTCAATGCTGACATTAACCTGTATTCCCTTCCTGGTAAGCTGCCTGCGCTGACTGAGAATCATAGCTGCAGTTTATTTCTCCAGTGACTCATTTAGATTACACCTATCAGGGTGGGTTCACATCACGTTTTATGTCTCTGTTTGACCAATACATTAGAAAAATAGGATACAAAAACGCAGCACACCACATTCTTGTATCCTGCAGAGTCCGGTAAAAAAAAACTTATACGTCATTTTTTATACGTCATTTTTTTACGATGCTAAAAAAAGTATACTTTTTTAATTTTATTTTTACAGTGGAAGTCTATGGTGAATGGATGCCACTCTATGGCGTCAGTCTGAAGCATGCGTTTAAGGCTACTTCCACATTAACGTTTTTTGCGGATCCGTCATGGATCTGCAAAAACGCTTCCGTTACAATAATACAACCGCATGCATCCGTCCTGACCGGATCCGGTTGTATTATGTCTTCTATAGCCAAGACGGATCCGTCATGAACACCATTGGAAGTCAATGGGGGACGGATCCGTTTTCTATTGTGTCAGAGAAAACTGATCCGTCCCCATTGACTTACATTGTGTGTCAGGATGGATGTGTTCGGCTCCGCTTCGTCAGGCGGACAGCAAAACGCTGCAGGCAGCGTTTTGGTGTCCGCCTCCAGAGCGGAATGGAGACGGAACGGAGGCAAACTGATGCATTCTGAGCGGATCCTTTTCCATTCAGAATGCATTAGGGCAAAACTGATCTGTTTTGGACCGCTCGTGAGAGCCCATGACAGATCTCGCAAACGGAAAGCCAAAACGCCAGTGTGAAAGTAGCCTAAAATATACGTTTTTGTATACGTTAAACAGATGGAAAAAACTTGATGTGAACCCAGCCTTACATAGCACAAATCCCATTAGATACGTCATATTAGGCCCACTGATATATACAATAAAAGTCTGTTAGTCCAGTAGCAGTGGGACCTTTTACTGTAGTCTCAATATTACTGCATCCGTCCGGATAAAAAGCCAATACAACTCACCTGTAAGGGCTCTTTCACACCTGCGTTATTGTCTTCCGGCATAGAGTTCCGTCGTCGGGGCTCTATGCCGGAAGAATCCTGATCAGGATTATCCTAATGCATTCTGAATGGAGTGAAATCCGTTCAGGATGCATCAGGATGTCTTCAGTTCCGGACCGGAACGTTTTTTGGCCGGAGAAAATACCGCAGCATGCTGCGCTTTTTGCTCCGGCCAAAAAAACTGAAGACTTGCCGCAAGGCCGGATCCGGAATGAATGCCCATTGAAAGGCATTGATCCGGATCCGGCCTTAAGCTAAACGTTGTTTCGGCGCATTGCCGGATACGACGTTTAGCTTTTTTAGAGTGGTTACCATGGCTGCCGGGACGCTAAAGTCCTGGCAGCCATGGTAAAGTGGAGCGGGGAGCAGCATACTTACCGTCCGTGCGGCTCCCGGGGTGCTCCAGAGTGACGTCAGGGCGCCCCACGCGCATGGATGACGTGATCACATGGCACGTCATCCATGCGCATGGGGCGCTCTGACCGTCACTCTGGAGCGCCCCGGGAGCCGCGCGGACTGTAAGTATACTGCTCCCCCGCTCCCCACTACTACTATGGCAACCAGGACTTTAATAGCGTCCTGGGTGCCATAGTAACACTGAAAGCATTTTGAAGACGGATCAGTCTTCAAATGCTTTCAGTTCACTTGCGTTTTTCCGGATCCGGCGTGTAATTCCGGCAAGTGGAGTACACGCCGGATCCGGACAACGCAAGTGTGAAAGAGGCCTAATGGAAGTGAATCGTCAGGAAGGAAACGCAAAAGATTCGTACTAAAACTTTATTTTTCAATTAGACTTAATTGGTTCTCTAAGTTCTAAGTTCTCCAACTGCACGATCCTTGTGTCCAGCAACGTGGTCGGTAAGCGTTGAATGGTCGGACATTCATGTAGTGTGTATAGCCAGCTTCAGTGTCTGGTCCAGTGAAGGTCTACATTGTATCGCATTTTGATGCTGGATACCAGTGGCGGATTATTAGATTTTCTGAATAATGAGTTGGCGAATTAAAATAATTTCATTCTTTATGGAAGTCATTTCCATTTGATGTCTTCTATGTTATTATAATGTATAAGCAAAAATAAAATGCTTTTCCAGACCTCCTGAAAATGGACCCTAAGGCCACATGCACACGAAAAAAATAGCCCTTATATATTGGCCCCCAGTTGTGCACCCATGTATAATGCCACATGCGATGGACCACTCCCTTCTCGCTGGAGGTACCAGGACCTGACGCTTCCAGTATTGTGACGTCACAGTGCTGGGAGCCCTGAAAGGCCCTTTTTCACAGTGTACCCATTGTTAGACGTGTGCACTCCTGTCTAAACGCCCATTAAAAACAGGTCATTGATTTCAGTGGGGTCTGTCTGGATGTGAAAGCAGCGCAAAAAAAAAAAAGTACATGTCCTATTTTTTCACGGCTGCTATTTACTAAAAAATCGGCCATGTGAATAGCCCCATTATCTTCAATTGGTTCTAAAAATGGCTGTGTGAACATAGCCTAAATATAGTTACCAGGGTCGGACTGGCCCACTAGAGTACCAGAGGATCCTCCGGTGGGCCCAAGCTCAGATAATAATGGACCCCCATTAAAACTGGACCCTTAAAGGGGTTGTCCGGGTTCAGAGCTGAACCCGGACATACCCATATTTTCACCCAGGCAGCCCCCCTGATGTTAGCATCGGAGCAACTCATGCTCCGCTGCGCTCCCTTGCCCTGCGCTAGATCGCGCAGGGAAAAGGCTCTTTTGTTTACAGAAGCTTTCGCCCGGCAGTGTGTTCAGTTAAATCACCGGCTCTGATTGGCAGGCTTTAGCACTGCCCTAGCCGTTTTACTGGCTAGGGCAGCTCTAAAGCCCGCCCATCAGTGCCAGTGACGTCACCGGGCTTCCTGGCAGCCCCATGGAGAGCCTGGCACGTCACTGGAACTCCTGAAAATGCCTTTGCCCTGCGCGATTTAGCGCAGGGCAAAGGAGAGCATCGGAACATTGAAGGGGTTATCCCACTTTGCGTTTTTATACTTACCTGCTGCCACCGCGCGTTCACTTCCTGGATTCTGGCTGGGGGCGGGCTTCATCTTGATTGAAGTCTTCTCCCGGCCGGGCCGCGCGCTGGACTGCGCGTTCGCAGCTCTGTACTATTCTGGCCAGGAAGAAGTCACCGTCGCGCATGAGCGGCAGCGTGCACGTTCAGTCCAGCGTGCGGCCTGGCCGGGAGAAAAGAAGGAGTCTTCTGGGCAAGCGCGACCATCGGGATTTTGGAGAAGAGCGGTGGTCGTAACCAGGGGAGACCGAGTCACAACAATAAGGTAAGTGGGGATGAATTTTATCCTAATTGGTGGGAATTTGTTAATAAAGTATATTTACAAAAATGATCACTGTCAAATCATTAACAGATTTAACAGTGATCATTATGATGGGATACCCCTTTAATTTTTCCGAGATGCTCAAGTCAGGGAGGCTGCCTGTTTGAAAATGGGGATATGTCCAGGTTCAGCCCCTTTAAGGTCCTATATAAACATAGAGTGGGCCCTCAGAATTATTTCCTCTGGTGAGACCAAGGGACTTCAGTCCAACGCTGAGATGTGTATTGTGAAGTTCTGCTGCTACTGAGGTGTGTATTATGAGGTTCTGCAGCAGCTGAGGTGTGTATTAGGAGGTTCTGCAGTAGTGGAGGTGTGTATTATGATCTTCTACAGCAGCTGCAGTGTTTTTTTTAATGCTCTGCAGCAGCTGAGACGTTTGTAGAAAAGTTCTGCAGCAATATATACATTCCCATAGAAGAGCATACAATAGAGCAGTGTTTCCCAACCAGTGTGCCTCCAGGTGTTACAAAACTACAACTCCCAGCATGCCTGCACAGCCAAAGGCTGTCCGGGCATGCTGGGAGTTGTAGTTTTGCAACAGCTGGAGGCACGCTGGTTGGGAAACACTGCAATAGAGTGCAGCGTGTATGCTCAGCCTGCCTCTCCAGTCATGCGGGGACATGGGACCTCTGGTCATGTGATTATTGGGGTCCTAGTGGTCAGACCTCACCCATTAGATACTGACCACCTTAAAGCAGAGGCCCACATATGTCTTTGTACAAATTGTACCTTATCATTCCAGGATTTTTTCAGAAATAATTAAAGAAATTCAGAAAATGTACAATAAAAACCACCCTTGAACACCATTTTTAACCTGAATAAGACCCAAATTCTGCGCTAATGTGTTTCTTCCTATATCTTCATAGAGATTGGAGCCCAGTATGGTTTAGTTCCGAGTTTCTCTATATGTGATGTGCGCTGTCATTTCCCAAACCTCTCTTTTCAAGGTTTCCATCGCTACTTTTGGAGTATATTTCTTAATTGATGAATCGAATGTCCTGACGGCGTCCAAGGTTTTCACTACAATCTCGTTATTTAATATCCTGCGTCTTCCGTTGTTTGATTTGCCCACAGTGATCTCATCAGTAGTTCAGGTAATTCTATTCACAGGATAATCTACCTTATAGAAGTCATGATTGTCTCGGGGTACATTCACATGGGACGTGCGGGCTGCGGATTTTCCACCCTTGAATTGCAGTGTGGATGAGAGTTATCGGGAGTCTGTCAGCAGTTTTGTCGATACATAAAACTTCATTCACAGGTAAAAGGTGGTCAGTATCCGTGAAACTGCCCGTGAAGGATCCATGTGTCCATTTTTTGCTGTCTGTGTGTCATCCGGTCATCTGTGTTTCACTGACGCTGCACAGCTGAAAAATAATTTTTAAAGCATCTCTTCTTAAAGGGGTTATCCAAGACTATAAAATGACCCCCCTTTCCTCCCATATGCCGGGCCCCTCACACGAAATCTACTTACCTGGCTCCCTGCGCCGTTTCTGGTGCCCTGGGGGCGAGCAGCCAATGGCAGACGGGGACGAGGCTCCTTAGCATCACAGGTGACGCTAGGGAGGCTCGTCCCGGTCCCCGCCCGCCATTGGCTGCCCCCCGACACCGGATGTTTTCATCTGCGCACGTCCCGCAGGGACCAGGAGCGGCGCAGGGAGTGGTGGAGCACGGTAAGTATATTCATTGTGAGTAGCCCGGCATATGGGGGGCAGTTTATAGTCTTGGATAGCCCCTTTAATGATCTGTGAAACATGGATGGCATCTGTGTTGCATCCGTGGTTTTCACGGACCCATAAACTATAATGGGCACGATGGATCCGTGGACACAGACAAAACGGAGCATGCATCCGTGCTAAAAACAGGGACCGTGGTAAAAGAAAGTCAAGTGTTGATACACACAATAAAATGAATGGGTACGTGTGCTGTCCGTAGAAAACACGTACAGCACATGTACATGGAACTCTGACGTGTGCATGAGGCTTAATTGTCAAAGGACATAAGTAGAGGCCGGAGACTGGAGGTGATACTTATCCCTGTCCTTGGATTTAGTGAAAAAAAACGGGATCAACCTGGAATCCTTTGGGCGCCGCTCTGGCAAATGCAACAGAAGTTTACTGAGGGACTGGACCACCGGCTTCAGTGTCAGTCTATGAGCAGCTGAACAGCCTCTCCTGTCTGCTGTCCACGGCGGCTGTAGCGTCTAGCCAGGAGAATGCTACAGCCATCCCTCTCAGCAAAAGGGTACGGGCTATGGTTGGTGATACATTGAGCCTGAAGCAGTGAGGGCCCACTTCCCAGATTCTTTGTTGATTCTTTCCTCACTGCATCCACTGAAATCAAGTACAGAGGTATGTATCACCTCCAGTCCCCAGCCGCTACCTAGGTCTGTCAGCAAAACTGCTGACAGATTCCCATCAATTGAATGTTATCCACATTCTGCATACAAATCTGAGTTGATTCCATGCAGAAATTGGCGTGCAGTTGTGCATGGGGTGAAATCCACAGGAAACTCTTCAACACACTGCACCGATATGGGAGGGAGACACAGGGCAGAGAGCAATAAGCAGCAGATGCAGAGCAAGGGGGCGTGGCCAGCACAGTGACGTCTCGTGTACAGACGCATGTCTGCTCTCTCAGACTTCTGCATGAAACATCATCTGAGCTGGGAGAAAAGCTGACATCACAGGTCATGTGAAATCTGAGAAAAGAGCAACTACAGATGCAGTAAGTGCATGGTAAAGCTGTTACATTTGATTAGTTAGAAACATACAAAGAACAAAAAAATAACTTGGACAACAAGGTTGTCTTCAGCAAATAGCATTTATCATGTAGACAAAGTAAATACAAGCCACTTAGTAATGTATTGTGATTGTCCATATTGCTTCCTTTGCTGCCTGGATTCATTTTCCCATCACATTATACACTGCTCGTTTCCATGGTTACGACAGTCAGTGCCGGTGACGTCACCGTGGACACTGCTAGGGGGAAGTCTCCCCCTAGCAGTGTAACAATGTAAACAAAAAAGCCCTTGCCCTGAGTGATACAGCACAGGGCAAGGGAGAGCATAGGAGCATGTAATGCTCTGATGCTCATATCGGGGGGCTGAGTGGGGGAAGAAGGTGGTATATCCGGTTCAGCTCAGAACCCGATCAACCCCTTTAAATTTAGCCCGCAGAGCATTGTATAGGCTGGATGCAATCGTATCTACTTCCTATCTGATGGATTGAAAAGCAATCTATAGTAGAAGGCTGCAGAAGATGCATGGACCAATGAGGAACTTGCAGCCCGCTCTGTTATTGTGCGTTTTCCATCCGAGAATCATTCATTGAGGTGTATGGGTGCGGAGGGAAAAAGGCACACAGGAGGCAGAGGAAACTGCATATCCATTTTTTGCTGTTGTAAATTGGAGCCGCCGCCTTTAGGGGCTCATTCACACGACCCATCCGCTGTTCCGTTCCACAGCCCTGCAAAAAATATAGAGCATGTCCTATTCTTGTCCGCTATCGCCGACAAGAATAGGCATTTTCTATTTAGTGCAGACCGCGTGTGGTCCGCAGAACTCTTACGGTCGTCTAAATGCACTCTTACTGGGATTAATCTTTTTCACATAAAGTCTGAAAACCCTTTATAATCTACACGCTGGGTGTACCGGCATGGAGGAGTAAGCCCCCATTGATGTGGTTTGTTTTCTAGACTAGGGTCTCTCTAAATCGACTACAACATTTTCTTTGCGGTGAAGAACTCGCCCCTGAAAATATTGAAACCCACTATAAAGGAAGTAAGTGGACATTTTAAAGATGAGCGTTTGCTATTTTTTTGGGGATTTTATTAACTCCTTTCTTTTCACAGATCATGCCGTTGGATTCCTCGGAGCATCCTTCCAGTGGGAACAAAATGGATCCTCCATTTTAAAAGAGTAAGGCCTCATGCACACGACCGTTGTTTTGGTCCGCATCGGAGCCATAGTTTTTTGCGGCTCGGATGCGGACCACTTTCACTTCAATGGGGCCGCAAAAGAAGCGGACAGCACTCCGTGTGCTGTCCGCATCCGTTGCTCTGTTCCGTGGCCCCGCAAAAAAAATATAACCTGTCTTATTCTTGTCCGTTTTGCTAATATACTATTTTTTTATACCATTTTATGTTTTTATATGTATCATAGTCCAGGGCTGCATTCACAATTGCGCTGGCTGTCTGTTCAGCTCATATGGGCTCCTGTAATTACACTGACATTGTAAGGCTGACCATACACATAAGATACCGTCACATTACTCCCCCTCATACATGTCTGCTTGGCTCCTTGGATGAAGCACGTTTCTCAGTAGGAAGGGAGGAGGAAGATGTGTCCAGACTCCTGAAAGCGGATGTTGGTAGACGTCCATGCACATTAGTTGTTGGCTGGTCCCCCTGAAATCAGCAGGTTGCACTGACATACAGCTAAGGCTTCATGCACATGACTGTCTGTGTCTGATACGCATTTTTTAAGGTTCAGATGCAGACCCATTCATTTCTATGGAGCCGTAAAAATGCGGACAGCACATGGATGTCATCTGTATGTGGTTCACATCCGTGCGTCTGTTCTGCAAATTTTAGAACATGTCCTATTCTTGACTGTTTTGAGGACAAGAATAGTAATTTCTAGGGATGAGCGAATCGACTTCGGATGAAACATGGTACCTTGGAACCGAACTCAAGTTCGGGAAATGTGTTTTTACAGTACAAATTAATTTCTGAAGTTATTACCCGAAGTCCCGTGAGACTTCACAAAGTAATATCTTCGGCTTATAGGAGCTAATACATTCTAATACTGTACGGAGCTCCTGCTCCGTACAGTATTGGAACAAAGTTTTATGTGAATCGACTTCGGATGTTTCATCCAAAGTCGATTCGCTCATCGCTAGTCATTTCTATAATAGGGACCAAGGGGTGCTCATGGCCCTTGTACATATTTCGCAGACGCAGGGTTTGTGGACTGCAGAATGCATATGGTTATGTATTACAGCACCAGCAAAGTGTATGAGATTACACAAATCATGTCGCAAATTGACCTTCATTTTAAAATGAAAGGGGTTGTCCAGGTTCTTCCCCCACTCAGCCGCTCTGATATGAGCATGGGAGCATTTCATGCTCCGATGCTGTACCTTGCCCTGTGCAGCCAGGCTGGGCTGTTTGTTTACATTTTTATCACTGCTAGGCAAAGGCTCCCACCTAGCAGTGTTGTCGGTGGCGTTTTAGGGCTGTTTCACACGAGCGGATGCCGTGCGTGGCATCGGCTCCGTGAAAGAGTGCCAAGACCCGATGCAGACTGCAGAGGCACGGAGCTTTAACATGACTGATAATGCTCCGTGCCTCTCTGTGACCGCTTTACTACGAAATCAGTGACAACTGTGATTTCGTAGTAAAGCGATCACAGAGAGGCACGGAGCATTATCAGTCATGTTAAAGCTCCGTGCCTCTGCAGTCTGCATCGGGTCTTGGCACTCTTTCACAGAGCCGATGCCACGCACGGCATCCGCTCGTGTGAAACAGCCCTTACAGGCTAGGGCAGTGCTAAAACCCGCCCATCAGTGCTGGCAACGTCACTGGGCTCACCGTTAGGTGGAAGCCTCCACCTAGCTGACCCTATGGAGAGCCCGGTACGTCACCGGATCTCCATAAAAAGCCTTTGCCCTGCGCTATTCAGGCAGGCTGCCTGGGTGAAAATGTGGATATGTCCGGGTTCAGCTTTTATCCCAGACAACCCCTTTAAATAGCTTGTCAATTATGTTTGCAGTTTTAGCTGCGGATTTCACCTCTGCTCTCTCTGCAACTGCTGTGTGCTGCTCCCTCTCCACTTTGATTGACAGGGTCAGGTGTTATGATGTTTTTTGACTGCTCGACCCTGTCAATCATGGTGGAGAGGGAGCAGTAGTTGCAGAGAGAGCAGAGCCTCTAGGTGTAATGGTAACGCCCCCGTTGCTCCTAGAGGCTCATTTGCATATAATAAAACATCATTTTTCTCAGCAATGCGGGCACATATGAACACGGGACCAACACAGATGCCTTCAGCTGCCAAGCACACATGTAAGAGGTCGTCGGTGTCATAGGGACAAATCTGCTGACAGATGCCCTTTAAGGTTATTTTCCATGCATTCTAGGGGCCAAGGATGCCACACACAGCAATTATCAGTAAATCGCGAGCAGTACCGCTTGCCGCCACCGCACGTGTAATAGCACCCTGATAAATGTATTGCGGTAACAAGCCGTTTACCTATAGGGTTGATCATCACATCACTAGGACCGAGTTTTATCCACTGGACGGAAACTATGAAGGTTCCTTTTGAATGAAAGCAAGCAGAGATTTTAAAACCAGTCAGGAATTGAAGTATATTGGAAAGTCCCATTAAAAAGGAATAACTATTATTTGCCAGAACTGTATCCCTTTTTAAAATTGTGTCAAAACAGGAACAAATTACTCTTCTTCTTTTTTTAGCCTCCATATTAAGATTCCTGAAGGCTCCTTGGTCGCTGTTGTTGGCCAGGTCGGATCTGGAAAATCGTCCTTACTGTCTGCAGTCCTCGGGGAGATGAATAAGCTGGAAGGAACGGTTCAGAGAAAAGTAAGCCTTCAAATATGTCCGTGTCCTGTGCAGTGTGAATGAGACGCTGTGTAAGGGCTCATGCACACGAATGTATTTAGTTTCCGTGTCCGTTCCGTTTTCTTTGCGCCCGTATGTGGAACCATTGACTTCAATGGGGCCGCAAAAAACGGAAATTACTCCATGTGCATCTCGTTTCCGTATGTCTATTCTGCAAAAAAATAGAACATGTCCTATTATTGTCCGCATTACGGACAAGGATAGGACTGTTCTATTAGGGGCCAGCTGCTCCGTTCCTCAAAATACGGAATGCACACAGATGTCATCCGTATTTTTTGCAGATCCATGTTTTGCAGACCGCAAAATACATACATGTGCATGAGGCCTAGTCTGAAGACCAAGCACTCTGCTTCTTATATAACATACATTTTATCAATCGGTCCAGAAAGTGTGAACTGGATCTTTTATAGCCAAGCTATTGATCTGCTCCTCCTGCATTTTCATGGTGACCGGGTCCATTTCAAGCACCCCAGTAATTCTAATGTTCTAATCTGAATTCTCTTTTACTATTAGGGCTCCGTGGCTTACGTGTCGCAGCAAGCGTGGATTCAGAATGCATTATTCCAGGAGAACATTCTCTTTGGTCAGCCTCTCAATAAGCCGTTTTATGAGAAAGTTCTGGAGGCGTGCGCTCTGCTGCCGGACCTGGAGCTCCTACCGCACCGAGACCAAACCGAGATTGGCGAGAGGGTGAGGGAAGCATTGTGTTCTTAATCTGTGTCTGGATGGTAAAAAAAAACATATTATTGCTCCTTAATAGGATTCTGTCACCAGATTTTATGTACTAATGCCAGTCTCCCAGGCCAATGCCATATTTATAAGGCCATGAAAGTGGGCGGGGCTTCAGAGCGGCACAGAACGCTGAACGCATAGCGATGTGCTAATGTCAGCTAAACCTATAAAACCAGGTTAAAACCAGGTTAAGAAATAATTATCCATGGGCCTATAAATAAAGGGGCATTGTAGTACATATATATAGTCTTGTCTGCCTACGCCAGTCTATATAACGTCTTTTTGTGCACAGGGTGTAAACCTAAGTGGAGGCCAGAAGCAGCGGGTCAGCCTGGCCCGGGCTGTATACAGTGATGCGGACATCTACCTGCTGGATGACCCTTTATCTGCCGTCGATGTACACGTGGGAAAGCATTTATTTGATAAAGTCATTGGACATAATGGATTACTGAAAAACAAGGTACGGGTTTACACTTGATGTGAGCCGTGAATGCGCCACCATTACATTCTGCACCCCGCTACCCTCGCTGGTAACAAGTACAGAGGGGTTCTTCATCCGTTTGATTATCCCATGGGTTATCCCATGATTAATAGAAAAAATTTAAATCAGACATCATATAGCACATGAGAATGTCCTTCTAACAAAGCTAGGACCAGCCTGTGCCTCACATGGGTCCAGGGATCTCCTCAGTCATTGTTCTGCTAGATTTATATCAAGCTGTAATTCAAGCTGGCACCTTCGAGACCGGAGAGGATAGAGAGGGTTTATGTCCCTGTTGTATTTAGTAGAGGTGCACGGATACAGGGATACAAATGCTCAGCAGTGAACAGGACCAGGTTTCTACACCTTTTCAGCCACTGGATGTAAGCACAAACGTTTCCATTCACTAACTGCAAGGAGAGATATTGAATTGGTGAATCTGTAAATTAGTCCATTTAAAAGGGTTGTCTAGGACTAGAAAAAAGGTTATGCCCCCCCCCCCTCCCCCAGAAACAGCGCCACCGCTGTCCATGGGCTGTAGTTGGTTTTGCAGTTGGATGATCTGCAATAATAGACATGGTCCATGGACAGAAAAAGAACTGCACCCGTTCAGTAGTCCCGGACACCCCCTTTATAGAATATGCTGTCTTATTACGGATTAATTTGCCTTTTTTCTGTGCAGACAAGGATCCTGGTGACACACAGCCTCACCGTCCTCCCTCTGGTAGACCTCATCGTCATCATGGAAGACGGGAGAATAGGTCAGATAGGGACTTACGGGGAACTGGTTTCCAAGAGACAGGACTTTGCTGATGTGGTAATAGCACCTGGAGCAAAGAAAGAAAGTTTTAGTGACACGACCTGTAAGTATTTGCCTATTCTTTTAACATTTACGTAAAAATTTCACAATAAATTTTCTTTTGCCTCACCCAAAAAAAGTAAGATTACCGTTTCATAAAGGGATGCTTTTGCTAGAACGTTCTACTTTTTAAAAAATATTTACTGTATGTAACCTTTCATGGGATTTGCCAGTGAAATAAAGAAAACCGCCACCTATTGGGAGATAGCTAATTTACGCACATAACCACTAAGACTTCACACACAGGGTTTCCACCTCTTAGATAATCATGACCTATCGTTCAGATAGGTTATGTATCAGATCAATGGGGGTCCAACACCTGACAACCCCACAGATCAGCTTTTTGCATCAGCTGGTGGCACTGGAAACATAATAATGGATGGAGCCAGAATAGAAGGCTCTGTCCACTGTGAACTGGCCTGTTGGGTTCAGTCGAATGGGTGCTGAGCTGCAGCCTGCCGGCACAGATGCTGCTCCTTGGATGGACCTTCTGCTGGTGTCTCCTACAGATAGCTGATTGCTGGGGGTGTCATGTATCGGACCTCCACCGGTCTGGTATTGATTACCTATCCAGAGCATAGGTCCCTTCCAAAGGTAGATTTTTGGCTTGTTTCTATAAAGAAATGCCTTCGGAACTTATTCTGTAAACTTCCAGTATTGCTTTTTCTCTATGTTTTATTCTCCCCCCCCCCCCCCCCGAGAGTCTGAGCCCCCTTGGCATGGAAATGGCTTAGTGTAAGATGTTATCACAATAGGTTTTTGATGTGGGCACCACCCCGGAGCAGGCTAACACATTTTTCAGAAAGATAATGTACAACCATGTGCCTCATATACAGTAGATGCCTCTATTTTTGGCACCAGTAGAGGACAAATGTTGACTGGTGGCTGTTTTCCAGCAGTGGGTAAGACGTACCCTGGACTGCCTGCAAATCAAACCGGTGTCGCATCAGCCTTTTTAGCTTATGTACACAGCGAGATAGGACATTGTGCTAATTGTGGATCTGCAAAATACAGATACCGTCCGTGTTGCATCTACATTTTTTGCGGACCCATTGACTTCAATGGCTCAGTGGCCCGCATTTTATGGCCAAGTATAGGACATGTTCTATCCTTGTATCTTTTTGCAGAACAGATGTACGGAAGCGGAAAGCACTCAGATCATCTTTCCGTATCCGTACATCCTTTTCACAAAAAGGTGGAATGTGTCCGGAAAACACGGACCACAGACCCATTGTCAATGAAACCTAAAGAAAAATGTGGACGGCAAATGGACCGCATCTGTATTTTGCAGACCGTGTGCACGAGGCCTTATCCTGGCAGAAGCCATCACTGATGTGGCGGCCGCTCCTGTAATGGGTGATACGTGCTCAGCAGCAATACTCAGCGTCTGGTATTTCATCATTTTATTTTGCAGTGATTTCTAGATCATCTCTTTTTTACACAATAACCCCAGAATTATATGTTAATGTACGTTATGTGCAGTACTATTAACGTGTACATTGATTTGCAGCAAGCACATTAAAAGATGCAGGAAACGTAAGAAGTCCAGGGAGACATCCTGAAGACGCCAAGGTTCAAAAAGACAGGTATGAAGCATATGAGAATATAATGGGTGTTGTTCCTGCAGACCACTGCAGGATCCTCCAGAAGGAAGATCCAAAAATTAGAAAAATATCAGAGTATTTTTATTTTTAACCTCTTAGACCCAATGCATTTCTCAGAGCGTTCTCTGAGGAGCCTGTAGGGCAGCACACGGAGAAGCTAGAGGTTCCCCATGTGCCGCCGTATTATACCACCTCTATACTGCACCTTATGAAACTACTGACATAATGCGACATGCAATGGAACATGCCATCATTTTTTGGGGATTCTCATGTATTCCTGGTGTCCGTATATGACAAAGACCCTCGGTGTGCTGTAGGAGGCACATGGATCTTAGCAGGTGGCTCATTATGGATCTGTGTTGTAGGGCCGCATGTTTGAGGCCTTATTGTAAGCCATGTCAAATATCTGTCACTTATGGAGGAGTACCGGCAACTCCCTTTTGTCATTCTAAACCAAAAATTATAAAAATCTGAACATATAAAGCAAGTGAATTCATAAAATTGGGGAAAAAAAACATTTAGTGTTGTAGTTGTGGCATCTGATTTTCTCTGGTTCATATCTTCTCCAGGCAAATGTTAAGCGCCCCCAGGATTAATAAAGAGAAGGTCGCCACAGGAAATGTAAGTGCTGGGATTGATAAATGCTAAATATGACCTGGAGCGCTTTCTAGGAATATTTTAAAGGGAACCTGTCTCATTGAACATGGTGTCTGACGTGCAGGCGGCAGGTCAGAAAGCAGGAGGAGCTGAGCAGATCGATGTAGGTTTATAGGAAAAGATGCAGTAAAATCCCTGCTTATTCAGGAGTCCAGGGGGCGGTTGTATTCAGTGATTGACAGCTATCTATGCATACATGCTCAGGCTTTCAGTGATTGAGTGACCTGCCCACCGGACTCCTAAACATAGAGTGAAGAAGGATTTTAAAGGCTATGGACACATTTGAGGGCATTTTTTTTTATTATTGCATTGTACTCATTTTGAGCTAAAAAACTGTTTTCTCAATAGGTCTTTATTTTTTATTTTTTTAATTTAGTCTCTTTCTTTGTACAGGGTTGAGATTCTCTAGTAGCATGCTCTGTGTTTATACTGTGTTCCATCAGGGAACTCAGCTGGCAGCCCCTTATCTCTGATAAGGGCTATACATAGCCATAAGATGATGGCTCAAAGGGAAAGTGAGATGCTCACAGATACAGTAGGCTCAAACTTAAAGGGGTTTTCCCACTGAAGGTATATCACTAGGATGTACACCCATTGTCTGATCTGGGACCTGCACCTACACTGAGAACGGAGCCCTGAAAGTTATGGAGGGTGCACTGCGCATGCGCAGCCGCCCGCCATTCATTTCTATGGGGCCGCCCAGAATAGCGGAGCGCTGGCTCGACTATTTCCGTTGCCCCCATAGAAATGAATGGGAGCCGTGGCTGCTCAAGCGCAGTGCGCTTCCATTCACTTGTATGGGGAGAGGGCTTGGCAGTGGCCCCGGGGTCCTCCAGCCACCACTCTCCCCGCTCCATTCTCTTTGGGACCCGCACCTATCAGACAGTGGGGGCATATCCTAGCGATATGCCCCCATTGTCTGTGATGGGAATACCCCTTTAACACTTTATGACAGAAACTGCAGAAAATGTTTAAGAAAGACCAATTCAAAATGATTTTTAGCCCAAAATGAGTACAGTGCAGGCATGAAAAAATTGCCCCGAAGGTGTTCATAACCTTTAATGAATAAAATACAAGTTAGGCCTCATGCACACGACCGTTTCGTTTTTTGCGGTCTGCAAATTGTGGGTCCGCAAAACACGGAAGCCGCCCGTGTGCCTTCCGCAATTTGCGGAGGCCCATTGTAGAAATGCCTATTCTTGTCTGCAAAACGGACAAGAATAGGACATGTGATTTTTTTTTTTGCGGGGCCATGGAACGGAGCAACGGAGCTGCAGCTCGGATGCGGACCAGAACAACAGTCGTGTACATGAGGCCTTATACTCAATCTTTTCACATGAAATGATATACAGTCAGGTCCGTAAATATTGGGACATGGACACAATTCTAACATTTTTGGCTCTATACACCACCACAATGGATTTGAAATGAAACGAACAAGATGTGCTTTAACTGCAGACTGTCAGCTTTAATTTGAGGGTATTTACATCCAAATCAGTGGAACGGTGTCGGAATTACAACAGTTTGCATATGTGCCTCCCACTTGTTAAGGAACCAAAAGTAATGGGACAATTGGCTTCTCAGCTGTTGCATGGCCAGGTGTGTGTTATTCCCTCATTATCCCAATTACAACGAGCAGATAAAAGGTCCAGAGTTCATTTCCAGTGTGCTGTTTGCATTTGGAATCTGTTGCTGTCAATTCTCAAGATGAGATCCAAATTCCCTTCAGTTTTGTCTTCAGCAAGTGAAATGCATGCTCAATCGGATTCAGGTCAGGTGATTGACTTGGCCATTGCATAACATTCCACTTCTTTCCCTTAAAAAACTCTTTGGTTGCTTTTGCAGTATGCTTTGGGTCATTGTCCATCTTCACTGTGAAGCGCCGTCCAATGAGTTCTGAAGCATTTGGCTGAATATGAGCAGATAATATTGCCCGAAACACTTCAGAATTCATCCTGCTGCTTTTGTCAGCAGTCACATCATCAATAAATACAAGAGAACCAGTTCCATTGGCAGCCATACATGCCCGCGCCATGACTACCACCACCATGCTTCACTGATGAGGTGGTATGCTTAGGATCATGGGCAGTTCCTTTCCTTCTCCATACTCTTCTCTTCCCATCACTCTGCTACAAGTTGATCTTGGTCTCATCTGTCCATAGGATGTTGTTCCAGAACTGTGAAGGCTTGTTTAGATGTCGTTTGGCAAACTCTAATCTGACCTTCCTGTTTTTGAGGATCACCAATGGTTTACATCTTGTGGTAAACCCTCTGTATTCACTCTGGTGAAGTCTTCTCCTGATTGTTGACTTTGACACACATACACCTACCTCCTGGAGAGTGTTCTTGATCTGGCCAACTGTTGTGAAGGGTGTTTTCTTCACCAGGGAAAGAATTCTTCGGTCATCCACCACAATTGTTTTCCGTGGTCTTCCAGGTGTTTTTGGTGTTGCTGAGCTCACCGGTGCGTTCCTTCTTTTTAAGAATGTTCCAAACAGTTGTTTTGGCCATGCCTAATCTTTTTGCTATCTCTCTGATGGGTTTGTTTTGTTTTTTCAGCCTAATGATGGCTTGCTTCACTGATCGTGACAGCTCTTTGGATCTCATCTTGAGAGTTGACAGCAACAGATTCCAAATGCAAATAGCACACTGGAAATGAACTCTGGACCTTTTATCTGCTCATTGTATTTAGGATAATGAGGGAATAACACACACCTGGCCATGGAACAGCTGAGAAGCCAATTGTCCCATTACTTGTGGTCCCTTAACAAGTGGGAGGCACATATGCAAACTGTTGTAATTCCTGCACCGTTTACCTGATTTGGATGTAAATAACCTCAAATTAAAGCTGACAGTCTGCAGTGAAAGCACATAATGTTTGTTTCATTTCAAATCCATTGTGGTGGTCTATAGAGCCAAAAATTTTACAATTGTGTCGATGTCCCAATATTTATGGGCCTGACTATATCAGTCTGCTTAGCGCCTTCTGATCCTGACCACAGATTAGACACCATATTCAAAGTGATGGGTTACTCTTAAAGAATAAATCTGATGTGGTCCCATGTCCAGCATTAAAGGTGGCCATACACATTAGATGTATGACGGGGCTGGCGATATCCAATTCTGACACTGCGCTGTGGTTTGTGATATAAACCAAGACCACAATGCAGTTGTGAACAGAGTCTGAAGCTGGCCATACGTATTAGATAAACATTGGTGAACCAGGTGATTTTGATGGGACAAGCCGACCTTCTAATGTGTACTCCACCCTGATGGCAGATGATGGAGCCGATATGGATCAGGCATTTATATTTCAACATGGCTGATCCTTTCTTCTCAGGGAAATATGCAGCCACCAGAGAATTCTGTTATCAAATTTCTGCTTGCTCCCCGTTCACAACATGTATGCTTGACCATGTATGGGGGATTGGGAAAGATAGCTGTCGGCCGATTGCACGAGGGCAACCTCTAAAAGCTCATCCAGATATTTGGTTTGGGGAGGATGACGGGACAATCTGAAGAAACTCTATGCATATGGTTGTTAAGCTCGAAATCAATCTGTTGGTGCATTCTAATAAATGTCCTTTTTTATGTCTGTTGTCTGGTTTCTAGATGAAGATGTCAGTGGTGAAGAAGTACCTGCAGGCTTTTGGATGGTCTTGGGTCTGCTTCACCATCATAGCATATGTTGGACAAAATGCAATGGCCATAGGACAAAATGTATGGCTAAGTAAATGGACCACGGAGGCCAAAGAAGTGAAAGAACAGCCAGAGCTGAGGGACAGTAGACTTGGAGTCTATGGGGTGCTGGGATTTCTGCAAGGTAATGGAATGATGTGTTACGCTGTGCATAAAACGCAGGTTGTGGTCTTGTATTATCTGTAGTAGTCTAAGTACAGTAAGTTGCTTTTGACTTATATTTAGACTGTTGAGAACTTTATAATGGTAACACATTCGAAAAATGTACCTCTAAAATATGGATATCGAATACAGTTTATCTCAGATTTACCAAAAAAAAACAGAAGAGGCGGCACTACAGGTCAAGTGAAGGGTGGTGGACCCACTTTTATTTCCCGAACTGCGACGTTTCAGCCCAACTGACTGAGGCCTTTCTCAGGCATGAGCAGGAGTGCTGCCTCTTCTTGGTCCGGGAGGATTCGCATCCACTACATCCGCTGTGTTTTTTCTTTGTATAATATTAGATTTACCAGCTATAAATAAATGAGGAGAGGAGAGTATAGAAATCTGGAATATACATATAAATAATAACACATATAACGATATTTTTCACTCTATAAGACACTTTTGTCCACTTATAAAGTGAATACTAACGAGCGCTTCAATTATGGAGGTGCTCATTAGTACAGTAGGATCGGTAAGTGTAGCGCTGCTAGTATTAATCACTGCTTCCTGGTCAGCTCCGGGCGCCGTGCTGTGCAACCAATCAGATTCCACCTTTTATTTTCCAAAGGAGCTCTGAAAAATGAAAGGTGGAATATGATTGGTTTCTATAGCAACTATGCCAGTTCTACTTTACACCAGCTTGATAAATCAAACCAGGCATGCTCAACCTGCAGCCCTCCAGCTGTTGTAAAACCACAACTCCCACAATGCCCTGCTGTAGGCTGATAGGGCATTCTGGGAGTTGTAGTTTTGCAACAGCTGGAGGGTCATAGGTTGAGCATGCCTGATCTAACCCATAGTACGTGTAAGCAATCACTATGACCTGACACAGCACAGCAGGAAGAGTGCTCTGGGTCTCCCGAGTGGCAGCGCCCTCTGGAGCAGGAGCGGTGAGTTGCTTTATTTATTTTTTGTCTGATCTGAGATCTGATGAAAACATTATTTTTTTCTTATTTTCCTCCTTATATAGGGAAAAAAAATTGTAAATATATTATACTAATAGTTGCCAATGAACTAAGGTTGGTGTTAGAGGGGTTGTCTATTCTGACTCCTGGCACCCCCACCCATCAGCTGTTTGAGAAGGCACCTGCAGTCTTCTCTCCGACACGAAGCCCAGCGCTGTACATTGTCTGGGTTGCTTCATCTTCCTCACTATGAGATCACTATACTGAGGAAGGGAAGCTACGGATCATGGTAGTCCACCTCTGAAGGGAAGGGAAGCTACTGATCATGGTAGTCCACCTCTGAATGCAGGACTGTCATTTCATCTATATTGCACTAATGCTTCATTTGAAATGCCTTATTCATTGTAAGGTAATCATTTTCGTGGGATAATCCCTTTAAGGCAGGGGTGGACAACCTGTGGCCCGGGGGCCACATGCGGCCCTTGATACCATTCTGTGCGGCCCCCAACCATCTGGTAACACACATGTATGTCTATGTCTTGTGGCTGCTCACATGTATTTTTCATGTATTTCTCCCATTAGATGGGAGTCTGGAAGTGTAACTAGACATTCATGATATATAATGTGTTCAATATGCCATAAGTACAATATTTCAGTTGTTAATACACCTTTAAATTTTAATTTCGGCCCTCGTCATTGGTTCAGTCTGGCAATGTGGCCCCCAACCAGGAAACGTGCAACTTTGCTTTAAGGAGACCAGTTGCGTAAGGAGACTTGGCAATGCTCCATACGCAAAGAGAACGTCTTGCTAGTGCCACCTTCTGTAAGTGGCTCCCTATGAGTCAGTGTTCGACTTTTTAAAGGAGTTGTCCAGGTTCAGAGCTGAAACCGGACATATCCCCGTTCTCACCTAGACGGCCCATTTCATGCTCCGATGCTCTCCCTTGCTCTTCGCTGAATCGCGCAGGAAAGGGCTGTTTGCTTATATTTTTTACACTGCTAGGCGGAGGCTTCCTCCTGGCAGTGTTCCCGGTGATGTTACCGGCACTAATGGGCAGGCTTTAGCGCTGCCCTAGGCTCTTTTACAGTAGAGACACGGTATGTCACTGGATCTAATGTAAAAGCCCTTGCCCTGCGTGATTCAGTGTGATTCGTTTCAGAGCGGGCTGTCTGGGTGAAAAAGAGGAAATGTTTGAGTTCAGCTCCCTTCATTGGCCCATACTATAAACTGCTGGACATGGGGTCACGTGCGCCGCTGCAGCCAATGACTGGTCTCATCAGTGACCTGTCCCCAAGTAGCAAGTGACCAAGCCACAATGTGCTGCTTGGGGACAGGTCACTGCTGAGACCAGTCATTGGCTGCAGCGGCCCACGTGACTGTGTTCATCCTCAAGTTTACAGGATGGGTAACCAGTGAAGGAGCGTCCAGTACTTCCCATAAACTGCATGCAAGGTATCTCGCCCAGAATCCCACTCTGCATTGCTGAAGGGCAAACACCCCAAAACATATGTGTATGTATATATACATCCTGTGTATATATATATATATATATATACAGTACAGACCAAAAGTTTGGACACAGCTTCTCATTCAAAGAGTTTTCTTTATTTTCATGACTATGAAGGCATCAAAACTATGAATTAACACATGTGGAATTATATACATAACAAACAAGTGTGAAACAACTGAGAATATGTAATATTCTAGGTTCTTCAAAGTAGCCACCTTTTGCTTTGATTACTTCTTTCGACACTCTTGGCATTCTCTTGATGAGCTTCAAGAGGTAGTCCCCTGAAATGGTCTTCCAACAGTCTTGAAGGAGTTCCCAGAGATGCTTAGCACTTGTCGGCCCTTTTGCCTTCACTCTGCGGTCCAGCTCACCCCAAACCATCACGATTGGGCTCAGGTCCGGTGACTGTGGAGGCTAGGTCATCTGGCGCAGCACCCCATCACTCTCCTTCATGGTCAAATAGCCCTTACTTTCAAAGTTTTCCCAATTTTTCGGCTGACTGACTGACCTTCATTTCTTAAAGTAATGATTGCCACTCGTTTTTCTTTACTTAGCTGCTTTTTTCTTGCCATAATACAAATTCTAACAGTCTATTCAGTAGGACTATCAGCTGTGTATCCACCTGGCTTCTCCTCAACGCCACTGATGGTCCCAACCCCATCTATAAGGCAAGAAATCACACTTATTAAACCTGACAGGGCACACCTGTGAAGTGAAAACCATTTCAGGGGACTACCTCTTGAAGCTCATCAAGAGAATGCCAAGAGTGTCGAAAGAAGTAATCAAAGCAAAAGGTGGCTACTTTGAAGAACCTAGAATATTACATATTCTCAGTTGTTTCACACTTGTTTGTTATGTATATAATTCCACATGTGTTAATTCATAGTTTTGATGCCTTCAGTGTGAATCTACAGTTTTCATAGTCATGAAAATAAAGAAAACTCTTTGAATGAGAAGGTGTGTCCAAACTTTTGGTCTGTACTGTATATATATATACATACATACATACATATAGTTTGGCTACTTGTTAAAGGGGTTTTCCAGTACTTTAATATTGATGGCCTAGCCTCAAGATAGGCGATTAATATCTGAAAATTGGGGATCCAACACTCGGCACCCCTCCAATCAGCTGTTTTGCAGTAGCTTTGGTGGCTGAAGTTGGCACTGAAACTACACCGTTCTATCCGTATGTAGTGGATGAAGCTGGTTACTGCAGCACAGCACCCACTAAAGTGAACCAGCTCCACCCATGTGTGGTTCCAGAGGGATAGGTGTCCCTACTTCGATAGTTCTCTTTTTTTGGGAGATACCTTGACATAGTGAATATGAATCTGTGTGGATAGTACAAGGTCTCTTCTATGCTTTTAGGGATTTTTGTCTGCTATGGGGCCTATGTGATTACAAGAGGTACCATCTGTTCTTCCCGTTTACTACACAATCAGATGCTGGACAACATACTCCACCTCCCTCTCCAGTTTTTTGAAACGACTCCAATGGGCCAAGTACTGAATCGATTTACTAAGGTAGGATGTGGGGTAATATTGGATTTGCCTTTGCTATAACTAGTCTGGATCCCTAGACCAGGGCTATTATTGCTGTGCATTATGAAAATTACGGTGGTCATAAATGGTTGAAAAGGGTGCACCGGAAAGCCTAAAGGCTTTGGACACCTTTTCAATTGATCTTTATTAAAAATGTTCAATACCTTTTCTGCTACAGCCTTCACTTTCAGTGAATCTGCAGGCTGTTGCTTTCTGCTTCACAGTGAATCCATCAGAGAGCTGCTCTGATGGCTCAATGTGTAGCCCTCATCTCTGAACTTCTGACAGCTCATAGACATTCATATAAACAGAATTCTAACAATAATTTAGCTATAACAAGTGTTTTATTAGCCGAACGTACAGATAAGGTCTACAGATGGAGCCGTCAGAGCAGCTCTCGGACGGGTTCACTGTGAAGCAGAAAGAAAGGCTGCGGATGCAATAATAGTGAAAGCTGTAGAGGAAAAAATGTGACACAACAATAGAAAAACTGCCCTCAAGAACTGGGTGGAGTTGGCTTTCCCACTGCCCCAAATTCTCACGCACTTGGATATCTTTGTCACTGATGGGTCCTCTCTGCGTCTGTGCGTTACATAATAGTACGTGGCAGCACCCAGAGAACCGCGGGGAGGAGAGGCTCTACCAGTCTCAGTGGTGAGGGTCCCCAGGTATTGTACGTTATTATTTAGGGCAGGGAGGATGAAAACTCCATTCAGAATTTCTGCAGTGTTCTTCTTTCATATTATCTGTAAGTGGCCTATAGAGGGGGACTTGACACCTCATTGTGTATACTGTGAAAGACGCTGCAGCCAGGGTGTGGGGGTTGAGAGAGAATGATGCCGTGCCACCCACTCACAAGACAGTAGCTCCTACCATACTCACAGTCAGCGCTCACATCGAAACGCTGTACAGGAATGTATAGCATGATGTGGACGGTACCAGCTGGGGCGGGCGGGGGCGCTGGGGAGAAGGAAGACGTCTCATCCCGAATTCCAATAAGTAATTTTTGTGAGCTTGGATACTGTGTATATGTGTGTATGTGTGTGTGTACATATATATCTATGTATGTCTGTATTTCTGTTTTATTATAGGACATCTATGTAATAGATGAGCGTTTCCATTACTATTTGCGCACTTGGTTGAACTGCATGCTGGACGTGTTGGGGACCATTCTGGTGATTGTGTTTGCTACGCCACTGTTCTCAATCGCTATTGTGCCCTTTGGATTTTTATACCTTTTAATCCAGGTAAGTAGAAAAAATACAATATTACAGTTATTTCTATTTAAGCTTTAACATTTCTTTTGTTAACATTGTGTTGTTGTAGAAGGAACAGATACAACATAAAGAAACAGTTCACTGGCTCTATACATCTGCTTTAGGCTGTTGTACAATTGCTCCTCCCCAATGTTCCTCAGGGGAGGAGTCAATCGTAGCCTTTTTTGTTTTTGGACATTAATCAGAGGTGTAACAATCACCACTGGCCTAAATAAAATCTATCTGCAAGTGACAGCAGGAAGAAAGATCCCAGCCTGTATACTTTAATTTCCCCCTACAGCCCCCTGTGACCCTAATAATGTGGTACAGAAACCTTTGTTCATGTTATCACCCCCGCCATTTAAAGAGGCTTTATGCTCTGTGTCACATATAGGGATTTTTTATTTTTTTTTACTAAAGGGCTGTGCTTCCAATCACCCCTAATGAGGCCATTTGATGAACTCCATGACTCAAATGTATTGGTCTTTTTTCAGTTTTGAGGATTTTTCTAAAGATGCTGTATGTTCTTGGTGACCTTGCTTTATGCTTTGAGGCAAAATTACATGAAGGCATCCATGAATGTAAAACGCTTGGTGGCATTTATTTTTTTATTTTTTATTGTTCACCATCTGACAGAGTATGTCGATGAAAGTTGTACAAAATAAAAAATATATACAGTGAATGATTATACAACTATTTTACATTAAAAGTAATAAAGCCCCTGCCCCAGTAAACCTCCCCCCCCCCCCCCCATCTGGATGTCTGCACTTGGTGGCATTTTGACAATGTGCCAGGTGTCTATATGGGTATGTGAGTATAATATGACTTTTATAATTCTGGCTTTTTTATGTATGTCAAAAGTGTAAAAATTGCACCAAATCCCCTGGCAGTGAAAGGGTTCAGCCATTCAGATAGTGGCGGCGTTCAGCCCACAGTCGAGGGATTATTTATTTACTGTTATAAGTAATTATGTATAAAATGATGGAAATTTAATGGTAGACTTACTATATGTCCAATGCATATTTCTCGCTCGTATCATTGGGGGACACAGGAGACCATAGGGTATAGCTGCTGCTGCCACTAGGGGGCGACACTAGGCATAAACAGTGTTAGCTCCTCCTCTCAGCTATACCCCTCCTGCTTACACTGAGCTAATCAGTTTTTGATTAGTGTCTGTAGGAGGCAGACCTCCCTGCTTTGCAGGGCGTCGTCTTTTGTTATTTTTCCTTTTTTCCCCTTTAGGTACGGGAAACAAAGATGCCTGGCCTGTCTGTTTACCCGGGGAGGAAGGCCGGTGTCGGTTCCCCTCACCGCCCGACCTCCCCGAGAAGGTAAATGTGGACCAGGGCGGCTCAGCTGCCCTGCATCCCACCAGCCATGGGGTCACCTGCATTACTGCAGTCCCCCCTCCACTCCAGCCTCTACCACCTTGGTGCTAGTGGCTGAAGAGGTGACCCTGCTGGTACCCCGGGGGGACGGGGGATGGGGGGGTGAACAGAAGAGGATGAAGATGGGGTGAGTATTGTGAACACAGGGTGAGTATAACCCTCTCCATCCACCACCTCCCTCAATCTTTCACCCCCACCTCCCTTCTCCATTCCTCCCCTCTCCACCCCTCCATTCTCCAGCCAAATGCTGTTTCTTCCCGGCCCGTGTTCTCTCCTTGCTCCCCCCTCTCTCCACCCCATACCTCCGGGGCTGACCAGTACCAGTTCCCAGTGGTCACATCCCCTCCTGGGGCAACTTAGGCCTCTTTCACACAGGCGTCGCGTGTGAGGGCCGGATAAGATGCGGGTGCGAGTGCAAAGTGTTTTAATGCGTTTGGTACCTGGACTTTCTTCTTCTTTGATGACCAGGAGGAAAAGGACGTGTGGTGACGTCACTGCGCTAACCCCCTCCTTCCTTCCACGGACGCGCACTGGCGCTGTACATCCTGTCGTGTTCACCCTTCCGTAAGTGTTTTCTTTTTGAATTAGGTCACGGCTGGATCCATTTATTTTGCTACCACTGGACCAGGTTCACCCACTACTTGTATTACTCCTATCTGACCCCATTCTCAGGTGGAGAATTTGCCTTAGCCCTAAGTGCCTTGTCTACCACTGTGTGGTTCCCTTCTCAGGCTCAGAGCTTACGTTCCCCCTGCAAGCCATGGTGGCACCCGCGTTGCTTTCCTCCTCAATCCTTGCATTTGCATTGGATATGGTTCTGTGGTTTCTACCACATTGCCTTCTGTTCAGTTCCATGTTTCGGCACTGGCTCTGTATGCGGTAACTTCTACCGCTTCTCTCCTTCTATAGGTGGAACCCTCACACTGGTCCTATGTGTGGTGGTTGTGTCTACATTCCCTCTCAGGTGGATCTCCAGCTCATTTTTACACGACCAATGGATGCCGTTGCATCAATAGGTGATTTGTCCACTCATTCCTGATGACATGGTCATTTGCAGTACTTCCATTCTCTGACCAAGTATTAGCATTAGTATTCATGCCATAGCTGATTAGCTATTCACTTCTGTTGCGCACTTTTGCGGGGTTCTCCCTGGTTGGCATAACCCCCTCATTTCTATGACATTGGTCTACCACATGGTTTTCATTTAAAGTGGGACATTGGCGCTAACTGTTGATGCTGTGAGACCATCAACACTGCCTCTTTTAAGAGAGGAGTAATAGATTTGACATGTCCTTATGTAGGGGACACACTTATTCAGGGCACATACTGTGCATCAACTGCTTTTACCCCCTGGACGGGACTATGGTGCTGTCGCATGTTTTCAATGCTAATAGATGTTTCATTGCTGGAATGCAGCATCCTTTCTACGTTATGCCCCTCCGCAAGACGAGTAATTGGATTCCCCCCCGATTATGTTTGTCTACCTGGCCAGTATGCATACTCCTGAGGTTGGATTCTTAATGTTCTGGAACGCCTGCACAATTTTTTTTCTTATATGTCCAGATTTTCTCTGATGTTTTTGTGACGTCTGACATTTTAAGCAGAGATGTATGCTGCGATCCTTACCTTTTTGGATCAGCTTCCATGAGTGTACTCTGGCGAGTGTCTGTGTGCTCTCTCATGTATTGTAGCCTGCTCTCTTAAGAGTGCAGTTGCTCAGTTTCCTCAGGCTGTCTAATGCCAGTCATGATATGGTCCTGGGTCCAGCATCACTCGCAGTTTTCCTTTTGTCCAGTGGCGGAGGTTGCTTTGGCTGCACTCTTCTGCCGCATTGCTCTCTGCTGCACGGCTGGGATGCTATTGATCCCCGGGGACACAAGCTTTTCCTCTCAGACTACTCTCCATTTGTCTATGTTTTTTTATTTTCTTCCTCTGATTGGTTTCCGTTGTGGCTTTTTGTCCCCCTTGGCCATCCCTTATCTCTGTCTTGATGAGTGATCATATTTCATACTTTTTAGTCTCTTCTCGCGCTGGATTCTTTACCAGGGAGCAGCTACTCGCTATTTTCTTTTACAAATTGGCCCACAGGGGTCTCCTCACGTACCTGGGAGATGCCTACAGGACTAGTCCTCTGCCAGTTGCCCAATAATTCCTTCCAGTTTTCCCAGTTTTCTCCTGGTTTGAAGTATCCCATCCTGATACACATTTGGTAAGGCCGTGTCTGGGTTTTCCTGTTGCTCGTTCGCCAGGTCTAGTGCATAACCAGATTCTACAGGTTCATTTCTGTTGAGTAGATACTACTCGATTTTCCATGGGACCTATTGCCATGCGAGACATCCTGGGTTTCCAGTCCAGGTCCCCACAGCAATTCTGTGTCCTCGTTATCCGGAAGTGCCTTCTGTACATCATCCTCAGTCGTCAGACATGCTTATCCTTCCTGTGGATATCATGTGCTGCTAGCCACATCTTCTGAAGCCTCTCGAGCCCTTGGGCTTTGTTTAACTGGGTTTTCCTCTTTTTGCCCAGTCTAAGATGCCGTGCGTTCTACGTTCTCTGGCTGGCCTTCCTGGTTCATGCTCTTCCTGTGCTTCCTTTCCCCACATTTCTGTGCGGGATCCCATGGCCAGCCTTAGATTTGTTCTAGTCTTTTATTCCCACCCCATGGTACTGCTTTGGAACGTCCCATGGTCTCCTGTGTCCCCCAATGATACGAGCGAGAAAATAGGATTTTTTGTGCTTACCTGTAAAATCCTCTTCTCGCTGAGTTCATTTTAGGACACGGCACCCACCCAGTAAGTACATTTCTGGTTCTTTTTGGTGGGTCCCACCTGTACTTGGTTCTGACCCATCTCCAGCTCTTTTTCATACAATTGGTTTCTGTTGGCTTCTCCTCGTTGCTCCTACTGATTTTGTATAAACTGATTAGCTCAGTGTATGCAGGAGGGATATAGCGGAGAGAAGGAGCTAGCACATTTTTTGCCTAGTGTCGCCTCCTAGTGGCAGCAGCAGCAGCTATACCCTATGGTCTCCTGTGTCCCCCAATGAACTCAGTGAGAAAAGGATTTTAAGGTAAGCACAAAAAATCCTATTTTTTCATTCACATTAGACCTGTATGTAGTTTGTATATATGTCTACTCACGTCTGAGCTGTTAACGTGATGTTCTCCTTTGTTCAGAGATATTATATCGCCAGCTCACGTCAAATCCGGAGACTGGATGGGGCCTCACGTTCCCCAGTCATCTCCCATTTCAGTGAGAGCTTGCAGGGAGCGTCCACCATCAGAGCCTACGGACATCAAGAGAGGTTCATTGGTCAGAACAAGGATGTGATGAATGAGAATTTAGTGTGCTACTACAATAATGTCATCTCTAACAGGTAACGGAGAGCTGTGTGTTTTCTGACTCTTCTCTTCTAGTCACCATTAAAGTCACCTATCCTCAAGGTAGTTGGCCAGTATCAGATCACTGGTGGTCCCACACCCAGCACCACTCAGCAACCAACTGTTTTTAGTTTAGAAAACAACACAGGATGGAGCTGGAAGCAGAAAGTATGGTCCACTGTGTGGTGGCCATGCTGGGGAACTGGTGGCCATGGTCAGTTGAATGGAGGCAGCTGCAGTAAGCCAAACAAAGCTTGACGCTCTTTTCCACTGACATCTCCCATAAGGCCAAAGTCGGAGACTCCATGCACGTGTTTAGAGTTCTGCCGAAAGCTTTGGGTTCAGCTGACATCTATCTAGCGTCTCTGATAGATTTTTTGTTCCCTGCTTGGTTGGAAAGCTGAGTTGGCAATAAAAAGTTCTAGTCAACACAAGATAATGTAAGAAAGACGTCATCAGTTGCAGTTATCATATGTTTTTATCTTACCTCAGGTGGCTGGCAGTGAGGCTGGAGTTTTTGGGAAATTTGATGGTCTTCTTTGCTGCAGTATTTGCTGTCCAGGCAGGTGAGAAGATGACATCTGGAACAGTGGGGTTATCAATAACCTATGCATTAAATGTAAGTACATAAGGTACCAATAACCTATGCATTAAATGTAAGTACATAAGGTACAGAATATATGTAAAAAATAATCTGTACAGTTTCACAGTATTTACCCATAGTCCAGTTATTAGAGCTGTTATAGCAAAATTAAGAAAAAAGAGTCTGCAGTTTTTCAGAGACAGCGCCACCCGTGTCTGCAGGCGTTGGCAGATATTGCAGATCCATACACTTACATGGGGCTGAGCCTCAACACCAGACACAGCTTGCAGACCAGAGTGGCGCTATCAATCACAAACAGCAGAGTCTTTTACTTCTCTCGACAGCCTGTTTAAAATGGGGTTGTCAGCAAATGGCATTTATCTTGTAGACAAAATTAATACACAGCAGATACTAATGCATTGTGAGTGTCCATATTGCCTCCTTTGCTGGCGTGATTCATTTTTCCATCACATTATACACTGCTCGTTTCCGGGGTTATGACCACCCTGCAATCCAGCAGCGGTGGTCATGCTTGCACACTATAGAAAAAAGCTTCGGCCTTTCTGGAACGCATGCGCAGCAGCTTCTGTCCTGGCCAACTTGTATCCGTGCCGCAGCTGTGGCCATGACATCGGAATAGGCTGCCGCTTTTGCCATTAGCCGAAGTGAGACAACCCCTTTAATGCAGCAGTAACTTTTGTGTGTTCACCTTAGATGCAAGAAGAAGCAGAAACATTTTCCCCTCAGGTATACTGTTCTGTAAGAATCTCAACCCCTGTGCCTCCTTCATTTCCTCCCCAGATCACACTGACGTTAAATTTCTGGGTGCGCAAAGCTTGTGAGATAGAGACTAACGGAGTGGCGATTGAACGGGTTTGTGAATATGAAGAAATGGAAAAAGAGGTACCCAAATTAAACTTTATATATTGGTGCACTATCTCTGCTGTAACTAAATCTATGTCCAAACATTACCAGGCCCCCTGGATCCTGCCGAAAAGACCAGCTGCTGAGTGGCCAGACAGGGGGATCATTGAGTTCACGAACTACCAGGCCCGCTATCGGGAGGACCACGACTTGGCTCTCCGGGATGTCACCTTTAAGCTGCATGAAACAGAGAAGGTGAATTCTAGCAGTAAATAATATTCGGTTTATCTTTCTGATGGTTTATGAATATGAGCTAGCTATACTTGGTGGAATCCGGCAATATCCTGATGTCTGTCGCACACCGTGCACAAAAACTTGTCTGCCCATTCCATCAGAAGTGGCTGGATCTGCCCACAAATATCTCCTGTCTATGTCCACCTCATGTCTGAGCTGTCAGGAACCCCCCTACACTACCGTGTGATAGATGTTCCTTCTGGTATTTGCCTCTGTATAGTCACTGTGATATATGTCGCCCATACACTCCCATTTTAAAAAGAAACTTACATTGCACAGTATAATTTTATTTTATTTTTTACTGGATTCCTCTGTATAGAATTGCAAAGTCTACCAAAAAAGGTGCATAGACATATACTGTCCAAGGGAGGCCAAAGGATACTCTTTTGGCCTCCATCGGGTGTATGGGGCCTCGGATACTTTCAAGGTATGCTTTCCCTGCACAAACGCCAATTGGTCATTACAAGATGTATGCCCTAGGGAAAATGAAATGTTGTATGCCTGTACCCTCTTACATCTTTTAAAGGGGTTCTCCAGCTTTTTATTTTTTTTATTTTACCTTTTGGCCAGTTGTACCTGTGGAGAAATCTATAATCTTCTCCCTCTCACTCACTTCCAGCTCTCTTCACTGGTCGGCAAGTCGCGCCTGTCAACTTCTGCATGGACGGGGTCACATGCGCTGCTGCAGCCAACGCCTGTCCTCAGTGGTGACGTGTTCCCAAGCAGCTCATGACCCAGTAAAGACGAGACGCTTGGGGACATGTCACTTCTGAGGCCAGTCATTGACTGCAGTGTTGTATGTGACCCCATCTGTATGGAAGTTGATGGACGGGGACTAGAAGACCAGTGAAGAGAGCCAGGGAGAGGATTCACATTCAGCAGATTTGTTGCTCAAACTCATCTCAATGGGGACTTGGAAAAATCTATCAAATGCTGCAGACATAAACTTTCTGATATATAGAACAGATTTTCAGCCACAGAAATTTCTGCAACAAAACTCCAACTTTTGATTATACCCTTGAGTCCCAAAAATGTTATTTTATTTTTCAGTATGTATATAGGGGGTCATTTAATAAGACTGGCATTTTAGACGTCGGTCTTAATAAGCCCCTGCTCTGGGGCCGGCCTCTCCATAACTTCAGCGTATCCTGCGCCGATTCTAAATGTAAGACGGCTTCCTTGCTGTCTTACATGTAGACTATTTTCTACACTTAAAACAGGCGTCGAAAATGGTAAATGAGATGTTCCTGCGACCTGTTTCCTTCCCCTTCCCCACCCACATCATGTCCCCTTTTTTAGACCTGGCGTGAGCCGTGAAAAGTCAAAGATTGCGGCGCAAATAACCTTTGCACCACAATCAGCGCCAGAAATACGCCTAATATAAGCCTATTTCTAATCGTAAATGACCCCCATAGTCCATACTACAACTTGTGTGACCTCGTCAAGAAGGAAAAAGATTCAATATCTTCCAATTCCTTTTACTTCTTCTAAAATAAAAAACAAACAAAGAGTTTTTAAGGATACATTTTTCTCACCTTTATAGTGATTGTGCCCAACTTCCCACACATTCTGCTGTGTGCATTGTAAACCATACGGCTACTGAGAAGTCATGTCCTTGTCATGTCATATCTATGTAGGTATATGACAAAATCACATGACCACATCCTCCAAGATGTGTGTACAGACCAGAGCCAGTGGAAAAGTGATTCTAGTACACCTACGTCACGTGTATGACAGCACAGCAGGAGTAAATGACCGATCCCAGACCTAAGCTGGCCACGTCCATGCTATAGCCTCTACGTCCTGCAGCTATCACCTCCTGAACCCCATGTTCTTCTGATTTCTAAGAAAGGAGGAGTGTTATGCTGCTTGACAAAAACCTCAGTGTCATCTCTGGAGTCCCAAAATGGAATACTGACTTGCAAAATGAATTGCTGATGGCCAGGGGCGTTGCTTGGTTAAAACATTCAGGCCTGGGCCCCTGATGTTTTGTCCCAGGCCCTGAATGTCCTGCCTGCCAGCTAGATACAACTGTATTGCCATCCTCAGGACGGCAATACAATTGAATCTAATGCAGTAGAAGATCTGAAGGACCCGTGGTGACATCACAGGTCATGTGACCAGTAAAATAGGCAGTGGTTGAAAAGGACCTGCGATGATGTCGCCGTCATGTGACCAGTGCAGGAGGGAACGGCAGTTAGGAGGAGAAGTCCTAGGGAAGAAGCTGTGGTAATGTCTGCTACAGGAGGAGAGGTAAGTGAAGGGAGAGGCAGAGCAATGCTGGGAGTTGTGGTTATTTAACTGGGACTGTATGTTAGGGCTGAAGGGAGGGATGGTATTTACATGGAACTGTGTGTTGGAGGTGGCTGGGGAGGGGGTCATGTTATTTACATGGGACAGAATGTAGGATGGGGCTAGTACAGGGTGATGTTATTTAAATTGGACTGTATGTTGAAGGCGGCTGTGGGAGGGGATTATGTTATTTAGGGCAGGTTCACATCACCGTTATGGATTCCGTTTTTGTTTTCCGTTATAACATGGTTATAACGGAATCCATAAGACGGAAGGCAGAACAAAAGCCTTTAGAGGCATTCCGTTTTGATCCGTCATAAAAGTCTATGGGATTTAAAATGGATCCGTCTGGTTTCGTTATGCAGAACAGAAAAAAAGTCCTGTCGACAGGAAACCAGACGGATCCGTTATAATTGCCCATAGACTTCTATTATGATGGATCAAAACGGAATGCGTCTAAAGGCTTTTGTTCTGACTTCCATCTTATAGATTCCGTTATAACTGTGTTATAACGGAAAACAAAAACAGAATCCATAACGGTGATGTGAATCCGCCCTTGCATGTTGGAGGCGGCTATGGGAGGGAGTGATGTTATTTACATGGGACTGTATGTTGATGACGGCTGTGGGAGGGAGTGATGTTATTTACATAAGACTGAATGTTGAAGGTGGCTGGTGGGGGGAAAATGATGTTATTTACATGGGACTGAATGTTGAGGGGGTGATGTTTACATGGGATTGTATGTGGGAGGCAGCTTGGGAGGGGGTGATATTATTTACTTGGGACTGTATGTTGAAGGCGACTGGGGAGGAGGTCATGTGATTTACATGGGACTGTATTTTAGAGGGGGCTGGAGAGATGGTGTGATGTTATTTACATGGGACTCTATGGTGGAGGGAAATAGTGTTATTTACATCACTAGGATACAGGCTTCATACAGTGCAGGATGTCTGTGTCCCAATGGTTGGTGGGCCACTGCTTGTGCACCACTATTCTGTTACATATCCTATAGGGATCATTTTAGACAGTGGTGACCATTTGCGGTGGTACAGTCACATACGACAGACGATATAGCTGTTGGCTGATATACGGTTCCGTCGCCACCTTGGGTGTTAACTTGTCATAAAACCGAATGTTTCCATTAATGTATTTTCAGCTCGGGATTGTTGGAAGAACCGGAGCCGGTAAATCCACTCTCACCAATTGCTTGTTCCGCATACTAGAGAGATCAGGAGGAAGGATCGTCATTGATGGAATTGATATTTCAACCATTGGACTTCACGACTTACGAAGCAAACTGAATATCATTCCACAGGTGAGTGACCTTATACCGACCGTACTGAGATTAGGCTCCTGACAGGGTTGTTAAAGAGAATGTGTCATCAGAAAACGACCTATTGTTCAAATCATGTTTTTATGTTTAGCATATTGTTAACGAATTTGTGTTGATATTTTTAATTTTCCATGTCAATATCTACAGTTAAACATAAACCATTCTGTATTGCAGTGTATGGTGACTTCAGCATTATCTGGATGGCAGGCCTGGAGACTTTCACTAGGACCTCGGCTGCCATGACAAACAGTTAAAGGGAACCTGTCATCAACTTTATGGGCAGTATAAAATAGTGACAGACGCTCTGATCTCAGCGGGGTGTCACTCATGAGCTATGAGTAAGTGGTTTCTGAGAACCAGCATCATAATCATTGCAGCTCAGGCCTTGAAAAGAGTCACATCTACCCGAGAAGAGTCCTGGTTATTCATAATCTCCTGCTCTCCCCGACCATCTGCTGATGATTGGCAGTTCTCTCCTAGACAGAAAGGGAGAAAACTCGGTAGAAGACTGTCCGTCATCAGCAGGTGGGCAGGAGAGCAGGAAGTCATGAATATCCAGGACTCTTCTCAGGTGGCCGGGACTCTTTTCCAGGCCCAGTCTGCAATCATTGTGATGCTGGTTCTCAGCAACCACTGACTTTTATCTCATGTGTGACACACCGCTGACATCAGCATTTCTGTCACTACTTTATACTGCCCACCGTACGGTCAGCATAAAGTTGATGACAGGTCCCCTTTAACGACACTCCAAATACAGTGTGGAGGAAGGTCTATCTCTGTCTAATGGCGTAGATGCCACAGCATTTAAGTTGTTAAACATCCGGGATTGGAATTATCTCCAATCCCAGTGTTTTCGGTGAGTGTCAGATGCACAGTCAACACCAGATGTGTATGGACCAGACTGTGCTCCTGACCACCCACCAAACCCCCAGCTGCATTATGGCCTATAGCCTAGGTGTAAGGGTGCATTTACAATGGTCCATGTCAAAACCACATCCGAAACTGCAGAAAAAACACACACTATGACCAGGAGATGCCATGGTTTTGCAGTGTGGTTGCATAGCTTGTACACGTGAATCTCATGATTTGATTGTGCTTCACCTGTACAAGCCGTGGAGTCCAAAAAGGCCCATGTAAGTGCACCCTTATACTGCTTCCCCCTGAAATATCCGCTGTTCCCTGGGGATTTCAGAAGTCAGACTTGCATCAGCTGATCATCAGGCCGACAACAACTGTAAAAGGTGCATTCATGATTACAATTCCTTTAATTCCATTAGCAGCTTTAGAATACTCACTTGGGGGCACATTTATTAAGACCGGCGTTAAATAAGACGCCAGTCCTAATAAAACCGTAAGCTGGCGGTGGTTCCAGCCTCTTCATAACTTCGGCGGATCCTGTGCCAGTTCTAAATGCAATACAGCTTCCTTGCCATCTTACATTTAGACTTTTTGCTTCGCCTGAAAATGGTAAATGAGACGGCCTGCCCGCCCATCCCCTTCCCCGCCATACCCACTTATTTAGGCCTGGCATGACTGGGACGAAGTTGCAGATTGCGGACCAACTTGCTGTTGCACCCAATCTGCTCCTGAAATTAAGCCCAATATAGGCGTATTTCAGCTTAATAAATGACCCCCTTGGTCTCCATAGCTGTCAGCCATTCCTCTCTCTTTTTCTAGGATCCTGTTTTATTTTCGGGGACTGTACAGATGAATCTGGATCCCTTGGAGAAACATTCTGATGCTGATCTATGGGAGGCTCTGGATATGTGCCATCTCAAGAACTTTGTGCAATCTCTTCCCAAGAAACTCTACCATGAGGTTTCAGAAGGAGGAGAGAACCTGAGGTAACACCAAATTACATGTTACTACCCTCCTTAAAGGGAACCTGTCAGCACCAAAATGGATCATAAACCGCCAGCAGTACCTTAAAGCTGTTAACATGTTCCTGTGTAAGATGTCTGAGGCGCATGATCGCTGTAAGACCACTTTTTTCCCCCCCGCAGGTTGTATGCAAATGAGGCTTCCTTGCTTCGAGTCTAGGTCAGCACGCCCCCTAACCGTCCCCTCTTTTGTTAGATTGACAGCCTGCAGCGCGGCCGGGATGGCACAAGTCTCGTGCATGCGCAGTGCGCCACTGAAACCCGGCTAACAGCGGCAGCCGGAGACAGGATCGCGCCTTACCAAGGAGCACATGCGCGAGACTTATACGATCCCAGCCACACTGCAGGCTGTCAATCTAACAAAAGAGGGGGCGGTTAGGGGGGTGTGCTTACCTAAACTCGAAGCAAGGACGCTCACGCGAGATTTTATCTGTAGGGGCGTTTTTTTGGTCAAGCATGTAAGATATGACTCTTTTCTGGTAATTAGCATAAAGGGCGGGAAAGCGTTATAGGGCCATAAAATAGGACAGGTTAGTCCTGAGAAGATTATGGAACGATCGCTGGGAACTATCAGGGTAAACAAGCATTAAAGGGAACCTGTCACCGGGATTTTGTGTATAGAGCTGAGGACATGGGTTGCTAGATGGCCGCTAGCACATCCGCAATACCCAGTCCCCATAGCTCTGTGTGCTTTTATTGTGTAAAAAAACTGATTTGATACATATGCAAATTAACCTGAGATGAGTCCTGTATGTGAGATGAGTCAGGGACAGGACTCATCTCAGGTTAATTTACATATGTATCAAATCGTTTTTTTTTACACAATAAAAGCACACAGAGCTATGGGACTGGGTATTGAGGATGTGCTAGCGGCCATCTAGCAACCCATGTCCTCAGCTCTATACACAAAAACCCGGTGACAGGTTCCCTTTAAGGTACATTTGGTTTTATATGTCAGAACATGGTGACAGGTTCCCTTTAACACTGAAGTTGCTGCATGCCACAGATTGGAGCTAGGTGCTTGAACATTTTGTCATCTAAGTGACACCTGCTGCGTCCTTAATTTTCATAACCTTACAGCTTTTCCTTCTTGGTGTTGCAATTTAAGGAGTGTAGTATTAAAGATACTGGCTACAGAACAATATACAAGAAGCAATGAAAGAGCTGAAGACTGCTAGAGAAAACCAGTATGATCTGACCCCTTTATTGTAGTGCAAGAATGTAATAATGGAGCAACAGCACAAATCTCTCCTGCATCCAGATAGTGTATCTGTGCAGGTAAATTTGGTAGAGCTAAGGGCTTATTCACACATTTTGCATCCACAAAGTTCTGGGTTCAAGACGTCATAGTGTTGTTGTTTTTTTTTACCGTGGTTGATAAGTTTTTCTTTCCTTGTAGTGTTGGGCAGCGACAACTCATCTGCCTTGCTCGAGCTTTACTTCGAAAAACAAAAATCCTTTTTCTAGATGAAGCAACAGCCTCAATTGACATGGAGACCGACAACCTTGTTCAGAGCACCATTCGCACTGCGTTCAGTGACTGCACTGTACTGACAATCGCTCACCGGCTACATACAGTCCTGGATTCTGAAAGGTACAGATGTCTGATATCTACATGACAGTCGTGAATACTACATGATAAGGTCCATTTAGTAAGAGTCGTTTTAGACTGGCCGAGAATGAGCGTTCATACAAACATAATTTGTATGAACGCTCATTCCCAATTGACCCATGTAAAGGTGCAACTGATTACCTATTGGACAGGTGATCACACATAAAACCATTGTTTTTCAGTAGTCAACTCCCTCCTGAGCACAGGTTAAAACTGATAAGAAAGATACAACTTAATCTCAAGAATTGCTTCAGTGTATGAGGACAGTGGGGAGGGGGAAAGCCAGGGCCCAGGGTGCAGTCCTCTAGTAATGCAGAGGGTATGGAGGACATGGGTCTCTAGAAATCCTGCCTTTCCCCCTCGTTCTATTGTCTGTATTGCAGAAAGTTACAACAGCCGGTGCTTTTCACCAGCTGTTGTAACTTGAGTCAGGCTATGTCTCTGTCTGACGGGATGTGACAGTATAGTGGAAGAGAGGAACCAACTCTGAAAATTATACCAACAAACTTCAGATTATTGATCAAAAGTGAAGAAATGTGGAAACATGGCTGACTTTATTTTACTTTTACACAGAGTGCTTGTTCTAGATGCTGGTAGAGTTGTAGAGTTTGATGAACCACAGAGACTGATACAGAAGAAAGGAGTCTTCTCAAAGATGGTGTCAGAATCTGGGATACAGCACACGGAGTAATCGAGCAGCTTCCAGAAGTTTTCCCGGACAGACTGTTCTGCATCAGGACATAGTGAATGTCAAAGAAATCTATGTCTATAGATCACACAGAGAGACAATTGTCTGACCACAAATTCTTGAATCTACAGTCTGGTCCATTCTTGGACAGTTATGGAGTAGGTTGTAATAGCAGTTGTCTCAACACTATAACCCCTTTTTAGATTGATATCTCCCCGCCGTTCAGCCGTTGTCACCAAAGAGAAGTTGCTTAGGGCCATACATTTCCCCTACAGTGTAATCTAGTTTTAGTATATTCAAATGAGATTGTAGGAGCAACGTGGGTGTTGCTGTTACACCCATAGGCTCTGTACATCTGCATCTGTACTTTGATAGACAGGGCCAGGCAGGGAAAACATCATAACGCATGCAGAGGGTACGGCAGTTGCAGAGAGAGCAGAGCCTCTAGGTGTAATGGTAACGCCCCCGTTGCTCCTAGAGGTTCACTTGCATATATTAAAACTTTATTTTTCTCAGCAATGCAGACACATATGAACATGGGACCAACACAGATGTCTTCAGCTGCCAAGTGCACATGTAACAGGTCAGCCAGTGTCATAGGTACAAAACTGCTGACAGATGCCCTTAAATGTTGGCCATAAATGTTGCAATAATCTGTCAGACTATCCTCTATGGATGATGTCCATGTGTAAGAAAGATCAATAGATTGGTAGGACAAATTCCCCCCCCCCTTCCCTCAGTTTACCAGAACAGAGGGTTTATCTCTATGACGAGTGTATGGAAATCGTATTGCCAACCACTTGTATATCTATTTGCACCTTATTTTGGGATTGCAGGCTGATATTACAGCGTGACTTTTTGTTAGGTTGATGTCTACACTTTTCACCTCATGACTTTTGGAGATCCACCTACAGAACATCAATCCTCAGCTTGGGTCTTCTGAGCAATTATTATATATAATGTTCCATCTTGCCTTACTAACAAGACACAATGGGGGGAAATGTATCATTCCCCTATCTAGTCACTGTTTTTACGTGGCCATAGACCCCAAGCACATTTATCATCATTTATCTCAGAAACTGGTGTAAATGGTGACAAGCTGGCGTAGATTTCAGCCCAGTGCACGGACTGCTGGAGGAGGCATTTCATTTATGATGAGGCCTGCGACTCGTCGTAAATTAAAAGCCTCCTCTGGCAGCACCGGACCCATCAAGACCGGTGTAGCACACACCAGCCTTAATCAGGGCCTATGAAGTATAAACTGGGAAGGTTTCCAATCAGACACTTTTTTCTGAAGGTGCATCCTAAAGAGCTTATAGGACTGATTTGCCTGAACCTTACATGGCGTCCTCCTCCTCTGGTGAAGCAATATCTTATGTATCATGTATGGGCATCTTTACCTTTTTACGGCCCCAAAAGAAAATTTCATTTGACATTCTGGCTCGAGCAAACGTCTTGAAGATCTACCTGCAGAACAGAGATGTTCATGTTGCTGTGGAAGTGACCATCCCAACTATGGCATGCCCAGCAGACACAACTGATGGTGGATGCCGGGGCGGCTTGGCCATATACCCTACAGGGAAATTTCCTGCTGGGCCGATGCCCAGGGGGCCCCCTGAGCCCTCCTCACAGACGCTGGCCAGGTACATAAGGATCTGATGCTCACATATTAATTAATGCTAGGAGCCCCAGGTGCATGTGCACTTGGCCGGCAGCCGCAGATCCCTCCTGAATTCAACTGTATCACCACCCCGATGGTGACAGGGCAGTATTTTATGGGGTTTTGCTAGGGTGGTATTACTGGCCCACCCTACTTCTGTTGTCCCGCTTTCTGTCGCCTTGGGGCCAGTTTTCGTTTTTTTTCCAGGACCACTTTAAGTTCCCAAACCGCCACTGGGTGGATGCAAACTTTTAAGCTTGATAGAAAACATTGCAGGTTGACATCTAATTACCTGTTGATTTCTTAAAGGGGATGGCCAACCTAGTAATTAGCCTCCCACTGAAGAAAATGGGAGGTGGTGTCCGCACTGCAGTTTTTGGCATGGAATCCACATCAAGTTCAAGTGACAAAGGGGCTTTCACTTGGAAGGTTTTACAGCGGAATTTTGGAGTGAACAGCCGTACCGAAATTTTGCTGAAATCCGACCAGCAGCCGCGTCCTTTCTGACTCCCATTTATTTCAATGGGAGTCAACGCTGAGGATCGCGGACAAGATTCCTGCTCTGGAGCAAAGTTATCTATGAGTGTGTTCTGAACGCATACAGGAATACTTTACCTGTGCTTCTTCCATGCCCTGGAACTAGGGTGGTGGGAAAATAAGGAATTTTAAGGATAATAATAAGGAACAGCAAAAGGACAACATAATGTAGAGTATGTTCTGATCCAGATCAGTAGAAATATTCCCCCCTCGCTTTTATTTATAGAAACAGCTGATTTTTTAATTACTTTTAGACGTTGTTTGTTTCCGCGTCTGTTCCACCGATTTTAGCGTTTCTGATGCGGGCTCATTAATTTCTATGGAGCCGTTGAAAATGCGGATAGTCCACCGTTTGTTATCCGCGTCCGTGGTTCCAGTAAATAACCTGTCCTATTCTTGTCTGCGAAAAACGGTTTGCGGACCCATTCAAGTCAATGGGACCGCCAAAAATGCGGATGCACAACCGTCTGTCATCGGCGTCCGTTTTTGTAGAATCAGTATCCTGGATGGGGATATTAAAATTACACTTTTTTTACTTTACTATTTTTTGGGTGGTCCGCCCCAAAAAACAGAAGATACACAGAAACAACGGGGGGGAAAAAACGGCAACGGACAACGTAAAAGGATCCCCAATTTGCGGAGCGGAAAACAACAACGGTCGTGTGCATGAGGCCTTAGTGTGGGCATTTTATTTGATGTGTAATCATTGCAGCCGCTGTCAGGATTTATTACTCTGTTAGAGTTGTCTCAGGGATCAATTATTGTTAATTATCGGAGAAAAATGTAAATGCAATATGTTAAACACTCCTGAATAAAATGAACTATTTTTTAAATCATTTTTAGATTTTTCTTTATGAAATTAAACTGTTAAGTTCTACCGAAAAATCTCCGCCTGACCCTGAGCGTGATCACCCAAACAAACAGGCCTCGTTCACATTTCCGCTTTTCACTGATATGTGCTATCCGCATTTTCCACAGACAGCACATTGTACCCATTGCTTTTATTGTGTCCGTTCACACACACCAGTATTTATTTATTTTTACTGACGACATACACTACTTTGGTCTATGATGTGGACCAAACAAGCCTACTGAAGTCTGTGAAAAAACATCACACAACACGGATGGCATCCGTGTTTGATCCGTTTTTTGCTGACCACTGAGATTCTCTGGAAATTAATTTTCATCTGAGCAGTGTCCGTGGAATACAGATGACACACAGAGGGCAAAAAACGGGCACACGGATCCTTCACGGATGAAATACGTACTGATTTGATGTCAAACGAACACAGAAATGTGATCAAGGCCGCTTTCGCACAAATGTATTGAAATCTGTCTATATTCTGTCTCCGAAAAATGCGCGGATTCCTGGTGATATACTATCAAGATTGTCATCAGTATTGCTTCAGTAATTCATCCGGATTTCCCACTCATGGTTTTGGCTCACAATCACTGATGGAAATCACTGACCAAACACTGACTGTGTGAAAGCGGCCTGAATCAGATCTATAGATACATGCCATGTATTAAATGATATGTAATAAGTGGACTGCTTTAAACTGTGAACTCTAATAATTTCAGCAGGCACAAAAGGGGGACGTGTCAGAAGCTAAACCTGATGGGCGGAGGTCCAACTATTAGGAGTCAGGACCCCTCACACTATCCTTAGAATGAAGGGGCTACAGAGCTAGTGAAAGGGGTTCTGTAGCTTTTTCCATAGATCATCAGTAAGAAAAAGCTATAGAACCGCTTTCATAGCTCTGTAGCCCCTTGATAGGTCATCAGCATCCAATCGGCAAGGGTCCTGGGTGTCGCGTCCAGGCCAGTGATACTAGTAATGATGTCACTGGGCTTGCGGGAAACAGCGACAAGGCCTCGGCGCTACTGCCAGCGCTGCTGCTTTCTCAAACAGCTGATCGGTGGGCGTCGGACTCCGCCAATCAGAGGATAGATCATCAGTAAGAAAAAGCTACAGAACCCCTTTAAGTGAATTCTTTCTTTTATGAGGTGATTAGAAACCTGGACAGATGAGCGTCTGTGGATATAGTATTTTTGGACTTTGCAAAGGCATTTGATACTGTCCCTCACAGGTGTTTCATAGATGATTTAAAGGGGTTGTCCTGCTGTTTATATTGATGACTTATCGTCAGGATAGCTCATCAATATCTGATCAGCTGTTTGAAGAGGCGGCGGCAGTTCATGCGAGCACTGCGTCCTGTTCCTTACACTGTACTTCATCTCAGAAGTGCAGTGCAATACAAGTACCCGCTCCATTCCAGTGAATGGAGCGATGGCTAGAGATGGCCTTACTGTTCCCCCGGCGGTCGTTTCACGGCGAACTTTGCTCGTTCGCGATTCGCTGAACGTGCGAACATATGGCGATATTCACACGCGCCATATTTTTTTGCATAGCGCCGAACTTCGAACTTTCACCCATGACACATCCATCAGGTGGGCCAATTGAGAGGATTCAGCACATGGACATACCCCCTACCCTATAAATAAACCTGATCTGGCCGCTATTTTATTTTCAGTCTTTTGCCAGTGTAAGGAGAGGTTGCTGTGTGGAGCAGGGACAGACTGTTAGGGACACAAATCGCTATCAAATAGGGCCCCAAAAGTCCTTTTAAGGACTGGTATAGGTGTGCTATCGATAGGTGTGACATACTGAGGGGTGTGATATACTTTTTAACATAGAAAGTATATTATAGTGCATTTGTATAGTGCAGCAGTTGTGTGCGGTTCTGCTGAGATACCGCAGCTATACAGAGGGACAAACTCTATTGGAACAACTAATTATAACTGGTGTGATATACCTGTTGCCCCCCAAAAAACTGATTAAGGGGTTTGATATACCTGCTTCCAGAAAATAATCATTAAGAGGTTCTATATACCTGCTTCCACAAATACTGCTCTTCTATAGGGACTTTGTCACAGGGTAATTTTGAAAATGACAGGCAGAGAAAGAGGCAGGCCATTCCGCAGGGGTCGGGCAGGTGCACCAGGCCGGAGACTAAGGCCCCTTTCACACGGGCGAGTTTTCCGCGCGGGTGCAATGCGTGACGTGAACGCATAGCACCCTCACTGAATCCTGACCCATTCATTTCAATAGGTCTGTGTACATGAGCGTTGTAAATCGCACCATGTTCTATATTCTGCGTTTTTCACGCAGCCCATAGCCCAATAGAAGTGAATGGGGCTGCGTGAAAAATGCATTGCATCCGCAAGCAAGTGCGGGTGGGATGCGTTTTTCACTGATGGTTGCTAAGAGATGTTGTCTGTAAACCTTCAGTTTTTTATCACGCGCGTGAAAAACGCATCAAAACGCATTGCAGCCGCGCGGAAAAAACCTGAACAACTAAACGCAATCACAGACAAAACTGACTGAACTTGCTTGCAAAATAGTGCGAGTTTCACTGAACGCATCCGGACCTAATCCGTCACGCTCGTGTGAAAGGGGCCTAAGTGGGAAGTTGGAGAAGGCGCATGCGATTATGTCAAAGGATGCACCAGAGTTGGTTGAGTGACTCACTCAGCCTTCCGCACCCTCCTCATCCTCTGTATCAGCACCCTCCTCACTCTCTGCTGTGTGCACCCCAAAGACACCTCCACCATAGCCCCTCCACATGAGTCAGTGGAATTATTTTCCCATCCATTCCCAGACCTTACCGATGCGCAGCCATTCTTGGCATCGGATCAGGAAGAGGAGGTACAACGGTCGCCACCCTGCAGTCTGACAACAGTACCCAGATCAGACCAAGGAGGGTGGTCCCTGCTGTTGCTGCCTACTCAGGGATCTCTAATGTCAGTGGTGGTGAAGTTTACGATGATGACGTGTCGATGGACGTCACGTCGGTGCCCACAAGAGAGGAAGAGGAGGGGAGTTCAGAGGGAGAGACGGAGCAGCAGATAGGGAGGAGAAGCAGGCAGAACTCGCAGTGCACAGAAGGCAAAAAGCAGACTACTAATGTATCTGAAGCGAGCCATCTACCATGCACGGTCACATCTTGCGCTCCCAGGACGCCGGCACACTGCTGTGCAGTGTGGGCTTTTTTAACGTGTCAGCTGCTGATAATAGTGTTGTCATCTGCAGCCTGTGCTTTCAACGCACTTTCAAGTCGCGGTAAGCCCAACACTCACCTAGGGACAACCACCTTAAGTTACCTGGCCTCCCATCACTGAGCCCGGTGGGAGCAACACCGTCAGCACCCACAAAGCCACACTCCCAGCGCTCCACGTCCTGCCTCTTCACCTCTCTCTGTTCCCATTTGTCCTCCACTCCACCTTCCACCGTTGCATTCATCTGACAGAAGGCAGGCTTCCGTGGCCCAAATGTTCAAATGTAAAAAGTTGATGACGCCGGATAACCCTCTTGCCCAACGGCTGACCGCCAGCTTGTCTTAACTGCTAGCCCGCCAACTACTGCCATATAAACTGGTGGACTCGGAGGCTTTTAGAAAATTTGTGGCCATTGGCACACTGCAATGGAAGGTCCCCGGAAGTAAATATTTCTCCCAGAAGGGCTTCCCAGAACTATATGGCCATGTTCAGCGGCAAGTGAATGTATCTCTGGCACACATTGTCAGTGCCAAGATACATCTGACCACAGACACGTGGTCTAGCAAACACTGGCAGGTAAGGTACATAACTTTCCTCAGTCTTCTCCTCGGCTGACTCCTCCTTTTCCACTGCTATCGTCTCTTCCGCTGCACCCCCCAAGCTCCCCAGAACCTATTCGACATGCCAGGTGAGACGTTGCCATGCTGTGCTGCGGCTGTTGTGCCTTGTGTTCTCTTTTCCGTCAGTTGGGGAGCTGACGGGCTCCCTATCTCTGCTCTCTGACCTTATAAACACTCATTATAGGTCAGTTCTTATCTTACTGATAAGAATGTGGCTTAAATAAGTGTTTATGACTTCTTAGTAATTTAGAGATAAGGATTATTAGATGATTGGCACAAAGTGAAAGTACCAGTCACACAGTTAGAAAAACAGTTAACCCTTTGTGACAAAACTGTTCAATATTGTTAATAAAGGCCAATTGATGATTTTTAGCCAAAAATGAGTAAAATGCAATCATAAACAAAAATTGCCTCCAGAGGTGAAAATTGCCTTTAAGGTACCCTCGTACAAGTGGGCGCCCTGTTTCATTCCCTGGTCCTACTCTTGTTGGCACAGAGAATGAGTATGGGGGCAAGGATATTATGGACATGAAGAAAGTTAGAGGTAAAACCTTCTTCCTGGTGGACTGGAAAGGCTTTAGCCCAGAATAGAGATCATCGGAGCCTCCTGAAGACATTGATGGCTCAGTCTTCTAAAAAAAAAAGAAAGAAGAGTAGGTGTAAGGAGGGGTATTGTTATGACCATTCCATTCCTTCTGGTGGAAAGAGCCGCTGCCTTGCTTGCCTGCTCCATGGTTCTAGAAGTTCAGCATTCTGCCCCTGCTGGTGTCCTGGTCTCCCTGTTCTTCTGAGACCTGCTTTCTGAAAGCAATGCCTCTCACTGACCATAGGAGGTACACGTGATTTTTTCGGGGCTTAAAGGGCCAGCGTGCACACCTTTGTGGGAAGGTGCCTGAGCAATAAATGCTAGTTTCCTGCAAAGGTGTGTAGTTAGCTTGTTTTGTCTGCTCTGTGTACCAACTTCTGGATTGGACTGTTCGCTGCCTGACCTGACCTCTGCCTGATCTCCGTATCGACCCATAGTTGCCCGACCTTACCACAGACTGTTTATCGGATAGTATGAACACTGCCTGCCCTTGACCTGTCCCTGACTTTGTGTTTCTTGACTCCCACGGATCAGTAGTCACTTGAACAGAGACTACTCCAGGAGGTAGCGGCATCAAATTTCCCCTACTACTTTAACACCCTTAGGAGTAGCCCCAAGACAAATCTGTTCAAGTGACACAACAGATCCTTATCCACTTCGTTTTATCTTGTTGGAAAACCACATCTCCTAAGAAAGGCATTAGGACTTCTCCCACAATGTCCTGGACATACCGAAGGCTTGTCAATGTTACCTCCACGAATGTCAGATGGGAATGGCTATGGTTGCTAATGACACCCCAGACCATGACACCTGGTGTTGGTCTTGTGTGTCTCCGCACTATGCATTGATAGCATTAGGTGCTCTCCAGGCCTCCTGTAAACTCTTGACCATAATTACTACCTAGGCAGAACCTGCTTTCATTGCTGCATCAGAGTTTGCTGGAGCGCACCTGCAGACATAATCTAGAGGGCCGAGACACACAAGAGCAAAACCTGGTGTTATGTGTGGGAAGCCAATACAGGGCTGGATTAGGACTTAAAAGCAGCCCTGGCACACAAAACCCACCAGCCCATATACAAAGTTAGCCATTTTTAACATTAGTATATATCAGTCGCTTCATGCCGCCTCTTACGGCTCCATTACATTTAACTGTTCCACAACAGCCAGATGGATTTCAAATATTAAACCAAAATTCGGTTGGTCAATGATTCTCATATTTTACCATGGAGAAACCTAAAAATCCTATCGAACTCAGGAACTGTGTTTGTTTAGAACACAAGAATGATAGAAAATATATCCAAGTGAGAAAATTATACTTATTAAAATGTTTTAACTTAAGTGTCCCAAGGTACGGAAACAGCGTCGCCCGCTGAGCTACGCTGCTTGCATATCTCTCATTCACTGCTATGGGAGTTAGAAAAACAGCGGAGCACCAGATACTTGGCCAATTCTGTAACTCAGCCACCCCCAGGCTGGCGCTTACTGTAAATTATACCCAGCTTGGCTATGAAAGGCCGAGATGGGACAACTCCTTTAATTTATTAATTAAAACCTATGAAGAGTCAAAACATTCCACAGTATGTCTTCCAGCAAAGAACGACAATTAACTATAATTACTAAAATAGCCATTATATAGGGATGGCCTGATCAATATGATTCACATTGGGAAAAGATAATGGGCTGATGATCTGAGCAATTATCTGGAGGGAACATTAGTAGGAACATGCTTTCCCTATAACTTCCCTGTGTAAAGAACTGTCAATCACCAGTTCCTTAAGGTGAAAGCATCACTGATGTGGTCACCTAAATCACTGTTTCTGGCTCAAATAAATGGTGAGTAAGCAGTTATAATGATTTTCTGTGGAAAGGAGCAACGGTGGTACTGATCGCTTGTCCCCATACAGAGGAGAAAATTGCTGCATGTAAATGCAGCTATCACCTCCACTGAAGGCCATGCATGGTCACTTATCTCAGCAGCCCCCTCATCTAGTGCTATTCTTCATGATTATCAGCCCATAAGTCACCCGCCTATATCAGAGGGTCAGACATGGACACTTATTCCAGAAGCTCCCCCATAATTATTGATTTTCAGTGGGTCACACTTTTGAAGGATGGGGAGGGGGAGGAACTGAATGGCTTCCTGGAATCAGTGGAACCAAGAGTCAAATGTGACCACTGCCCATCAGTACTTGTGAAGGGCTGCTAGAATGAAAGTATGACCACCAGAAGCTCTGCACTGCCACCGCCCCTCCAAGTACTGATGGTCACATTTGACACTGCCACAGTCCTAGAACTACTCAGAGGCTGCCAGTCTGCCCCCCAGCCCTCCTAAAGCTGCAGCTAGTCTTGATTCCCGTTGCAGTCCAGCCGTGGTCAGAGCCTGGAGGTCCACCACAAAATGATGTTTGGGGACTAAACAGGAGGGGAAGCATTGTCACTATTATATGGTCTAATGGAGTGACATTATGTGTGGCCTGGGTGGTGCAGGTAATAGTAAATGATGCAGATGGCAGAGCGGTAGGGCCAACAAGGCAGATTGCAGAGGCCGCAGGGGGAGCAAGTTGGTTCCCACGATGGCCTGAGCAAATGTAGGAGCGTACAGAGTGAGCAAACATAAATTAACAGGGCCCACTTAAGGTGCAGTGATTTTCCCCTCTTGCATTTTTTTTTTTTTTTGCTCACTGCCTTCCCGGGGCCATAACTTTTCTATTTTTCAGTTCACATAGCCGTATAATGGCTTGTTTTTTTGCAACAAGTTGTACTTTCTATGCCACATTTAATATGGCATACAATGTAAAAGGAAGCTGGAAAAAAAAAATTCAAATGGGTTGGAATTCGAAAAAAATAAAACACAATTCTGCCATAGTTTTATTGGTTTTGTTCTTACGGTGTTCACCATGTGGTAAAACTGACTTGTGCTCTTCATTTTCCAGATCAGTACAATTATAGCAATACCACACTTAGTTTTTCTTGCGTTTTAATACTGAAAAAAAGGTTAAATTATTTTGTCATCTGCCTATTCTGACCCCAGAACTTTTTTTTATAGTTATATCTACAGAGATGAGTGAGGGCTCTTTTTTGCCAGACGATCTGTAGTTTTCGCTAATATCAAATCTTTTTGAGCACTTTTTATTACACTTTTTTGCAAAGTGAAGTGGCGAATCAGCCATTTGTTTTTCCGTTATGCCAATATTTTTTATATTTTAATAGTATGGGCATTTTCACACGCAGAGATGCCTGTGATATTATATATTTCTTAATTTTTGATTTTGGGGAAAGGAGGGTGATTTGATTTTTTTTTTGTATTTTTCTAAATTTTTCTTTTAGTTTCCCAACTTGCACTCATTAGATTGCAATTTGTATAGAAAAATGGAATTTGCTCTATTATTCTATACAGAAATTGCTATATTATTCAGTACTGCCATCTGCTGCCCTGAATAGTAATAGACAAGTAATGACCTGGAAGCCTAGTACAGGCGAGGACTCATTACATCAGGGGGAGGCGTTTCTGACCCAGAAGCGCGCTTCCAGGCGTTAGCCCTCTTGGTCTCCGTGGCCACATTTGACCAGGGCATCTAAGGGCTTAGACTACTTTTACACTAGTGGCAGGACGGATCCGACAGGCTGTTCACCCTGTTAGATCCGTCCTGCCGCTATTTTGCCGTGCCGCCGGACCGCCTCTCCGTCCGCATTGACTATAATGGGGACTGGAGATCCAGCGCAGCACGGTGAGAGGCCGCCGGACTAAAAGTACTGCATGTCTGACTTTTTAGTCCGCCGGCCTCTCACCGCCGTGCTGCGCCGGAGCTCTGCCCCACCCCCCAAAAAAAAAAAAATCAGTGGCCTCAGCGGTCTTCCGTACACTGGGTAAATGGGCACATGATGCTGCAGCACCGTAAACAAGCAGGGACCACGGTGCTGACATTCCCCCTGCCCCAGGGTACTCATGGGTAAAATTGGGATTACTTAGTATGCAGCGCTATTCTTGCTGTCAAAATTAGGAAAACTTCAATAGAACCCCAATGGACATCATAATAAATCTCAATGGTATCCGATCTGTCTTACTAACGATACGCCACATCATCCAGTGTGAACTGAGTCATAATGTTTATAATTTTCAATGACAGGAGAACAAATCAAATACAGAAAACGGAGAAAAGGTTTAATTCCCTTAGATTCATGTCAGACCGCGTACGTTCCCGGATCAACATACACGTAATGTTACTGCATATACTTATATACATGAAAAGTAACAAAACCTAACATAAATTTTTTTTTTTTTAAGTCTCCGGTGTATATAAGGGCCTGCTCATATCACTTTTTCCATTGGAATGAGCACCAGGAAGGCTCCTAAACAGGCCCATAGGGCTCCATAAGTGGCCTTCTGACCTGTATATGTCTGTATACTGCAAAAAAGAGGATATGGAATAGCAAATACAGATTACACTTTGAGTCCAGTAAAAAGTTACATTAAACTTTTTTTTTTTTTTTTACAACGGAACCCTATGAGTGACACATGAAAAGCTTGTAACATATTATTGGAACGGATTATGGTCTATTGGTGACAGATGCCGCAGTTCGGCACCGCAGCCTCCGTATAGGTCGAGAGCTTTTCCCAGCATATACATTAGGCACAGGGCCCAACATGCAGGTATTACTGCTACAGTACATTCAAGTAAGGCTCAATGGACAGTGGGTACGAACTGTACCAGATACCCAAGTGGAATAAATATATAGAGCAAGGTTCTCTACCCTGCACGCATCCTCTGTATATGTCTCTCAAGCATCTTTTTAAAAAAATAAATAATTTTTGAGGGCAGGACTTAAAAATGAGATAAAGTGCCAACTTTGTAGTCACCTTCAAATACATACTGAAATCAGTTTCAGTTAAAGTTTTTTTTCCTTAAATGTCTGTTGGGGATTTCTATTGCACTGACTTGAAGTGGCCAAGATCCCCCCACAATCCCCGCTTGGATGGCCACTCCTGTGACTACAGCCAAATCTGGGTCTACGGATGTATTCGGTTCTTTGTCAAAGTAGTCCCTGATGACTTGGCGTATGCGTGGTATTCGGGTGGAGCCACCGACGAGGACAATTTCGTCCACTTCACCCTTCTGAAGGTGTCCTTCCTTTAGCACCCGTTCAATAGGCACCAAGATCTTCTGGAACAGGTCCTCGTTGAGATGCTCAAAGAGCTTCCGTGAAATTTCGGCTTCGAAATGGACCTGTTTCATACTGCTGTGGTCGTCTTGTTGGTCCTCCGTTCGTACAGCTCCCTCTTTGGGGTCCCCTTCTGCTGGTTTTCGTGTGGGCAAGGTCAATGGCATTCGGACCCAGGAGGAAGGGTACAAGGTGAGGTTCAACTTGACTGCTTCCACGGCCTGCCGGAGCCTGTGGATCTCTTCTTTCAGGGGAGGCAGGGACCCGTATGTAGTATAAATACTGTCATATAAGTACTGTAAGAGTCTTTGATTGAAGTCCTGCCCGCCGAGTTTATTGTTACCTGAAAAGACAGATTATGAGTAAAATCTGTGAGCAACGGACATTATAGGGGTTTCATACAAAGACGCTCCATACCGAATGTCCAGAAAGTAATATGTTACTTTCATTTGATCTGCAGTGTCTCTACCATAAAAAAATCATTTTTTTTTAATTTATTTTTTTATGCTGCTTCTAATCTATGGCGACAGGGGTGAGCTCTGGATAGAATCAGTCTCCTTCCCCCTCTGGCAGCTGACAATATAGTCTCTTCTTACTTTCCCTACAGCAGAAGCCTTCTCACTAAACTGCCATGCTACTGCATTCCTAATGGCTGCCCTGCAGTGAACAGAGGGTCTCTGTGCAGAGACCTGGCTGGGGAGAGTGACTGAACATAGCTAGTTAAATACATAGGCAATGGACTATACATTTTGAACTCCAGGTGGCGCCATACTATGTAAGTATCTTCACTAGATGCCCCACCTAGCACCCACTGAACTGCATTTGGGCGCCATTCAAAGAGGTGTACTGGATCAGCCTGTCCCTGACTGATGATTGGCTGAGAGGGATCATCATTTATATATGAAGAACACTGGCGTGCCAAACATGTGATCCCTATAAACCAATCAGTCTGTAGGAATGTGTGGATCACACCCTGTGAATGGGAGTCTGGGGAGCCTTGTAAGTGGGTGTGGTAGTGTCATAACTCCAAAAGGCACCATATAAAGTGAATCAGTCACATAAACTGGCACCATTAGGCTAGGGCAGTGATGGCTAACCTTCGGCACTCCAGCTGTGGCGAGACTACCACTCCCAGCATGCTGCATTCATTTCTATGGAGTTCTGAGCCAAGCAAGTGTACATCTTGGGAGTCGTAGTTTTACCACAGGTGGAGTGCCGGAGGTTAGCCATTAGTGTTGAGTGAAGCAAGCTTCGGATGCTTCATCCAAAGTCGCTTCGTTCAAAACTTCGGAATAATACGTCTCCGTACAGTATTAGAATGTATGGGCTCCGATGAGCCGAAGTAAGTAATTTGTGAAGTCTTCAGACTTCATTGAATAACTTCAGTAGTTGACTTTTAAAGTTAAAAACGAACTTTGCTTCGGTTCCGAGGTACTAGTGTCTCTCTAATCGGGGACAATACCCGTTCGGGCTCTATATATCACACACAGCACCAGCCCCTGTTATTACCTGCCATGGCTCTTGTTAGGAACATCCCTCCTTGTTTATTCAGAAGGGAGACGTCCAGCGTTCCTCCTCCTAAATCCACCACCAGGACATTGAACACGTCAGCTTTGTGTAATCCGTAGGCCATCGCTGCTGCCGTGGGCTCATTGATGACCCTGAGGATATCTAGACCTGCATTATGAAGACAAAAAAACATTTAAAATAGGCTGTGGGGAAAGTCTTTGTGATTTATCCATGATGGTCATGACCACCTCTCCCAGTGGCTGACAGTGACCCTCTAAATAAGGCCTCATGCACAAGGCGGGGCTCGTATTGTGGCCTGCGAACAGTGGGTCCGCAATTTACATGCACCGGCTATGTGTGCACCATATCACGGATGCAGAGCCATTCACTTGACTGGGTCTGCAAACCGGAAGATATGGAGCGGAAGGGCTCAGAAGCATTACAAAGCTTTTCCGTGGCATTTCAGTCTGTGCCTCCACACAAAGAAATAGAACATGTTCTATTTTTTTTGTGGTGCGGACGAATCGTGGACCCATTCAAGTTGAATGGGTCTGCATCAGTCAGCGCCGGCTACACAGACGGTGCCCATGCATTGCAACGGCATGGGCAGCACACATTTGTGTGCATGAGCCCCAGGTCAGAGTACTCCAGGCTACATAGACAGGCACAGCCCCTGTGGCTTCTCCTGGTAAGTATCTTTGACAGCTTAAACTGGTTCTCCAGGACTTAAACTTTGATGGCCTATGCTTAGAAAATGCCATCGATGTGTAATCAACAAGGGTCCGAACTCCAGGACCCCCACAATCAGCATGGCTAATAGGCCGTAAATGTCTCTGGAACCTCAGGTCACATACCTGCAAGATTAGCCGCCTTAACAGTGTAATTGCGTTGCCTTTCATCAAACTCTGCAGGCACTGAAATAACGGCCTTAGAGACAGGAAGACCAAGATATTCCTCCGCCATCTTCTTTAGTTTGAGAAGGAGCTGAGAGCCGATGTACTCAGGGGTCACTGTGAACGACTCATTGGTTTTGATATAATACATAGCTTCAGCCTCCTTGTAGAGAACCTGAAACAGACAATACCGCAGACAATCAGATTACCTTACATATGAATAGAATCACAGAAAAAAAATTATAATGCACAAACACAATAGATGCAAGCATTATATATAGACTAAGCCCTCATTCTGATATAATAAAATCTGAGACTCTTAGCCAATATATTTTGATCAAAACACATCTGTGCCTACCTACCAGCGCCAAGGTGGTCTCAGTCAAGCAGGTCCTACTCTAACCCTGCTTTCACACCTGAGCGTTTCTCAAACGCGCGTTTTTATGCGCGTTTTTTGTAATAGTTGACGCGCGTTTGTGTGATTGACTGCAGTGTCCTGCGCGTCAAAACGCCCCAAAGAAGCTCAAGTACTTGATTATGCGTCGGGCGTTTTACAGCGCGATCGTACGCGCTGTAAAACACCCAGGTGAGAACCATTCCCATAGGGAAGCATTGGTTTTCATGTGTTGAGCGTTTTACAGCGCGTTTGAACGCGCTGTAAAACGCTCAGGTGTGAACTTAGGGTAAACCTACCTATGCTGTTGGGCATCTATGTGCAGGAGAGCAGACACTGCACATATAGTGTACTGCTCCTAGACACCTCTATGTGCATCCAGCAACCGATGAGAGGAGGAGCAAGCACAGCTATATGTACCACCTAATCAAGGTCGTCTGTGGGATAGGCGGGGCAAAAGTGCACAGGAATGCTACTCCCAGGATAAATTAGGAGCGCATTCACACTTAAAAGGTCCCACCTCCTCAAGCATATACTACAAACCAAACAAAAATCACATAAAAAAAAAAAAAAAAAAAAAAAAAAGATAAAAAAACAAAGATAAAAATATCCTGCACGATATGATAAATAAATATGCGGATGTCCATGGCTATAATTTAAAAAAATATAAATTATAATGCACTAACACAATAGATGCAAGCATTATATATGGACTAAGCCCTCATTCTGATATAATAAAAAAACAGCCCCTAGCCATGCAGTCTGCATTTACAAACATTTGTAAAATAAGGGTTTGCTCTCAATAGGTCACTTAAAGGGGTTTTCCGAGATGTATATACTGATGACCGATCCTCAGGATACGGAAAGAAAAAATAAACGAAACCAGCACCTCCATAATGTATAAATCCGAGAATGCAGGTGCACGCTACCTTGGCTGAAACACAATAAAAAAAAAAATGATTGTAGGTTGTTAGCCCAGGAGAGCCATGTGTTAGAGTAGGACCTTGTCGGTGGTAGATGGGCCCGACATATTTTTGATCAAAATTATTTGATATTCATCGTTTGCTTATATCTTTGTACAATTGATAAGCAGTGTGCTGTTACTTATAGTTCTATGTATTATATTATCCTAAGGACAGGTTATCCGTATCTGATCGGTTGGGGTCTGACACCCAGGACCCCCACCAGTTAGCTGTTTGAGAATAAACCAGAACACCTAGTAGCGGCCTTCTCTCAATTTTCCCTAGGCCAAGTAATATCACGTTCATCAATCACACGGCCTAGATGCAGCTCAGCCTAATTGAAGTAAATGCTTTTCTGGATGAAACATTCCCACAGACACTTCAAAATCTGGCAGGAAACCTTCCAAAAAGAGTGGAGGTTGTTTTAGATGCAAAACGGGGATTTGGAATGGAATGTCATTAATGTATTCCCATCAAAGACAATGGGGGTATATTGCTAGGATATGCCCCCATTGCCTATTAGGTGCGGATCCTAGCTCTGGGACCCACACCTACACAGAGAACAAAGCGGGGAAGGAAGAGGCCAGAGGACGCCAGGTTTTCCTGGGTCCGGCCACCACCAAGCACTCTCCCCATAGTAGTGAATGGGAGCGCACAGCACTTACGCGGCCACCGCTCCCATTCATTTCTATGAGGACGACGGAATTATCTGAGCCAGCTGGCTCGGCTATTTTTGGCCGGCCCCATAGAAATGAATAGAGGGCGGCTGCGCAGTGCGCCCTCCACAACAATCACTGATGGAAATCACTGATGTGTGAATGAAGCTTTAGGCTGAGTTCACACGGGCGAGATTTCCGTGCGGGTGCAATGCAAAAGGTGAACGCATTGCACCTGCACTGAATCCTGACCCATTCATTTCAATGGGTCTGTGTACATGAGCGTTTTTTTCATGCATCACTTCTGCAATGCTTTAAAATCGCAGCATGTTCTATATTCTGCGTTTTTCACGCAGCCCTGGCTCCATAGAAGTGAATGGGGCTGCGTTAATAACGCATTGCATCTGCAAGCAAGTGCGGATGCAATGCGTTTTTCACTGATGGTTGCTAGGAGATGTTGTTTGTAAACCTTCAGTTTTTTATCACGCGCGTGAAAAACGCATCAAAACGCATTGCACCCGCGCGGAAAAAACTGAACAACTAAATGCAATTGCAGCCAAAACTGACTGAACTTGCTTGCAAAATGGTGCGAGTTTAACTGAACGCATCCGGACCAAATCTGTCACGCTCGTGTGAACTCAGCCTTAGGTCATCCGATGCCCAATATTCAGATGTGACAGGACGACGCCTAAAAATGCAGTACAGCTTCCTGCCACATCATAAATGCCCAATCTGATTGAGGCCTCAAGCTCCATAACCGAAATCTCAAGACACACTTATGTGGAACCCCCCTTTAATTATTCCCTTGTGGTTGGTCGATGATCTCTGGAGCAGGCCTCTCACCTTAAACGGATACCTGTCACTTTCTCTCTCCAACTCCTCAGGGGTAAAGGTCTTCCCTATAAACCTTTTGGCGTCATACACCGTGTTCTGTGGATTGGCGTCGGCGAGCTCCAGGCCTTCGTACCCAGCATACACGTCGTTTTCAGTGAAGGAGACGATGCTCGGTATACTCTGATGGCCGCTCTGATCTGCAATGACTGTCACTTCTCCTGTGCCAGGCTGAAATACGCCAACTGAGCAATATGTCGTCCCGAGATCTATGCCAATCACCTTTGGGGTAGGCATAGGTAAATACTGCTGTGCCAGGTAACCCGCCAGGAGGAGAGTCAAGATAGCTGAACCTGGTTTGAAAGAAAAAGGAAGAAACGTTAACGTTTGTGTATCTGATAAGAGTTGTGTCTACGATAAAGTATGGAGGGGTACACAGTGATGAAGCACACGGCCAGGACTCTCAGAAGTCCACATGCCACCCATTCGGCTGGCATTGCTACTGCTACACCATCCAGCTTTCCTATAATCCTGCACAGTATTATTATTCATCGGCTCTCCTATACACAGCAGGGCAAATCTGACATTAACGCGCCGCAAACCCTCCGGGTGGTCCGCATCTGTCTGCAAGGCTGTATAGCGTGCGGCTCCTGATAACAGCTGTGCGCTAAATGTGCAGGTGCGGGGACCCCATTAGGAAGGCTGAGAAGTCAATCACTGGATACGCTATACTCAATGCCGCCCCTGTCCTTGCGACCGTGTCCCTGGGTAACTGCACGAGCTGCTGGGTCTTAGCAGTGAGGCTCCAGGAGGACAATATGTCCGCCCCAGTGACAAGAGAAACCAGCAATAAAAGTGTTATGTTAAAATGCGCCCCAAAGATCTTGTTTGAGTTTTGGGGGGGCACAAAGTGTAAAGTTATGCATCTTGGTAGTAATCTCTGTGCTTCATATGTCCTGGGGCAGGGATACTCAACCTATGGCCCTCCAGCTTTTGAGAAACTACAACTCCCAGCATGCCCTAATAGCTGTTGGCTGTCCAGGTATGCTGGAAGCAGTAGTTTTGCAACATCTGGAGGGCCGCAGGTTGGGCATCCCTGTCCTAGGTGATGTAGCACTGAGAGAGACCCTTATAGAGAAAGATTTGGGTGTCCTTGTAGATGGTAGATAAAATTACAGCATACTATGTCAACCAGCTGCTTCTAAGGCCACCAGGATATTGCCATGCATTAAACGAGGCATGGTGGACTCACCGGGCAGGGATATAATATTACCACTTTACAAAGCGTTGGTGCCGCCTCATCTGGAATATACAGTTCAGTTCTGGGCACCAGTCCATAGAAAGGAAGCTCTGCAGCTGGAAAAAGTACAGAGGAGAGCGACCAAACTGATAAGGGGCATGGAGGGTCTTAGTTATGAAGAGAAAGTAAAGCGGTTGTCCCAATTCAGAGCTGAATCCAGACAACCGCTTTAAAAAAATTAAATGTATTTATTCTTGAGAAGAAACGTCTAAGGCTCCATTCGGACTTCCGTAGAATGGGTCCGCATCCGTTCGGCAATTATCTGGAAAGGGTGCGGACCCATTCATTCTCTACGGGGCTGGAAGAGATGCGGAGAGCACACTATGTGCTCTCCACATCCGCATTTCCGGATCGCGGCCCAGATCTTCTGGTCCACAGCTCCACAAGAAAATAGAGCATGTCCTATTCTTGTCCGCAATTGCGGACAAGAATAGGTATTTCTATGGGGTGGCGGCCGGGTGTAGTGCGGATCTGCAATGCACTACGGACGTCTGAATGGAGCCTTAGGGGGGACATGATTAACCTATACAAATATATAAATGGGCCATACAAAAAATACGGTGAAAAACTGTTCCATGTAAAATCCGCTCAAAAGACAAGGGGGCACTGCCTCCGACTGGAGAGGAAAAAGTTCTCCGGAAGAGTCAAAGCTTCTTTACTGTAAGAACGGTGAATCTGTGGAATAGACGTCCTCAGGACGCGGTCACAGCAGGAACAGGGGACAGTTTCAGGGTTTAGATGAATTCTTAAGTAAAATACATTTTTCCTTTTTAACATTTCCCTGGGTAAAAAAAAAAAAAAAAAAAAAAAAAAAAAAAGACCCCCAAAAATGCTATAATAAAAATAGCATAATAATAATGCCCTATGCATCACAAGAAAAAAAAAAAAGACCATGCGTCATGATCGGCGGCCGTCATTACGATGCAACCTCACAGCCGTCATAAAGGAGGCTCCTCCACCTACAGCAATAATCACATTCACTTTACAAAGGTCCAGTTTAGAGCCCACCTTAAAGGGGGTCTCTCACCAACAGACAACCTCATTGGGAATGTGGCCCCCCGGACAATCACCTGTCCGGCCCCTAGACGTATTCTCTGCGACGCAGTGTTACATGAGGAACGGGCATCCTTGAAATACAAGAATGGTTTGACCCAGAACAGGAGCGGCTTGTCCTGACCAAGGCTCGTCAAGGGGGTCAAGAGCGGGGGGCCCCTGTATGATGTATAGATGCACTAATAGCCCCTCTTCACATGGTTTATCTTCAACCCCTTTAAAGAGGACCTGTCACCCCTCCTGACATGTCTGCCTTAAAATACTTGCATTCTCCATGTAATTAGCATTCTGGAGCATCTATTCGTATTAGTCCATCTAGTGCTATTCCTTCATTATTCCTACTAGAAGTTTATGAATGAATGGTTAGCAGTTTGGAATAAAGGTCCAGCTGGGTGTAACTAGTTGGGTGAGTGTCCTTGCACAATGTTACAATACCCAATCAGTACTGTGCAGACACATCCCACCCGGACCTACTCTGCAAACTCATATCAATGCATTCACAACTTCTAGTAGGAATAATAGAGGAATGGCACAACATACAGACTTAAGAATAGATGATGCTCCAGAGTTGTTATCAATTATTGGGAATGCAAGTAGCTTCTAAATCAGACCTGTCAGGGGAGGAGACCCGCAATCATAGGAGGACCCACTATGGAAATCTCCCCGGTTTCCAGTAGGTACCGGCCGCTCTCAGCTCCGCACCGTCAGCTCTGCTGTGTACTCCGCCAGCTGCAGCCCTTTTCTGTAAAGCCAGTTAGACGCATTATCTAGTTAGCCTAGCTGTCACACCTGAGAATCTGGTGCCTGCTGTCCCCCATGCTTTACATGGCAGCTCTGCTTGTTCAGATTGGCATTACAAATGGAAGCAGCCCATCCACATTCTGTTATCTGAATGCTCGGCTCCTCTTATATTTTACATGCAGATATTTTATGATGATGGCGGATCTCCGGACCCCCCCCAATACTGGGGCTCATTCGGTGCGGCGCCCACAGGAGTCACCACGTAACCTTTGATTGGCGTTATTTTTATTGGCAGTATTTCGTCCTGCACTGTGGTATTAGATTCTGTGCTGCTCTAAGATATTGCCGGCCATGTCTACTTCTGCTGGCCCCCCCTACTTATATTGCCCCATCTTCTATCAGTTTAGTCCCGCCTACAACATGGGGCCACTTTTGGGTTTTTTCCAGGGCCACTTTTAGTTCCCAATCCGCCCGTTTGTACTTCATAATTATCCTTTCAGTTCCGTAACGGGAATTCGGTATCCGCGCACTGATCTTCTGCAGATACACAGCAATCAATCTGAACAAGCAGAGATGCAGTGTAGAGCATGGGGCACCAGTGAGACTAGAGGTGGATGATTCGGACTCCCATTAGACAGTACAGCCGGGGGTTTAATGACATACTGGAGCTGGTTCAGGAGGTCAGGGAAGTTTCCATTACTGTCCGTCCGGTGACCATATGGTGGAGCGCGCTTGTCCGTCCTAACCCGAGAAATCTATTAGCTCCTAGCGCTGAACCCTGGGATTATGGAGACACTTATTATTACAATAGGCAAGGCATGTTGGGAGTTGTAGTTTTACAACATATGGGAAGTCCCAGACTTCAGATCACTGCACCCAGACAAGGATACAATAAAGTCTGGTGGGTTTCCATACTACTACCACTATCATCTACTCCCTACATTATAATCATGTGACTAAAATCCAACAAGTCAGGTACAAGACGACAGTGTTCCCAGCAGCCAATCAGATTCCAGCTCTCTTCTGTCAACGACTCTCAGGAAAATGAAACCAGCTACCTGATTGGTCACTATGGACAACAGCTCTATGTATCCCCCTTATACTCTACCAGCTGGCCCCGCCAGTGGTACCTTCCTTCTTCCTGTGTCACCGGGTACTGCTGGGACTTGTAGTTCTATTACTGCCGGCCCGCACTCTCATCATCCACGGTCACTCACCCAGTATGGTCATCTCCCCGGCCATTGTCCCGGTGTACGCAGGTAAGGGCTCTCACTTCCTACCAGACAAGCCGCTTCCTGCGCTACGGCTCAGTGATGACTGTACCTTATTACACAGCCGCCGGCAGAAGTGCATGCCGGGACCTCGTCAGGACTGTACATTATCACATCGATGACCGCATGCGCAGTTATTTAGCATTCAAGCAAACCATAGCGTAAAAGGGGCGGGGCGCCCGAAGGGGGCAGGGTTAAGAGAACAAAACCCCGCCTCACTAGGTCATAAGCGGCTGCTCGGGACTGCTGGCTCTCTCAGACGCTGGCGTCCTGTCGCCGTGGAAACGTACGTCCAATTTTCCCTTAGGAATACAAACTGAGGCACTGCTAGGGGGAAACTGAAAAGCAAACACCAAGGCCCATGGTGTTTACATCAACTGGATTCGGTAGCCATTTTGTTGTAGTCCACAACAAACAGTTTTGTCTGCTTTATTCAGTGTTTGTGACTTTATTAGTAAACAACATGGAAATATATGATTCCTGAAAATAAGATGAAGGTCACCTCCTTTATTTTCATGTTTGTGACTATATTTTGGTTTTCAAAAAAAGAGGACACTCGGGGTAGAAAAGTTGCCAGGGATGCACTTAGGGTGGCCAATGGCATCACCCAAGAAAGCCGGTGTTCCGTTAGATTTTCCTACCCTCGTCACTTCCTGCGGACGCACCGGACATAACGTGAAAGAGGTGTGCCGCGCCGCGCAGGCGCCCAACGACGGGGTAGGGAAATTTCACAGCAGAGTTGTTCAGAAGCTCAGCTAGACACCGTGACACTGCGCATGTGCCAGGAGCCTCACCAGCGGTTAGGGTAGGGAAAAATTATGGGCCAGTGCGCATACACCGAGGGTTTGGAAAAATAACGGGCGCGTTCACAGCAACTCTAAGTGTCAAATTTGCCTACCCCATCGGTTAGTCATGCTTGCGCAGTGGCCCATAATTTTTCCCTAATCTTGGCGCATGCGCAGTGGCCCGTAATTTATTGCTACCCTTGGCGGTCCTAAACTGAAAAATTGGGTTGCCAAATTTAAAATACATATAATAAAAAAGACATGGAGGAAAATACAGCACCACATACCTCTTACATACAGGAACATCTCCTGTCATGTAGACCTTCTCTTTCCTCTTCTCCTCCATTTGACCCAGACCACCATGGCAAATTCTTTCAGCCGCATCTCGTCTCTACAGAGTTTGTAACTCAGACACATTAGATTTCTCAATTTTTCCATCAACCCCCCCATCCTGGTGTCCCCACAGTGTCATCCTGCTGCCACCCCCAATACTGTACCCGTTGTGCTCCCCAATGCCCCAGGTACTATACTGCTGAAAAAATAGTTACCCCAGTAGACATAATTGGGGTCATTTATCAAAATGGTGTAAAGTAGAACTGGATTTCCAAAATAGCTGTCAAATAGGAAAGGTGGAATCTGATTGGCTGCTATGGGCAACTAAGCCAGTTCTACTTTACACCAGTTTGATAAATTACCCCAAATGTCCCTATAGTGTCCACAGCAGCTATAATGTCCCCTAGAGTGCCCCCAGTAATAATACCACCCTCTATTGTGCTTCAGGCAATAATCCCTGTATAGTGTCCCCAAAAATAAAAGAATTGCCCCTACAGTGCCTCCCCAATAGCAACACCCCCATATAGTAATTTCCACCACACTGCCTCATATAGTAATCCCCCATAGTAATTTTCCCCCACACAGTAATTTCCCCTACATAGTAATTTCCACCACACTGTCCCCACACAATAGTTTCTCCCACATAGTAATTTGTCCCCAAATAGCAATTTCCCCACACTGTCCGCACATAGAAATTACCCCACACTGTCCCCACATAGCAATTACCCCACTGCCCCCACATAGCAATTTGCCCCCACACTGCCCCCACATAGTAATTTGCCCCCACACTGCCCCCACATAGTAATTTGCCCCCACATGGTAGTCCCTCCCATAAAATTTGTCCCCACACAGTAATTTACCCCCACATAGTAGTCCCTCCCATAATAATTTGGCCCCACAGCGCCCACATTCTCCCCCCCCCCCATGTACTTCGATGTCTCTTAACCCTTTAGGGACCCATGGTGTACCGGTACGGCATGGTTCTCGAGTCCTTAAGGACCCATGGCGTACCGGTACATCATGTATAGTTCCGATCACCGGTGATCGGAACCCGGTGCCTACTCAAATCATCGAGCAGGCACCTTGGCTAAATGGGCGGGGGGGGGGGGCGATCGCCGCAAACCGCAGGTCAATTCAGACCTGCGGTTTGCGGCTTTTACCTAGTGCGGGAGGTGCAGTAGGGGGGGACCCGATGGCATGGAAGGCAGCGCTGCCTTCCTGTGAAGAGCCTGTGAGATCCAGCCCCCTGGATCTCACAGGCTGGAAGCTGTATGAGTAATACAGTCGTGGCCAAAAGATTTGAGAATTACATAAATATTGGAAATTGGAAAAGTTGCTGCTTAAGTTTTTATAATAGCAATTTGCATATACTCCAGAATGTTATGAAGAGTGATCAGATGAATTGCATAGTCCTTCTTTGCCATGAAAATTAACTTAATCCCCAAAAAAACTTTCCACTGCATTTCATTGCTGTCATTAAAGGACCTGCTGAGATCATTTCAGTAATAGTCTTGTTAACTCAGGTGAGAATGTTGACGAGCACAAGGCTGGAGATCATTATGTCAGGCTGATTGGGTTAAAATGGCAGACTTGACCTGTTAAAAGGAGGGTGATGCTTGAAATCATTGTTCTTCCATTGTTAACCATGGTGACCTGCAAAGAAACGCGTGGCTTCACAGGCAAGGATATTGTGGCTACTAAGATTGCACCTCAATCAACAATTTATAGGATCATCAAGAACTTCAAGGAAAGAGGTTCAATTCTTGTTAAGAAGGCTTCAGGGCGTTCAAGAAAGTCCAGCAAGCGCCAGGATCGTCTCCTAAAGAGGATTCAGCTGTGGGATCGGAGTGCCACCAGTGCAGAGCTTGCTCAGGAATGGGCATCTGCACGCACAGTGAGGCGAAGACTTTTGGAAGATGGCCTGGTGTCAAGAAGGGCAGCAAAGAAGCCACTTCTCTCCAAAAAAACATTCATCTGACAGGTTAGATCATGTGGAAATTGAAACTTGGAAATTTGCAATTTTTTAAAAAAAATTGGTAAATTTGGTATTTTTTTAAAAATAAAAATGATTTTTTTACTTCATTTTACCAGTGTCATGAAGTACAATATGTGACGAATAAACAATCTCAGAATGGCCTGTATAAGTCAAAGCGTTTTAAAGTTATCCGCACTTAAAGTGACACTGGTCAGATTTGCAAAAAGTCCTTAAGGGGTTAATATGTCCTACTGTTTGTCCCCCACCCCCCACATGTCCCCCAAAGTAGGCACATGAAATAAAAAATGAAAAAAAAATGTAAAGCTAAATACTCACCTATGTCCAGGGCCAGGTGCTTGCTTGCAGAGGAAGGCGGGATGAGGCAGTGCTGCGTCCCGGCACAGGCGCGCGATGACGTCATCACGCACGCCTGCGTCGGGATTTTACTACCGTATAGGCCTACTAGGCCTGAAGCCTATGGCCGTGATCGGCGACGGGATAGGGAGCTATGCGCTCCCTTGCCCCTCCTCAGTATGTGGGCGTCCCTATTGTAATCCACCACTGCCCACAATTATCAATACCTTCCCTTTTAGGCAACCTCTCCTAGGAGCCTGGACGGGGGCACAGGCTGCTACACAAAGAGAAGGGGAATGGGGCTGCTGTGGAGGAGACACACTGCGTAGTGTCAGGGAGGTTCCCCACCTCCAGCAGCCGCTTCTCTCTCCCTCATTTTAATTTTCCTGCTAGATACCGATGGGGAAGGCAAATTTCAAACTTAGAGTTGCTGTGAACGTTCCCGTAATTTTTCCATACCCTTGGCGCATGCGCACTGGCCCGTAATTTTTCCCTACCCTAACCGCTGGTGAGGCTCCCGGCGCATGCGCAGTGTCCCGGTGTCCAGCTGAGCTTCTGAACAACTCTGCTGTGTAATTTTCCTACCCCGTCATTGTGCGCCTGTGCGGCGCGGCACACCTCCTTCACGTCATGTCCGATGCGGCCATGTCACAGCAGGAAGTGACGAGAGTAGGGAAATCTAACGGAACTCCGGACCTCACTGACCACGCACACCTCCACTAAGCCACGCCCGATCGCCACCGATGGGAGGGGACCCTTCACAGTATTTATGAATCCTTTCAGCAGTCCCCCTTCAGTGATGGGGGGCTGCTGAGGGGTTAAAAACTACTGTGAAAGGACTGCAGGTGCAGACATGTCCTCTTACTCCTCTACACGACTGGGGATAATCTGCAGGTGATCCATTTAGATAATAATGCTGGTCCGCCTCTGTGCCAGGATATCCTACATACAAATAACTGCCATACACCTGTGCCCGTAAACTAAATACAATGTATGGAAAAAACAAAAAAATAGATATATAGTAGGATATAAAAAAGGACTCAACATATATCTCCATATTGAATTAATCATCCGTGTCACACACGTGCAGTGGACGATGCTATTCACAGCTTGATGAGTAATTTCATATTGTGCCAACACCTATCTAGAATAGCATCGTCCACTGCACGTGTGTGACACGGATGATTAATTCAATATAGAAATATATATGTTGAGTCCTTTTTTATATCCTACTATATATCTATTTTTATTTTATTTTTTTCCATACATTGTATTTAGTTTTTGTAGGCATGGATTGATTTATATACTATATATTCAGCTGGGTGACTCTTACTGCCAAATCCAAGATGGGGCCCGGAGAGTGCGCGTCTCTCTGCGCAGCCGCGGACATGCTGACGTGGTCAGGGCTCTGGCGTGATGCGCTCCGTGCTCAAGCGAGGGCGGCCGCCTCCCGTCGTTGCTGTGACCGCGCATGCACGTACCGTGCGGCAAGTCGCGTGACATGTACACAGCGGAGCACAATATTCGCTTTAACTCAGGTAAGAATGATAATGTCACTCAGCTCAAATCTGACTCCATCCGGCTCTATTGGTTGAATGTATGAGATCCCGCCTACTCTTATGACTATATACACCCGGCTATCTAAGTAGATTATAATCCCTTGAAAAAGCTGACAGCAAAACACGCATCGGGGGTACGGTCTGGCGGTGGTGTGCTGTATAACCTGGGTCAGTATGTACTGCATTATGGTAACCATATATTGTATCTTGGTATAGCTTAGTATAATGTTCTGATCTTGCAGTATTACCTGTTGCATAATACTAGTATTGGGCATCAATGGTACACATGTTCTTGTGATGCCCTTTAAACAACTTTATTGAAGCAGCTTATAGAGTATTTGAAAGCCTAGTAGAAGCAACATTGATATCTGTTGATATTTATATACTGTGGTCAGAAATAATACTATATGTATGCATTGTCCATACTACCTTATGGATATGTTTTGCACTTGCACTTTACATTGGTGAACTAATATCACCATATACCTCCAACCTATGAGATTTTAAATGTTCTTAATCATGTGAAGCCAGATTTTAGTATTTATGAAATGTTTAATAAAAATTGTGATTATTTGAATATATACTGAGTGGTGGAATTGTTGTTTGTTTACATTTTGATCCATATATTTTCTACTATTGGTTCGAATTATTCTGTTATTGGGTCGCATATACAGTACAGACCAAAAGTTTGGACACACCTTCTCATTCAAAGAGTTTTCTTTATTTTCATGACTATGAAAATTGTAGATTCACACTGAAGGCATCAAAACTATGAATTAACACATGTGGAATTATATCCAAACAAAAAAGTGTGAAACAACTGAAATATGTCATATTCTAGGTTCTTCAAAGTAGCCACCTTTTGCTTTGATTACTGCTTTGCACACTCTTGGCATTCTCTTGATGAGCTTCAAGAGGTAGTCTCCTGAAATGGTTCTCACTTCACAGGTGTGCCCTGTCAGGTTTAATAAGTGGGATTTCTTGCCTTATAAATGCTGTTGGGACCATCAGTTGCGTTGTGGAGAAGTCAGGTGCATACACAGCTGATAGTCCTACTGAATAGACTGTTAGAATTTGTATTATGACAAGAAAAAAGCAGCTAAGTAAAGAAAAACGAGTGGCCATCATTACTTTAAGAAATGAAGGTCAGTCAGTCCGAAAAATTGGGAAAACTTTGAAAGTGTCCCCAAGTGCAGTCACAAAAACCATCAAGCGCTACAAAGAAACTGCCTCACATGCAGACCACCCCAGGAAAGGAAGACCAAGAGTCACCTCTGCTGCGGAGGATAAGTTCATCCGAGTCACCAGCCTCAGAAATCGCAGGTTAACAGCAGCTCAGATTAGAGACCAGGTCAATGCCACACAGAGTTCTAGCAGCAGACACATCTCTAGAACAACTGTTAGGAGGAGACTGTGTGAATCAGGCCTTCATGGTAGAATATCTGCTAGGAAACCACTGCTAAGGACAGGCAACAAGCAGAAGAGACTTGTTTGGGCTAAAGAACACAAGGAATGGACATTAGACCAGTGGAAATCTGTGCTTTGGTCTGATGAGTCCAAATTTGAGATCTTTGGTTCCAACCACCGTGTCTTTGTGCGACGCAGAAAAGGTGAACGGATGGACTCTACATGCCTGGCTCCCACCGTGAAGCATGGAGGAGGAGTTGTGATGGTGTGGGGGTGCTTTGCTGGTGACACTGTTGGGGATTTATTCAAAATTGAAGGCATACTGAACCAGCATGGCTACCACAGCATCTTGCAGCGGCATGCTATTCCATCCGGTTTGCGTTTAGTTGGACCATTTATTTTTCAACAGGACAATGACCCCAAACACACCTCCAGGCTGTGTAAGGGCTATTTGACCATGAAGGAGAGTGATGGGGTGCTGCGCCAGATGACCTGGCCTCCACAGTCACCGGACCTGAACCCAATCGAGATGGTTTGGGGTGAGCTGGACCGCAAAGTGAAGGCAAAAGGGCCAACAAGTGCTAAGCATCTCTGGGAACTCCTTCAAGACTGTTGGAAGACCATTTCAGGTGACTACCTCTTGAAGCTCATCAAGAGAATGCCAAGAGTGTGCAAAGCAGTAATCAAAGCAAAAGGTGGCTACTTTGAAGAACCTAGAATATGACATATTTTCAGTTGTTTCACACCTTTTTGTTATGTATATAATTCCACATGTGTTAATTCATAGTTTTGATGCCTTCAGTGTGAATCTACAATTTTCATAGTCATGAAAATAAAGAAAACTCTTTGAATGAGAAGGTGTGTCCAAACTTTTGGTCTGTACTGTACATAGATAGGATGGTTGTCTTAACACAATGATAGCTCTCCGGTTACAGATAAGGCTACTTTCACACTAGCGTTTTTACTGGATCCGGCAGGGTTCAGCAAAAACGATTCCGTTACTGATAATACAACCATTTGCGTCCATTATGAATGGATCTGGTTGTATTATCTTCAACATAGCCAAGACGGATCCATCATGAACTCCATTGAAAGTCAATGGGGGACGGATCCGTTTTCTATTGTATCAGAGAAAACAGATCCGTCCCCATTGACTTGCATTGGGGGTCATCCTGGATCAGTCTTGCTCCGCATCCCAGGACGGAAAGCAAACTACAACATGCCGCGGTTTGCTCTCCGGTATGAGAACTTAACTAAATGGAACAGAATGCATTCTAGTGCACTCCATTCCGTTCTGTTCAGTTTTGTCCCCATTGACAATGAATGGGGACAAAACTGAAGCATTTTTATTTCCTGATATTGAGCCCCTATGACTGATCTCAATACCGGAAAACTAAAACGCTAGTGTGAAAGTAGCCTTATGTAGTACATGTCCTCTGCAGTCCTATGTAATAGCAAAGATAACAGTGTTAACTCTCTGAGTGCAGATAATGTGCACTAGGAAATAGCATCTACCCTGCAGTGCAGATAGAGAAAATTGTGTGCATTGTTGGGGTAAGCTGCCCTACAATTCAGAACAGGCATTCTGTTGAAGTCCGGGTTGCAGGCTGTGGCAGTGAGCGGGCCTACAGAGGCCCTGAGGAACAGAGGCCTTAAAGGGAACACTACCCCCACTAGTCAGCTATTAGAAGCTAGATCACATGACATCACTGTGCATCGGTCACATGGCCTGGTCGCAGCTTAGCCCTATTCAAGTCAATGGGGAGGAGTTGCAATACCAAGCACTGCCACTATACAATGTACAGCGCTGAGCCCGAAGCACTTCACAGCTTAGGGGTGCTGGGACTCAGACTCCTGCCAATGTAAGAATGATGTGAAAGTGTGGTGTGCATTTGTGTTTAGCCCCCCTGAGTCTATACTTTGTAGGACCACCTTTTACTGCAATTACAGCTGCAAGTCTTTTGGGATGTCTCTATCAGCTTTGCACATCTAGAGGCTAAAATTTTTGGCCCTGCATGTGGGAGACGCAGCACTATGAAGTGCCTTTTGCGCTGTGGCATTAGAAGAATTCAGAAATCTCTGACTTTTAGTCTAACCAGACTGTCTGTTACTCTGTAATTCCTCTAGCGCCGTTCTATGCAAACAGGAGGTTTAAAGAGCACACCAAATGCTTGATATAACTTCTTTATTAACTTCAACTTTTCTTCATATATAACACTGCCGCCTCCGCAGCAGATAGTCCATGTACATAACGTGTTGCATAAAGATTCCTAAAGTGGCGGTATGCATAAGATGGTGGTTCAACTGTTCAATCTTGTCATTCAACATAAAATGGTGGACATATTTCTCTCTTGAGTATCTGTACTCTCACTTTAAGTTATTTAAACACTTTATGATCTCTCTGAGGGGTATATCTGAGGTCTAACTAATAGTTCACTGAATTTGGTCGCAATTTGCAGTATGCAGTTTGCAGTAACTATTTGCAGATTGGTTGATTATGATGTGGTATGGTTGTATGCAATTTGGATTGCAATATGGAATTTGAATGGTTGCAAATGTTTGTATGGTATTTGTAGTTTGCAATTGGTGGAACTGGAAGTAAACACACATATAACTGGTTCAGTATACCGTTCTAATCACTATATTAACAGTAGGAACATTATATAACTGTTTTAAATACCTATTTTGGCATCTCTGCTTCCATAAAACACAGCTCTTAGTGGAGTGAATGTCTGTTCAGCAATTGTCAAGTTTAGCCACAGATTCTCAATGGGATTTAGGTCTGGACTTTGACTGGGCAATTATAACACATGAATATGCTTTGATCTAAACCATCCAATGGTAGCACTGACTGGATGTTTAACCACTTCAGCCCCGCTAGGTGAAACCCCCTTCATGACCAGGCCACTTTTTACACTTCGGCACTACACTACTTTCACCGTTTATCGCTCGGTCATGCAACTTACCACCCAAATGAATTTTACCTCCTTTTCTTCTCACTAATGGAGCTTTCATTTGGTGGTATTTTATTGCTGCTGACATTTTTACTTTTTTTGTTATTAATCAAAATGTAACGATTTTTTTTGCAAAAAAATGACATTTTTCACTTTCAGCTGTGAAATTTTGCAAAAAAAACGACATCCATATATAAATTTTTCGCTAAATTTATAGTTCTACATGTCTTTGATAAAAAAAAAATGTTTGGGCAAAAAAAAAATGGTTTGGGTAAAAGTTATAGCATTTACAAACTATGGTACAAAAATGTGAATTTCCGCTTTTTGAAACGGCTCTGATTTTCTGAGCACCTGTCATGTTTCCTGAGGTTCTACAATGCCCAAACAGTAGAAAAACCCCACAAATGACCCCATTTCGGAAAGTAGACACCCTAAGGTATTCGCTGATGGGCATAGTGAGTTCATAGAACTTTTTATTTTTTGTCACAAGTTAGCGGAAAATGATGATGATTTTTTATTTTTTTTTTTCTTACAAAGTCTCATATTCCCCTAACTTGCGACAAAAAATAAAAAATTCTAGGAACTCACTATGCCCATCACGAAATACCTTGGGGTGTCTTCTTTCCAAAATGGGGTCACTTGTGGGGTAGTTATACTGCCCTGGCAATTTAGGGGCCCAAATGTGTGAGAAGAACTTTGCAATCAAAATGTGTAAGAAATGACCGGTGAAATCCGAAAGGTGCACTTTGGAATATGCGCCCCTTTGCCCACCTTGGCAGCAAAAAAGTGTCACACATGTGGTATCGCCGTACTCAGGAGAAGTTGGGGAATGTGTTTTGGGGTGTCATTTTACATATACCCATGCTGGGTGAGAGAAATATCTTGGCAAAAGACAACTTTTCCCATTTTTTTATACAAAGTTGGCATTTGACCAAGATATTTTTCTCACCCAGCATGGGTATATGTAAAATGACACCCCAAAACACATTGCCCAACTTCTCCTGAGTACGGCGATACCAGATGTGTCACACTTTTTTGCTGCCAAGGTGGGCAAAGGGGCACATATTCCAAAGTGCACCTTTCGGATTTTGCAGGGCATTTTTTACACATTTTGATTGCAAAGTTCTTCTCACACATTTGGGCCCCTAAATTGCCAGGGCAGTATAACTACGCCACAAGTGACCCCATTTTGGAAAGAAGACACCCTAAGGTATTCCGTGAGGGGCATGGCGAGTTCCTAGAATTTTTTATTTTTTGTCACAAGTTAGCGGAAAATGATGATTTTTTTTTTTTTCTCTTTTTTCCTTACAAAGTCTCATATTCCACTAACTTGCGACAAAAAATAAAAAATTCTAGGAACTCGCCGTGCCCCTCACGGAATACCATGGGGTGTCTTCTTTCCAAAATGGGGTCACTTGTGGCGTAGTTATACTGCCCTGGCAATTTAGGGGCCCAAATGTGTGAGAAGTACTTTGCAATCAAAATCTGTAAAAAATGACCGGTGAAATCCGAAAGGTGCACTTTGGAATATGTGCCCCTTTGCCCACCTTGGCATCAAAAAAGTGTCACACATCTGGTATCGCCGTACTCAGGAGAAGTTGGGGAATGTGTTTTGGGCTGTCATTTTACATATACCCATGCTGGGTGAGAGAAATATCTTGGCAAAAGACAACTTTTCCAATTTTTTTATACAAAGTTGGCATTTGACCAAGATATTTTTCTCACCCAGCATGGGTATATGTAAAATGACACCCCAAAACACATTGCCCAACTTCTCCTGAGTACGGCGATACCAGATGTGTCACACTTTTTTGCTGCCAAGGTGGGCAAAGGGGCACATATTCCAAAGTGCACCTTTCGGATTTTGCAGGGCATTTTTTACACATTTTGATTGCAAAGTTCTTCTCACACATTTGGGCCCCTAAATTGCCAGGGCAGTATAACTACGCCACAAGTGACCCCATTTTGGAAAGAAGACACCCCAAGGTATTCCGTGAGGGGCACGGCGAGTTCCTAGAATTTTTTATTTTTTGTCGCAAGTTAGTGGAATATGAGACTTTGTAAGGAAAAAAGAAAAAAAAAAGAAAAATCATCATTTTCCGCTAAATTGTGACAAAAAATAAAAAATTCTAGGAACTCGCCGTGCCCCCCACGGAATACCTTGGGGTGTCTTCTTTCCAAAATGGGGTCACTTGTGGCGTAGTTATACTGCCCTGGCAATTTAGGGGCCCAAATGTGTAAGAAGTACCTTGAAATCAAAATGTGTAAAAAATGGCCTGCGAAATCTGAAAGGTGCCCCTTTGCCCACCTTGGCTGCAAAAAAGTGTCACACATCTGGTATCGCCGTACTCAGGAGAAGTTGGGGAATGTGTTTTGGGGTGTCATTTTACATATACCCATGCTGGGTGAGAGAAATATCTTGGCAAAAGACAACTTTTCCCATTTTTTTTATACAAAGTTGGCATTTGACCAAGATATTTCTCTCACCCAGCATGGGTATATGTAAAATGACACCCCAAAACACATTGCCCAACTTCTCCTGAGTACGGCGATACCAGATGTGTCACACTTTTTTGCAGCCTAGATGCGCAAAGGGGCCCAAATTCCTTTTAGGAGGGCATTTTTAGACATTTGGATCCCAGACTTCTTCTCACACTTTCGGGCCCCTAAAAAGCCAGGGCAGTATAAATACCCCACATGTGACCCCACTTTGGAAAGAAGACACCCCAAGGTATCCAATGAGGGGCCTGGCGAGTTCCTAGAATTTTTTTTTTTTTGCATAAGTTAGCGGATATTGATTTTTTTTTGTTTTTTTTCTCACAAAGTCTCACTTTCCGCTAACTTAGGACAAAAATTTCAATCTTTCATGGACTCAATATGCCCCTCACGGAATACCTTGGGGTGTCTTCTTTCCGAAATGGGGTCACATGTGGGGTATTTATACTGCCCTGGCTTTTTAGGGGCCCTAAAGCGTGAGAAGTCTGGAATATAAATGTCTAAAAATGTTTACGCATTTGGATTCCGTGAGGGGTATGGTGAGTTCATGTGAGATTTTATTTTTTGACACAAGTTAGTGGAATATGAGACTTGGTAAGAAAAAACAAAAACAAAAACAAACAAAAAATTTCCGCTAACTTGTGCCAAAAAAAATGGCTGAATGGAGCCTTACCAGGGGGGGAGTGATCAATGACAGGGGGGTGATCACCCATATAGACTCCCTGATCACCCCCCTGTCATTGATCACCCCCCCTGTAAGGCTCCATTCAGACATCCGCATGATTTTTTACGGATCCATGGATACATGGATCGGATCCACAGAACGCATGCGGACGTCTGAATGGAGCCTTACAGGGGGGTTATCAATGACAGGGGGTGATCAGGGTAATCAGGGTGATCACCCCCCTGTCACTGATCACCCCCCCTGTAAGGCTCCATTCAGACATCCGCATGATTTTTTACGGATCCATGGATACATGGATCGGATCCACAAAACGCATGCGGACGTCTGAATGGAGCCTTACAGGGGGGTAATCAATGACAGGGGGTGATCAGGGTAATCACCCCCTGTCACTGATCACCCCCCCTGTAAGGCTCCATTCAGACGTCCGCATGATTTTTACGGATCCATGGATACATGGATCGGATCCACAGAACGCATGCGGACGTCTGAATGGAGCCTTACAGGGGGGTTATCAATGACAGGGGGTGATCAGGGTAATCAGGGTGATCACCCCCCTGTCACTGATCACCCCCCCTGTAAGGCTCCATTCAGACGTCCGCATGATTTTTTACGGATCCATGGATACATGGATCGGATCCACAGAACGCATGCGGACGTCTGAATGGAGCCTTACAGGGGGGTTATCAATGACAGGGGGTGATCAGGGTAATCAGGGTGATCACCCCCCTGTCACTGATCACCCCCCCTGTAAGGCTCCATTCAGACGTCCGCGTGATTTTTACGGATCCATGGATACATGGATCGGATCCACAGAACGCATGCGGACGTCTGAATGGAGCCTTACAGGGGGGTTATCAATGACAGGGGGTGATCGGGGTGATCAGGGTAATCAGGGTGATCACCCCCCTGTCACTGATCACCCCCCCTGTAAGGCTCCATTCAGACGTCCGCATGATTTTTACGGATCCATGGATACATGGATCGGATCCACAGAACGCATGCGGACGTCTGAATGGAGCCTTACAGGGGGGTTATCAATGACAGGGGGTGATCAGGGTAATCAGGGTGATCACCCCCCTGTCACTGATCACCCCCCCTGTAAGGCTCCATTCAGACGTCCGCATGATTTTTACGGATACATGGATCGGATCCGTAAAAATCATGCGGACGTCTGAATGGAGCCTGACAGGGGGGTGATCAATGACAGGGGGTGATCAGGGAGTGTATATGGGTGATCACCCCCCTGTAAGGCTCCATTCAGACGTCCGCATGATTTTTACGGATCCATGGATACATGGATCGGATCCGTAAAAATCATGCGGACGTCTGAATGGAGCCTGACAGGGCGGTGATCAATGACAGGGGGTGATCAGGGAGTGTATATGGGTGATCACCCGCCTGTCATTGATCACCCCCCTGTAAGGCTCCATTCAGACGTCCGCATGATTTTTACGGATCCATGGATACATGGATCGGATCCGTAAAAATCATGCGGACGTCTGAACGGAGCCTGACAGGGGGGTGATCAATGACAGGGCGGTGATCAATGACAGGGGGGTGATCAGGGAGTTTATATGGGGTGATCAGGGGTTTATAAGGGGTTAATAAGTGACCGGGGGGGGGGGGGTGTAGTGTAGTGTAGTGTGGTGTGGTGTTTGGTGGGACTGTACTGACCTACCTGAGTCCTCTGGTGGTCGATCCTAACAAAAGGGACCACCAGAGGACCAGGTAGGAGGTATATTAGACGCTGTTATGAAAACAGCGTCTAATATACCTGTTAGGGGTTAAAAAATTCGGATCTCCAGCCTGCCAGCGAGCGATCGCCGCTGGCAGGCTGGAGATCCACTCGCTTACCTTCCGTTCCTGTGAGCGCGCGCGCCTGTGTGCGCGCGTTCACAGGAAATCTCGCGTCTCGCGAGATGACGCGCCGATGCGTCCAGGAGGAGAAAAGCAACCACCTTCCGGACGCATCGGCGCGTTAGGCGGTCCGGAGGTGGTTAAAGCCATTGTCCTGCTGGAAGGTGAACCTCCACCCCAGTCTCAAGTCTTTTGCATTCTCTACCAGGTTTTCCTCCAGGATTGTCTTGTATTTAGCTCCATCCATCTTCCCATCAACTCAACCAGCTGCCCTGTCCATGCTGAAGAAAAGCCTCCACACAGCGTTTTGCATTTAGGCCAAAAAATTTAACTTTGGTCTCATACCAGAGCACCTTCTTCCATATGTTTGTTGTGTCCACTACGCGGCTTGTGGGAAACTGCAAATGGAATTTCTTATGGATTGCTTTCAAAAATGTCTTTCTTCTAGACACTCTTCCATAAAGGCCAGATTTGTGGAGTACACGACTAATAGTTGTCCTGTGGACAGATTCTCCTGCCTGAACTCTGGATCCCTGCAGCTCCTCCAGAGTGACCATGGGTCTGGGCTGTCAGTTTAGGTGGACGGCCATGTCTTGGTAGGTTTGCAGTTGTGCCATACTCCTTCCATTTTCAGATGATGGATTGAACAATGCTCCGTGAGATGTTCAAAGCTTGGGATATATTTTTTATACCCTAAACCTGCCTTACACTTTTCCACAACTTTATTCCTGACCTGTCTGGTGTGTTCGTTGATTTTCTTGATGCTGTTTAATCACTAATGCTCTCTAACAAACCTCTGAGGCTTTCACAGAACATCTGTAGTTATACTGAGATTACATTGCACACAGGTGGACTCTATTTCCTAATAAGGTGACTTCTGAAGGCAATTGGTCACAATTTAGGGGTATCATAGTACAGGGGGCTGAATACAAAGCACGCCCCACTTTCACACTTTCCATATTTTTATTTATAAAAAATGTTCAAAACATGTATCATTTTCTTTTCACTTCACACATACTTGCTACTTTGTGTGGGTCTATCACATAAAATCACAATAAGGCCTCATGCACACGACCGTATGTATTTTGCACTCCGCAAAAAATACGCATGACGTCCGAGTGCATTCCGTATTTTGCGGAACAGAACAGCTGGCCCCTAATAGAACAGTCCTATCCTTGTCCGTAATGCAGATAATAGGCATGTTCTTTTTTTAGCTGAACGGAAATACGGAAACGGAATGCACAGTACCTTCCGTTTTTTTTGCAGACTCTTTGAAATGAATGGTTCCGTATACGGTCCGCAAAAAAAAAATGAACGGACACGGAAAGAAAATACGTTCGTGTGCATGAGCCCTAATATACGTTTAAGTTTGTGGGTGTAATGTGAAAAAATGTGGAAAAGTTTAAGGGGTATGAATAATTTTTCAAGGCACTATATATATACATATATATATATATATATATATATATATATATACATACACACACATAGTGTAAGTTATACATCTTCGTGTATATAGTAATATGGACCATGCTGATATATTTTGGGATATATTATAATAATGTATGTTTCCATAGTGTACAGTTACTCTGAGGAACTTTATTTCTAGATATTAAAGCAAATTTAGAAATTAGCAGCAATAGGATTTAGGAATTCTTGCATTACCGCTATCGGCCACTAGGAGGTGATATCTACCACCATTGCTGATCTCCATAACCAAGCTGTACATAAATCAGTCGTATTCATTGTTGGTCACCTGGGAAAAAAATTGCATTTTGCTGATGGGTTTCTGTAAAATTTGGTCCACTCCTTGTTTTCAGGTAAGTTTTGGCTGGCTGGCAGTTTTTTAAATCTAAAATGTACTATGTGATTTGGTAGTACGGTGCCTACTTCTGCCAAATTAACCCACAGCCTCTAATATGACGCTATTAAATTGCAAAATTAAAATATAACAGCTGTTGGCACAGTTTTATATGATTTAATAGAAAAAAAGAACTCTCAACAGTGGGGGAAAAAGCGGTACTGCAAGTAAGAAAATTATTCTCTTATCCGTTTTCAGGTCATGTCCCAGTAAGTGACAGCAAGCGTCTTATAAGTCAGCAAACAAAAGACACTAACTCTTATGAAAAGTAGTTCTTGCAAAGCCGTGTTTCAGTGCCATCTCGCCTAGCTGTGGAATATGATGATTATTCCCATTGGGTTTCTACGTGAAAAAGAAATCCTGCATAGTCATTAGGCCCCTGTCGCACGAGCGAGTATTCCGCGCGGGTGCAATGCGCCCACGCGGAATCCGGACCCATTCATTTCAATAGGTCTGTGTACATGTGCGTTGGTTTTCACGCATCACTTGTGTGTTGCGTGAAAATCGCAGCATGCTCTATATTCTGCGATTTTCAAGCAACGCTGGCCCCATAGAAGTGAATAGAGCTGCGTGAAAATCGCGGATGCGATGCGTTTTTCACGGATGGTTGCTAAGAGATGTTGTTTGTATACCTTCAGTTTTTTTTATCACACACGCATTAAATCGCATTGCACCCGCGTGATAAAAACGGAATAACTAAACGCAATTGCAAAACTGAATGACTTTGTTTGTGAAATCACGCATTTTTCACTGAACGCATTCGCAATGCATCTGGACCTAATCCGGACACGCTCGTGTGAAAGAGGCCTTATCGTTCTGTTTTATTGCATAAAACCTGTCATAAAATATATACCTTCTGTGTGGTAAGTACCTGTCATCTCCTAGGTCATAATGGGACTACGCTATATACAGTTACTTCAAGCCTTCTGGATGCTACAGTATATATTTATCCCTCCATATACATCTATCTACAGTACATAAGTTGAACGACCATTTCCCATACAGTGGAGGAAATAATAATTTGACCCCTCACTGATTTTGTAAGTTTGTCCAATGACAAAGAAATGAAAAGTCTCAGAACAGTATCATTTCAATGGTAGGTTTATTGTAACAGTGGCAGATAGCACATCAAAAGGAAAATCGAAAAAATAACTTTAAATAAAAGATAGCAACTGATTTGCATTTCATTGAGTGAAATAAGTATTTGAACCCCTACCAACCATTAAGAGTTCTGGCTCCCACAGAGTGGTTAGACACTTCTACTCAATTAGTCACCCTCATTAAGGACACCTGTCTTAACTAGTCACCTGTATAAAAGACACCTGTCCACAGAATCAATCAATCAAGCAGACTCCAAACTCTCCAACATGGGAAAGACCAAAGAGCTGTCCAAGGATGTCAGAGACAAAATTGTAGACCTGCACAAGGCTGGAATGGGCTACAAAACCATTAGCAAGAAGCTGGGAGAGAAGGTGACAACTGTTGGTGCGATTGTTCGAAAATGGAAGGAGCACAAAATGACCATCAATCGACCTCGCTCTGGGGCTCCACGCAAGATCTCACCTCGTGGGGTGTCAATGGTTCTGAGAAAGGTGAAAAATCATCCTAGAACTACACGGGAGGAGTTAGTTAATGACCTCAAATTAGCAGGGACCACAGTCACCAAGAAAACCATTGGAAACACATTACACCGCAATGGATTAAAATCCTGCAGGGCTCGCAAGGTCCCCCTGCTCAGGAAGGCACATGTGCAGGCCCGTCTGAAGTTTGCCAATGAACACCTGAATGATTCAGAGAGTGACTGGGAGAAGGTGCTGTGGTCTGATGAGACCAAAATAGAGCTCTTTGGCATTAACTCAACTCGCTGTGTTTGGAGGAAGAAAAATGCTGCCTATGACCCCCAAAACACCGTCCCCACCGTCAAGCATGGGGGTGGAAACATTTTGCTTTGGGGGTGTTTTTCTGCTAAGGGCACAGGACAACTTATTCGCATAAACGGGAAAATGGACGGAGCCATGTATCGTGAAATCCTGAGCGACAACCTCCTTCCCTCTGCCAGGAAACTGAAAATGGGTCGTGGATGGGTGTTCCAGCACGACAATGACCCAAAACATACAGCAAAGGCAACAAAGGAGTGGCTCAAGAAGAAGCACATTAAGGTCATGGAGTGGCCTAGTCAGTCTCCGGACCTTAATCCAATCGAAAACCTATGGAGGGAGCTCAAGCTCAGAGTTGCACAGAGACAGCCTCGAAACCTTAGGGATTTAGAGATGATCTGCAAAGAGGAGTGGACCAACATTCCTCCTAAAATGTGCGCAAACTTGGTCATCAATTACAAGAAACGTTTGACCTCTGTGCTTGCAAACAAGGGTTTTTCCACCAAGTATTAAGTCTTTTTTTGTTAGAGGGTTCAAATACTTATTTCACTCAATGAAATGCAAATCAGTTGCTATCTTTTATTTAAAGTTATTTTTTCGATTTTCCTTTTGATGTGCTATCTGCCACTGTTACAATAAACCTACCATTGAAATGATACTGTTCTGAGACTTTTCATTTCTTTGTCATTGGACAAACTTACAAAATCAGTGAGGGGTCAAATAATTATTTCCTCCACTGTATGCAACAATGGATCGAACCTAAAGGTTTATCCCTGTGTCCATCTGAGGCTGTATAAATGATGTAATGGATCTATAGTCAGTCCCTGGGATAATAGTCACACTGGCCACAGTCCTTCTGTGGTCTTGTAGCCACTGTAGCACACTGGCCTGCAGGGGGAAGTGTCGAGGTCGGTAGAGAGAGGAGATGATGGGAGTGGTGGCGTTGGCGAAGACGGTAGTCGTAGTAGTCACAGTGCCTAATCCGGCTCCAGTGCCCTCACAGGCCAGGTGTGGAGTGGTTGGAGGGGTGCAACGCATCTTCCACTTGGTGCACACAGTGGACTTTGGAGTCTCCTGCCTGGTGGTGGCTGGGGAACCCTTGACGTTAGCTGAATGGGTAGCGGGATGCAAGGCAGGAGAACAGGGACCTGGATCAGATGTAACAGCCAATGACCAGGCCGGCTTGCTAGCAGATAAGTCTCCTTACTGGAGAAGATGGGAGTCACACTGCAAATACAAGCAGTAGGCACAGTGCTCAACCATCTCACAATGTAGGCTTTCCCCAAAGGCTGTGTACAAGGATGGCCATGGTGATCGTGTCTAGATACCTGCAATCTTCTCAAATGACCAAAGATATGAAATCACTTTCAATATTTCTCTGCAGTGCCCAACTGTGGGGTGCAGTCCTAGATTGGAAGGCCAGTCCGTCTCAGTAGAGTGACGGGTGCCAGAAGCAATATGAGTAGTATAATGCTGCTGTTCTCGTCAAACTCAAAGTGACAGGTGACCACGCCCCTTTTCAGTAATAACCCCACCCACAATCCCGCCCAAACCACGCCTAAAATCCCCCCCCCATTCAAATCCCCTTTTTATTATTTTAGATCCGGTAAAGCGTCAGTAATTCAATTAAGTTTAATATGTTTAAAAATAAAATGATATTAAGCTTGTATTAAACTCTTTTTAAGCTATTATAAATATTGTATATATAGTGTTTGTCGGGCACTCGCAACAATGGTTCACAAAGAGCAGGAGATTTAAATAATTAAAATCCTATTTCATTGTTCTATAAACATATATGTTAAAGGGAACCTGTCACCCAAAAATCGCTTATTAAGCTGTTTACAGTACCTTATAGTGCTGTATAGTCGTTTCCTGATGCACTTTTTGTTAGTTTTGCAGCATGTATGCTCAGTCAGAAATCGATGTTATATTCAGCTGCTGCCCCGTGCTTCAAGTCAGGCTTGAAGTCACGGGGGCAGCGGCCTCGGCGTCTTACATGGCCCTCTCCCCGCCCCCTGCCTCTGTGACTGACAGCCGAAATCCGATTCCGGGACCGCGCTCAACGGCCGCATGCGCAGTAAAGGGCGGCAGGAGCGCGGTCCCGGCTGCCGCGCGTACTACGCGCCGTCTTACTTTCGCCGCACTGCGCATGCGCCCGACATCCTGTATCAAACGCGCCCGCGCCCGGCATCTAGTAGGATCTGTATACAGTTTAACGATTGCAAAAAGTATACATGAAATATGTTGTAAACATTCAATAAAAAATAAATAATATAAAACTTTAAAACTTCTATGACACACTATTAATAAAGCTCCTATGGCACACTGTTAGTGAGAGTTGTTGGTGTATTTCTCCTATGACCGACTATTAGTAAAAGTTGCTAGTGTATTTTGGTTTTTGGACACTAGATGGCGCTTGTATTCAACTTCCAGTTTTAGCTGCAATGTATTTATCGGCTGCAATGTATTTCTTATCAGCCAGATGGCGCTAGTCCTTGCATAATGGGTGATTGCTTTCGAAGTTCAGCTGTATACAGATCCTACTAGTGGATGATTACTTGCAGAAATTAGCTGGAAATTTTGTATGCATATCAAGTATTATTCAAAATCAGAATGTGGATTTGTCCTCTATGGAGAGGTGCACATGTAAGATTTATATGGATCTGTCCGTGGAGGTAAGTAATTTAAGTGCACAGTCTTAGTATGTTATATAGCTTTTTAACGGTCGTGGTGTCCCGCGTGTTGATATAATATTAAATACCTCTTGTTGCCCTTGATGGCTTTGTCTTGACACCAGGTTTATTACTTCTTATTCCCAGTAGGTCGGCTCGGCTTCAGGTCTCTATTGTTCAAGACCTTCCTGCATATAGGATTTCCTTATGCCTCCATGTGGGTTTAATATTAAGTAAACCCTAGGGATTCCTGGATATCCTGACTTCACGCCAATGTTTGGTACGGGCCAATATAGAGGTAGGTGAGCAGGTCGTCGTCAGACGCGTTTCGAAGTAGCTTACTTCTTCATATACAAACTAAAAAGACAGGGTGGCATTAGCAGGAGGTGCTCAAACCCACATGCAGTCGTGCATATATACAGGGGAGCAAATCCTGCACTTGTGGCCCGTTGCTAATGGCGATCCCCAGCAAAATGCATACGGTGGAGGATGCCCGCGGCGAACCACAAGTACCACAATAGACATCTCACACAAGGTAACAAGTGCGTATGTCATAATCAATATAACAAAGCAATAACAAATACAGGTGCACTCTGCAGTCTGTCAAACTGATTTTAAAATTGAGAGATTAGTCAACATGTCCTACGGTGTAGAACATGTCTAAGCCCGAGCACCGCGCCAAGGTTTCTCAAGTAGCCCGAGACCTAACACTCTCCTACCTGAGCTGTATGGGCGATACCAGGAGCCAGTGGGCAAATTACAGGAGCATGAGGCCGACTCACAAACAACTCACCAGTTACCTCCAGGGTTTAGTGAGACTGCAGAGTGCACCTGTATTTGTTATTGCTTAGCTTACTTCTTCCTCAGTGGTTCAAGAGGTATTTAACATTATATCAACACGTGGGACGCCACGACAGCTATATAACATACTAAGACTGTGCACTTAAATTACTTACCTCCATGGACAGATCCATATAAATCTCACATGTGCACCTCTCCATAGAGGACAAATCCACATTCTGATTTTGAATAATCTTGAATAATACTTGATATGCATACAACATCTCCAGCTAAGCTCTGCAAGTAATCATCCACTAGCAGGATCTAGGGCTGCAGCGATTCATCAAAGTTAAAGATAATATTCCATAACGGGATTCGTTGTCGACGAATCCCGTAATCGGATAATAGTCCGATTTGTTGCTATGCCTGCGGGTCCTTGAAATTTAAATCTCGGTGTAATGTCACTCACTCACGTGACGCGCCTGCTCTGCCTGCTTCATTCATAAAGTGGGCGGAGCAGACGCGTCACGTGAGTGACTGACATTACACCGCCGCCCGCTCTGCCTGTTACCGGAGCTTCATTGTAAGGTAATAAAGATGCGCTGATTTAAAGTTCAAGTAAAAGTTACTGCCAGAATAGTCTACTGCTGTGAGCGGTGGGGCCGGGGCTGTTATGGGGAGGGGGATCTGTGCACTGTTATGGGGAGGGGGATCTGTGCACTGCTATGTGGAGGGGGATCTGTGCACTGCTATGTGGAGGGGGATCTGTGCACTGTTATGGGGAGGGGGATCTGTGCACTGCCATGTGGAGGGGGGTCTGTGCACTGTTATGGGGAGGGGGATCTGTGCACTGTTATGTGGAGGGGGATCTGTGCACTGATATGTGGAGGGGGATCTGTGCACTGCTATGTGGAGGGGGATCTGTGCACTGTTATGGGGAGGGGGATCTGTGCACTGTTATGTGGAGGGGGATCTGTGCACTGCTATGTGGAGGGGGATCTGTGCACTGCTATGTGGAGGGGGATCTGTGCACTGCTATGTGGAGGGGGATCTGTGCACTGCTATGTGGAGGGGGATCTGTGCACTGCTATGTGGAGGGGGATCTGTGCACTGTTATGTGGAGGGGGATCTGTGCACTGCTATGTGGAGGGGGATCTGTGCACTGCTATGTGGAGGGGGATCTGTGCACTGTTATGTGGAGGGGGATCTGTGCACTGTTATGTGGAGGGGATCTGTGCACTGCTATGTGGAGGGGGATCTGTGCACTGTTATGGGGAGGGGGATCTGTGCACTGCTATGTGGAGGGGGATCTGTGCACTGTTATGGGGAGGGGGATCTGTGCACTGCTATGTGGAGGGGGGTCTGTGCACTGTTATGGGGAGGGGGATCTGTGCACTGTTATGTGGAGGGGGATCTGTGCACTGTTATGGGGAGGGGATCTGTGCACTGCCATGTGGAGGGGGGTCTGTGCACTGTTATGGGGAGGGGGATCTGTGCACTGTTATGTGGAGGGGGATCTGCTCACTGCTATGTGGAGGGGGATCTGTGCACTGTTATGTGGAGGGGGATCTGTGCACTGCTATGTGGAGGGGATCTGTGCACTGCTATGTGGAGGGGGATCTGTGCACTGCTATGTGGAGGGGGATCTGTGCACTGTTATGTGGAGGGGGGTCTGTGCACTGTTATGTGGAGTGGGATCTGTGCACTGCTATGTGGAGGGGGATCTGTGCACTGCTATGTGGAGGGGGGTCTGTGCACTGCTATGTGGAGGGGGATCTGTGCACTGCTATGTGGAGGGGGATCTGTGCACTGCTATGTGGAGGGGGATCTGTGCACTGCTATGTGGAGGGGGATCTGTGCACTGTTATGTGGAGGGGGATCTGTGCACTGCTATGTGGAGGGGGATCTGTGCACTGTTATGTGGAGGGGGATCTGTGCACTGTTATGTGGAGGGGGATCTGTGCACTGTTATGTGGAGGGGGATCTGTGCACTGTTATGTGGAGAGGGATCTGTGCACTGTTATGTGGAGGGGGGTCTGTGCACTGTTATGTGGAGGGGGGTCTGTGCACTGTTATGTGGAGGGGGATCTGTGCACTGCTATGTGGAGGGGGATCTGTGCACTGTTATGTGGAGGGGGGTCTGTGCACTGTTATGTGGAGGGGGGTCTGTGCACTGTTATGTGGAGGGGATCTGTGCACTGTTATGTGGAGAGGGATCTGTGCACTGCTATGTGGAGGGGGATCTGTGCACTGTTATGGGGAGGGGGATCTGTGCACTGCCATGTGGAGGGGGGTCTGTGCACTGTTATGGGGAGTGGGATCTGTGCACTGTTATGTGGAGGGGGATCTGTGCACTGCCATGTGGAGGGGGGTCTGTGCACTGTTATGGGGAGGGGGATCTGTGCACTGTTATGTGGAGGGGATCTGTGCACTGCTATGTGGAGGGGGATCTGTGCACTGCTATGTGGAGGGGGATCTGTGCACTGCTATGTGGAGGGGGATCTGTGCACTGTTATGTGGAGGGGGGTCTGTGCACTGCTATGTGGAGGGGGATCTGTGCACTGTTATGTGGAGGGGGATCTGTTCACTGCTATGTGGAGGGGGATCTGTGCACTGCTATGTGGAGGGGGATCTGTGCACTGCTATGTGGAGGGGGATCTGTGCACTGCTATGTGGAGGGAGATCTGTGCACTGCTATGTGGAGGGGGATCTGTGCACTGTTATGGGGAGGGGGATCTGTGCACTGCCATGCAGGGCCGTTTGAAGGAATTTGGGGGCCCCAAGCAAAATAGACATGGAGTGCCATCCACAGATCCCCCTACAGTGCCATCCACAGATCCCCCTCCCCTAAACAGTGCCATCCACACAGATCTCCCCCCTAAACAGTGCCATCCACAGATCCCCCTACAGTGCCATCCACAGATCCCCCTCCCCTAAACAGCAGTGCCATCCACAGATCTCCCCCCTAAACAGTGCCATGATCATCCAGTGGATGGCACTGTTTAGGGGGGATCTGTGGATGGCACTGTTTAGGGGGGAGTTCTGTGGATGGCACTGTTTAGGGGGGATCTGTGGATGGCACTGTTTAGGGGGGAGTTCTGTGGATGGCACTGTTTAGGGGAGGGGGGATCTGTGGGTGGCACTGTTTAGGGGGGAGATCTGTGGATGGCACTGTTTAGGGGAGGGGGGATCTGTGGATGGCACTGTTTAGGGGGGATCTGTGGATGGCACTGTTTAGGGGGGAGATCTGTGGATGGCACTGCTGTTTAGGGGAGGGGGGATCTGTGGATGGCACTGTAGGGGGATCTGTGGATGGCACTGTTTAGGGGGGAGATCTGTGTGGATGGCACTGTTTAGGGGAGGGGGATCTGTGGATGGCACTGTAGGGGGATCTGTGGATGGCACTGCCATCCACAGATCCCCCTACAGTGACATCCACAGATCCCCCTCCCCGACGCTCACAGGCAGTATTCCAGTATATAATATTTATAAACTAATCAGTAACTACTTAAACTTTAATCAAGGCTCATTGCTGAGCTCTTTACTTGGATTATTTGAATATCCGACTCTGACTAGTCTCTGACTCTTCTTACTGTGTCTTAGCTCCGGTAACACTAACAACAGCAGGCAGTGAGTGCAGGCGGCGCTCACTCACTGACGTCACGCGCCTGCGCCGCCTAGTGGGAGGAGCAGGCGCGTGACGTCAGTGACAGTGAGTGAGCGCCGCCCCCCGCAATGCATGCTGTTGTTACAGGAGTCCGGAGCTAAGAGCCTAAGACAAAGTAAGAGAGAGAGATAGCCAAATCAAAGTAAAGAGCTCAGTCAGCAATGAGCAATGATTATAAAGACAAGTTAAAGTAGTTACTGATTAGTTTAAAAATATGCTGTGTGAGCGGCGTGGGCGGCCCTGTATATTCTAACCCCCAGGCAAGCGTCCCTGTCACCATGGGAACACCTGGGGGTTATAATATACCATCGGATTTGAGGTTTTACGATCTCACTGAGCTCGTAAAACTCAGATCCGATGGTATATTCTAACCCCCAGGAACGCCTGGGGGTTAGAATGGATCTTCTGAGTTACTCTGCTTGGCTCCGGGCGGGCCAGCTCGGGGCCCCAATCAGCTCGGGGCCCCAAGCAAATGCTTGTTTTGCCTGTCTGTTAGCGACGGGCCTGCTGCCATGTGGAGGGGGGTCTGTGCACTGTTATGGGGAGGGGGATCTGTGCACTGTTATGTGGAGGGGGATCTGTGCACTGTTATGGGGAGGGGGATCTGTGCACTGCCATGTGGAGGGGGTCTGTGCACTGTTATGGGGAGGGGGATCTGTGCACTGTTATGTGGAGGGGGATCTGTTCACTGCTATGTGGAGGGGGATCTGTGCACTGTTATGGGGAGGGGGATCTGTGCACTGCCATGTGGAGGGGGGTCTGTGCACTGTTATGGGGAGGGGGGTCTGTGCACTGTTATGTGGAGGAGGATCTGTGCACTGTTATGGGGAGGGGGATCTGTGCACTGCCATGTGGAGGGGGGTCTGTGCACTGTTATGGGGAGGGGGATCTGTGCACTGCTATGTGGAGGGGGGTCTGTGCACTGTTATGTGGAGGGGGATCTGTGCACTGTTATGTGGAGGGGGATCTGTTCACTGCTATGTGGAGGGGGATCTGTGCACTGTTATGTGGAGGGGGATCTGTGCACTGCTATGTGGAGGGGGGTCTGTGCACTGTTATGTGGAGTGGGATCTGTGCACTGCTATGTGGAGGGGGATCTGTGCACTGTTATGTGGAGGGGGATCTGTGCACTGCTATGTGGAGGGGGATCTGTGCACTGTTATGTGGAGGGGGATCTGTGCACTGTTATGTGGAGGGGGATCTGTGCACTGCTATGTGGAGGGGGATCTGTGCACTGTTATGTGGAGGGGGATCTGTGCACTGTTATGGGGAGGGGGATCTGTGCACTGCCATGTGGAGGGGGGTCTGTGCACTGTTATGGGGAGGGGGATCTGTGCACTGTTATGTGGAGGGGGATCTGTGCACTGTTATGGGGAGGGGGATCTGTGCACTGCCATGTGGAGGGGGGTCTGCGCACTGTTATGTGGAGGGGGATCTGTGCACTGCTATGTGGAGGGGGATCTGTGCACTGTTATGGGGAGGGGGATCTGTGCACTGCCATGTGGAGGGGGATCTGTGCACTGCCATGTGGAGGGGGATCTGTGCACTGCTATGTGGAGGGGGATCTGTGCACTGTTATGGGGAGGGGGATCTGTGCACTGCCATGTGGAGGGGGGTCTGTGCACTGTTATGGGGAGGGGGATCTGTGCACTGTTATGTGGAGGGGGATCTGTGCACTGTTATGGGGAGGGGGATCTGTGCACTGTTATGTGGAGGGGGATCTGTGCACTGTTATGTGGAGGGGGATCTGTGCACTGTTATGTGGAGGGGGATCTGTGCACTGCCATGTGGAGGGGGATCTGTGCACTGCCATGTGGAGGGGGATCTGTGCACTGTTATGAGGAGGGGGATCTGTGCACTGTTATGTGGAGGAGGATCTGTGCACTGTTATGTGGAGGGGGATCTGTTCACTGCTATGGGGAGGGGGATCTGTGCACTGTTATGTGGAGGGGGATCTGTGCACTGCCATGTGGAGGGGGATCTGTGCACTGTTATGAGGAGGGGGATCTGTGCACTGTTATGTGGAGGAGGATCTGTGCACTGTTATGTGGAGGGGGATCTGTTCCCTGCTATGTGGAGGGGGATCTGTGCACTGCTATGTGGAGGGGATTTTTGGATGGCGCAGTTATGGAGGGGGATCTGTGGATGCACTGTTATGGAGGATCTGTGGATGGCACTGTTATGGAGGGGATCTGTGCACTATTATGTGGAGGGGGATCTGTGCACTATTATGTGGAGGGGGGTCTGTGCACTGTTATGAGGAGGGGGATCTGTGCACTGTTATGAGGAGGGGGATCTGTGCACTGTTATGTGGAGGGGGATCTGTGCACTGCTATGTGGAGGGGGTCTGTGCACTGTTATAGGGAGGAGGATCTGTGGATGACACTGTTATGGGGTGGATCTGTGGATGACACATATAGCATAAGATGCTATATAGTGTCATCCATAGATCCCCCATAGCAGTGTCATCCACAGATCCCCCTCCACATAACAGTGCACAGATCCCCCTCCCCATAACAGTGCACAGACCCACCTCCACATAGCAGTGCACAGATCCCCCTCCCCATAACACTACCACCCACAGATCCCCCTCCCCATAACAGTGCACAGATCCCCCTCCCCATAGCAGTGCACAGATCCCCCTCCACATAATAGTGCCATCCACAGACCCCCCTCCATAACAGTGCCATCCACAGATCCTCCATAACAGTGCATCCACAGATCCCCCCCATAACTGCGCCATCCACAGATCCCCCCCATAACTGCGCCATCCACAGATCCCCCATAACAGTGCCATCCACAGATCCCCCCCATAACAGCGCCATCCACAGATCCCCCATAATAGTGTCATCCACAGATCCCCCATAACAGTGCCATCCACAATTTGTTTTAATATGGCTTTTTAACATAATTTTTCAAGTAAAATCATATAAACCCCTTTTGTCATGTTGGTGTTTTTTCCCGATTAATCGATGAAATTATCGACAACTAATCGATTATTCAAATAATTGTTAGCTGCAGCCCTAGCAGGATCTGTATACAGCTGAACTTCGCAAGCAATTACCCATTACTGCAAGGACTAGCGCCATCTGGCGGATAAGAAATACATTGCAGCCGATAAATACATTGCAGCTCAAACTGGAAGTTGAATACAAGCGCCATCTAGTGTCCAAAAACCAAAATACACTAGCAACTTTTACTAGTAGTCGGTCATAGGAGAAATACACCAACAACTCTCACTAACAGTGGGCCATAGGAGCTTTATTAATAGTGTGTCATAGGAATTATATCAACAGTGTGTCATAGAAGTTTTAAAGTTTTATATTATTTATTTTTTATTGAATGTTTACAACATATTTCATGTATACTTTTTGCAATCGTTCAACTTAACATATATGTTTATAGAACAATAAAATAGGATTTTAATTATTTAAATCTCCTGCTTTCTGAGTGAACCATTGTTGCGAGTGCCCAACAAACACTATATATACAATTTATTCCTTTTTTCTTCTGGCAGGGTCAGAGTCAGTCTTGTCAAACGCACCCACGCTACTCTCACTAGCGGGTGAGCCTCTTAAACAAATATTTAAATTGCTATTATAAATATTGGCAATAGTTATTTGATCCGTCTATCTAACTATCTATAGACCTTCGATGATGTCACCGAAGGTCCTGCAAGGTATACGATGCAGTCCAACACGTCAGTAATTAAATTAAGTTTAATATGTTAAAAATACAATGCTATTAAGCTTGTATTAACCTCTTACTAAGCTATTATAAATATTGGCAGTGGCTAATTGATCTTCCTAAAAGCTAAAAGACCTTTGATGATGCACCGAAACGCCCCATTTTCCGCCCATAACCCCAGCCCACTCTGCCCACAACCAGGGCAGCAGTCCCTTTGTTAGTGGGCCTGCGATCTTTGAAATTTGCTTTTAATTATATACGGTTGTGTTTAATAAATCGAAGGCTGTCGTGATTCACGCAAAATATTTGATCAACGCATCTAGCATCAGATATGCATCATTTATACATATTAACAATAGCTAGTTGCGACACCCAACTTTCCCGGGGCCGATTCTGTCTACTCATTTGCCCTATTTCATAGCCTATGAACAGAGGTTCGCAGACATGTCAGGGCATGTTCTAATATATTTATATAACTATCTGTTATCTATCTATCTATCTTTCAATCCTCTATCTATCTACAAAGATAAATGGAGCAGCAGCACAGTTAGACGGACATAGATAGGGTGCAATTCCTCAGGGAAGATAGGCGAATCTTCCACTCCTCAATAGTTTCAAAAAACGAGGCAACACACCGACATCAAGTGACCCAATTTATTCCCAGGCAACGTTTCATCCCACTCAATGAGACCTTTGTCTCATTCAAATCTATCTATACAATTTATCTATTTATCTATCTATTTATCTTTCTATAGACATCTAAATGTCTATCTTTCCACTATCTTTCTATATATATGTCTATCTTTCCACTATCTTTCTATATATCTAACAATTTATATCTATCTATCTTTCTATATATCTACCTATCTATATGTTTCTATCTAATTGTCTATCTGTCTATCTATCTAAGGCCTCTTTCACATGGGCGTCATATTTTGGGCCCGGATAAGAGGCGTGTGCGTTGCGGGAAAATGCGCGATTTTTCTGTGCGAGTGCAAAACATTGTCATGCGTTTTGCACTCGCATGAGAAAAATCGCGCATGTTTGGTACCCAAACCCGAACTTCTTCACAGAAGTTCGGGCTTGGGATTGATGTTCTGAAGATTGTATTATTTTCCCTTATAACATGGTTATAAGGGAAAATAATAGCATTCTGAATACAGAATGCATAGTATAATAGTGCTGGAAGGGTTAAAAAAAATAAAAAAGTTAACTCACCTTCTCCTCTTGATCGCGTAGTTCCCGGTCTCTTCACTTCTTGAATGATGAGCTGTGGGCTGAATGACCTGTGGTGATGTCAGATCACATGCTCCAATCACATGGTCCATCATCGTGGTGATGGAGCATGTGATCTGACATCACCACAGGTCCTTTAGCCCTCAGCTAAAGAAGAGACCGACCGGGAACTACGCGATCAAGAGGAGAAGGTGAGTTAACTTTTTTATTTTTTTAACCCTTCCAGCACTATTATACTAAGCATTCTGTATTCAGAATGCTATTATTTTCCCTTATAACCATGTTATAAGGGAAAATAATACAGTGAATAGACGGTCACCTAGAACCCATGCGTGAAAATCGCACCGCATCCGCACTTGCTTGCGGATGCTTGCGATTTTCACGCAACCCCTTTCATTTCTATGGGGCCTGCGTTACGTGAAAAACGCAGAATATAGAACATGCTGCGATTTTCACGCAACGCATAAGTGATGTGTGAAAATCACCGCTCATGTGAACAGCCCCATAGAAATGAATGGGTCAACTCACGCATCGCACCCGTGCGGAATACTCGCCCGTGTGAAAGGGGCCTAACAATTTATCTATCTATTATCTATCTATGAAGCTATCTATTTATCTATTATCTAGCAGATTTCTTTGAAGTACCCAGCTTTCCCAAAGCTATTAAATATCATCAAGCTAATAAAAGCCTAGGAAGCTATTATTAAAAGCGTATGAATCACATGAACCTCTTAGAATCTTTAAAAGATCTATCTATCTGTCAATCTATCTTCTAGTAAGCCAGCTGGCGACCATTTTGTACAAACACCTGTTTAAATTTAGACGTCCACAATGTATAGTCAGCCTAATGCACGAGCAGCACCAATTTTTACAGCATCTTTTCTTATTCCAATTTTCCGTACTTCTCTGAATAAGGTTCAACGCCTCCATAAGAACCGATAGCTTCTGTCGTGTAGTACTGTTTTACTCAATATTTCGGATATGTAAAACAATAAAAACATTATCAGGCACTACATACAATGACATTTTTACATACATTCAAAGTAAAAGTTACAACGTTAACCAAGACGTCTGTAACAAAGTTATGTAAAACATTATCAGACATTACACACAAATACATTTTTATATACAGGCAAATTAAAATTTACAACGTTAACCAAACTTTCTGTAACAAAGGAGTAAATAAGAAGATTGAGCAGCTCTCACCTGTGGTGAGCGCGGTACCAGCCTGGGCACGGCCGTAACAGCAAATCAACAAAAGGAGAAAATCCGGCTCTTGAACAACAGGAGACACCTTATTTAGCGGTAAAACTTCCAATCCTCATAAGCAAGGGTATAGTCAGCGCGTTTCGGACCTTCGTGTATCAGTCCGTAATCATGACATGATCAAGGACTGATACACAAAGGTCCGAAATGCGCTGACTATACCTTTGCCTATGAGGATTGGAAGTTTTACCGCTAAATAAAGTGTCTCCTGTTGTTCAAGAGCCGGATTTTCTCCTTTTGTTGATTTGCTGTAACAAAGATATGTAAAACGAATAAAAATATAGGCCGTTTTTTCTTTTGACAATGAATACACTATCTTGGTTACCTTAAATTGCATAAACCGCTAGGACATACCGGTTGCTAAAATGACTGAAAACACTAAGTTGTGTTAAAGAGGTATCGTTATCTCTCATGAAGGGCCTTTTTTGATGAATACTTGTATTCCTCATGAAATAACAAGGCTGTTTCCTTATTTTCTTAGAACTCTATATTGTTTCTCTGTTATTTCTTCCTAGAAATTAAGATAGAAATGAATAACTGACACATGGATATTTATGTCAGCTGTCTGTCCCTACAATTACATATTTATAAATAACTAGACATTATGCCCGTTACAATAACTGGCGCTAGAATTGGCCGGTGTGCAGAGCAATCATCACACCGCGTTCCATGGACGCCGCTGGCGGCGTGTGGGGGGCGGCATTAAGCGGACGGTGGTCGGTGCGGACGGTGTGTGGGGCTGCGTTGATCGCCCAAAGCACAGTGTGATGATTGCTCTGCGCACCGGCCAATTCTAGCGCCAGGTATTGTAACGGGCATAATGTCTAGTTATTTATAAATATGTAATTGTAGGGACAAACAGCTGACATAAATGTTATAGATAAATAACTAGATATAAAGATAGGTTGTTAGAAAGATATTAGAAGCTTGATAAATAGATAGATGGTTAGATAAATAGATATGTGATGGATAGATACATAGATAGATAAATTGATAGATACATGGATAAATTGTATAGATAGATAAATAGATAAATTGTTATATAGATAGATAGATAGATAGATAAATAGATAGATGGTTAGATAAATAGATAGATAGATAAATTGTTATATAGATAGATAGATAGATAGATAGATGGTTAGATAAATAGATGGTTAGATAAATAGATGGTTAGATAAATAGATGGTTAGATAAATAGATGGTTAGATAAATAGATATGTCATAGATAGATAGATTAATAGCTGTTAGAAGGTAGATAGATAAATAGATAAATTGATACATTGTTAGATAGATGGATAGATAAAAAAATAGTGGAAAGATAGACAGTTAGATAGAAATGTACAGTATATAGATAGGTCACTATATAGATAGATTGATAGAAAGGTAGAAAGATAGATGTGTGATAGATTGATTGATATATAATAGATAAAATATTTATCTATTGAACATTAGATTCGGCCTAGATAGATAATTAATTAGAACAGGACCTTTGGTGAGATCCGCTCTGACATCAGTTTTGGGAGCGGGGGCTGGGAGGGTTTGTTGGAGGTGTGGACGGGGTTATGGGCGGTGATAGTGGCTCATCAAAGGTCCTAGATAAAATAGATAGATAGATAACAGATAGTTATATAAATATATTAGAACATGCCCTGACATGTCTGTGAACCTCTGTTCATAGGCTATGAAATAGGGCAAATTAGTAGACAGAATCGGCCCCGGGAAAGTTGGGTGTCGCAATTAGCTATTGTTAATATGTATAAATGATGCATATCTGATGCTAGATGCGTTGATCAAATATTTTGCTTGAATCACGACAGCCTTCGATTTATTAAACACAACCGTATATAATTAAAAGCAAATTTCAAAGATCGCAGGCCCACTAACAAAGGGACTGCTGCCCTGGTTGTGGGCAGAGTGGGCTGGGGTTATGGGCGGAAAATGGGGCGTTTCGGTGACATCATCAAAGGTCTTTTAGCTTTTAGGAAGATAGAAGGATCAATTAGCCACTGCCAATATTTATAATAGCTTAATAAAAGTTTAATACAAGCTTAATAGCATTTTATTTTTACACATATTAAACTTAATTGAATTACTGACGCTTTACCAGATCTAAAAGAATAAAAAGGGGATTTGAATGGGCGGTATTTTAGGCGTGGCTTGGGCGTGATTGTGGGCGGGGTTATTGGCGGAGTGGGTGGGGTTATGGGTGGAACAGGGGCATGGCCAACTGTCACTTTGAGTTTGATGAGAACAGCAGCGTTATACTACTAATATGACCTAAACTACATGCAGTCTACAGGCGGGTGTGTTCGTTACCGTTACGGTTTCTGTCTAAGCACTGTCCCTTTATGATCCTCTACCTTCTGCACTGAACGTTTCTTTCCCTCAGAGGTTGGTTCTTAGTAAAGTTGCTTTTTTCGCAGCTTTTCACTTACAGGGATGGCGTGTCCCTGGGGAAGTATACTTTCGTCCAGCTTTAGCTTATCTGGCTTTCACATCAACAGCAGCGTGCACGTCTTTACTCTAGGCTGACTTGCCAGAAACTTCTCTCCAGCCAGGGGAAAGTGGGGCCAGCCCACCGCCCGGAAACTATTACTAAGGTCGGTTAACTATTTTCTACTCATACATTGCCTTTTGGAATACAGAGTGGACAGATCATAGTTAGCTTAGTTTAACAGCTTTAGTAATGAGCCATAATGCTGTAATGACCCTTTAGCAGTGAACCATAGCATTAACCCTTTAGCAGTGAACCAACGAGTCACTGCATGACTAAGCAGCTGAATACTATACTACCATGATAAGGCTCTGTCTTCAAATTTGATTGTTAATGGTGGCACAATCTGTAAATCTGGGGTTGCAGTGTGTAGTCCCACTGTCTTGTATATTGGTGCATTACTTTCCTATATCACTGCATTCTTAATGGGTTATCTTAGGCTAGGGCTGGACGGTGACTTGTGGTTATCTGACATACAGTAAGAGCTAAAATTGCACCGGATAAAATGTGATTGCACTGAAATCCTGCAGGTTTTCTGTGTTACAATAACCTGTGGATTGCAACACGACCACCTTCAGTATGATTAGTTGCAATGTAGTAGCATAAGGGCTCATTCACACGACCGTATCAATGGGTCTGCATCTGTTATGCAATTTTGTGGAACGGGTGAGGACTGATTTATTTCAATGGGGCTGCAAAAGATGCGTCCGCATCCGTTGCTCTGTTCCGTGGCCCTGCAAAAAGGATAGAACATGTCCTATTCTTGTCCATTTTTCAGATAAGAATAGGCATTTCTATAATGGGCCACCCATTCCGTTCCAAATTGCGGAACGCACATGGGCGGTTTAGTGTGAATGACCCCTAATACTACATTTCTCTTGGAGCCACAGCCTCTATAGGAGCTGCATTTTTATTGACATTTTTGGAAAGCAATGACCAGAAAGACCTACGAAATTGTGAAACAGAATATGATAAAACCAGTGGCGTAACTAGAACTGTCTGGGCTCCACAGCAATTTCTTCGGAACTCTCTCCTCCCATGCAACCCCCACTCCTGTGACTAGTCAAGATCACTCTCTCGGACCAGGCCCGGCAGCCGCTCCGTCTGTTTCCTACACATATATACTGTGTGTCTTGTCTCTGTATATAATGTCATTGTATGATACTGTTGCGAGGGCCCTGACGATAAAATCTTTCACTCCTCTTTCTGGATGCGCCCCTTCTGAGTTCGGACCCCATAATAGCTGCTTCCCCTGCTTCAATCATAGCTACAACCCTGGTAAAAAACGGTGTTGAAGAGATGCACACACCAGTATAGAACAGTTAAGCCAGTTCTCTCTGCTCTGCACTGATGAGGGGCAATCACCCGCTAATGGGGTGCTGGTGTATTTATTATCCAATTCATGCCTCAAGGCCTGTTTAAAAGGTCGAGCATTGACTTTTAGGGTACCTTACATCTGGTGGCATCTTAGAGGCTCAGCTTTCAATTTTTTTTTAATTTTTTTTATCAAATCTCTTTTTATTAAGAATTTCTGTCTTGACAAGCGAGCAAAGTGTTACAAAGATGCAATGATTACAGCATGTCAAACAATAAAATACCATGTATCTGTGGAAAGAGTCGAGACATATTATTGGGAGGGGAGGCAGGGGGGGGGGGATTAAACACACTCAATGAAACAAGAAAAAAAAGAGGGGGGGGGGGGGGGAGAAACAGGGATAAACAATCATGGACATTTTCCAATTGCAGCTGATACATAGCCAAAAAAGAAGTGGTATATCTACATTAAGTCCTGGAAAAAGGCACAGATCTCAGGAAAGGTAAAATTCCACGACGAAGGCAAATGCGGAAGCAAAGTGTAGTGTCCCACTAGGTAAATGTGGGCACTACACAAGGGTCAATATGGCCACGTTATTCCCCATCTCCAGTGAAATATGGCCATTGCATTTTATATGATGTTTTATGTGATTTTCCTGTGTATTTCCTGTATCAGGCCTGTTAGGGATAGTTCCTCCTCCTAGACAGTAGAGGGAGCTAGGGAACCACTAGGATATATAGTTAGGCCCAGACAGGAAAGAGCAAGGCAGTGTAGTCCAGGAGGCTAGTGAGTGCAGTCTAGCCTGCCTGAGGTCCCTGAGCAATAGAAGCTCACTAGCTTAGCTCCACCATAATGGGTGGTAGTGGGGAGACTGTGTCTATTCGGGTCGCTTCTGCCTCTGCCTTTTGCAGTACGCAGCCCTGCAGGGTGAGGCGAATGGTGAGGTCACAGGGGTAGTTACTAACCGAGGGTGGTTATAGTACTCACAGTCTTTTATATACCCTGGGCAGACGTACAGCAGTGATGGAGAGGCTGGCACAGAGGTCCTGTTGCAGGTTTAATGTGCCGGTGGCAAGATCCCTTTAAGTTTGTGACGCCAGTGCCGGTAACGGTGGCACACCGATTAATGATAGTAATAATGGAGGAACACACGTTGCAGTGAACCAAAACTTCTGTTTTACTAAACAGTTAACTATTTACAGTCTTTGGTCAAAGTTACATATGTAAGAGGTAGTAACATGCAGGCTTTACATCAATTGGCAGGCAAAATGTTCTTGCAAGATACTCAGAGGGTTAAAACACTTACAGATCAGGCTGCACTTTTCCTCAGAATCCTGTCTGTCTTTATCCCAGGGCCCGTACGCCCTATTGCTGGCTTTATCCTTGGTTAGGGGAAACTTCCTCAGGTATAGATATCCTTGCTTTAAATATATCCTTCTGCCCTTCAGCTCTCTGTTTGCTGGAATCAACTTGGCTCTGTTCTGCACTGTTGTAGGAACTTCAGGTTTCTCAGGAGGTAACCTCTTCTCCTGGTGGCAAGCTTCTGAAGTTGTCTAAAATCTTTCCAAGGATTCCACAGCCTAACAAACTTAGCATGTGTTCTGTTAGCCCATCCAGCTAAGTCCTCCATCATACATATCTGGTCCACTTTAACAAACCACTGATCTAAGGTGGGAGGGTTAGTGCTCAACCACTGAAGTGGAATCAGTAGTCTGGCTCCTTGGATAAGCATAGTGGGCAGATCTGCAGATAAAGGATGCCAACATTCAGAAGAGGGCCACAAGAGCACCGATCGAGGTGATAGTTTGATAGAGGTTTTACAGATCTCATTGACCTTCTGTTCTACCTGGTTCCAAAATGTGTAAAGCCGGGGACACGACCACAAAATATGGATTAACATACCACTGTGTTGTTTGCATCTCCAACACGTGTCAGATTCAAGTAACCCTTTTTTGAAGAGTTTCCTAGGGTCATTGTACCACCTCGTCATGGCTTTATAAGAATGCTCTTGAATCTTTATACACCTTGAAAACCCATGGGACCTTTGGTGGATCTGTCTAATGTCGCTCGGGGAGAAAGATACCCCTAGATCTCGCTCCCATTCCTTAATATAAGCCGGGGGGACTTCCCCAGGGGCGGAGCTGAGGGATTTATACAGGAGTGCCGTAATATGTCGTGGGATTTTTTCTCCCATAGCTAATTTCTCGAACCACGAAGGGGGTGAAGTGGTGGTGTATGTGCTGGCTAAAAGTTTGCAGCTGCGTGTTAATTTAATCCTAGCTAGAAAGTTTCCTTCCCCAGTAGCTTGGGTACATAAAAGGGTTAACCTACCCTGTTCTCTATAATGTTCTATTATTGTTGAATTTGGTATGTGGCTTAAGTGTTCCCAAAATTGTGGGAAGGTTTTTTTTGGTGTTTGCGTTAGGTATGGGATGAGATCAGCAGTCAGAAGTTTAGGCGGGACAGAGAATAGGGGCGTCTTGTGTGGTCAAGAAGACTCCTTTGGTGAGACCCCTGGTGCGTGCGACTGATGGCCTAAGCCCCATAGCCCTGCTATTCGGTTATCTGTTAATAATGCTAGTTCTATGTCTGCTCCTAAGGGTCTGTATCTAGGAACGCAGAGTTGCAACCACCCTTTGAGTTGGATGGCTCTGTAGTAGGTGTATATGTCCTGAAGCCCAAATCCACCATGCCCACGACTCAGCATTAATCTGTTGTATGCTAGTCTCGTTTTTTGCCCTTCCTTAGGAAGGTGGAAAATATATGCCTGATATGCTTGAAGAAAGTCTATGGAAGGTGAATCAGGACCATCTGTAGCAGGTATGTTATCTTAGGGACAATGTAGGTCTGCAGTAGGTTCTTTCTTTCCAACCAGGACACCCATGGGATGATAAAGGATTGTAGCTGTGCTTTAATTTTCTTTATTAGTGGGAGGTAATTAGAACTTTAAAGCTTTTCTGGGTTACTTGTTAACGCAATAGCCAAGTATGGGAGTGAGTTTTGATTCCATTTGAAGGGAAATTAAGTTTCCAGCCACCTAGCCAATCTCTTAGTTAAGGAGAGACCCATGGCCTCAGATTTGGTGTGATTAACCTTAAATTTGGACAATTCACCAAAAACCTCAAAGGTACTTAGGATTTGTGGAAATTCTTGCTTCGGGTTCGTGAATAGCAAAAGGAGGTCATCCGCAAAAGTAGCACACTTGTGTTCCGTGCTATCAACCTTCAGGGGGGTTGTCTCTGAACACTTGAAGTAGCGTTTCCATAACCAGTATGAATAGAGAGGGGGAAAGTGGACAACCCTGTCGAGTCCCATTGGATAAGAGGCTCAGCTTTCTTATCCTTTATTATTTTAGATGGCTGTTCTTCCTATCTCCACCAGCAGATGGCAGTCAGCACAAGCGACATGTTATTTCTTGTGCAGTTGTCACTTCCACTTCCGTGATGCTAAAGATATGGTTTGCAGGATACAGAAGATACATATCAAGAAATGTATACCGTACTTCTGCTTTAGAAATCTATTTTGGTATCTTGATTTTATTTATGGAGTAATTATGTTTCCGCATTTTTATCTCGCATCAGATGTAACACATATCTGCTATACATCGAAGTCATTCTGCAATAAATCTACATATGATAGCTGTGCGCTGCGGCAATAGCTTTAGAAAACTTGTCAGTGAATAGGAACATTCTGCATGTCCAGGAACTGGAAACCTTAAAGGGTGGCCCAGGAGATAAAATAACAAAAAACTCACTATTCTTACTAAATTCCCTACTGCTGCCGTCAATTACTGGCCTCAGCGAAAAGGCGGTAAGTATGGCATGTGACCCCTGTGAGCAGTGAATAAAAGGGCACTCCCAACCCACACATTAATAAAGGTGTGATACATGCCGGTCTGCACCTATGTAAAGAATGGGAATTTCCTGGCTTCATCATCCAGGTGGAGAATGAATGGAGAGGCGGCCGTACATATACTGGACTGCCCAGCTACCTCCAGAACTTGCATAACAGTGAATAGAGAGAGCCGTGAACATGTGCCGCCACCTCTCCAGTGGCGTACCTAACACGGAGACAGAGGTGGGGGAGCAATGAACTTCTCCTATTCCCGGCATTTTCCAGCAGCCACCAGTAGGGGAAGCTCAGTGCAAAGACATTATTTAGAGCTCCCATTGATATTAATGGTAACTAGATAAATTCCTATGAACTGAGCTCCCCCTAGTGGTGGCTGCAGGCAGACAGTTTTATAATATCCTGTGTGAAGAGAAGCAGGAGATTTTTCACTGTATTTATGCCGGTTGTCTGGTGGGAAAAATGCAGCGTTACAATTTTTTCCATTAAAAATGTTTTCAACTTAATAAAAAAAAAATTAAATTTGTCTGAAATCAGGGGAGTTGCACTTTGTGTTCCACATTGCCTGGGAATGTTTAATACATGCATACTGGGAGACTGGTTTTGCTCCAGTAAGTGCTACAGCCATATCACAGCATACCAAGCACAGCGCCGTACATTGTATAGTGGTCATGCTTGGTATTGCAGCCCAGGTTCATTCACTTAAATAGGACTGAGCTGCATGTAGGCCTTGTGACCAATGGACTGGCCTAGAAAGACGCCATTGTGCTCACCAGAGCTTTACTGCCCCTTCAAGCAACTGATAAGAACCCGAGGATAGGCTATCAGTATTGTAGTCTCAGAAAACCCCTTTATGGTTTGATCTTCAGATTGAGAGTAGTGCAATATATTATAGCATTGACCCTGTGTTTTATCCTTTGATGTTTGATACATGAGTTTGTCTTTTATATCCATATGAATGGCTGTTTGTATGGCCTTTAATGTTTTATAATAATCCTGCAAAATCACAACAGTTATCAGAAATGTCCTTTATTATCTAAATCCTTTCTACATCATTAATACAAAATCCATATCTTATATGAAAGCACAAAATGTATGAAACTTTAAAAAGAGATAAAGTAAAAAAAGAAAAAAAAAAGTTCATAGAACTAATCACACTTTGTATCTAAGAGGATTCCTACTACTTCACAGAAAGGTTATAACTGGAGGTGATCAATACATGAAGTTAGCGGGTATCATACATGTATAAGGCCTACGTATTGTCCAAGCCTCTCTACAGGGCTCGTCTCATCAAAGAAAATGCCTTCAATCAGGGGCGTACACAGAAATCATGGGGCCCCATAGCAAAATGTAGAAAGGGCCCTCCACCTAAATGAATGACGATGAATGGGGTGCATTGTTTTCTGCCACTTTTCTGAGGCTCACTTTACACATAGACCAATATCACTGAAAAACCAATAATGTCCAAACTCTTGCAAGAACAAATAGGGTTATCACTGAAGGCAAGAATCTAAAACGTAACTTTTATTACATACAATAAAATCATATAACTTGGATCCATAAAAGGTCCTATACACCCCAATAAGCCATCACCAAAAACAACATGGGCTCAAGCAGTGGGATGAGTCCTCAGGGAGACTGTGTGAAAAAATAGGCCAAGGACATAATAAGGAAAGTGCAGTCCTAGGCACGAGGACGGGGAGCATCTACCACTAAGGTGCGTCCCCGGGCTGGGCAGTTTGGAGGGTGAGATCAGGGACAGTCTTATATATTTTTTCACACAGTCCTCCTGAGTACTCATCCCTCTGCTTGAGCCCATGTTGTTTTTGGTGATAGCTTATTGCGGTGTATAGGACCTTTTATGGATCCAAGTTATATGATTTTATTGTACAAACCGGATTCCAAAAAAGTTGGGACACTAAACAAATTGTGAATAAAAGCTGAATGCAATGATGTGGAGATGGCAAATGTCAATATTTTATGTGTAATAGAACATAGATGACAGATCAAACGTTTAATCCGAGTAAATGTATAATTTTAAAGAAAAAATACGTTGATTCAAATTTTTAACATGATTGGGTATAAAAAGAGCTTCTCAGAGTGGCAGTGTCTCTCAGAAGCCAAGATGGGTAGAGGATCACCAATTCCCACAATGTTGCGCAGAAAGATACTGGAGCAATATCAGAAAGGTGTTACCCAGCAAAAACTGCAAAGACTTTGCATCTATCATCATCAACTGTGCATAACATCATCCGAAGATTCAGAGAATCTGGAACAATCTCTGTGCGTAAGGGTCAAGGCCGTAAAACCATACTGGATGCCCGTGATCTCCGGGCCCTTAAACGACACTGCACCACAAACAGGAATGCTACTGTAAAGGAAATCACAGAATGGGCTCAGGAATACTTCCAGAAACCATTGTCAGTGAACACAATCCACCGTGCCATCCGCCGTTGCCAGCTGAAACTCTACAGTGCAAAGAAGAAGCCATTTCTAAGCAAGATCCACAAGCTCAGGCGTTTTCACTGGGCCAGGGATCATTTAAAATGGAGTGTGGCAAAATGGAAGACTGTTCTGTGGTCAGACAAGTCACGATTCGAAGTTCTTTTTGGAAAACTGGGACGCCATGTCATCCGGACCAAAGAGGACAAGGACAACCCAAGTTGTTATCAACGCTCAGTTCAGAAGCCTGCATCTCTGATGGTATGGGGTTGCATGAGTGCGTGTGGCATGGGCAGCTTGCATGTCTGGAAAGGCACCATCAATGCAGAAAAATATATTCAGGTTCTAGAACAACATATGCTCCCATCCAGACGTCATCTCTTTCAGGGAAGACCCTGCATTTTTCAACAAGATAATGCCAGACCACATTCTGCATCAATCACAACATCATGGCTGCGTAAGAGAAGGATCCGGGTACTGAAATGGCCAGTCTGCAGTCCAGATCTTTCACCTATAGAGAACATTTGGCGCATCATAAAGAGGAAGGTGCAACAAAGAAGGCCCAAGACGATTGAACAGTTTGAGGCCTGTATTAGACAAGAATGGGAGAGCATTCCTATTTCTAAACTTGAGAAACTGGTCTCCTCGGTCCCCATACGTCTGTTGAGTGTTGTAAGAAGAAGGGGAGATGCCACACAGTGGTGAAAATGGCCTTGTCCCAACTTTTTGGGGATTTGTTGACACCATGAAATTCTGATTCAACATATTTTTCCCTTAAAATAGTACATTTTCTCAGTTTAAACTTTTGTTCCGTGATTTATGTTCTATTCTGAATAAAATATTAGAAGTTGGCACCTCCACATCATTACATTCAGTTTTTATTCACGATTTGTGTAGTGTCCTAACTTTTTTGGAATCCGGTTTGTATGTAATAAAAGTTACGTTTTAGATTCTTGACTTCAGTGATATTCCTCACTTTACACATAGTCCTTTGTGGTGTTTTTTTTTTTTTTTATCACACCTAGAGCATATTGCATTTCGAGATAAAAATATGACACTGACCTTTATTATGCGGCAGTACAATTACACCGGCATGAAATAGATTTTCATTGAAAATGCTTTTTATGTCTTGCATTCAGAGACCCAAAACATTTAATTTTTTCATTGATGAAGCTGTGTCAAGTCTTTTTTTTTTACTTTTTTACTATCAAGAATAAAAATGTGATCACATTATTGTATGGTTCATTATGTACACGGTGATAACAATGATACATAAAAAAAAATAAAAAATTATGGAAATAAATGTGTTTACAAATAAAAAAAAATTGTTTTAACCTTTTTTTTTTCCTAAACAGGATATTTAACTTTTTTAGATCTTTTTTTTTTTTTTTTCTGTGTTCCACTAGGGGATTTGCGACCCTTTGATCACTCATATAATACACTATAACTATATAGATGTCATTGGCATTAGCATCTAAGGGGTTAAACTGCTAGGATCAGGGTTAAGTCTCATCCTGGCTGTGAGATCAAAGTTCCAGCTGAATAATATGGCTGATGCCCACACGGTTACAGCTCCTGAGCCTGCGCCATCACCGTACTACATCTCTGACACCTAACTACTTGAAATTATGTAAAATGATGGCATAAGGGGTTAAGCTAACCTCTGGCTGCAGCTGTTTTTGAAAAACAAATTGGAAAAAAATGCTGAAAATAGACTTTTTTGTTTGAAATAAATATTTGGTAGAATATTGTTATAGTGACCGAGATTGTTAGCACAAAGCATGAATGGCTCATTGTGTACATTATTATTAATATATTATTACATTATATTTTGCTGTGTATTTATATAATAAAACTGCCATCCCACTGTAAATTATAATCTATGACTCCCCGCAGCCAGCACTAGGGAGAGCTCAGTACATATGAATTTATACAGTTACAATAGAACTCAACAGAAGCTGTATAAATCTTTATGCAGTGAGCTCCCCTAGTGTTGGCTCAGTAAATTCATTTCAGTATGCCTAGAAGCAGAGGCCTCTTTCCACCCCAGGATTGCGTGGTCTGCCTCTATTTAATGTACACCATTGCTTATAATATATGAGCTATGGGTAAAACCCAAGATCCTGGCAAAGTCATCTGTTTGGGAAATGCAAATGGTCTTACTTCGAGCCCCAAGTCCGACAAGAAAGCATAGTTTACAATTTTCACAGACAGTCCATGCAAATTTGTGCTATCCCAGGCAGGAAATGGGTGGGGCTTTTATAAGCCCCACCTACAAACGGTCATTTTTGGGTTTGGGCGTTCCCGGAGCAGAGCTTTACATGTTCAAATTTACAATCAGCAATGTTGGTAAGTATGGGAGAGAGAGTTGTACTCCCCCTCTACGACTTTTATGTGCCAGTGTCTGCACAGTGCTTGTCCTCTGAAGTTGGCGAAAACTGCACCCCACTGCACACTATAGGCTATTACTAACCACAAGGTTTCCAACTGAAACCAACAGAATTGTGAATTCAGCTCTGGAATATTAAATAAACTGTAAGTGACCTAATGCTACATGGGTTCTTGATTGTGGAAGGATAGTAAAAAAATATAAACTTAAAATTTTTTGTTTTTGAAACTATGGCCATTGATTAGGGGCCTACAACTCTTGGTCAACTCTTGTTTGTGGGTATAGAGGGTTGAGAGCTGTTTGATGACATTTAGGGTATTTATAGTATAGCAATCACCTATCTCTTTGTGTTCAGTTTTTCATCCCATCAGGCTATGAACATCTTTGCACTTTTTTTTTTTATTATTTCTTTCCTACCAATTTGCTACCGTGGACTCTGTATGACTCTCTCACTTGGTACCATGGTCAGTTAAGCATGTGTGTGTTCTCTATAGGGAGACAGAAATAGGCACCTCTGAATAATTGATCAGCTATATCAAAATCTAACATCCCTGTTGCTTCTTTCTCCCAACATCTTGCATCATGGCAGAGTTGAGAAACCACCGTACATATAAGATGCTTGGCTGGTCCCTCCAAAATTGGCAGGTTTGGCTAATGAGCCTCTATTGTGTAAGGCCACCTTTAGAAATAGCGGCAGGGAGGGGGAGAAGGTTGTGCATGGCAGATCAGAGTGTAGACAGGTGCGCTCACTCTACAATTTTTGGAAGTCCCATAGAAGGGGATTGAGATAGCTGCTCAATCGTGGACTTTCTACCTCTCCCGTCATTTTGGTGCGAAACAGTTCTTGAGATAGGTGCCGGTCTCAGTGGTGGAACTTGCACCTATTGGACATTTATGGCACATCCTGTGGAAATGTTCATACGGGAATGACCCTTTAAGCAGACCAGGCATTCAGAATGTATTAGAGGAACAGACAAGTCCACACCAGAAAAGTCTGAAAATCAATGAAGAAATGAAGAGTGCAGACTGAAACAGAATCAACTTTCCTTGTCAACGGTGTTCATATCCTTTCACCCTTTACCTTCATCACAGTCGTGTGAATATCCAGTCCACCCTTATAAACCATATTACTTGCTGTAATTACATATTCATTTCTGCTATATTGTGAATGAATTAATATGAGCTATCTACAGCCCCCAAAAGAAATGTACACTTCAAACATATAAATTATAGTAAAGGCACAAATATTTACAGCAGGTTCCAGCTATCCCTTATGCTTAGGGACCAGGGCCAGCACAAAGGGTAAACAGAGTAGACAATGGCCTAGGGTGCCACTGAGGTAGGGGTGCAATTTGTGAATAAAACTAAACAGTTTTCCAGGGTTTATAAATATGCAACAGTATCTATACATGTCTAATTGCTTACCAGATGATGCCACCATTGCTCATAAGCACTTTTTATTTTCTTAGCTTTGCCCAGCTCTGTGCTGCACCTTTGTTTTGATTCCGCTAGGGCTTGATGTGTGTGAAATTAGCAATGTGGATTACAGTTTCCATGATTCCTTTTCACTCTTGCAGACATTGGGGGGAATATATCACGTCTACACTACAGAATTCTGGCTTTTAAAAGTCGCAAAATAGAGCTTTGTGACTTTATGGTGTTAATGATGAAAAAAATGTTGCAACTTTTTGCATTTTTACACCAGTCTAGTTTTGAAAAGTTATCACTGTGACGTCTTTAAAAAGTAGCCAAAAAAGTCTCAAGCTTACTCTAGTAGATGGATGCCATAAAAAACTGGAGTAATATTTCTAGAAAAAAAAGGGTTTAATAATGCGCCAAATTTAACAAACAATGTGCGACCTTTTATAGATTTTACGCAAAGTACGGCTAAGCAGACTCAAGCAAAACTCACCTCAAATAGTACTCTTCTGATAAATTGCTCCATTGACTCTATGGTAGCCCAGCGCTCCATGCCTGGTCCTACACACGGGCACGGGCACCGGGCTCCCTCATTTCCTCCTGCTGCCGTGCTGACAAGCGCAGGCAGCAAGTAGCTTAGCTGTTGTATCTGTGCTCCATGCCAGAGTTTACAGGCCTGTCTCTCCTCCCTTGTGAGGCAGCACATACACGCCCTCTATCTCCCCAGCCTGTGGCTGGGTTGCAGGAAGTAAAGGCGCTTCCTGCCCCAGGAAGGCGCATGAGCAGACTTGGTCACTAGCTTGTCTAGTTCCTAGTGTGAAGGTGTTTTTGTAAGTTTCTGCTTTTCTGTGTACCGGACTTTGCTTTTTGGTTTAACGGATTTTGCTTGTTTGCCTCTGACCTTGGACTTCATTTACAGACTTTGCTTGATCGCTGCCTGCCCTGACCACGTACTTTCCTCAGTGCTTGCACCGGTATCTCTGAACACCCTGGTCAGCTGCCACTGGCCCGGGGATTGCTCTGGAGTAGCACCTGGCAACTATCCTAATGGCCCAAACCTATCCTCACCATCAGAGGCTCTAGTGAAGGCCAGGTAGTTACTTAGTCACGCCCCTCCAGGGTATAGCCAGTCAGTGGCGCAGTGTGTCCACACACGGTTTCCTAACGCTTTACTTACAGCTGCGAGCATGCCCCTCTATTGCCAGATGTAAGGTAGTGCTATAATTACTCACTGTCTCTGCATTATCTGCTGCCCAGCATGTAAAACATGATCCCTTCAGAGGCAGAGAAGAGCCAGGGAGCAGTGGGAATAAGAGGCATATAATGTGTGACCTTCATTACCACATGGAGGGGGAGAGTAAAGAAAACCACATGCACAGGACATCACGCAAGCTGGAGATAAACTGGAGCATAGTCTTGCCTTTTGAAGGCATCCCATTATTGGAACTATGAATGCTAGTGATTGTTAGGGGGACGATACTGGGCAATTAAATGAATGATCGTATAGCCAAGAGTTATGCCGAACTTCAGGGAACAAGGGTGTTGGTGCACGTTCTAAAACTCGTACCATGGGCACTTATATAGCTTGTCTCAGCACTGCTAGGGATGCCACCAGGTACTGAATGGTGCTGTTTTGATAACAAATGGAGAAAGATGTCCCTTGTTGTCTAATAACCAAACTATGTCATTATTACAGTGCAAAACAAAGTAGCACAGCTGCAGCAGAGGCGAGTTTGTCAGATGAAAGGGTCATTTGGCACAACCCGTGTTGATATATACAGTATCATCATTAGTTGTCTGTGGGCGGCACATAACAGCAACAATTAAACTCTGCTACATCTATATATTGACATTCAGAACTACAGTATTTAGTGCTTCTTGGTTCTCCAAGACAATGATGCTAGACTCATAGAAGAAGAAGAGCTCCTTGGTAAATTGTTGGTGCTGCAGGAATGCTACCAAGTGAGTTCCTTGAAGTATTGGACTTTGTCATGGTGGTAGTCATGCAGTGCATGGTCACGGTCATAGGAGCTTGATATGTGGAAACCGCTGCTCCCAACAAGATGCCGCCTGTCCTCCACAGCTCCGATCTGTCTGCTGGTTTATACATTGTGAATAAATACTCAGGAACTTCACGCCTAAGCGGTCTGTGAAGCTGACAAGCCGGCCATGTGGAAATTGTGAAAACAGGCTTGTGCCTTAGTGGTGCGGGCTCTGACACATGTCCGCGCGGCGGATTGTTAGGGGGATTCGGTAATGGTGATTTTCTGAACAGATTCACACAGTTTTTCTGACTCAACATCATCTTTGGTGTTTTCTGAATTCTCCAGTGTAATGTAACATCCTGAATCTCTGGGACAGTCACTTAGTTCACATTTGTTTGCAGCAGTGTCAGGGCTGAGCGTCGGCGGCACAGAGTCATTGCCGGATTCCTGTTCACCTGTCAAACCGCAACAGAAACATTAGTCTCTTTACTGACATATTCTGAAAAACAGCAGAAATAAGCTGCACGACTGATATAGAATCTACTGCATCTATCCATTTATCGAGAAAAAAGCAAAAAGTCAGCATTTATCATACATCTAGTGTCTGTCTATCTATCTATCTTAGCTCTCTCTCTCTATATCTCTATCAAAAATGGAAAGCAAAAAGCAGCACACTGGTGTAGGTTGGGTGCAATTCCTCCAGGGATCGGTAACCATGTTCCTGCATATATAAAAAAGGGATAAAGAGGTGCTATCTATCTATCTGGACTGGGAATTTAAAGGGGTTCTGCAGTTTTTTTAAACTGATGATCTATCCTCTGGATAGATCATCAGCATCTGATCGGCGGGGTCCGACACCCGGGACCCACGCCGATCAGCTGTTTGAGAAGGCAGCGGCGCTGGCAGTAGCGCCGCAGCCTTCTCGCTGTTTACCGCAGGCCCAGTGACGTCACAACTAGTATCAGTGGCCTGGGCGGGGCTAAGCTCTGTTCACTTGAATGGAGCTTAGCCCCGCCCAGGCCAGTGATACTAGTCGTGACGTCACTGGGTCTGCGTTAAACAGTGAGAAGGCTGCGGCGCTGCTGCCTTTTCAAACAGCTGATCGGCGGGGGTCCCGGGTGTCATACCGCGCCAATCAGAGGCTGATGATCTATCCTGTCCGACCCTGTACCTATCTATATCTATCTCTCTATCTCTCTCCCTCTCTATCTTATACACAGGGGAAAAATATATAATAAATGCTGTCTTATGTGTATGACTACAGCCGTATCATTTGAAGCACTGGTCTGTGAAGTATCTGGTGTGGGACTGGCAGCTCTCAGGTCTAGTTCTGCCTTGGCCCTGTGTTGGGAAATGATGGCATGCGGCATGTTATCATCATCTTCCTTCAAATATCTAATATATAAAGCTGAGTGTATGTGTTTATGTCCGCTAATGGAATCCGCACCGTCGCATTTACAATCACAGAATTTGGCACACAGGTATAGCCAATAGAAGCATGGTCACATGACCATTATCAGCCAATAGAAGCTCTCCACATACACAAAGTTTTACACCAGGTTTCCATAACAACCCAGCCATTTTTCTTCACTGCTGTAGGTCAGCTTTAAAGGGGCAGGGAGCTGTGGATCACACCATTCAGGCCACCCTCAAAAGACGGACTTAAAAATTCCGCCCCCAGTTCTACTAAGTCACGCCCCCGATGTGGTTAGGCCACGCCCCTTCCCACTCCGCAGTCAATGGGGATTGAAAAAATGAAGGTAAAAATCAACTTCTTTCAGCTGCAGGGGTGGGAGAGAGGGTGACTTTCTCCCTGCAGCTCACATCCAGGTCCTGTGCCGGATGGAGGACAGGGAGTCTGAAAGCCGGACTGTCCGGTCTAAAACTGGACCTCTGGCCACCCTTGGGGCAGACTGCTGTGGAGGTCACAGTTAAGGGGATGGTCCGCTATGGAGGTCAGTGTTAAGGGGAAGATTGCTGTAGAGGCCACTGTTAAGAGGATGGTCCACTATGGAGGTCAGTGTTAAGGGGGCGAAATGCTCTGGAGGTCACTGGTAAAGGGGTGGGCTGCTGTGGAGGTCACTGTTAAAGGGGCGGGCACTGTGTAGGTCTCTGTTAAGGGGGCAGTGAACAGTCGAGGTCACAGTTAAGGGGCAGTCCTCTATGGAGGTCAGTCTTAAGGGGCGGGGTGCTGTAGAGGTCACTGTTAAGGGGGCGGGGTATTGTGGAGGTCACATTTTAGGGGGAACTGAGCATTGTGGAGGTCAGGTAATTTATATAATGTGTTTGGACAAACTATTTCAATATGGCAATATGCATCCCACAGTATGATTGGAAAGAAGGCAAAATCAGGTTCTGGGTGTAAAGTAGTCGGAGCACAGATACAGGTGTGTATCTTGTATGTCTTATATGTCTAGGACAGGTCTGGTCAAAGCGACCCTGTAGAATTATTAATTTGGTCTCCATGATGTTTCTATATGATCTTCCATCTATAATGCTTCTTAACATCTTCAGCCTATATAATGATGGTTCCCTTTTTTACATTGCAGAATAAATAGAAGAGTTATCACATACCAGCATTATACTAAAAAACTCTTAAACCTGACATTTTTCACCACCTATAATCCTGTGAATCTTCCTAATGCTCCTAGCCTGTCCTTATATTAACTTTCGTGGGATTACCTGAAACTCCTATGAAGCGCTGACCTATAAAGTCTAATCCTCTATGTGTTTTCAAAGTCAAAAGCTGCTGAGAAGGAGCACCTGAAGATAATGGCATATGGGCAAGCTTTTAAGATCTGAAGGCACAAATATTTTGGGACTTCTTTTATCCTTTTATCGGTCTTTACAAAATACTGAACAACTTTAAGTGGATATGCATAAACATATCGCTACTATTTGAGCTGAGCTACTCCACATTGCCATGCCACTCACTACACTAGTAGACTAAAGAAGGCTGTAGAAATCAGTAACCTTCAACACTCCAGCTGCTATAAAACTACAACTCCCAGCATGCACACTTACTTGGCTGTTCTTGTAACTCTCATAGAAGTGAAAGGAGAATTCTGGGAGTTGTAGTTTCAGAACAGCTGGAGTGCCATCAGTTGCTAATCATTGCTATAGATCATTGATACTAAGGTCTTTGGGGGCAACCAGAGCTTGAAGATGATAATAGACATACAAATCTTGCTTATAGTTTCAATCTCAGGATCCACCAAGGAAATTGGGGTTAGAAGCCCCACTGGTCACAAAAATGGGGGTCATGTGTCTACTATTTGAATCTCCAGCCGTCCCATAGTTTGAACGTAGTGGCAATGAGCGTGCTCGACCACCACCCTATTCAAATGGTGAGCCACGTTCTTGTAATAAGTGGGAGTCCTCACCGATGAGACACTTATTACATATACTCTTGTGTTTGACATTCTAGCACAACCCCTTTAAGTCCATCCTGAACACTAATGATTATCTGGTAGAAGAAATGGTTGTGGTTGAGGTAACGCAACATGGAATAACTCACAGTCACAATCTTGTAAATTCTCAATGGCAATCAGTAGCCTCATTCGTGCTTCAGGGTTTGTGATGTTGAGCTCACAGAGATGACTCTCTTTTATGTCCTTTAGGTCTTCAAGACTTTCGTATCCATTCAACAGAAGGCTTGACATATATTCCTGTGAGATATAAAAATCTGTGTTTTTGACAACCTCATGATTTGAAGGGTGACGCATTTGCCAAGGGATTGGTCTAAAAGTGGTATAGCACTAGGAGAGGTTAAAGGGGTATTTTGATTCTATGTGCATGAAACTTAAAGAGGACGTTTCATGGGTCCAGACTTTATAAACTAAGTATCGGGGTATGTAGGGAATACAGCGGGAATCTAATAAAGCTTACTATTTTTTCTGGGCGCCACTCCGTTCGCCCGCTGTGGCCACCGTTGAATTATCCCGCCTGGTATGCTAATTTTCGCATCGGAACAATGAGGAGGAGACTGAGTCTCCGTGGGCGTCTCCTTCTCCCTGGCTGTAGCGCTGTCCAGTCACAGCCAGAAAAAAACCCTCACCTTCTCCCTGGCTGTGACGCGCTCCGCTGCGATTGGACAGCTCATAGCCAGGGAGAAGGAGACGCCCATTGAGAAACAGGACAGTCTCCTCCTCCCTGTTCCTATGCGAAAATTAGCATACAGGGTGGTAGAATTTAACGTGGGCCACAGCGGGCGAACGGAGCGGCGCCCAGAAAAAATAATAAGCGGTATTAGATCCCCGCTGTATGCCCTACATACCCTGATACTTAGTTTATAAAGTCTGGACCCATGAATGGTCCTCTTTAAGGGGGTTGTTGAACCACCTAAATTTAAAGTGTATCTGTCGTTTTGGTTTAAAGAGTGTTAAATCTAAGGCTACTTTCACACTAGCGTTCGGAGCGGGTCGTCTGATGTTTCATCAGACGGATCCGCTCCTATAATGCAGACGTTTGCATCCGTTCAGAACGGATCCGTCTGCATTATAACTTAGAAAAATTTCTAAAGTGTGAATGTAGCCTGAGCGGATCCGTTCAGACTTTACATTGAAAGTCAATGGGGGACGGATCCGCTTGAAGATTGAGCCATATGGTGTCATCTTCAAGCGGATCCGTCCCCATTGACTTCCATTATAAGTCTGGACGGATCCGCTCGCCTCCGCACGGCCAGGCGGACACCCGAACGCTGCTTGCAGCGTTCAGGTGTCCGCTCACTGAGCGGAGCGGAGGCTGAGCGCTGGCAGGCGGATGCATTCTCAGTGGATCCGCCTCCACTCAGAATGCATTAGGGCCAGACGGCTGCGTTCAGGGCCGCTTGTGAGCCCCTTCAAACGGAGCTCACAAGCGGACACCTGAACGCAGGTGTGAAAGTAGCCTAAGCTGTAAGTGTACATTATGCACTAAGGAGAGACTGTCTTCAGTCTTCAGCATTTTACTAAGCACTAGTGTTGAGCACGAATATTCTAATCGCAAATTTGTATTGTGAATATTGCCACTTCGAGAATTTGCGAATATCTAGAATATAGTGCTAGATCTTCGCAAATATCGCAATATCGCAAATATTATAGATTTTTTTTCATCAGTACCCATGATCCCTCACTGCTTCTTGCTTGTGGGCGAATGAGAAGGCTGCAATATATTTGACTTTAGGAGTAGCGTTGATCACAAATTTTCATATCGTGAAATTTTCGATTGCCGATTTTCGCAATCAAGAAAATGATGACAAGATCACGAAATTCTTGAATTTGTGAATATATGACGAATATTCGCCCAAATATTCACGAAATATTGCAAGTTTGAATATTGCCCCTGCCGCTCATCACTGCTAAGCACTAAAGATGACTGTGTAACAAGCCAGATAGGCGGGGCGACGGGCAGTGATAGTTAGGACACATATACATAGTCAGGGACTGGGTACTGGCAAGAGCCGGCTGGAAACCTCTGCATGTTACACACAGGTGTCTTCAGCATTCAGTAAAACACTAAAGACTGAACCTGTTACAGCTTTGCTAGGAAGACTCTTTACGCCCTGTTTTCAAGTAGAAAGAAACATCTTTCCTTAATAAAGTACATTACAAAAATGTTTAATATCCATGTCCCTGTACAATATCAAAAATAAACCAAAACGACTGTAACACTTTAAAAGAAAGAAAACGATTACAATGCTATAAAATAATGACAGATGCAATACTCAAATTACCAATATCCTGCCGCTCCCGTTCTAATGCTTCTCAGGTCTTACTCCTCCAGTGATGACATGCTCACATGACTTGTGACCACCGAAGCCACACTTGTGACTGGAAGTAGCGGTGACCTCAGTGGTGTTTACATGTCACCAGTATAGCCAATGGATGCAGCAGTCACATGTGTTCATCGCTGGAGCAGGAAGAACAGAGAATGGCGATGGACCCGGTAAGTGTCTGAACCGGTGCAGCAGGGCACTGATAATGTGTGTATTACTTGTTTGGACAACCCCTATAATCACTTCCTAAATGGAAAGTTCTACAATTGTGTTTTAGTTCTTCATTGCTTTCACTGTCAGTGAATGAGAACCTTCTTCTGTACATTCAGTAATCCTGTCCATGGTTAGTCCTGTTCCCACGTACTCAGGGAGCATTGTCTACAATTATAAATCTTAAACATTGTGGGGAATTGAAACACAAAGAGGGTCATTTATGAAAAAATATATGCCACTGTCACAACCAGACAGCTGAGAAGCTCTGACAGAAGCCTTTCAGAACCTCCTCCTTGAGTTTTCTTTGTTGTGATGTTCAGTTCCTCATCTCGTTAGCCTCTCTCAGCTGTCATGTAGTTGGACTGATTGCTTCCCTTTAAATTCCTCCCCATAATGCATTACTGGGCGGCTTATACTTCTTCCTGGAGTGTGTGTGCATGCTGATCCTATTTCCCAGTCTGCTACTAAGTTAAGTGCTGTACATTTATCTGTTATTTTCTGTTTGCTGGATCCCAGGTGACCCTGACTCCCTCCGTGTCTGGTGTAGGGAGCCGGTGGTCGTGTCCCCTCACTATTGTAGGGTGTTCAGGTGTTATATAGTCGAGGTACGTGGATATGCAACCATCCACCTCTGGGATTTTTGCATAGGCTGAGCAGCCAGGGAAAGTGCCAGGTTTTGTGCAGGGGTCTCCCTTTTGGTTCCTTAGCTTTGGATCCAGTGAGTCATATATGCATGTTGCATTGTCTTGTTTCCTGTACACCGTCCGTGACATTATAAGCCGCCAAAACCGTCTCAAGCATGGATCCGGTTTCACTTTTGGCTGAACGCTTCCAGGGTCTTTCATTGGAGGTAGCTGATCTCCGTAAGACTTTTTCTCAGCTTCAAGTGACCGGTTCAGCTTGCGTTCATGGAGTTTGTTCTGAGCCTAAGATCTCGCTCCCGGATACGTTCTCCGGGGGTAGTGAGAATTTTGTGCGTTTTAGAGAGGCTTGCAAACTCCATTTTCGCCTTCTTCCCCATTCCTCTGGTGATGAGGAACGGAGGGTGGGGATCATTATATCGCTGCTCAGGGGTAACGCTCAGTCTTGGGCCTTTTCGCTGCCGGAGGGGGCACGGCCTCTCCGTTCAGTGGATGAATTCTTTTTAGCCCTGGGTCAGATATATGATGATCCGGATCGTATTGCTCTGGCTGAGTCTAGACTACGTCTATTATGCCAGGGTAAACAATCCGCAGAGATATACTGCTCAGAATTTCGGAGATGGGCAGCTGATACTGGTTGGAATGATGCTGCACTCCGAAGTCAATTTTGCCATGGTCTTTCAGAGGGATTGAAAGATGCATTTGCCTTTCATGAGAGGCCTATTTCCTTGGACTCTGCTATGTCTCAGGCCGTTCGTATTGACAGGCGTCTTAGAGAGAGAGGAGAGATATCTCCTTCCTGTCATACTCAGTCCCAGGACAGTGCAGCGGTCTCATTCTGTGCGCAGGGGTCTCGGTCGCTGTCAGCCCCTTCTGAGCAGGAGCCCATGCAGCTGGGGTTGATTGCTTCTGACAATAGAAGATTCAGCTCGCATGGGAGGGTTTGTTTTTGTTGTGGAGGTATAAATCATTTGGCAAATGTTTGTCCCTCTAGGAGATTCAGGCAGTTTTCTGGGAGTAATAAAGAAACAAACAGGAAAAAATCTTTTAAAAATGTTCCGTCTGTTACTATTGGCAGGGTTGAGGCGGAAATTGAAGGTTTTCCGTTTGCTTGTAGTTCCCGTTTTGTCCTGCCTGCTAGGGTGGCGCTAGAGAGCAAGAGCATTTTTTGTGAGATTTTTGTGGATAGTGGAGCAGCTGTCAATCTCATTGATAATCAATTTGCAATAACTCATGGTTTCCAGGTGCGCACTTTGGGAAAGGATATTCCTGTTTTTGCTATTGATTCCGCTCCACTTTCTCAGAAATCATTAAAGGGCATAGTTCACAATATCCGTTTAATTGTGAGTGATGCTCATGTTGAGGATGTGTCATGTTTCGTCCTTAGCGGTTTGCCTACTCCTCTAGTGTTGGGGCTACCCTGGCTCACTAAACATAACCCCACCATTGATTGGCAAGCGAGGCAAATAAATGGTTGGAGTGACTTTTGCAGAGAGAATTGCCTCACGACATCTGTTTCTGAGGTTGCTACTAAGACTGTACCATCTTTTCTCTCTGAATTTTCGGATGTCTTCTCTGAGAGTGGAGTTCAGGATTTGCCCCCGCACAGGGAGTACGATTGCCCTATTAATCTCATCCCAGGCGCCAAGCTGCCTAAATCTCGTTTATACAATCTTTCCCAACCTGAGAGGATCGCTATGCGTGCTTATATCTCTGAGAGTCTGAGAAAAGGACACATACGACCCTCGAAGTCACCTGTTGCCGCTGGTTTTTTCTTTGTTAAGAAAAAAGATGGTTCTTTAAGACCTTGTCTGGATTTCAGGGAGCTGAACAGTATCACTATTCGTGACCCTTATCCGCTTCCTCTGATCCCGGACCTGTTTAACCAGGTTGTTGGGGCTAAAGTCTTTTCCAAATTAGATCTAAGAGGGGCATACAACCTGGTCAGGGTCAGAGAAGGAGATGAATGGAAGACGGCCTTCAATACCCCTGAGGGCCATTTTGAGAATTTGGTTATGCCTTTTGGTTTGATGAATGCCCCAGCCGTTTTTCAGCATTTCGTGAACAGCATTTTTTATCATTTGATGGGAAAATTTGTATTAGTGTATTTGGATGACATTTAGATTTTTTCTCCTGATTTCAAAACTCATAAGGAACATTTACGTCAGGTCTTGCTCATCCTGCGGGAGAATAAATTATATGCGAAACTGGAAAAATGTGTGTTTGCGGTTCCAGAAATTCAATTTCTGGGGTTTCTTCTCTCCGCTTCTGGTTTTCGCATGGACCCCGAGAAGGTCCGCGCTGTGCTTGAGTGGGAGCTTCCTGAGAATCAGAAGGCGCTGATGCGTTTTTTGGGCTTTGCCAATTATTACAGGAAGTTTATTTTGAATTATTCCTCTATTGTTAAACCACTCACTGATATGACCAGAAAGGGGGTAGATTTTTCTTCTTGGTCAGTAGAGGCGCGTAAGGCTTTTTCTAATATCAAGGAGAGTTTTGCTTCCGCTCCCATCTTGGTGCAACCTGATATTTCTTTACCCTTCATAGTTGAGGTTGATGCTTCTGAGGTGGGTGTGGGGGCGGTCTTGTCTCAGGGTTCCTCTCCTGCCAAATGGCGACCGTGTGCCTTTTTCTCGAAAAAACTCTCCTCCGCAGAGAGAAATTACGATGTGGGAGATAGGGAATTGTTAGCCATCAAGTTGGCTTTTGAGGAATGGCGCCATTGGCTAGAGGGAGCCAGACACCCTATTACCGTATTTACTGACCATAAAAATCTGGCCTACTTGGAGTCAGCCAAGCGTCTGAACCCGAGACAGGCCAGATGGTCTTTGTTCTTTTCTAGGTTTAATTTTGTTGTCACGTTCCGCCCTGGAGTTAAGAATGTGAAGGCAGATGCCCTGTCACGTTGTTTTCCGGGAGGCGGGAATTTTGAAGACCCGGGTCCCATTTTGGCTGAAGGTGTGGTGGTCTCTGCTCTTTTTTCTGAATTGGAGGCAGAGGTGCAGGCAGCCCAGTCAGAGGCTCCTGATCTTTGTCCTCCTGGGAGGTTGTTTGTGCCTCTCGCTTTAAGACACAAGATTTTTAAGGAACACCACGATACGGTCCTTGCTGGGCACCCGGGGGCAAGAGCCACACTGGATCTCATCGCTCGGAGATTCTGGTGGCCTGCGCTTCGTAAGTCGGTTGAGGGTTTTGTGGCAGCCTGCGAGACTTGCGCTCGTGCCAAAGTCCCTCATTCACGGCCATCAGGTCCTCTCCTTCCCTTACCCATTCCTTCCCGTCCTTGGACACATCTGTCCATGGACTTCATAACGGACCTGCCTCGTTCCTCGGGGAAGACTGTGATTCTGGTGGTGGTGGACCGTTTTAGCAAAATGGTGCATTTCATCCCTTTTCCTGGTTTGCCCAATGCTAAGACGCTGGCGCAGGCATTTATTGATCACATTGTCAAATTGCACGGTATTCCTTCAGACATAGTCTCTGATAGGGGCACGCAGTTTGTTTCCAGATTCTGGAAGGCTTTCTGTTCTCGCTTGGGGGTTCGGTTGTCATTCTCTTCTGCTTTCCACCCGCAGTCGAATGGCCAGACAGAGCGCGTCAATCAGAATCTGGAGACATATCTGCGCTGTTTTGTGGCGGAGAATCAAGAGGATTGGTGTTCTTTTTTGTCCCTTGCTGAGTTTGCTTTAAATAACCGTCGTCAGGAGTCCTCTGATAAGTCACCATTTTTTGGTGCATATGGGTTTCATCCGCAGTTTGGGACTTTCTCGGGAGAGGGGTCTTCTGGTTTACCTGATGAGGACAGATTCTCCTCGTCTTTGTCATCTATTTGGCAAAAGATTCAGGATAATCTAAAGAGCATGAGTGAGAGATATAAGCGTGTGGCAGATAAGAGACGTGTGCTTGGTCCGGACCTGAATGTTGGTGATCTGGTGTGGTTGTCTACCAAGAATATCAAATTGAAGGTTCCCTCCTGGAAGTTGGGTCCTAGGTTTATTGGGCCTTACAAAATCCTGTCTGTCATCAATCCTGTTGCCTACCGTCTTGATCTTCCTCAGACTTGGAAGATCCATAATGTTTTTCATAAGTCCTTATTGAAACCTTATGTTCAACCCATTGTACCCTCGCCTTTGCCTCCTCCTCCGATTATGGTTGATGGGAATCTTGAATTTCAGGTCTCTAGGATTGTGGATTCTCGTCTTGTCCGCGGTTCTCTTCAGTACCTTGTTCATTGGGAGGGTTATGGTCCTGAGGAGAGGATGTGGGTCCCAGTGACGGACATTAAGGCCTCTCGTCTCATCAGGGCTTTCCATAGGTCCCATCCTGAGAAGGTGGGCTCTGAGTGTCCGGAGTCCACTCGTAGAGGGAGGGGTACTGTCACAACCAGACAGCTGAGAAGCTCTGACAGAAGCCTTTCAGAACCTCCTCCTTGAGTTTTCTTTGTTGTGATGTTCAGTTCCTCATCTCGTTAGCCTCTCTCAGCTGTCATGTAGTTGGACTGATTGCTTCCCTTTAAATTCCTCCCCATAATGCATTACTGGGCGGCTTATACTTCTTCCTGGAGTGTGTGTGCATGCTGATCCTATTTCCCAGTCTGCTACTAAGTTAAGTGCTGTACATTTATCTGTTATTTTCTGTTTGCTGGATCCCAGGTGACCCTGACTCCCTCCGTGTCTGGTGTAGGGAGCCGGTGGTCGTGTCCCCTCACTATTGTAGGGTGTTCAGGTGTTATATAGTCGAGGTACGTGGATATGCAACCATCCACCTCTGGGATTTTTGCATAGGCTGAGCAGCCAGGGAAAGTGCCAGGTTTTGTGCAGGGGTCTCCCTTTTGGTTCCTTAGCTTTGGATCCAGTGAGTCATATATGCATGTTGCATTGTCTTGTTTCCTGTACACCGTCTGTGACAGCCACTTTTTGTCGTATTTAAGGTGCAGATTTTGTCGCAAAGGTGTTTTGTTGCAAAATCTGCACCTTTTTCCCCATGTATGCCACTTACGCCTCTTTTCTTGAGTTCTGAGAAAAGGGGGCGGGAAAGAGAGTTCTGAGAAAAGGGGCGGGGAAGAAGGCGGGCCGGCATCTCATTCATCATTTTCTATGCCTGTTTTTGGTGTAGAAAATTACTTCAATATATGCCAGCGAGGAAGCTGGCGTAGATTTAATCTTGTTGAACGGACTCCTGATCATGCGTCTAGGTTATGTAGAGACCGGCGTATCAAGTTACAGCAGACAGGGACTAAGACTGGCATCCCCCAAAGACCAGCTTCCCCTAAAGGCTCTTTTTGCACTCATTTTCAAAAAATTGGGTGACTTTTTACATTTTTACACCACTCACTCAAAGATATGAAATGTGGGTGAGAAAGTGGATGTTGTTAGCTATGTGAATGAGTTTCACTACAGATTTATTATTGAGACTTTTTTAAAAAGTCACAAAAAAGTAGCATTCTTACTCCAGTAGAAGGGTGAAGTAGGAAAACCGGAGGAGCTTTTCTAGACAAAAGTGTTAGCTTTAAGGATAAGACAAATTTGTGACAACATGTGACATTTGATAAAAGTGACATAAAGTATGCTAATGCAGGCTCGAGCAAAACAGACTTCAAATATTCCCCTCATGATAAATCCACAACAAAAAATATTAGACAGTTCAATAACTTTAATTTATATACTAATGAGATATTATTAAAAGGGTTGGTCGATGAACAACATATACCACCCATGAACAGGAAAGGTCCCCAAGACCCCTGTCTACTGCTGAATGGAGAGGTAGCGTGCATACATGACCACCACTCCATTCTCTGTCTATGGGACTGGCAAGTACACAGCTCAGCCATCTCTGACAGTACATAAAAGTGAATAGAGCTTGATACAGTACATTTACAAAGGGACTTGGGGACCCCTGTTGGTTTGATTGGTGGACTCCCAGTGATCATACATTTATCACCTATCCTGTGGAGGTGATAAATGTTGTGCATAATCCAACCCCTTTACCCTAAATTGGAAACCCCTTTTAAACTCTACTGCCCCCAGAACATGTTCATCTCTAATGTGCAAGTGATGATATTACCTTTGAGGTGATCCTAATATAACAGTTTGTATTAGGTAATGATATAACCAGCAGGCGGTGTGCCTCTATAGTGTGCCTCACTTCTTACCTGCAGGTTGAATCTTTCCAGAAGTTCTAGCAATGTTTTAGGTCTTGGTCGCTTACTTCTCCTCCTTACTATTCTCCTGGGAGCTTCCTCCTCACATATGATGTCTACATATATAAATTTAAAATTTCCAACTTTGTTATTTAACAAGCCAGTCCAAATACCCATGGGTGTCTTGTAGATGATATCTATGATGTCACCTTTCTGGAAAGAACATGGAAAAGCAATGGTAAAGAGCATCAGTTCACCGTAAACTACTGATTAACAGGAAAACATACATATTCTAATTATGATGACAACATTAGTGATGATGATTAGAAGGTCTACAGATCCAGCCAAAAGAACAGTTTACTGATGGGTTCAGTGTGAGGGAGAGGACCAGCTAGTCTGCAAATGCACTGAAACTGAAAGCTGTAGAAGAAAAACTGCTAAAATATTTAAAGACCAACCGGAAAAACTAATATTTTTAGCTCAAAATGAGTAGAATGCAATCATAAAAAGTTGACCCCAAAGTTGTCCAGAGCCTTGAAGCATACAACTGTGCCTTAGTCATACTGAAGGGCCAACGATGAAATGTGTAAGCCTTTCGCTCTGCTAGTCTGGGCTCTGCAGATGAGAAGAAAAAAACTCCAATTATGTTCTGGGGAAATTGGGAGTTGTTTTTCTCAACGGCAACAGAATCAAAGGTTGAAGAAAGAACCCAGACCATATAATCTGACAACTACATTGTCTCAAAGTGATCCATTTAGCAGTTTATTCCAGTTTTATTCCATTCCATCTAGCACTTTACCTTGATTTTCAGTGACTCTGTGTCGTACGGGCTAGGAATAAAGTCAGTGTGGACTCTTGCTCGACCGCAGAATGGACCAGTATAAGGAATGTCGTCATCAAGTCTAAAGCTATCCCTGTTACTGGTTCCATCAGAACAGCTGGTGACACCACCTAGAAGGAAGGTTTGCAGTAATTTATATGTTTTGTTGCAAAGTAAAATATTTTTATTCCAGAATTGTGTTTCCACATTTGATATAAAGCTGGATTTACATGAGCACTGGAAGCTGCTTTAGTTTACTTAAAATTTCTTTTCATGAGGGAATACTTCCCCAATGTTGACTTAAATGTATCCATTTTCTGGTTCCCTTGTCTTCTCTTTCTGTCTTTGCTATCCATTTTGACTTTAGTAAGCAGAAAAAACGAGAAGAGATCTCTCTGACACTAGCATGCTTCGAGCTCATGCATGGAGGCCCTATAGAGGCACATAGGAAGCTGTAGATACGCCCAATAAACTGTAGATACTTCATGTGTCACTGTATGGCACTCATCACAGAGAGGTATTATGGAACTTTAAAGGGTTATTCCAGGATTGGGTACCCTTTCAAGTAAGCTCCCTAGCATCTTTGAGCTAAGGAAAGGATAATACTCACAATCCTGTCCTGCACCCTGGCTCTATTTGGTGATTTTCCTGTCCCTATCCTCCTTACTTACAGCTGGGGTATGGATGGGGTGATGTGTGCACCTACAGTCAAAGACTGGCCTCAGAGATGACATGCCACTTGGGCAGGGGTGTGCTAAGTTAAAACATTCGGGGCCTGGGCCCCTGATGTTTTGTCCCAGACCCCGAATGTACTGTCTGCCTGCTAGATACAAGTGTATTGCCATCCTCAGGACGGCAACACAATTGAATCTAATGCCGTGCAAGAGCTGAAGGACCTGTGATGACATCACAGGTCATGTGGTCAGTGCTAAATGCAGTATCTGAAAAGGACCTGAGATGATGTCACCGTCATGTGACCAGTGCAGGAGAGGACGGCTCAGCAGTGAAGAGAAGACCTGGGAAGAAGCTGTGGTGATGTCTGCTACATGAGGAGAGGTAAGTGAAGGGGGAGGCAGAGCAATGGTGGGAGTTGTGGTTATTTAACTGGGACTGTATGTTAGGGCTGAAGGGAGGAAAGTTATTTAGATGGGACAGTGGGGTGGATTGATGTTATTTACATGGGACTGAATGTTAAGGGTAATGTGATTTACATGGGACTGCATGTTGGAGGTGGCTGGGGAGGGGGTGATTTTATTTACATGGGACTGTATGTTGAAAGTGACTAGGGGAGGATGTGATCTTATTTACAGGGGACTGAATATTGCGGGGGTGATGCTATTTACATGGGACTGTATGTTAAAGGCGGCTGAGGAGGGGGTAATGTTATTTACGTGGGACTGTATATTGAGGGGGCAGGAGAGATGGTGTGATGTTATTTACATGGGACTGTATTGTAGAGGGGACTGTAGATAGAAAGGGATGTTATTTACATGGGACTGTATATTTCAGGGGGCTGGAGAGATGGTGTGATGGTATTTACATCGCACTCTATGGCGGAGAAGGGAAATTACATGGGACTGTATGGTGGAGGGGCTGAGGAATTATAATTTTTGAGGACAGTAAACGGAGAAATATAACCACAGGGGGCACTGCAGGCGGCATTATAAATTCTGGGAGGGCTTCAGGGCAAGCATTATAACAGTAGAGGGCGATATAAATACTGGTGCACTTTAGGGAGAGCATTAGAACAGTAGGGGGTGATATAAATACTGGGGACACTGTGAGGGCCTTTTAAATCCAGGAGACAATAGGCATTCTTATTACTACTGGGGGCTCTATAGGAGGGACTTATAGATCTGCATTATTTCTACTAAGAGCACTATTATTACTACTGAGGGGTCAGTAGAGAGCTTTATTACCACTGGGGGGACAATAGGGGGGCCTTATTTCTACTAGGGGCTCTGTAAGGGCAGTATTAATACTGGAGGGCTCTTCAACTAATGGGGCACTCTTGGGGAGCATTATCACTGTAGGGGGTAGTAATACTAATGAGGGCATTCTAGAAGGGAATTACTATTGGTGGGACTATAAAAAGCACTATTACTATGGGGGGCACTGATTTTTCTTCAGGATAGTATTTGGGGGTACAGAAAAATGAGGAAGCTAAGATGTCTGTGTGTCAAACTCTACAGAGACGAGGCGCGTCTGAGAGAAGTTTCCAGACGGAATGGAAAAGATGATGACAGAGAAGATCTACATCAGAGGAGACGTCACCTGGGAGGAACTGGATGTGAGGTACGTGCTGCTGTATAGCTGTATAGCTATAGCGGGCTTAGGGGTCGGTTGGTCAACTTAGAGAATTGGGCCATATGCATTGGGGCATGGGCCCCGGATCTTTTGAGACCTTAGCAACGCCCCTGCACTTGGGGACACGTCACTGCTGAGGCCAGGCTTTGGCTGCAGTGGGCCACATGACCCTGTCCATACCACAATTCAAATAAAAAAATCAGAGGGCCAGAAGATCTCCGAAGTGAGCCAGTGAGTAGGGCTAGACCAGCAGGGAAAAGATGACTATAATTATTTTCTTAGGTCAAACATGCTTACTTTAACCGCTACAGGACCGCCGTACGCAGGATTGCGTCCTGGCGGCGGCCCTGCTCTTCTGGGTGGACGCATATACGCGTCCTCCCGCGATAGCCGAGATTTCCTGTGAACGCGCGCACACAGGAACGGAAGGTAAGCGAGTGGATCTCCAGCCTGCCAGCGGCGATCGTTCGCTGGCAGGCTGGAGATGTGATTTTTTTAACCCCTAACAGGTATATTAGACGCTGTTTTGATAACAGCGTCTAATATACCTGCTACCTGGTCCTCAGTAAAGTAGCACCAAACACCACTACACTACACTACACCCCCCCTGTCACTTATTAACCCTTTATGAACCACTGATCACCCCTGATCACCCCATACAGACTCCCTGATCACCCCCCTGTCATTGATCACCCCCCTGTAAGGCTCCATTCAGACGTCCGTATGATTTTTACGGATCCACGGATACATGGATCGGATCCGCAAAACACATACGGACGTCTGAATGGAGCCTTACAGGGGGGTGATCAATGACAGGGGGGTGATCACCTCATATACACTCCCTGATCACCCCCTGTCATTGATCACCCTCCTGTAAGGCTCCATTCAGACGTCCGTATGTGTTTTGCGGATCCGATCCATGTATCCATGGATCCGTAAAAATCATACGGACGTCTGAATGGAGCCTTACAGGGGGGTGATCAATGACAGGGGGTGATCAGGGAGTGTATATGAGGTGATCACCCCCCTGTCATTGATCACCCCCCTGTAAGGCTCCATTCAGACGTCCGTATGTGTTTTGCGGATCTTATCCATGTATCCGTGGATCCGTAAAAATCATACGGACGTCTGAATGGAGCCTTACAGGGGGGTGATCAATGACAGGGGGGTCATCAGGAAGTCTATATGGGTGATCACCCCCTTGTCATTGATCACCCACCTGTAAGGCTCCATTCAGACGTCCGTATGTGTTTTGCGGATCCGATCCATGTATCCGTGGATCTGTAAAAATCATACGGACGTCTGAATGGAGCCTTACAGGGGGGTTATCAATGACAGGGGGGTGATCAAGGAGTCTATATGGGTGGTCACCCCCCTGTCATTGATCACCCCCCTGTCATTGATCACCCCCTGTAAGGCTCCATTCAGACTTTTTTTTGGCCCAAGTTAGCGGAAATATATATTTTTTTGTTTGTTTGTTTTTTCTTACAAAGTCTCATATTCCACTAACTTGTGTAAAAAAAAAAAATCTCACATGAACTCACCATACCCCTCACGGAATCCAAATGCGTAAAATTTTTTAGACATTTATATTCCAGACTTCTTCTCACGCTTTAGGGCCCCTAAAATGCCAGGGCAGTATAAATACCCCACATGTGACCCCATTTCGGAAAGAAGACACCCCAAGGTATTCCGTGAGGGGCATATTGAGTCCATGAAAGATTGAAATTTTTGTCCCAAGTTAGCGGAAAGTGAGACTTTGTGAGAAAAAACTAAAACAAAATCAATTTCCGCTAACTTATGCAAAAAAAAAAATTTCTAGGAACTCGCCATGCCCCTCATTGAATACCTTGGGGTGTCTTCTTTCCAAAGTGGGGTCACATGTGGGGTATTTATACTGCCCAGGCTTTTTAGGGGCCCTAAAGCGTAAGAAGAAGTCTGGGATCCAAATGTCTAAAAATGCCCTCCTAAAAGGAATTTGGGCCGCTTTGCGCATCTAGTCTGCAAAAAAGTGTCACACATGTGGTATCGCTGTACTCAGGAGAAGTTGGGGAATGTGTTTTGGAGTGTCATTTTACATATACCCATGCTGGGTGAGATAAATATCTTGGTCAAATGCCAACTTTGTATAAAAAAATGTGAAAAGTTGTCTTTTGCCGAGATATTTCTCTCACCCAGCATGGGTATATGTAAAATGACACCCCAAAACACATTCCCCAACTTCTCCTGAGTACGGCGATACCAGATGTGTCACACTTTTTTGCAGCCTAGGTGGGCAAAGGGGCACACATTCCAAAGTGCACCTTTCGGATTTCACCGGTCATTTTTTACAGATTTTGATTGCAAACTTCTTCTCACACATCTGGGCCCCTAGAATGCCAGGGCAGTATAACTACCCCACAAGTGACCCCATTTTGGAAAGAAGACACCCCAAGGTATTTTGTGATGGGCATAGTGAGTTCATGGAAGTTTTTATTTTTTGTCACAAGTTAGTGGAATATGAGACTTTGTAAGAAAAAAAATATATAAAATCATCATTTTCCGCTAACTTGTGACAAAAAATAAAAAATTCTAGGAACTCGCCATGCCCCTCACGGAATACTTTGGGGTGTCTTCTTTCCAAAATGGGGTCACTTGTGGCGTAGTTATACTGCCCTGGAATTCTAGGGGCCCAAATGTGTGGTAAGTAGTTTGCAATCAAAATGTGTAAGAAATGGCCTGCGAAATCCGAAAGGTGCTCTCTGGAATGTGTGCCCCTTTGCCCACCTAGGCTGCAAAAAAGTGTCACACATCTGGTATCGCCGTACTCAGGAGAAGTTGGGAAATGTGTTTTGGGGTGTCATTTTACATATACCCATGCTGGGTGAGAGAAATATCTTGGCAAAAGACAACTTTTCCCATTTCTTTATACAAAGTTGGCATTTGACCAATATATTTATCTCACCCAGCATGGGTATATGTAAAATGACACCCCAAAACACATTCCCTAACTTCTCCTGAGTACGGCGATACCAGATGTGTGACACTTTTTTGCAGCCTAGGTGGGCAAAGGGGCACACATTCCAAAGTGCACCTTTCGGATTTCACCGGTCATTTTTTACAGATTTTGATTGCAAACTTCTTCTCACACATCTGGGCCCCTAGAATGCCAGGGCAGTATAACTACCCCACAAGTGACCCCATTTTGGAAAGAAGACACCCCGAGGTATTTTGTGATGGGCATAGTGAGTTCATGGAAGTTTTTATTTTTTGTCACAAGTTAGTGGAATATGAGACTTTGTAAGAAAAAAAATTAAAAAAAATCATCATTTTCTGCTAACTTGTGACAAAAAATAAAAAGTTCTATGAACTCACTATGCCCATCAGCGAATACCTTAGGGTGTCTACTTTCTGAAATGGGGTCATTTTTGGGGTGTTTGTACTGTCTGGGCATTGTAGAACCTCAGGAAACATGACAGGTGCTCAGAAAGTCAGAGCTGCTTCAAAAAGCGGAAATTCACATTTTTGTACCATAGTTTGTAAATGCTATAACTTTTATCCAAACTATTTTTTTTTAACCCAAACATTTTTTTTTATCAGACATGTAGAACAATAAATAATTTAGCGAAAAATTTATATATGGATGTCGTTTTTTTTGCTAAATTTTACAACTAAAAGTGAAAAATGTCTTTTGTTTTGCAAAAATATCGTTAAATTTTGATTAATAACAAAAAAAGTAAAAATGTCAGCAGCAATGAAATACCACCCAATGAAAGCTCTATTAATGAGAAGAAAAGGAGGCAAAATTCATTTGGGTGGTAAGTTGCATGACCGAGCAATAATCGGTGAAAGTAGTGTAGTGCAGAAGTGTAAAAAGTGGCCTGGTCATTAAGGGGGTTTCAGCTAGCGGGGTTGAAGTGGTTAAAGGAGACCCAATCCTGGAAAAACCCTTTAAGGGTATATTCCCATGGGGCTGATACACTGCCAATTTCCTACCATGTAATTGCAGGTGAAAGTCTAAAGTGTTTAAGCAGCAGCAAAGCTGATGAGATTTCATGGAATTTCATCCACACAATGCAGAAAAAGAAAATCAGAGCGGAAATTGGCCTGTGGTACAGATGTAAAATCCACTGCATTTAAACTGTGGATTTCCAATGTCAATTTACCCTTTTTGCTGTGCATCAGATGAAGCAAATCTGCTGCAAAATCCATGAGAAATCTGCTCATGCAGATTGTACCGTGGGTTCATAGTTGACTTGCTCTGTCGAAGTCAACTATATGTATTAAGCCTAACAGTTCTAAACTCTGTATACCGCTATATAAAGCTCAGAGACTGTATGTACCATATCAGGCATGTCCATAGCATCCTGTTATTACTATTTTAGAATGATGTCTGCATACCTACCAACCCCTCTTTTTGGGATAATCAACACCATACTTGACCCAAACCCCCCTATGCCCTTTCTCTCCTGAAATGTTTCTTTTTTTTTAAAGTGATCAATAGCGTTCCATCATGGCTGTAAACGCCAGGGTAGCTGGAGGTGAGGGGCATCGGAAGGACTGTAGAGGCAATGGATACTGGAAATATGCTCCTATCCCCACTGATCATGAGAAGAGGGGACTGTTACTCACACGCCCCCCACCCCCAAATGAAGCGGCAGGTTGAACAATGTGCACTACTGCTCCATTCTTCTCTATGACTGCTGGATAATGTACAGAGCTCGGGTATTTCAAGCAGTGTCTGAACGGGTTATAGCTCAATATGGGCCTCACTATATTATCTCATACTTTATCGCTCATGTTTTTATCTTAAGCTGACATTTCTGGTAATGTGGTAAGTGAAGAATAAATGAAAGAGTTGAGCACTGGCATAACAACCTTCCATGTTCCTCTTGAACTGTATGAGTTAATGAGAAGTTATAGACAATTTTAATAAGGGTAAGGCCACATGGTTAGGTTTTCTGCATGCAGTTTTGGAAGCCAAAATCAGGAATGAATAAAAAAAAAAAAGAGTAGAAGTCGTATATGTCCTTTATACTTTCTTTCCTTTTTTGATCCACCCCTGATTTTGACTTCCAAAACTGCATGCAGAAACCTGACCATGTGACCATACCCTTAGATATATTCACATACAGTGCCCAGTACTAGTTGTAAGTACAGACCCAAGAAATACACTTCCAAATTAAAAGGGTTTCGGCAGTGGCGTACATAGAGAAGTAAGGCCCCCATACAGGACTGAAGGGTTTCCGCCTAAACTCTTTTCAATGACCCTGCTTCATTTGCTAAAAGGTGTTCCTTTTTGCCTCATTCACACATCAGTGTTCGGTCAGTGATTTCCATCAGTGATTCTGAGCCAAAACCAGGTGTGGAGTCTCCACAGACATAAGGTATAAGGGAAAGATCTGCACCTGTTCTGTGTTTACAGCTGCACCTGGTTTTGGCTCAAAGCCACTGATGGAAATCTGTCACACCGGTGACATGTTTTAGAAGGTCTGAAAGATTATCTGCACATTAGTGATCTGACAGCCTCTTTTAGTTTTGGTTTCACTTTGTCTGTGTGTTCCTTGTATGTCCACTCCTCCTGTTCAGGTGTGGATCATGTGACCTTTACATCCCCCTATTAAGTCTGACTTTACCCATCACTCCTGGCTCTGGATAGCTTCATTTGGTTTTTGGAGGAGCTGGAGTGTGGTTCTAGTTGAAGTCCTGTTCATCCATCATCCATCAGCCTCAGAAGTTAAGTATTCCGCTTGTTGTATTTTGTATTCCCCCCCCCACCCTTGTTGTTTACTAGGCCTTCACCAGAGAAGGAGCGGGTAGTCTCTGCCCTGTCATTATCATTAGGGCATCCGAGGTCCTTGCCGATGTCTACCCTTCCCCATTGTTGTTATGTGTGGTGATGCACTTATGGGTTGATGTTTGTCTTGTTGTTTGTTCCATGTGTGGTTTGTCTATGGTGTGGTTGATCCCGCATGGTTGCTAGACATGTCCTGTTTGTTGTACCTCCGGAAGGGGGTCCCTGGGGTTCCCCGGAGGGGGAACTACAAGATAGCAAGCTGTGGCTTCCGGTAAGTGATCTGGTCGTTCTGTTGTCTGTGGTCATCTGGCCACAGGATACTTACCTGACATTCAGTTGTTGCTTGCTGTCTCCTCCTTGTTACTAGGCCTGTGGGAGACTCCAATTTATCTGTGTCGTGGATGAATCAGCCGTCTCATATTCCTGACTTCCATATTGCAGGGACTGATAGGGTCAGTAGGGCCAAGGTTCGAGAGTATGAGCCCCCCTACCATCAAGGGCGGCTCATACAGTCAGGGATAGGATGAGGATGGCGATAGGAGGTGTCCTTCTCCCTTATCCTCGCAGCCCGGCATAGTGGCTTTCATTAATTTCAGACTTTGGATGGTGGGGAGTTTCCCCCACCTCCCACCGTGACAAAATCACTGACTGAACACAGATGTGTCAATGAGGCACTAGAGGGTAGAGTCCTTACCAAGTTTTCACCTCCAGTAGAAGACGAGATAATCCCAACTAAGACTGGGCCCCCTCTTGCTCTGGGCCCCATAGCAGTCGCACGGTCTGCCACTATGGTAGTTACGCCCCTGGGTTTCGGAGATTTTTGAACTGAACGTTGGGGGTCTAACACCTGGGACCCCGCCGATCAACTTTTTGAGAAAGCACAGGAGCTTGCAGTAGCGCCATAGCCTTATCTGTGCTCACAACAATGTAAATTTGATAGCGGCTGCGCTTGGTATCGCAGCTCAGCCCCATTTTTTTTTTTAGGGCTGAGCTGCACCTAGACCATGTGAACATTACATGGCCTCGGCAAAGCTACAAGAAGACCAGAACACTACTGTGAGTGCCGGTGCCTTCTCAAACAGCCGATTGGAGGGGGTTGGATGGGGATTGGATGCTGATTACCTATCCAAAGGGTAGGTCATCAGTTCAAAATTCTCTGAAAATCCCTTAAATCAAAACCTAGTTTATTCCTTTATGTTCCATCCATTCCATCCATTTGGCCATAGTCTAGTTTCACTAGGATTGGCATAAAAAATATTTGTAACCTTATTGACAGTGATTTTATGGCCACTTACTGGATGAACTCTGGCCACTGTTGAGGCTGTAAAGACTTTCCACAGATTCGCTGGCTTTGAGAGGAGCGACTTTTTCTGTAGCCATTCCTCCTGTGGGGTCACTGTATCGGTAAGAGAAAGTGCCCTCAACATCTTCACTCTAAATGAGAAAATAAAGTGATTGGTAATAAAGTCACGTATTATTTTTAGAGCGATCACTAAGCGTGATGAAATCTACAAACCTAACCAGGTGCTGAGGGTTTGGATTGGTATGAAAACATATGGTAGAGAACACAGTAAGGAGGCATGGACATTGCTTGCTTCCATTGAAGAAGTCAAAAAAGAAGAGTGATAATCTTAGTTTAAAGGGGTTTTCCAGGAGGTCTTCAATTTGTGATTGGTGGTGTGACCCCCTAAGACCCCTCAACTAATCACCTGAACTTGAGGACTTTTGCAAGCGAAGTCGGCCATAAAGTGTTATTTTAGATTGTGCATCTATACATGTGGCTGTGGCTGGTATCTGCAAAATCATACTGATCACACATAAATTACATATCATAAGAATAGGACATCAATGTATGCTCTTGGAAAACGCCTTTGCGGATAGAAGATTAAAGGGGTTGTCAACTTGTCTCAGTTCAGCAAATGGCATTTATCATGTAGAGAAAGTTACTACAAGGCACTTTCTAATGTATTGTGATTGTCCGTATTGCCTACTTTGCTGGCCGGATTCATTTTTCCATCACAGTATACACTGCTTGTAATCACGGGTTACAACTAGGCTTGAACGAATCGATCTTCCGATCATAGATCTGAAGTCGTTTCGTTCAGAAATTCTGTATCTGCTTATTTAAAGACATTTTAAAATAGGAATCCGAACTCGGGTTTGGTACTGGCTGGTACCTCGGTTTTGAGATGTTTTTAAGTGCAGACAGAAATACCGAAGTTATTTATTTTGCCCCCAAGGAGCCAATACATTTTAATGCTCTACGGAAACAGCATTTCAAATGAAGTTTTTGAACGTGTCGATTTCGGATCTATGATCCGAAACTCAATTCACTCAAGCCTAGTTACAACCACCTCATGAAATGGCTGGGACAGGAGCTGCTGCGCATGTGTGCCTATGTGCACTCCCACAGTCCTGGCCACCAGAGAGGCTGACACCTTTCCCTATAGCAGGGACCAGCAACCATCGGCACTCCAGCTGTTCTGAAACTACAGTTCCCAGCATGCTCCATTTATTTCTCTGAGTGTTCTTAGAAGAACAGAGCAAGTATGCATGCTGGGAGTTGTAGTTACACAACAGCTGGAGTGCCGGAGGCTGCCTACCCCTGCCCTATAGTGTGCAAGCACGACCACTGCTGCTGGATTGCAGGGTGGTCGTAACCACTGGAAGCGAGCACTGTATAATGTGTAAAATGAATCAAGCCAGCCAAGGAGGCAATATGGACAATCACAATACATTAGTAAGTGCCTTGTATTAACTTTGTCTACATGACAAATGCCATTTACTGAAATAAGATAACCCCTTTAACGGTTATTTATTTATGCCCCTGTGTCAACACTACATCCAGAAACGCTGGTGTAGAGCACTGATACAGCACTTACTGTATGTACAGAGCTATTTATTCCAACTCTCATACAGTTCTTTCAGATTAGTTCTCATCAGTGTAAAATATGGAAATCATGTGGAGTAGGACATATATGGGGTTTTCTTCTACGTCTTCCTTTGTAACCAATATTTCATGGTTTTTAATGCATCTAAAATAATAAATGTCTTCAACATCTATGAAGCTCCATGCATATCTAGACTGTAGCATCGAACTACAAACTTTGTGCAATCTAATCCTACAGTCATACTCCCATATGCTCCTTACTGCAGTCTAACCTGCTGAATGTTACTTAGTTGGGGACAGATTAATGGAACTATGACTGCAGGATCAGACTACACAGGGTTTGTTTGTAGTCTGTTACCATGGAGACACATAGGTATGTATAGGAGCGTTAGATGCAGAACATTTTTTTATGAATATTATTTGCAAAGTTGCTTCATTTTTCATATTATATGCATTGGAACAATTATAAAAAATGTGGTTCTGAAGCTTCACATAGAAGGGGGGTAGGAGGAACCAAAAAGCCTTTCATTTTTAATAGAAGCACTTTAAGGGGTATTCCAATGAGTAACATAAGTGATCCAGCCACACAGTAGTCTCCATAAAGTCTAAATGATGTAAACTGATGTATAAAAGCATTCTTCATTTTCCATCACTCTCTATAGCAGGGATGGCCAACCTGCGGCTCTCCAGCTGTTGTAAAACTACAATTCTCACCATGCCCTGCTGTAGGTTGATAGCTGTAGGCTGTCCGGGCATGCTGGGAGTTGTCGTTTTGCAACAGCTGGAGGGCCGCAGGTTGGCCATCCCTGCTCTATAGCCTTTATTAAAGAACTCCTCTTTTGCATCAAGTAATGAGTTGTGCAGGATGCCCATCTCTCATGCCTTGAAAGCAATAACAGATTATAATATGGGCGTTTTGGACAGCCTCCTGGGGGCAAAGGCTCCCAGGGGTCCATGTCAGCCCAAAATGCCCACCTTCTTAAAAGACTACATAGTAAATTTTCTTCATAAGAAGACGGTGTTCCTAACAGGAGGGAGAGAAGGAGGGGGAAGGAAACGAGGAAGGCTGTGCTGACGTCTTGCACGTGTTAATGCAGCACAAAACATTGGTTCTGCTGTCTATAGATATGGTGGACAATGGGCTGGGGGTCCAAGTTGTGTGAACAGCCCAGGGCCCATGGTACACTTAATCTACCCCTGGCTGAGAGTCCAATTAGTGGAAACCTGTCCAGGTAGACATTAAAGACGTATCCAATGGACATACTGTACTGTATTTTATATACCATGTAACTTGTCAGAATATGGTAAACCCCTATATATACAGGGGTAAACCATCTCTAAATAGAGCAGTACGGCCAACAATATAGAAATAGCCTACAAATTATATTTGGATTGGCCCAAAATTTGGAATAATGACTCTGTACTGCAAGAAAGAGCTCAAATGTCAAGTCATTCATTATTGTAGTGATACTATTCAGAGTATATTTAGCTCTGGGCTGTGGTTGTTACTTTTTCTGCTGTCATGGATCATAACTGAACTGAAATGGGAAGATATACACTGAAATGAAGAAATGGAGCCTTGTTCACAGATGACCCTAAATTTGTATATATATATGGGTCTATGAAGCACATGGTGTTTGCAACATCACAGATTAGATCTTTCAGTGAGAGTTTGATAAAAGGTCATAATACTGTAGTAATATTTTTCATACCTCAGAGAGTGTTTTGATATACTTCTTCCCCATCTTTTTCCGCATGGTCAGTGATATGGCTTTCATTTTCTTCGTTATGCCACCAGCATTGTTTGATGACTTATCGCCCTCTGAGACTCCTCCTTCACCAGTTTCAAACGCACTTCCCATATCCCCCGCCTGTTTATATGAAGAATACACATGGTTTGTAACCAGTATACATCTTGCCTGTTTATCTAAACCAATGTAAAATCTCTCTGATATGTATGCACAATTAAAGTGATGCTTCACCTTGATATCACGTTGACTATGTAGTGAGCAGATGTATAATGTCATCACCTTTGTAATACAGTATATCTACGTTGCCTTGGTTTTTATGTTTCAGTTGGCAGGAAAAGTCAATTTCTATATTTATACCTGGAAACTGTCAACATGATGCTATTGGCAGATCTGTGATATCTGTTAATAATATGTAAACATATTTACCAATGTGTCTGCACCTAGAGTGTGTCTAAAATATGGTGAAAATTGGAGCAATTTTGTGTCTAAAATATGGTGAAAATTGGGTCAATTTTTGTCTAAAATATGGTGAAAATTGGGGCCATTTTGTGTCTAAAATGTGGTAAAAATTAGGGCAATTTTGTGTCTAAAATGTGGTGAAATTTGGGACAATTGTGTCTAAAATGTGGTGAAAATTGGGGCAATTTTGGCACAATTTCGCTCTACACATTTTTCTGATTTGCTCAAAAAGTTGTGGAGCTTCATAAGAAAGGGGTTTGCCTAAGATGCACCATTTTGTTCCAAAATTGCACCACAATTTGGACATTCAAATTCTGTCTCAGGCCTCATGCACTTGACTGTATCTCGAGTCTGCCCCCATTCCCCATCCATTGCACGCGGAGCCATTTATTTATATTCAAAAAATGCAGACAGCGTATTTCTCAGCCCTAGTTACAGGAGAAATCAACAATAACTATAAAAATGCCCCTCAAGGTTCTTAAACAACCTTATGGGGTACATAAAGTGTAAAATAAAAAGGTAAAAACAAAATCTATTTCACTAGTACTCTACTTGGTCACCTACCTTACAGCCCATGCAGTACCCGGCTACCCCCCTACCTGTTTAGGGGTTGTCCCTCTCTAGGTGACATACTACACCTCTGGTGGGCGTGCCCACAAGTGAAAAGGCTTTGGATGTGAGTTCACAGCCTCATTTACTCTGTGAAGATTACAATATTAAGAAAGACTCTTTGGAAGCATTACTTAAAAAAACAGATCCCAAGAATTGCCTCTACTTACAGCGATTGATAAGCTTTTTATTCCTTCCTTGGAAAAAACCCAGTGGCGTACTAATAGGGGGGGAAGGGGGGCAGTCCGCCTCGGGTGCTGGCTCTCAGGGGGGTGCCAGAAGCAATGAGCGCTTCCAATACAGATGGATGCGCTCATTGCTGGGAGTTGCGGTCCTGTCAATTACCGCTCTGCTCCCCGCGCTCCTCCCCTCCTTCAGGCCAGCGGCGCACAGAATGGTAAAGCAGGCACAGATCGCGCTGCGTGGACGGAGTCTGTAGCCCGGAAATCTGCATAAGCTCCGCCCCCACATAGCGCTGCAGAGCGATCTGTGCCTGCAGGGAAGAGAGGACTGTGAGCTTCAGGAGCGGGACAAGGTGAGTAGTTACTGTGTTTTTTTTTTATACAGAGGGGGCACAGAGGGTTTTATTACTATGGAGGGGGCACAGAGGACTGTATTACTATGGAGGGGGCACAGAGGGCATTACTACTATGAAGGGGGCACAGAGGGCACTACTAATGTGAAGGGGGCACAATGAGCATTTCTACTATGGAGGGGGCACAGAGCCAGAGGGCATTACTACGATGAAGGGGGTACAGAGGGCATTATTACTATGAAGGGGCCACAGTGGGCATTATTACTGTGAAGGGGGCACAATGGGTATTCCTTCTATGGAGGGGGCACAGAGGGCATTACTAGCACAGTGGGCATTACTACTATTAAGTGCGCACAATGGGCATTATTACTGTGAAGGGGTCACAATGGGAATTATTACTATGAATGCGGCACAGTGGGCATTATTACTATAAAGGGGGCAAAATGGGGATTATTACTATGAAGGGGACACAATCAGGATAATTACTATGAAGGGGGCACAATGGGGATTATTACTGTGAAGGGGCAGAATGAGGATTATTACTATGAATGTGGCACAGTGGGCATTATTACTATAAAGGGGGCACAATGGGGATTATTACTTTGAAGGGGACACAATGGGGATTATTACTGTGAAGGGGGCAGAATAGGGATTATTACTATGAAGGGGGCACAATGGGTATTATTACTGTGAAGGGGGCAGAATGGGGATTATTACTATAAAGGGGGCACAATGGGGATTATTACTGTGAAAGGGGCACAGAGAGGGCATAACTACTGTGAGGGGGCACAATGTGGGCATAACTACTGTGAGAGGGCACAATGTGGGCATTACTGTGAGGGGGCACACATCTGTACAAAACTACTGTGAAGGTTGTACAATCAGGGCAATACTACTGTGAGGGGGTACAATTTTTTTTAAAGTAATGGGGGTGGTGCTAAAGAAATGACCCGCCCCGGGTGCCACACCCTAAGCACACCACTGAAAAACTTCAACATTTTTTGGAGGTTAAGCGCAGACAGGACTTCTGTATGATTAAAGAGAAACTAGCTTCCATTACTACAGATTGTCATGACTGGTTCTTGGAGATTTGAATTCCTTGGTTGGATTATTCCCTCATGAATCACTCCCACAGATCCCAGCTCTCTATAGAAGAGCCCGCCTGTCATGACTCATGTGGATACCAGTCTGAGCTTTACTGCTTGCTGTACTTTGTATTATTCCCTATGTTTACTCCTGCAATTTCTTTAGTTGACGGCCACATATTAGTGTATCCATGCCTATATCAATCTTATTTGCTGTGTCTGCCGGCCTGTGAGAGACCCTCCCAGCCCCCATTCCTCCGTGGTTTATCATTTGTCTGTCTCCCTTGTTTGTTCCGTCTGTTATTTAAGTTTTCCTAACACTTTCCCTGTTGGAAGGCCCCATTTACAAGACGGTGTAGCGAATACTACCACTATATATTGCTGATGCTTCTGTGTAAAATCCTCTTCTATATGCGCTTGGCGTTCCAGGCTTCTCTCATTTTTTTTTTTCTTTTTGCATTCACCCTCTTTATTCTCTACAACGTTGGCTTTTACAATTTTATCAACGTTACAAAATGTTGAAAAACCTTTAATAAAAAAGTGTTTAAAGACAAACTAAAAAATGAAAAAAGAATAATAATAAAAAGGCCACCACGCGCTGCGCCGCAGCTTCGAGCCCTGACCCTAGTCACTATAACCCATACATCCCCTAAACGGTCCAAAATGACCGTTATGGAAAGAGGACATAACAAAAAATATGCATGTTGTGCTATTAACAAAAAAAAAAAAAGGGAAAAACAGACCATTAGATCCCTTTTTACATCTTCCTGGTTATAAACAAAAATTAAACAAAAAAATGCTAAAATAATGTGTCACAGTAAAAAGAGGCGCAAAAAATGATTTACATAGCTGGGGAAAAAAGTCATGGCTCCCAAAGACACATGTATTAAAAAAAAAATACATAAAATACACCTAGTCAGGAAGGGGGGTAAATGGCCCAGTCTTTAACTGGTTAATCAAAACTACTTATTGTCACAGTAAAACAATGGCTGCAAAAGTCTTCAGACCCTTTCCTGTTTGCTGGCAATGATGATCAAAGGTGGGGCGTCACCTTAATGTGTTCACCATCTACTTTTCTACCTGTTTACCTCATTAAAAAGCATTTAGCTTAGAGTTTTGTATGTGACTCTGCTGCATCTGTACATGTTTTTGCAGTCATTACTGTGTTCGGCAGACAAAAATTCTCAGGAGGAGCCTCAAGGTCAGAGGAGTGAAACAGAAGCCGAGCACAGAAGCTCCCCACTGATCTCCCCAACATCACAGCCGCACTTTCATCCTCCTTCGCTTTCATACCCTGCATAAACCCTGCTAACTAGACAGGGCCATTAAAGAGAGGAGATAATGTCGCACAGACAGATGCAGTGAGGGGCGGTATACAGACCTCGTTCAAATCTTCTGGTTTGGAAATGGAGGGTTTCTTAAACCGTTCAAAGGTCCCAAAGCTGCTGGTGCGCTGCAAGCAGAGAAGACGGGAATTATACAAACGCTAGTAATGCACAGGGAGAAGATCAAGATGTCCACGGCCTTCATCACCCTGAACTAGATTCTCTAATCAATGACCCACCATGTCAGGATCATGCACAAGGCAGAGCGGTTTACATACAGCCGGGGTCAGCAACTTCCAACACTCCGGCTGTTGTAAAGCTGCAACTCCCAGCAGGCACCCTGCTGAATGGAGCATGAGAGCCGTAGTGCTGGAGGGTGCTGATTCCCCGACACTGATCCTGTATGGCGGCACATGGATTCCTTCTGAATTCAATAGGGACATCAATGTAACATTTTTGGTGGTTTTGTAGATAATGACATTACTATTATAGCCTTTACTGGAACGTAACATGATTGCTTATGAAATCGGAGATATACAGCGGAACATTATGGCCCGTACACACACTCCTGCCATCAGGGTGGATATTACTGTCTGTGGCCTAGTCTAAAAAACTACCTACTATCCAATAGACGGTTTACAGGGCCAGCCTTTACAGTCGTGGCCAAAAGTTTTGAGAATTACATAAATATTGGAAATTGGAAAAGTTGCTGCTTAAGTTTTTATAATAGCAATTTGCATATACTCCAGAATGTTATGAAGATTGATCAGATGAATTGCATAGTCCTTCTTTGCCATGAAAATTAACTTAATCCCCAAAAAACCTTTCCACTGCATTTCATTGCTGTCATTAAAGGACCTGCTGAGATCATTTCAGTAATCGTCTTGTTAACTCAGGTGAGAATGTTGACGAGCACAAGGCTGGAGATCATTATGTCAGGCTGATTGGGTTAAAATGGCAGACTTGACCTGTTAAAAGGAGGGTGATGCTTGAAATCATTGTTCCATTGTTAACCATAGTGACCTGCAAAGAAACGCGTGCAGCCATCATTGCGTTGCATAAAAATGGCTTCACAGGCAAGGATATTGTGGCTACTAAGATTGCACCTCAATCTACAATTTATAGGATCATCAAGAACTTCAAGGAAAGAGGTTCAATTCTTGTTAAGAAGGCTTCAGGGCGTCCAAGAAAGTCCAGCAAGCGCCAGGATCGTCTCCTAAAGAGGATTCAGCTGCGGGATCGGAGTGCCACCAGTGCAGAGCTTGCTCAGGAATGGCAGCAGGCAGGTGTGAGTGCATCTGCACGCACAGTGCGGCGAAGACTTTTGGAAGATGGCCTGGTGTCAAGAAGGGCAGCAAAGAAGCCACTTCTCTCCAAAAAAACCCCCATCAGGGACAGATTAATCTTCTGCAGAAAATATGGTGAATAGACTGCTGAGAAACTGGGGCAAAGTCATATTCTCCGATGAAGCCTCTTTCCGATTGTTTGGGGCCTCAGGAAAAAGGCTTGTCCGGAGAAGAAAAGGTGAGCGCTACCATCAGTCCTGTGTCATGCCAACAGTAAAGGATCCTGAGACCATTCATGTGTGGGGTTGCTTCTCATCCAAGGAAGTGGGCTCACTCACAATTTTGCCCAAAAACACAGCCATGAATAAAGAATGGTACCAAAACACCCTCCAACAGCAACTTCTTCCAACAATCCAACAACAGTTTGGTGAAGAACAATGCATTTTCCAGCACGATGGAGCACCGTGCCATAAGGCAGAAGTGATAACTAAGTGGCTCAGGACCAAAACGTTGACATTTTGGGTCCATGGCCTGGAAACTCCCCAGATCTTAATCCCATTGAGAACTGTCAATCCTCAAGAGGCGGGTGGACAAACAAAAACCTACTAATTCTGACAAACTCCAAGAAGTGATTATGAAAGAATGGGTTGCTATCAGTCAGGAATTGGCCCAGAAGTTGATTGAGAGCATGCCCAGTCGAATTGCAGAGGTCCTGAAAAAGAAGGGCCAACACTGCAAATACTGACTCTTTGCATAAATGTCATGTAATTGTCAATAAAAGCCTTTGAAACGTATGAAGTGCGTGTAATTATATTTCACTACATCACAGAAACAACTGAAACAAAGATCTAAAAGCAGTTTAGCAGCAAACTTTGTGAAAACGAATATTTGTGTAATTCTCAAAACTTTTGTCCACAACTGTACATGATTTTACCATGTATTATTTCATATGTTCTATATTTAAAGGTGTTGTTCACCCCCACGGGCTTTTGGGCAAACCCCCAGCATGGCCGTACCTAGGGAGGGAACCATACTGATCCCCACCCCTTCGCTCCCCCGGTGCAGATCTCCGGTCTCCCGTGTCAACATTACTATGTCACTTGACCCAGTGACTTGACCCAGGATAGACATGTCATCACTGAGGCCAGTCATTAGGTGCAGCGGACATATTACCCACATCAAACCAGATGACCCGAGGAAACTAGAGATTTTCAGTGATGGCCTGAGGATAGGTCATCAATAGTAGTAGCCTGGACAACTCCTTAAATTATTTCATATCTCAACCTTGAGGAGTAGATGCTCTATTATCCTCATTTAAGACAGATTACTTTTTTAAGTCGTGAAGTCAGAAAGGGACGCTTCTAGTTAGAATATACTACGAACTGTGTACATGACTGCCCCCTGCTGCCTGGCAGCACCCGATCTCTTACAGGGGGCTGTGATCCGTACAAATAACCCCTCAGGTGCCACACCTGAGGGGTTAATTGTGCATATCATAGCCCCCTATAAGAGATCAGGGGCTGCCAGGCAGCAGGGGGAAGACCCCCCTCCCGCCCCAGTTTTAATTTCATTGGTTGCCAGTGCGACCCCCCCTCCCTCCCTCTACTGTTTTAGTTTCATTGGTGGCCAGTGTGCGCCCCCCCCCCGGCCCCCCTCCCTCTATTGTATTAATTTCATTGGTGGCCAGTGTGCTGCCCCCTCCCTCCCTCTATTGTATTAGTTTCATTGGTGGCCAGTGTGCGGCATCCACCCGGCCCCCCCCCACCCCCGATCATTGGTGGCAGCGGAGAGTTCCGATCGGAGTCCCAGTTTAATCGCTGGGACTCCGATCGGTAACCATGGCAACCAGGACGCTCCTGCAGTCCTGGTTGCCATGGTTACTTAGCAATATTAGAAGCATCACACTTACCTGCTGCGCTGTCTGTGACTGGCCGGGAGTTCCTCCTACTAGTAAGTGACAGATCATTAAGCAATGCTCCCGGCCGGTCACAGACAGCGCAGCAGGTAAGTATGATGCTTCTAATATTGCTAAGTAACCATGGCAACCAGGACTGCAGGAGCGTCCTGGTTGCCATGGTTACCGATCGGAGCCCCAGTGATTAAACTGGGACTCCGATCAGAACTCTGCGCTGCCACCAATGATCGGGGTAGGGGGGAGAGGGGAGGCTAATGAAACTAATATGAAACTAAAACAATAGAGGGAGGGAGGGGGGCCAGGGGGGGGCTGCACACTGGCCACCAATGAAATTAAAACTGGGGAGGGAGGGGAGTCTGACCCCTGCTGCCTGGCAGCCCTGATCTCTTACAGGGGACTATGATACGCACAATTAACCCCCCTCAGGTGCGGCACCTGAGGGGTTAATTGTGCTGATCACAGCTCCCTGTAAGAGATCGGGTGCTGCCAGGCAGCAGGGGGCAGTCATGTACACAGTTCTTAGTATATTCTAACTTGAAGCGTCCCCATCACCATGGGAATGCCTCTGTGTTAGAATATACTGTCGGATCTGAGTTTCACGATCTAACTCATATCCGACAGTATATTCTAACATAGAGGCGTCCCATGGTGATGGGGACGCTTCAAGTTAAAATATATCATCGGATTGGAGAAAACCCCGATCCGATGGTATAATAGGGACTCCTGACTTTACCTTGAAAGTCAATGGGGGACGGATCCGTTTGCAATTGCACCATATTGTGTCAACGTCAAACGAATCCGTCCCCATTGACTTGCATTGTAAGTCAGGACGGATCCGTTTGGGTCCGCACGGCCAGGCGGACACCAAAACGATTTTTTATTCATGTCCGTGGATCCTCCAAAAATCAAGGCCCACGGAAGAAAAAATGGACACGGATCACGGACCTACGGACCCCGTTTTTGCGGACCTTAAAAAAAATGGTCGTGTGCATGAGGCCTTAGGCCCCTTTCACATGGGCGAGTATTCCACGCGGGTGCAATGCGTGACGTGAACGCATTGCACCCGCACTGAATCTGGACCCATTCATTTCTATGGGGCTGTGCACACGAGCGGTGATTTTCACGCATCACTTATGCGTTGCATGAAAATCGCAGCATGTTTTATATTGTTCGTTGCGGTGCGATAATCCACGTAACGCAGGCCCCATAAAAGTGAATGGGCTGCGTGAAAATCGCAAGCATCCGCAAGCAAGTGCGGATGCGGTGCGATTTTCACGCACGGTTGCTAGGAGACGATCGGGATGGAGACCCGATCATTATTATTTTCCCTTATAACATGGTTATAAGGGAAAATAATAGCATTCTGAATACAGAATGCATAGTAAAAAAGCGCTGGAGGGGTTAAAAAAAAAATAATAATTTTATTCACCTTAATCCACTTGCTCGCGTAGCCGGCATCTCTCCTGTGCAGTCAAAGGACCTGTGGTGACGTCACTCCGGTCGTCACATGATCCATCACCATGGTAAAAGATCATGTGACGGACCATGTGATGACCGGAGTGACGTCACCACAGGTCCTTTGACTGCAATCAGCAAAGAAAGAGACAGTAGAGATGCCGGCTACGCGAGCAAGTGGATTAAGGTGAGTTAAATTATTATTATTATTTTTTTAACCCCTCTAGCCCTATTGTACTATGCATTCTGTATTCAAAATGCTATTATTTTCCCTTATAACCATGTTATAAGGGAAAATAATACAATCTACAGAACACCGATCCCAAGCCCGAACTTCTGTGAAGAAGTTCGGGTTTGGGTACCAAACATGCGCGATTTTTCTCATGCGCGTGCAAAACGCATTACAATGTTTTGCACTCGTGTGGAAAAATCGCGCATGTTCCCGCAACGCACCCGCAATTTTTCCCGCAACGCCCGTGTGAAACCAGCCTTAGGCCCCTTTCACACGGGCGAGAATTCCGTGCGGGTGCAATGCATTGCACCCGCATTGAATCCGGACCCATTAACTTCAATGGGGCTGTGCACATGAGCGGTGATTTTCACGCATCACTTGTGCGTTGTGTGAAAATCGCAGCATGCTATATATTGTATATTTTTCAATCAACGCAGGCCCCATAGAAGGAAATGGGGCTGCGTGAAAATCGCAAGCATCCGCAAGCAAGTACGGATGCAGAGCGATTTTCACACATGGTTGCTAGGGTTGATATGGACCCGATCATTATTATTTTTCCTTATAACATGGTTTTAAGGGAAAATAATAGAATTCTTAATACAGAACAAGTGGATGAGGTGAGTTGAATTATTATTATTTTTTTTTTAACCCCTCCAGCCCTAATTTACATAGCATCCTGTATTAAGAATGCTATTATTTTCCCTTAAAACCATGTTATAAGGGAAAATAACAAAATCTACACAACACCGAACCCAAACCTGAACTTCTGTGAAGTCCAGGTTCTGGTCTGGGTACCAAACATGCAGATTTTTCTCACATGCGTGCAAAACGCATTCAAACGCTTTGCACTTGCGCAGAAAAATTGCGCATTTTCCCGCAATGCACCTGCATCTTTTCCCGCAACGCGCGTGTGAACCCAGCCTTAAAGTTAACGTGTAGGAAAATGGTGCCAGTGTGTAGGTTAGGAGAACAGAAATTATTTAATGTCAACTTTTCTTTACCCATTCTTTACCCAACGGTGATGGCAATTCAATTTTAGATATTTCCCAGAAAAAGAAACATAAAAAACTGTGGAGGGGGTTGCCCAATCAAATTGACATTATATATGAAGGAGGCCGGGGTGACTCACTCATCTGTGCACTTCCTTTTGAGATCTTTTTGCTTTTCAGAGCTATGTGACATCAACTATAAAGTCTATGGAGTCTGGGGAGAGCAGTATGCGGACTATGTAAACCCTTTTTGAATTGAAAAAAACAACAACTTAAACATAAAATTGGCTGCAGGTAATAAAAAACTGACAGTGCACAATGACCACAATAGTCCTTCAAAAATAAACATTTAGGACACAACAATAGCAAATTATTTCAAAACACAATGCCCAAATAACTCGAGCAACCACTACCACAGTGCCCAAATAATATCACCATTGCCCAAATAGCCTGAGGGGGCAGCGGAGTTCCCCATATGTTGGAGGTCCTAGGGCATTTTATTATTTTACCTTTTCTTTAATTCAGTTCTGTCAAATATATAGAGGGGAAGTTTTACTCCGTTTGTGCCATAAAGATGGCAGCAAAAGGTTTCATTTTTTTTTTTTATTCAGCAACTTTTTGGGCATTGTTATGCAGCTCTCACCGCTGTTGAAAAGTGGGTGGAAAGTGGGCATAGTCCGTTATATTAATTAGGCACACCTGTAAAGGTGCAATCTCACTTCAGTAGAGGGGTGGCACACAAAAACATCTCTTGACAAAAGTGTTAGGCTTAAAGTTGTGCATAATAACTTCAGAAATTGATTTATACTGTAAAAAAACAGTTCCCGAACCTGGGTTCGGTTCCAAAGTAGCACTATCAAATGAGTGGGCCCAGGCGGTAATTCCAAGCACAGCCACTATACAATGTATGGCCCTGTGTCTGGTAAGCTGCGAGGAGGCTGTGGTGCTCACTGACGTGTCATTGTCTCCTCAAACAGGTGATCGGTGGGGGTGCCGGGTGTCCGACCCTGCTGATCTGATATTGATAATGTATCCCAAGGATAGGTCATCAATAGTAAACACCCCTTTAAAACAAAAAAATAAAACCCAATTCACAGAGAAACCTAATGGACTAGACTACATAAGGCAATACGACACACTGTTATGTCAGATGATCTCATCACCAGATCTGTTAATGTTCATGGAACAAATCCATCAGTAGACGATGCAATCGATGGATAGAAGTCATCAGTGAATCATATGATTTGGTCCCTGGTAATTGTGTGTGACCAGTCCCTGTAAAAGTTCTTAGCAGAATATCCACCCTGAGAATGCACTCCCTACAGTGTTGGCTGGCCCTATTGCACCCTAGTGTCACCATGCCCTCAATACCATGGGTAGTCCCAAACATGGTTCTGCTGAAGGCTACACCAGCATCATCAGAGAAACTATTGTAATCAAGGGTTCAAGACATAGCGTAAGGAAATAAAGTGTAGAAGGTCAGTGTTAGGAATAAGCCATGTCAGCTACAAGTCATTGGATTAGAAGGGTCACTTTCCTTTTCTCCAATGTTTACTCAAATTGCTCAATCAAGGACTTGAACGGTGCAGTTTTTAGGGTGTTATTAGTTAAGAGTATTGATATGATAGGTGGTCTGTGGCGATAACACTGGTAAGACTCATATACCCACAAACAGGACATTGATAGGCGTTGCAGTTATGTGTGTGTGAAACCGCACTGTAAGTGAAGATTGAAGTGCAGATTTTTGTCACACAAGGTGCTATTGCCATGCAGAACGCAATGTGTGCCTATGATGCCCACATGAGGGAACGTTCTAGATCCTGTAGCTTATAAATAGAGATGCCCAGGAGGATCTGATGGTTAGTCAGTCAGAGCATGGAGAGTGCGGAGAGAACTGAGAACCACCCTGTAGCAAGAGTGGTGAGTGCAATCAAGACTGCTCCACCTTTCCAAGGGCCCCAGAGTAAGCCCTTGGGCTACCTCTATGGTACACCATTGCCCAAAGACTGTGAAATAATGCCTTGCAAGCATATGAACCCTAGAAATATATAGGTCTTTGTATTCACTACTTCTAGGGGGTCATTTATCAAACGCAAAGATCCTTTGCTTCGCAATCTGCGACTTGTCCCGACTCACGCTAGGTCTAAATAGTGGGCATGGCGTGGGCTCGGAAGCTGTCTTACTTTTAGAAGTGGCGGGGGATTCTTCGAAGTTATGTAGAGGAAGGCGCCTCCAGGTATAAAGACCAGCGCCTAAAACTCCGGTCTTAATAATTGTGCCCCCCTAGTCTTTATTTTAACATCTATAGTTATGAAAAACTAGACAGCAACAAGTACACTTTAGCACCCTTACCCCACAAAGACAATATGTTCCCAAGCGTGCCCAGCATACTATGGGCTCGTGTGGTTGTCACCTATTAAACTGTGTAGTCAGTCCTGCGTTGTGTATCATGCATTGCGCATTTCATTCAATGACAGAGTTGCCCTTTAAATAATTTTTTAAGTAGTCGAAACCTATGGAGGGTATTCGTTTTGTTTTCAGAGAGGTCAGATTCCCCAGCCCTAGCCAGACCTGAAGGGGCATCAAGTCTGAGTGCCAGTGAGGTTTAGAGATGACACACTGATGCAGAGAGGGGCTAAGCTTCGCTCATTATCTGTACCACTGTCAGACCGCCTTCAAATCTCTATTCCTAAAAAAGACAGAAGTGGCTTTTGATGTGTCAGCAAGCTATCATACTTGGCAAACATCTCAAGACACTGGGTGAAAAAAAAAAAAAAAGAAGTAAAAAAAACAGAAAGCTGCCTGTTGTGGGATTAGGATCTCAGCACACCCTTATTTTGCAGCCCGCTCTGTTCTAACAGCAGAGCTCTCCATATCAGAGGTCTAGAACAAAGTAAAAAAGGCCACCACCAGATTAGTGTATTTGATGTATCACTTTGATTCATCTAGTAATGATCAGAGCAGAACACAGCCCTTGGCGCTGTTTTGTTTCTGCAAGCCTCCCTCCAGCTACGTCCTGCCATTAATTCACTGGCATGTGCCAACTCAGCATATCAAGGTCATTCCTGTCTTTCAAGGGGAACCTTTGGAGACATAATAAAACTGACAGAAAGTTCTTTTTTTCCCCGCATGCTTTATGTTTTCTGAGTTCAACAGTAGCAGTTAATATCTGGAAGCTTATAGACTTTGTGATCCTGACGCTTCAAGAGTGTTTTTTTTTACACTTTTTAGATGATATATTTTTTGAAGATAAAACAGTGGCAGATTTATGCAGTGTTACTAGGAAATATGTAATCTGCAATAAGTTGCAAGTTGATGTCTTTTTCCACAATGCCACTTTGCTTCCCTTGCAGATTGATGTTACTAAGTTGTTTACTTGTATATTTTTGCTTTTTTTAGTCATTGCCCAATACCAGTTATCAAGCAATCTGCATACTGTATATTAAAACTGATATAGTGTTTTATAGAATAAAATATGATATAAAAGCCCCGTCGACGTTCTGCCTTAGCGGTATGCAGCATCGTAATGAGGTTCCTTGGCCCCACTAGAGGAAACTATGCCATCATTCATCTATACAGCACATGTGCAAGTCATCTCTGGTTTTCGGCTGGACTTTATAGGATCTGGTATTCTGTTGGGTTAAACAAACTCTGGCTAAAATCCACACCACTACCAGACTACACTGGGCTTGTTTCTTCCCCTGAGGAAGCTGTGTAGAGAAACGTATGTTGGGGTGGAGGCATACTGGTCTGTATTTATGATCATGTTGGGCTATGCTGTGTGTTTGTAACATGCGATTCCACTACTGGTCTTTACATAATATTGCTGCACTTGCCGTTTACTATCTTGGGATATATACAGTTTATATTAGCTATTTGGTGTTACACTTTGCACTTTATATTTATTCTGTGTATCCATAAGATTACATGACCTGTTTGAGCATGCTATTAAGATGAATTAAGCCCTGGTGAGATATGTGTAACTTTTTATCATAGGACCGCTGAATCCTCCTTTTTCTATATATGTGCATGTCGCTGTTGTGATTGATTTTTATACGCTCATAATTTGGATGTAAACTAATATAGTTGTTATTATTTATATTGGTTTTGTGATTTATTAGTGGGGGGTCCCTTATTCTGATTTGGTGTGTAGGCTTGTTTGTAGTCTGTTACCGTGGAGACAAATAACCCTGCATGGGAGCTGCAAATGCAAAATTAGTGAAAATTTGCAAAACGCTGAAAATTTGGGTTCTCAAACATAACGCATCTATTTGGCGCCATCCACTGTACATGTACGCCTGTAACATCTGCAGCGGGTGTCAGGTGCATGTTACAGCTACTACAGCTGGGATCAGAAGTAACTCCAATCCCATCCCTAGATGTCCATGGTTAATAGTAACTGCAGCAACTAGACAAATTTAGAGATTGGCCTGTGTCTCCCCATCGGAACACCCATGACACGGGATGTCAACAAGTTTTCATGGCAGCTTCATGCTCCTGTTATAAATTTGGTAGTTTCGTAATCTTACTGTATATAAAGAATACACTTAACACACATATCACACTATGAATGTTGTAAAAACTAGAGTGTGAAAAAAAAAAGATTGTGTTGTTGCTGTCTTTTTCTGTGCCCTTCCAAAAAAATTTATAAAATACATACCCGGTATATATATATATATATATACAGGTCCTTCTCAAAAAATTAGCATATTGTGATAAAGTTCATTATTTTCTGTAATGTACTGATAAACATTAGACTTTCATATATTTTAGATTCATTACACACCAACTGAAGTAGTTCAAGCCTTTTATTGTTTTAATATTGATGATTTTGGCATACAGCTCATGAAAACACAAAATTCCTATCTCAAAAAATTAGCATATCATGAAAAGGTTCTCTAAACGAGCTATTAACCTAATCATCTGAATCAACTAATTAACTCTAAACACCTGCAAAAGATTCCTGAGGCTTTTAAAAACTCCCAGCATGGTTCATTACTCAAAACCGCAATCATGGGTAAGACTGCCGACCTGACTGCTGTCCAGAAGGCCATCATTGACACCCTCAAGCAAGAGGGTAAGACACAGAAAGAAATTTCTGAACGAATAGGCTGTTCCCAGAGTGCTGTATCAAGGCACCTCAGTGGGAAGTCTGTGGGAAGGAAAAAGTGTGGCAGAAAACGCTGCACAACGAGAAGAGGTGACCGGACCCTGAGGAAGATTGTGGAGAAGGACCGATTCCAGACCTTGGGGGACCTGCGGAAGCAGTGGACTGAGTCTGGAGTATAAACATCCAGAGCCACCGTGTACAGGCGTGTGCAGGAAATGGGCTACAGGTGCCGCATTCCCCAGGTCAAGCCACTTTTGAACCAGAAACAGCGGCAGAAGCGCCTGACCTGGGCTACAGAGAAGCAGCACTGGACTGTTGCATGTCATTCGGAAATCAAGGTGCCAGAGTCTGGAGGAAGACTGGGGAGAGGGAAATGCCAAAATGCCTGAAGTCCAGTGTCAAGTACCCACAGTCAGTGATGGTCTGGGGTGCCATGTCAGCTGCTGGTGTTGGTCCACTGTGTTTTATCAAGGGCAGGATCAATGCAGCTAGCTATCAGGAGATTTTGGAGCACTTCATGCTTCCATCTGCTGAAAAGCTTTATGGAGATGAAGATTTCATTTTTCAGCACGACCTGGCACCTGCTCACAGTGCCAAAACCACTGGTAAATGGTTTACTGACCATAGTATTACTGTGCTCAATTGGCCTGCCAACTCTCCTGACCTGAACCCCATAGAGAATCTGTGGGATATTGGGAAGAGAAAGTTGAGAGACGCAAGACCCAACACTCTGGATGAGCTTAAGGCCGCTATCGAAGCATCCTGGGCCTCCATAACACCTCAGCAGTGCCACAGGCTGATTGCCTCCATGCCACGCCGCATTGAAGCAGTCATTTCTGCAAAAGGATTCCCGACCAAGTATTGAGTGCATAACTGAACATAATTATTTGAAGGTTGACTTTTTTTGTATTAAAAACACTTTTCTTTTATTGGTCGGATGAAATATGCTAATTTTTTGAGATAGGAATTTTGGGTTTTCATGAGCTGTATGCCAAAATCATCAATATTAAAACAATAAAAGGCTTGAACTACTTCAGTTGGTGTGTAATGAATCTAAAATATATGAAAGTCTAATGTTTATCAGTACATTACAGAAAATAATGAACTTTATCACAATATGCTAATTTTTTTAGAAGGACCTGTATAGCTATGCCAAAATATGTCTACGCTAAAGGTAAATGTACTGATCTGTCTTGGAATGCAGTAATGCAAAAATCCCTGTGTCCTCAATGGACAAAATAGCTGCACCTATGTTTGTTCCATGTGTAGTAAAATAATATAATATGACTATCCAATAAATAGTAGTGGCATCACTAGACTAGCACACTACATACTATTGCCAATAAACTCATTTCCACATTGAGAAATATTCTGATTTAGCATTGCCACATAGAATTGCCAAATAACACATTACACACTCTTGTCTGTACTAGTTGTGGTCCCTATGTAGTAGTGGCCTAAGAAATGCTGTGCTCGGAGATATATATATATATACAGTGAGGAACAGAAGTATTTTAACACCCTGCGATTTTGCAAGTTCTCCTGCTTAGAAATCATGGAGGGGTCTGAAATTCACATTGTAGGTGCATTCCCACTCTGAGAGACAGAATAAAAAAAAAATATTCAGGAAATCACAATGTATGATTTTTAAAGAATTTATTTGTCTTGCACTGCTGAACATAAGTATTTGAACACCTGAGAAACAGCAAGAATTTTGTCTCTCAATGACCTGTTACTGTGCCTTTAAAAAGTCCACCTCTACTCCACTCATTAATCTAACTTAGTAGCACCTGTCTGAGCTCTTTAAAGACCCCTTGTCCACCCCACAGTCAGTCAGACGCCAACTACTACCATGGGCAAGACTAAAGAGCTGTCAAGACACCAAAGACAAAATTGTGGACCTCCACAAGGCTGGAAAGGGCTACAGGGCAATTGCCAAGCAACTTGGTGAAAATAGATCAACTGTTGGAGCAATTGTTAGAAAATGGAAGTGTCACAGCTGAGGATGGGGAAAACCCTCAGCCGTGCGGTATCAGAAGGCGGATGGTCAATGCCAGGCCAGGACAGAAATCAGGGAGCAGGTCACCTCCTACACATCCCTAATTCTGACCCTGTCTCCTATCCGTATGAGCCAACCCTGAAGGTAGGAGGGCTCATACTCCGGAACCTGATATTCCTGCTAGCCCTCAGGGTGGCCCTGGACAAGGAGCAGGGTAAGACGACCTGTTCATCCTAGACACGGAGGAACTGGAGTCTCACTGGCCAAGCTACAAAGAAAGGGGAACATGAACAGACATATGGCAATGACAGGTAAGTGAGACTAGTACCACACTTAACTGCCACAGACACACAACCTGGAACCCACGTGCAAGTGCTGCTGTCCACAAACAACACAAAGGACACCGCACACACAGACATCACACGGGAACCCAGGAAACCATATTCTGCAATAAATAAAGACCAAACAAACATCTTCTAAACACCATACATAAACCTATGACCACAAGGGTGGCCCCCACTGGCAGATGGAATACACAGGAGGCTACTCCAGCTAACCATGGCTGAAGTACCCCTCAGACAAGTGATATTCACTGAGGCTTTATAGGCCCAAGTAGCCACACCCACACAGACACACCCAGTGTTGACACACAGAAAGGATTTAACCCTTGTGATGAATACCACCCCTCGTGCCCGCTGACGTCAACCACGTCAAGCTCACGAGACCTGGTATGATCACAGGGTTTACCAAAACGTGAAGTTACGCCCTCCAGAGGAGCACGTAAGGTCAGGCTGGTATAGTTTACACACACACGTCCTGTCCACGCGGGCACAGAGAGGCAACAAGCTGAGAGAGCCTTTTCACTGCCGCAGTAAAAACAGCACGCCCTCAGCTCAGGTAACTGCCACCAGTTTCTCGTTTGATATAAGCCCGGTCCGCTAACGGGATTATATAGGGTCAGAAACCAACCCGCGGTAGCTTATAACTAGGCCAAAACACGGACGTGGGGATTCGTGATCGAGATACAAGATAGCACAAGATTAAATTATAGATTTAATCGCTGTAAGAGCACACTAGATATGACACAATATACACAGACAATCTGAGGTTACAGATTACAGGGTATATGGTTACAACGGGGTTAAGCAGTGTGAAAGTCAGTTACCGAGTATGATGAAAGTTCCTTGTGATGTCCTGAGCTGGAGTCCACATAATGAGGGCTGTGATCTCCTGCTATTTCCTGGGTCCCTCTAAACACATGTGTAGGATGTGACCCCTCTTCAGAGAAAGACATGCCTACTTGCTGGCACCAGACTTTTAACCTGTAGCCTGCCCATCCCCTCTCTGCCTCAGGGAGAGGTCAAATCCTCCTTTTCTGGGCTGACAGCAAATGACCCACAAAACCCTTTAGGGTTCATAGCTCCAGACCAGAGGGTCACAGGGAGATGGTTCTGGGACTAATGGACCTGCCTGGGTTCCGGCTACAAGTAGAGCCCAAACCTGGTACCGGTATGTGGTTTCTATGGGGAGATATGGGTATCTCCCTACCCCGACTGGGTACGAGTAAACAAAGACCATGGGACCGTACCTCGTGGCCACCGGGACACAAATATGTATCCGGTTTGCGCCTGCGATGGCCAGGCGCTTCATAATTCCTTATGAGAGGTAGGTGCCAATATGTCTGGGAAGTCTCATTGATCCGGGGCAAGAGCAGATACCCACAGCAGGGTTTTTTCCTGCAGATTCAGGTGGCTCCCAACTGCTGCACAGAGGTGTGAACTTCTCCTTGAAACCTGGACCCCCTGGGGGGTGTCTTCCTGGCCAACTGACACTTAGTTGGCTGAGGGGTTGAGTGGAAACTTATTTTGCATGTACACTGAATCATGCCAAGAGGTGCATCAAATTACAATCAGGGCTGGGGGCTTTGAAGCAGGGAAATCCTGTGGATTTCCCTACCTCTGCTGTCTGTCAGCAAATGGGGGGTGTGAGGACATGGCTGACAGTAAATATTAATCCATATTCCTCACAACCCTTCCAACACCAGGCAAGGGAAGACGGCCACTTAAAGGGGGAGTACACACATAAACAAACACACTTCACCTGTTGCCGCGGGCAATGGCATGCGTGGCAATCATGTCCTGGGGATCAGCCATAGGGCTGAGACACTGCCACCACATGCACACAACACCACACGTTGCCACGGGCAACCAAGTGAAGGAAAGTGTCACAAAACATACCACTGGCCGTGACAGGAAGAGGCTAAAGACGACTGTCAGTCTCCCTCGGACTGGGGCTCCATGCAAGATCTCACCTTGTGGGGTATCACTGATGATAAGAAAGGTGAGGAATCAGCCCAGAACTACAAGGGAGGAGATGGTCAATGACATGAAGAGAGCTGGGACCACAGTTTCAAAGGTCACTATTGGTAGAACACTACGCACTATTGGTAGAACACTACGCCGTCATGGTTTCAAATCATGCATTGCATGAAAGGTTCCCCTGCTCAAGTCATCACATGTCCAGGCCCATCTGAAGTTTGCCAATGACCATCTGGATGATTCAGAGGAGGCATGGGAGAAAGTCATGTGGTCAGATGAGACCAAAGTAGAACTTTTTGGTCTAAACTTCACTCGTCGTGTTTGGAGGAAAAAGAAGGATGAGTGGCATCACAAGAACACCATCCCTACAAGCATGGGGGTGGTAACATCTTGCTTTGGGGGTGCTTTTCTGCGAAATGGACAGGACGACTGCACTGTATTAAAGGGATTCTGTCATCAGATTTTACCCCTATAACCTAAGCATATGCTCATGTCCGGACTAATAAGAAGAATCCTAAGCTGGGCTTATTAAACCTCACTGTGGCTCTATTTTCCCTAGAAAACAGGTTTTTATAACCTGTCAATCACTTACTTAAGGTGCCCAAGGGGAGGTCCGTTAATACAGGGTGCCCGGCCGCACCCCTTGATGTCCGGTGCCCAGCGCCGCCTTCCCTGTTTTCAGCGCCGCCTTCTACAGCTCAGCTCCGCCTCCACAATCCTCCCCGTCCCTCTATTGTGAGATTTTCAGTAACAACCTCCTTCCCTCAGTCAGAGAATTGAAGATGGGTTGTGGCTGGGTCTTCCAACATGACAACGACCCCACAGCCAGGATAACCAAGGAGTTGCTCCGTAAGAAGCATATCAAGGTTCTGGAATGGCCTAGCCTGTCTCAAGACCTAAATCCAATAAAACAACTTTGGAGGGAGCTGAAACTCTGTGTTGCTCAGCGACAGCCCTGAAACCTGACAGATCTAGAGGAGATCTGTGTGGAGGAGTGGGCCAAAATCCCTGTTGCAGTGTGTGCAAACCTGGTCAAGAACGTCAGGAAACATTTGACCTCTGTAATTGCAAACAAAGATTTCTGTACCAAATATTAACACTTATTTTCTCAGGAGTTCAAATACTTATGTGAAAGACAAATAAATTCTTAAAAAATCATACAATGTGATTTCCTGGTTTTTTTATTCTGTCTCTCAGAGTGGGAATGCACCTACAATGTGAACTTCAGACCCCTCCATGATTTCTAAGTGGGAGAACTTGCAAAATTGCAGGGTGTTCAAATACTTCTGTTCCTCACTGTATACAGTTGCGAGAAAAAGTATGTGAACCCTTTGGAATGATACGGATTTCTGCACAAATTGGTCATAAAATGTGATCTGATCTTCATCTAAGTCACAACAATAGACAATCACAGTCTGCTTAAACTAATAACACACAAAGAATTAAATGTTACCATGTTTTTATTGAACACACCATGTAAACATTCACAGTGCAGGTGGAAAAAGTATGTGAACCCCTAGACTAATGACATCTCCAAGAGCTAATTGGAGTGAGGTGTCAGCCAACTGGAGTCCAATCAATGAGACAAGATTGGAGGTGTTGGTTACAGCTGCCCTGCCCTATAAAAAACACACACCAGTTCTGGGTTTGCTTTTCACAAGAAGCATTGCCTGATGTGAATGATGCCTCGCACAAAAGAGCTCTCAGAAGACCTACGATTAAGAATTGTTGACTTGCATAAAGCTGGAAAGGGTTATAAAAGTATCTCCAAAAGTCTTGCTGTTGATCAGTCCACGGTAAGACAAATTGTCTATAAATGGAGAAAGTTCAGCACTGCTGCTACTCTCCCTAGGAGTGGCCGTCCTGTAAAGATGATTGCAAGAGCACAGCGCAGACTGCTCAATGAGGTGAAGAAGAATCCTAGAGTGTCAGCTAAAGACTTACACACGTCTCTGGCATATGCTAACATCCCTGTTAGCTAATCTACGATACGTAAAACACTAAACAAGAATGGATTTCATGGGAGGATACCACAGAGGAAGCCACTGCTGTCCAAAAAAAACATTGCTGCACGTTTACAGTTTGCACAAGAGAACCTGGATGTTCCACAGCAGTACTGGCACAATATTCTGTGGACAGATGAAACCAAAGTTGAATTGTTTGGAAGAAACACACAACATTATGTGTGGAGAAAAAGAGGCACAGCACACCAACATCAAAACCTCATCCCAACTGTGAAGTATGGTGGTGGGGGCATCATGGTTTGGGGCTGCTTTGCTGTGTCAGGGCCTGGACGGATTGCTATCATCGAAGGAAAAATGAATTCCCAAGTTTATCCAGACATTTTGCAGGAGAACTTAAGGCCATCTGTCCGCCAGCTGAAGCTCAACAGAAGATGGGTGTTGCAACAGGACAACGACCCAAAGCATAGAAGTAAATCAACAGAATGGCTTAAACAGAAAAAAATACGCCTTCTGGAGTGGCCCAGTCAGAGTCCTGACCTCAACCCGATTGAGATGCGAATGAGGCATGACCTCAAGAAAGCGATTCACACCAGACATCCCAAGAATATTGCTGAACTGAAACAGTTCTTAAAAGAGGAACGGTCAAGAATTACTCCTGACCGTTGTGCACGTCTGATCTGCAACTACAGGAAACGTTTATAATACCTACACAAATATGTATTATTACCACTGTGAATTTCTTACAGGAAACGTTTGGTTGAAGTTATTGCTGCCAAAGGAGATTCAACCAGTTATTAAATCCAAGGGTTCACATACTTTATCCACCTGCACTGTGAATGTTTACATGGTGTGTTCAATAAAAACATGGTAACATTTAATTCTTTGTGTTATTAGTTTAAGCAGACTGTGATTGTCTATTGTTGTGACTTAGCTGAAGATCAGATCACATTTTATGACCAATTTGTGCAGAAATCCATATCATTGCAAAGGGTTCACCTACTTTTTCTTGCAACTGTGTGTATATATATATATATATATATATATATAAATATAATCATGGCTCCCTATGTCAGTATCTGAACTATAAACCTTTTCTCACGTTATGATCACTAGGGGGCTTCAGGTGCTGAAACTCCCATTAATTGCCAAAATAATGGGGCAGAAGCTGAGCGCTTCCTTTTTAGTTTAGCTTATTTTCAGGTGTTAGCCAAAACTGTTAACAAAGAGCATCTCTCTTCAGTAGACCCAGTCCACCCATATATTACATGCTAGCTATTCATTTGAATAGCCAACATGTAGTACTTCATTCCTCCTGTAGCTGCCGCTGCAGAGTCGGTGTAAGGCCAGGTGCACCTTTTTCTGGTGAATTGGTGGGAGTATCGGATGTCAGCTTGTGGCTTTCAGCTGATCACTGTCTATCTTGATGCGACATTGTGTCAATATAGCGCATAGCAACTTATTTTTCAGAAGTCATTTAGTCACTATGGGCAGCATTTACCTAAAATCCCACATCTGTCACATGACTATTTTCTAAAAAGATATGTGCTATATGCATGAGTTACTATTCAGATACAGTATGTACAGATGCAGCAGTGCTGAGTTTTCACAATAATATTGGTTTGTCATGGAGGACAACACGTGATGTGACATCATAGGTGATCTATGGCTTTACCATACTTAGCGTCTCACATAGGTGGATTGCATAAGTGCGCACGTTTTACAAATAATGCACTTAAACTGAGATGCTCCTAGAATGGGTTTTAATGGAAAACTGCGCCACAAGAGTGCAACACATTGTGCACATAGGACTTAGGGTTCACAAACACATTTTTCTTTTCAATGGGGCTTAAAAAAAGGGAAATGACTCAGTTTGCATTCCGTGTCTGTATGTCTGCATGTATGTTCCACAAAAAAACATAGTACATGTTCTATTCTTGTCCGTTTTGCAGACAAGGAGAGGCATTGTTACAGTGGATCCGCAAAAAAAAACACCATCATCCGTTTATTTTATTTTTTGCGGATCCGTGTTTTGTGGACCACAAAATACATACGGTCGTGTGCATGAGCCCTAATTCCGAGCAAAGTGGTCAAACTCGGCAAAACCGCTTCATATGAACATAATATAAAAATCAACACAACACAATAGGGCAGATTTATAAAAACCGGTGCAAGAGACACTTGAAGCAGTTCCTCACAGCGACCGATCAGATTCCAGCCCCGATGGAGAATGAAACCTGACTCAGGACTGATTGCTATGGGCAGCTGCTAAAATTTTAATTTTTTGCGCATTTTGACAAATCTTCCCAAATTCTGTTAACATACGTCACCTGTGCTTTTTACATAGGACTGCAAGTTAACCGTATGATAACAGAGTTATGGCTAAGTACCAAGCATCAAACACAAACTAAAGTGATGTTACAAATTCAGCACTGCTGCATCTCTGATTTACTAAAAAAATATGTCCACTTGGTCTTACCTTCGGCTTTTGGGTTTTCTCTTTGTCTGAGACATTTGAGGGCTTTCTCCTTAGCATTGTGTGTGAAACAGGTACGAGCTACGGAGAGAATGCGTATCTAGCTGGCCGTTACCTCAAGTTCCTCAAGTCAGAGGATGTGACACCACAGCGACCACGCCGTACAAGCAGATGTTTTGCAATGTGCACTCTTCCTGTCAGCCTGATAATCCCTTCATGAAAACCGTTACATTTCAGTGTAATTAACAAGATTCTTAGTTATTTCTTACCACAATATACAATTTTATGTCTGGGGTTACCCTAAGTTCACACCTGAGCGTTTTACAGCGCGTTCAAATGCGCTGTAAAACGCTCAACACGTGAAAACCAATGCTTCCCTATGGCCCTGGTTCACACTTGAGCGTTTTACAGCGCGTTTGAACGCGCTGTAAAACTCCCGACGCATAAACAAGTTCTTGAGCTTTTTTTTGGGGCGTTTGTCCCGCGTTTTGGCCGTAGACTCATTGGACAACACTGCAGTCAATCACACAAACGCGCGTCAAACGCGCGTTTACTATTGCAAAAACCGTGCATAAAAACGCGCGTAAAACGCGCGTCTCAGAAACGCTCAGGTGTGAACCCAGGGTTAGTGTGACATAATGCCCGGGGCGGGCGGTTAAATACTAACCCAGGGAGCACCTATACGGCAGTAAATGCTATATGTTCACCTTTGAACAATATTTTACATAAAAAGATGAGTAACTTTGTAACTATTCCTTGTACTGATGCTGAGTTACAGCCTATATTTTACTCCAGAGCTGCACTAACAGTCCTACAAACTTCAGAGCTGAAATCTCCAGGATTCCATAATGGCTCAGTGTCTATACATGGGTTGCAAAGTGATTTACTATCTGGTAAGTGCCATCTTATACCATGTGTACCTTTAGGGCTCATGCACATATTTTCTTTCCGTGTCCGTTCTGTTTTTTTTGCGGACCGTATGCGGAACCATTCATTTCAATTGGTCCGCAAAAAAAAACATTCCGTATTTCCGTTCCGAAAAAAAAATAGAACATGTCCTATTATTGTCCGCATTACGGACAAGGATAGTACTGTTCTATTAGGGGCCAGCTGTTCGTAATGCACACGAACGTCTTCCGTATTTTTTGCGGAACCCTTTTTTTGCGAACCGAAAAATATATACGGTCGTGTGCATGAGCCCTTATATCCATGTCCTATTATTGTCCGCATTACGGACAAGGATAGTACTGTTCTATTAGGGGCCAGCTGTTCGGAATGCACACGAACGTCATCCGTATTTTTTGCGGAACCCTTTTTTTGCGCACCGAAAAATATATACGGTCGTGTGCATGAGCCCTTATATAATGATCTGATGGAGGAAAAGCTAAGAGTTCTGCTGGGTAACAAGTGCCGAACGAAGACATAGCAAGTCCATAAGAACTCAGGTCCGCACATGAGCAGATAACTGCCCAGACGATTGCTTGTGCAGCCACTTGTCTACATTATTGTTGGCAGCACAACCTCTGTTTATACAGAGCAATGTGCTACAGACATAAGATAACTTCCATACCAACATACAATATCCAATCAACTGACAAACGAGTGTTTACTAATTTGTCGGCTGATTGTCGGGCCTTCTACATAGGCCAATCATTAGCAATAGGGATGAGCGAATCGACTTCGGAAGTCGATTCGCATAAAACTTTGTTCCAATACTGTACGGAGCAGGAGCTCCATACAATATTAGAGTGTATTGGCGCTGATGAGCCGAAGTTATTGTTTCGCGAAGACGCGCGAGACTTCAGGTAATAAGTTCATAAATTAATTTGTACTGTAAAAAAAAAACATTTCCGAATTAATTTATGAAGTTATTACCCGAAGTCTCACTATTTTCTATTAGCTTTCGTTTTTGCTCCCTCTTAAGCAAATATAACCTTTCTGTACTATTCCTTGTTTAACTGTAACTGAATTGTACTGCTCTCTACCTGTACTTCATGTACTGTACTGCTCTCTACCTGTACTTCATGTACTGTACTGCTCTCTACCTGTATTTCATGTACTGTACTGCTCTCTACCTGTACTTCATGTACTGTGCTGCTCTCTACCTGTATTTCATGTACTGTACTGCTCTCTACCTGTACTTCATGTACTGTACTGCTCTCTACCTGTATTTCATGTACTGTACTGCTCTCTACCTGTACTTCATGTACTGTACTGCTCTCTACCTGTATTTCATGTACTGTACTGCTCTCTACCTGTACTTCATGTACTGTACTGCTCTCTACCTGTATTTCATGTACTGTACTGCTCTCTACCTGTACTTCATGTACTGTACTGCTCTCTACCTGTACTTCATGTACTGTACTGCTCTCTACCAGTATTTCATGCACTGTGCCGCTCTCTACCTGTATTTCATGTACTGTACTGCTCTCTACCTGTACTTCATGTACTGTACTGCTCTCTACCTGTATTTCATGTACTGCTCTCTACCTGTATTTCATGTACTGTAGTGCTCTCTACCTGTATTTAATGTACTGTACTGCTCTCTACCTGTATTTCATGCACTGTGCCGCTCTCTACCTGTATTTAATGTACTGTACTGCTCTCTACCTGTACTTCATGTACTGTACTGATCTCTACCTGTATTTCATGTACTGTACTGCTCTCTACCTGTATTTCATGCACTGTGCCGCTCTCTACCTGTATTTAATGTACTGTACTGCTCTCTACCTGTACTTCATGTACTGTACTGATCTCTACCTGTATTTAATGTTCTGTACTGCTCTCTACCTGTATTTCATGTACTGTACTGCTCTCTACCTGTATTTCATGTACTGTGCCGCTCTCTACCTGTATTTCATGCACTGTGCCGCTCTCTACCTGTATTTTATGTACTGTGCCGCTCTCTACCTGTATTTCATGTACTGTACTGCTCTCTACCTGTATTTCATGTACTGTACTGCTCTCTACCTGTACTTCATGTACTGTACTGCTCTCTACCTGTATTTCATGTACTGTAGTGCTCTCTACCTGTATTTCATGTACTGTGCTGCTCTCTACCTGTACTTCATGTACTGTGCTGCTCTCTACCTGTATTTCATGTACTGTGCTGCTCTCGACCTGTATTTCATGTACTGTACTGCTCTCTACCTGTATTTCATGTACTGTGCTGCTCTCTACCTGTATTTCATGTACTGTGCTGCTCTCTACCTGTATTTCATGTACTGTGCTGCTCTCTACCTGTACTTCATGTACTGTACTGCTATCTACCTGTATTTCATGTACTGTACTGCTCTCTACCTGTATTTCATGTACTGTGCTGCTCTCTACCTGTATTTCATGTACTGTGCTGCTATCTACCTGTATTTCATGTACTGTGCTGCTCTCTACCTGTATTTCATGTACTGTACTGCTCTCTACCTGTATTTCATGTACTGTGCTGCTCTCTACCTGTACTTCATGTACTGTAGTGCTCTCTACCTGTATTTCATGTACTGTAGTGCTCTCTACCTGTATTTCATGTACTGTACTGCTCTCTACCTGTACTTCATGTACTGTATTGCTCTCTACCTGTACTTCATGTACTGTACTGCTCTCTACCTGTACTTCATGTACTGTATTGCTCTCTACCTGTACTTCATGTACTGTATTGCTCTCTACCTGTACTTCATGTACTGTACTGCTCTCTACCTGTATTTCATGTACTGTACTGCTCTCTACCTGTACTTCATGTACTGTACTGCTCTCTACTTGTGTTATTTTGCTCCCTCTTAAGCAAATATAACCTTTCTGTACTATTCCTTGTTTAACTGTAACTGAATTGTACTGCTCTCTACCTGTATTTCATGTACTGCTCTCTACCTGTATTTCATGTACTGTACTGCTCTCTACCTGTATTTCATGCACTGTGCCGCTCTCTACCTGTATTTCATGTACTGTACTGCTCTCTACCTGTATTTCATGTACTGTACTGCTCTCTACCTGTATTTCATATACTGTGCCGCTCTCTACCTGTATTTCATGCACTGTGCCGCTCTCTACCTGTATTTCATGCACTGTACTGCTCTCTACCTGTATTTCATGCACTGTGCCGCTCTCTACCTGTATTTCATGTACTGTACTGCTCTCTACCTGTATTTCATGTACTGTACTGCTCTCTCCCTGTATTTCATGCACTGTGCCGCTCTCTACCTATACTTCATGCACTGTATTGCTCTCTGCCTGTACTTTATGTACTGTACTACCGTATACTGCAAACTACCTGTATTTCATGTACTGTACTGCTCTCTACCTGTACTACATGTACTGTGCTGCTCTCTACCTGTACTTCATGTACTGTACTGCTCTCTACCTGTACTGTATTGCTCTCTACTTGTGTTACATGCATTGTACTGCTCTCTACCTGTATTACATGTACTGTGCTACTCTCTACCTTTACTATGCATATTATACTGCTCCCTACCTGTATAACATGTATTATATTGCTCTCTTCCTGTACCTGTATTGTATTGTTCTCTCCATGTACTTCATGTATTGTACTGCTCTGTCTGTACTTCATGAATGATACTGATCTCTACCTGTGCTACATGTACTATACTGCTCTCTACCTGTACTATATGTAATGTAATACTCTCTACTTGTACTACTGTACTTGTATTATGAAAAAGAAAAAAGGAATCCAGCTTCCAAAAAAGTGACAGCCTTTATTCAATGTGCTAAATAAAATCAAATTCAGACACCATGTCTACGCGTTTCGGATCATACAACCATGATCCTTAGTCATGAGTAAGGATCATGGTTGTATGATCTGAAACACGTAGACATGGTGTCTGAATTGGATTTTATTTAGCACATTGAATAAAGGCTGTCACTTTTTTGGAAGCTGGATTTCTTTTTTCTTTTTCATTGTGTTTATTGTGCTTTGTACCTTGCACAGTCTGTGCTTTCTTTGAGATTCAGTGCAGGTGAGCTATTATGTTCATTTACTGTACTTGCATTGTATTGTTCTTTACCTGATGACATGTACTCTGCTGCCCTGTATGTGCACTATAAGTATAGTACTGCCCCTCCCTGTACTGCCTGTATATACTGTGCTTCTGTCTCACTGTACTACATGTACTATACTGCTCTGTACCTGTACTGTATGTAATGTACTGCTCTGTACCTGTATTGTATGTAATGTACTGCTCTCCACCTGTACTGCATATATTATACTGCTCTGTACCTGTATTGTATGTAATGTACTGCTCTCCACCTGTACTGCATATATTATACTGCTCTGTACCTGTATTGTATGTAATGTACTGCTCTCCACCTGTACTGCATATATTATACTGCTCTGTACCTGTACTACATGTACTGTACTGCTCTCCACCTGTACTGCATATATTATACTGCTCTGTACCTGTACTGCATGTACTGTACTGCTCTCCACCTGTACTGCATATATTATACTGCTCTGTACCTGTACTACATGTACTGTACTGCTCTCCACCTGCACTACGTGTAATGTTCTGCTCTGTACCTGTTTTGCATGTAAGTACTGCTCTCTACGTGTACTGCATATATTATACTGCTCTGTACCTGTACCTAGTGGCGTATCTATCACAAGGCAAATGGGGCAGCAAAATGCCTTGTTTGCCCCTTGTCCCATCCGTCTTATACCATACTCAGAAGATCCGATGGTATATTCTAACCCCCAGGCATTCCCATGGTGACGGGGACACTTGCCTGAGGGTTAGAATATACAGGGCCACGCCGCTCACAGGAGTACATTTATAAACTGTAATCAGTAACTTTAACTTTAATCATCGCTGATCTCTTTACTTGGATATGTAGTGTACGGGAGAGTAATACCCCGTCACTACTGAAGGGTCACTTGGGTACTGTCGTTCCCCCTGTATTTATGGGGAAGTTGGTATAGAATATCTTATAATGTCATGCTATGTATTTTCCTGTTACTGTGAAACGTGCATTTTGCAGGCCGGCTAGGGTGTAGTTCCAGCTCTGAGTCACTAGAGGGAGCTAGGGAACCCTAGGTTATATAAGGCCCAGTCAGGAAGTAGTAGCAGTGGAGACAGACAGTGGGAAGCAGAGGTCAGAAATGATCCTGTGTCTGAGAGAAAGCAAGGCTATGGGCCTGTGAGAGCATAGCAGGCCTGAAGCCTGCCGGCTAGGAGAGGGTAGTAAAGGCCCTGTAACCGGGTTCCGGATCCAAGGAAAAGGTTCCCCTCCTGAGTCACCATCCGTTCAGCTGAAGCAGCATAAGTGAGCCACAAGCCAAGACACAGAATACCACAGAGGCCGATCAGATAAAGCGAGAGGTACTCAAGATAACAGAGGAGGTACTAGATAAGGACAGCTTCAAGGGTACGCCAGATAAAGGGCATTAGACCTTGGAGAGAAATTCACATATAGCGGGACCAGTCAGGAATAGTGTGCAAGCCGCCTGTACTGCATCTCCTGTAATTAACACTCTGTATAATTCATCGCTAAGACCGGCCTTTCTGTAATGTCAAGAACCAGCTGTATTCACTGATATTCAGTAAAAGTTCCAGTTTTGTTGGCTATCCTATGCTTGCTTCATTCTTCCACCATACTTTACACGGCGTGTCACCGTCTAATTGACACTGGCGTCACGAACTGTTAAATACCTGCCTGTTCCAGTATTTGCCCCAATTGAAGACGACAGTGGATCCCAGGTTAGTGGTCAATCTGCACTACAAAGCCCAGCATACACTACTGACCCCCTGGGACACTGCATCGCTCTTTTTGGCGTCACGAACAGGATACGCATACTTCGACAGTGCAGAGAAGTGTGAACTGTGTGCTTTAAATACTCCACCACCGTATTACAAAGACTGCAACCTTTATTCCTAATTTGTGGATTACAATTGCGCCTGGGAGGAATCAAAGACGCTATACTGTGTTGCGCTACCCCCAGAGAGGAAATCGCATTTGTGGACTGTGTTTTACTGGACTTTTCATCATCCTGCTTGCTGTCAGTGAATTGCAGCATCAGGACATCTAAAATGGCCACCGGCGCCATGAGGCTTTTTGCTGCGCCATCAGGATGTGCAGAGGCGCGAAAACTTGGCGCCGAAACCCTCCGAGAAGAAGGAGGAGATTGTCCTGGAGCGCCACCCACCTTGAGAAGGGAGGATGCGGCTGACGTCCCCGAAGAGTTACGCCTGGGAGGCGGGCCTCAGATGGAGGTAGACCGGCCCAGTGTGTGGGAGGAGCCAGTGTCGTCTCTGCACCCAGAGAAAGAGGAACCATACCCCCCTCCCGATGCGGTGAGACGGGAGGAAGAGAAGGAGCGGCAAGACAGCTGCCGGCGGGCAGAGGAATGTGTTGAGGCCCGGCGCCAAACCGCAGCTGCCATTGTTACCCCAGCGGCCGGACCCCCTGGACCTCCGGTAGATCCGACCACCTGCACTAAAGCGGAACTAGAGGCCCTGCGCAAGCGGGTGTACTGGGTGGCGGACCTTGGCTGCGCAGGAGGCGAGCGGTGGTTTCCATTCCCGAGGACGGAGGCCGAGATGGAGGCCGTGAAAGATAAACCTCCCCCTCTAAAAATTGTCAGGGGAGACGGGTTTCAAATGTGGCCGTCCTTGCCGGAACAACTACTGCAGGTGCCATATGTCGACTCGTCGTCGGAAGAGGAACATGATACCCGGCTGTGAGTACTTTTGCCCTCTTGTTCCTTTCCTTAATGGCCGTTTGTCCCTCCAGTTGGCAGAGCTGGTGAAGCTCGCTGCCAGTTACCCACGGCCGGTGGCATCCTAGTTGAAGAATGTGCCACTGTGAGTCAATGCTACCAGCTGCCTTTGTTTTGTTTGGGACATCCGGTTTGCTGCTGAATTCCCGGTTGTGCCTTGAAGTTTTTGCAAAAATTTTATCCCTTTTCACCCCCATTTCAGGTTGAAAAGACATTTTTATGTCAGCAATATTTTAAAGGGTAAGCAGGACTTGCCAGGATAACATGGCCCTGGTATTGTCAGAGTCCTGTATTGTCATTTTATATATGTGCTGCTGACAGTATTTAATAACCGGTTTTTCTATTCAAGTATATGTGCCCAGAGATGGACTTCCTATGTGCAAGCCTCTGAGAGGTTAATTTATTATGGACTTATTTATTGTCATGGACTATCCTGGTTCTTTCAACATCCGCTGTGCCAGGTCAGCGCCCCCGTTCCACTCACTATCCTGTGAAAAAGAGAACGACGCCCCTTGTCACCGCACTTCGCCATTTCCAATTGGGTCTGATAAGAGTGTAAATGACATATCTGTATGCATGCATGTGTCTTCCTCTATTTCAGGTCATGATTCCAGTTGGGTGGGCCCTGATGGAGTACGAGGTCGTACTCAGCTTAAAGCAGCGGGGTATGTAGTGTACGGGAGAGTAATACCCCGTCACTACTGAAGGGTCACTTGGGTACTGTCGTTCCCCCTGTATTTATGGGGAAGTTGGTATAGAATATCTTATAATGTCATGCTATGTATTTTCCTGTTACTGTGAAACGTGCATTTTGCAGGCCGGCTAGGGTGTAGTTCCAGCTCTGAGTCACTAGAGGGAGCTAGGGAACCCTAGGTTATATAAGGCCCAGTCAGGAAGTAGTAGCAGTGGAGACAGACTGTGGGAAGCAGAGGTCAGAAATGATCCTGTGTCTGAGAGAAAGCAAGGCTATGGGCCTGTGAGAGCATAGCAGGCCTGAAGCCTGCCGGCTAGGAGAGGGTAGTAAAGGCCCTGTAACCGGGTTCCGGATCCAAGGAAAAGGTTCCCCTCCTGAGTCACCATCCGTTCAGCTGAAGCAGCATAAGTGAGCCACAAGCCAAGACACAGATTACCACAGAGGCCGATCAGATAAAGCGAGAGGTACTCAAGACAACAGAGGAGGTACTAGATAAGGACAGCTTCAAGGGTACGCCAGATAAAGGGCATTAGACCTTGGAGAGAAATTCACATATAGCGGGACCAGTCAGGAATAGTGTGCAAGCCGCCTGTACTGCATCTCCTGTAATTAACACTCTGTATAATTCATCGCTAAGACCGGCCTTTCTGTAATGTCAAGAACCAGCTGTATTCACTGATATTCAGTAAAAGTTCCAGTTTTGTTGGCTATCCTATGCTTGCTTCATTCTTCTACAATACCATACACGGCGTGTCACCGTTTAATTGACACTGGCGTCACGAACTGTTAAATACCTGCCTGTTCCAGTATTTGCCCCAATTGAAGACGACAGTGGATCCCAGGTTAGTGGTCAATCTGCACTACAAAGCCCAGCATACACTACTGACCCCCTGGGACACTGCAGATACCTTACTCCAGGCATGTCCAAACTGCGGCCCTCCAGCCTGGATAGCTTACAGCTATTAGAGCATGCTGGGAGTTGTAGTTTTGCAACAGCTGGAGGGCCGCAGTTTGGACATGGCTGCCTTACTCTGTCTTAGCTCCGGAAACAGCAGGCAGTGCAGGCGGCGCTCACTCACTGACGTCACAACCCAACATTTCCAGTGGCATCACTGAGGCACTTTGTGACATACAACATGGTGTGGTTCAGCCCCCTCTTCACACCAGTCATTACTTTACTGAAAGTAATTGACCCAGTCCTTTTTGAGATATACTAAGCAAAAAAATGTCTTGGTAAAAAAGGTGCTTTCCTCAGGATAGGTCATCAATATTCCATCAGTGGGGGTCCGACTACCAGCACCCCCTGCTGATCAGCTGCTTGAAGAGGCTTCAGCCAGTGGCATACCTTTAATGAAGGCTGACCATGCAACAGGGCCCAGGGGTAGGGAAGCCTGGCCTGAACCTCTTTTGTCAACAAGAAAACACTGCATCTTCATGCCACCACTAGGGGGAGCTCAGTGCAAAGAGATTATTTCCACTTTCATTCCAGTAACTGTATGAATTCCAACACACTAAGCTCCCCCTAGTGGTGGCTGCAGGCAGCAGCCAGCTTTTGAATGGAAAGGGATCAGGAGATTTATCATTATAATTATGCCACTTGTCTAGTGTAAATGCATTGAGAAATATGGAGGAACATCTACCAAAAAGTGTTTTTGTCACTATTGTGGCATTAAAAAGTCACAAATTATGGTGCACGTAATATTTGTGTCATAATTTGCGACTTTTTGATGTTCTCGAGAGTTTTCTAAAGTGGCAAGAAAAAGGGTGGAGCTTGGCAGAGGGGCAGAGGCTATCGCTGCCCACCAGATTTACTATAACTTGCGGCAGAAACTGGCATAAGTTATAGCTTAAGGCCTCTTTCACACGGACGAGTATTCCGCGCGGATGCGATGCGTCAGTTGAACGCATTGCACCCGCACTGAATCCGGACCCATTCATTTCTATGGGGCTGTGCACATGAGCGGGGATTTTCACGCATCACTTGTGCGTTGTGTGAAAATCGCAGCATGCTCTATATTGTGCGCTTTCCACGCAACGCAGGCCCCATAGAAGTTAATGGGGCTGCGTGAAAATCGCAAGCATCCACAAGCAAGTGCGGATGCGGTGCAATTTTCACGCACGGTTGCTAGGAGACGATCAGTATGGAGACCCGATCATTATTATTTTCCCTTATAACATGGTTATAAGGGAGAATAATAGCATTCTGAATACAGAATGCATAGTACAATAGCGCTGGAGGGGTTAAAAATAAAAAAATAAAAATTTAACTCACCTTAATCCACTCGATCGCGCAGCCCGGCATCTCTTCTGTCTGTCATCTGTGCTGTGTGCAGGAAAAGGACCTGTGGTGACATCACTCCGGTCATCACATGATCCATCACCATGGTAAAAGGTGGAAGGCGACTATTTTTTATTAAAATTTCTTCTGCTTACAAAAAAATAACATTGTCAGAATTCTGGGGTGTTGCGCTTTGCGTTGTCTGGGAATAATGGCTGCATATGTACTGGGAAACTGGGTGGGGCAAGGAGGCTCATACTAAGTGTTGCTATGGGACCCTATGACATTGTGGCATCTTCCTAGGCCAGGGACTAGTGTTGAGCGAACCCAAACTGTAATGTTCAGGTCTGTACCGAACTTTACGATTCCTGGTACCCGGACCCGAACTTTGCCAGAAAAGTTCAGGTTCGAGTTCGGTGTTCGGGCATTTAATAAAGCTTGTTGAAAGGCTGCAGGGCAGCCAATCAACAAGCTTTTAAGCTGTGTGCCCTTAGAAGCCATCATAGCCATGCCTACTAATGGCAAAGCTGTGATTGACTGGTGCATCATGTGACCCAGCCTCTATATAAGCTGGATCACGTGTAGCACCGCCCATCAGCTCTCAATAGTGAAGGGGAAGAAAGCAGGCAGCTGAAGAGAGGGGCGATTTTTTGTGGGTGCAATACACCATCTTTGCACCCCTGACACAAAAAGCTAATCATAAATCTGGCTGTTAATTCTGTGGGTGACCTACAGCGATTTTTTTTGTGTGTGGGTGCAATGCAATATTGTACTCTGTACCCCTGACACACAAATATAATAGTTAATCCATCTGTTAGTTAGGTGCACGTCATATACCCATTTCTTTGCGTGAAGTACACCTGCACTGCATACGTGACAGATAAATTGATACAGTTAATCCGTCTGTTAGTTAGGTGCACGTCATATACCCATTGTGGCAATGTGAACATTGAGGTGTGCAGTAAAGTCACGGGAAAGCAGGATAAAAGGGGTGTTGTGTGTACTGGGAGCGTGTCACCAAGGGGCCCGGCCTTGGTGGAGTAAAAGCCTTAGTTCAGGTGTCCACTAAAGTAGTTGGGGGACACCATATAGATAGTCTAGCTGGTTCACCTATTTCAGGGCGTGCTTTTACTGGGAACAGGCAATGTTTTGGGTGGGTGCCTGTTCCCCATGCTCCAGTCCGGGACTTAGGGCATGCTCATGTCCAGGGATCTTATTTAATCCTGCTACTGGATCTTAGGTGTGGCTCACTCTGGAGTGTTTGGTGAAGCAGAGTCCTGGTAAGTGATAGCCTGAACTTTGGGGGACGCGGTGACGCCTGTGAAACAAGGACCACGAGGCCACAATCCCCCAAAAGGTATTGAAGTGTCACAGCCTGGAGGTTGCTGGACTGAATGGCTGAGGAAAGCCGCATTTGTGTTCCATGTGTGAACAGGGCTCTCTAGGTGAGTCAGGGATATGCTTATGTGTTTAGTTAGAGCCTAGCCGGGCAAGGGTTTGTTATTTTGTGTGGATGTCACATGTGATAAGTTGAACCTGTTTTGCTGAAACGTCCAGAATACAACACGAGTTGGACATTCTACCCTTGTCTGGTGAAGTAATCTGTGATGGCGACCCCCTAAAAGTAAACGATCCCTTAGACCATTTATTGCGTGAAGTATACCTGCACTGCATACATGACAGGGGAATTGATATAGTTCATCTGTCTGTTAGTTCAGTGGGTGACCTGAAAGAATGAGGGGAGCATCAAATAAGGGATGTGGCCCTTGTTGTGGTGCTGCTGGTGGAGCTCCTGTTGCATGGAGAGGACGTGGTCAATCTGTGCCAGCTACTCGCCCAAATGAAACACCTTCCTCAGGTGCACTTAGCCGACAGAATGTTCAGCCTTATTTTGTAGGTCCGAATACCGGTGTATGAATGGTGAGGCCAGAACAAGTAGAGGCAGTAGTACATTGGGTGGCTGACAGTTAGTGTTGATCAAGCACCAAAGTGCTTGCGTGTTCGGGTGCTCGATTAGAACACCTCGGGATGCTTGAGTGCTGTACTGAGCACCCGAGCACAATGGAAGTCAATGGGAGAACCCGAGCTTTAAACCAGGCACCCCCTGCTCTGAAGAGGAGAGGGTTTCTGGTTCACATGAAAAGGTCAGAAATTGATGGAAACACCACTGAAATGGTTCGGGAACAGCATGGGGAGGATGTCTGGATGTATCTTGGACTCCCAGGCCGCTGCTGGGAATGATGTAGTACGCCAATTTTACAGACTGACAATAATATATACAAAACCGAAGATAAAATCGATTTTAGAGGAAAAATCATCTAAAACATTAGGGGCGAGGACCTGCTGCTGATCTGACCATGGAAAAATTATGGACGAGGGCCTGCTGCTGAGCTGACCATCTAAAACATTAGGGGTGAGGGTCTGCTGCCGAGCTGACTCTCTAAAACATTAGGGGCGAGTGCCTGCTGCTGAGCTTACCATCGAAGAAATTATGGTTGAAGGCCTGCTACTGAGCTGACCCTCTAAAACATTAGAAGCAAGGGCAGTCTAATAAGCATTTTGATATGATGGAGGAGGAGGAGGACGACAAGAAAAGGAAGCTTGAACCATATACCTTTTTTTGTGGAGGAAGGGCCGCATGGGAACACCGTGTATTCAATACACCATATAAGCCTCTGGTGGAGTAGAGAAGTCAGGGGCAATCTAGGCCTTGTTCATTTTGATAAGAGTCAACCTGTCAGCATTTTCAGTTGACAGGCAGATGGACTTATCAGTTATTATGCCACCAGCAGCACTAAATACCCGCTCTGACAATACGCTGGCGGCAGGGCAGGCCAGCACCTCCAAAGCGTAGAGCACCAGTTCGTGCCACTTGTCCAGCTTGGACACCCAATAGTTGTAAGGTACAGAGGGATCATTGAGGACGCAAACACGGTCTGCTACGTACTCCTTCACGATCTTCCAAAACGTTCCCTCCTTTTGACAGTAGGCCGCGCATCAGGGTAAGGGGGCTGGCGGTGTGTCATGAAACTGTCCCAGGCCTTGGAGAGTGTTTCCCTGCCTCTGTTGGAACTGCTGTGTGTCCCCCTCGTCTCCCCTCCTCGGTTGCCGAAGGAACTACGTACTCTGCCGCCAGTGCTGTCAGCTGGCAATTTTAAGGAGCAATTTTTCCACAAGGACCTTCTGGTATTGCACCATTTTGCTCGTCCTCTCCACCACAGGAATGAGAGATGAGAAGTTCTCTTTGAAGCGGAGGTGGAGAAGGGTGAACAACCATTAATCGGTGTTGGCCAAAATGCATACAACAAGAGGGTCACGGAAAAAGCATCATAACATAAAGTCAGCCATGTGTGCCAGACTTCGCTGTCCTTATCAGGAGGATGACTCTCAATCTCCTCATCCTCTTCCTCCTCTTCTGCCCATCCACGATGAACAGATGGAATAAACCTGCTATGGATACTACCCTCTGTAGCGAAGGCAACAGTCTCCTGCTCCTCTTCCTCCTTCTCATCATCCAATTTGCGCTAAGACGAACTCAGGCTGGTCTGCCTATCACCCTGTGTAATGTTTTCCCTTATTTCCACCTTTTCCACATGCAAAGCGTCCGCCTTCATTGTGAGTAGCGAGCGTTTCACTAGACACAGTAGTGGGATGGTTATGCTGATAATAGCTCCAAAGCCGCCACCAAGTTACAGCCATTATCAGACACAACCATGCCTGGTTCTAGGTTGAGTGGCGGGAGCCACAGCTCAGTCTGGTCCCTTATACCCTGCCACAGCTTTGCGGCGGTGTGCTGTTTGTCACCTAAGCAAATAAGTTTCAGCACGGCCTGTTGCCGCTTTCCCACTGCAGTGCTACACTGCTTCCAGCTACTGACTGATGGCTGACTGGTGCAGCAAGATGACAATTCAGAGGTGGAAGTGGAGGGGTAGGTGGAGGAGAAGAAGGGGGGTTGCAGCCACTAATGTAAGTGGTGGCGGAAATCCTGATGGAAGTAGGGCCCGCAATCCCTGGCTTTGGTAGCACTTGTGCCATCCCAGGGTACGACTCGCTCCCGGCCTCACCCAGTGTGCCGTCAGGGAAATGTAGCATCCCTGGCCACAAGCACTTGTCCATGTGTCAGTTGTTAAGTGGATGCTCCCAATAACTATATTGGTCAGTGCACGGGTGATGTTACAGGACACATGCTGGTGTAAGGAATGGACGGCACACTGGGCAAAATAGTGGCGGCTGGGGACTGAGTAACAAGGGACGGCCGCCGCCATCAGGCTGCGGAAAGCCTCAGTTTCCACAAGCCTAAATGACAACATTTCCAGGGCCAGCAATGTGGAAAGGTGCGCATTTAGTGCTATGGCCTGTGGGTGGGTGGCTGGGTATTTGCACTTTTGTTCAACAGCCTGGGGTATGGACATCTGTACGCTGCGCTGGGACACAGAAGTGGATATGTGCTTGCGAAAGTCCAGGTGCAAGGTGGGAGGCATCCGGGCCTGCGTCTTGGACAGGGGATTGGCCAGAATGTAACACAGGGGAAGAGGAGGCAGTGGTGGGACCCGCAGACAGTGATTGTGGACCCAGGTGTTCGGCCCACCTATTAGGCGGCTTTGATGCCATGTGGCGGATCATGCTGGTAGTTGTGAGGTTGCTAGTGTTCATGCCCCTGCTCATTTTGGCACGGCACAGGCTGAAAATGACAATTTTTTTATCCTTCTGCACTTTCATAAAAAAAGCGCCAGACTGCAGAGCACCTACCACTTGGCAAGGGAGATTTCTGCAAGGGGGTGGTCCGGGGAAGAGTTGCAGGCCTATTTGGGGTGGCCCGCCTTCTCCATTTTGCCACCCCACTGCCTCTTCCAGCCTGTTGCTGTGGATCCCTCCCCTTCTGTACTGCTGTCCTCGCTCGGCTTGCCACCTACCCAGGTTGGGTCAGTGATGGCATCGTCCACCACCTCCTCTTTCACTTCCTCACTCTGCTCATCCTCCTGACTTGTTGACCCAACAACAACCTCACTTATTAAAAACTGTGTCTCATCCTCATCATCAACCTTTTGAGACACTAATTGCCGTTGACTTATTGGCAACTGTGTCTCATCATCATCATCATCCACCTCGTGAAACACTAATTGCCATTCCCCACCTCCATCTTCTTTTGACTGTGGATGCTCAAGTGTTTGGGAATCAGGGCACAATATCTCCTCATGTCCCTTTTTAAAGCGGGCTTGGCGAGAGGCCCAAATTAAGGAATGGCGATGAAAAGAGCTCCTCGGAATATCCGAGTGTGGGATCACTTGTTTGCAAAGACTCTCCATGGTGGGAGGAAGGAGGATAAGGGTGAGGTTGACTAGACTCTTGGCTACTGAGACTGGACTTTGTGAAAGACAGGGTGGTGCGTAACCGACTGGAAGCATTATCTGCTGCAATCCAACCGACCACCTGGTCGCACTGGTTTGACTTCGAGAGCCCTGCAAACTGGGACAAGTGGGACATGAAGCTAGGTATCATGGATGAGTGTGTTTCTTGTGCTCTGCCAGCAAGCACAGTTTCACCGCGTCCAGGGGCACGGCCTCTGTGTGCTTTATCAGCAGCACGGCCACTTCCCTGTCCCTTACTGTTCGCCATAATCATATTAAATGGTATATAGGCTTGCAAGTATGTCAAACATACAGTAGCGCAGTTTTTTTAAGTGTATGCGCAAATAAATAATAGTCAATGTCACAGATATTTGGGATGCAGAAACGTTATACAGGAGATGTAGCGCAGGTAATGTCACTGTCCGCAGTGTCTACGGAAAAAGTACACTGGATGTCACAGATATTTTTAGGATGCGCAAACGTTATAAAGGAGATGTAGCTCAGATAATGACGCTGTCTGCAGCGGCCAACCAATTGCAAACTTTTTAGCGCTGGTTGCTCTAAAAATATATATATATCTATAAAAGTCCCTTTCCCATAAAAAGAGACATATAAAAAATAGAAAAAATTAATAAAATAAAAAACAGACATATTAGGTATCACCGCGTGCAGCGTGCATAACAACCTGCTCTATAAAAATATCACATGAGCCACCCCGTCTGGTCAACACCGTAAATTTTTTAAAATAAAAACTGTGCTAAAAAAAGCTATTTTTTGTCACCTTTCATCACAAAAAATGTAATACCAAGCTATCAAAAAGTCATACACACACCAAAATCATACCAATCAAATCATCATCTCATCCCGCAAAAAATGAGACCCTACCTAAGACAATCGCCCAAAAAATAAAAAACTATGACTCTCAGAATATGGAGACACTAAAACATGTATTATTTTTTTTATTTTTATTATGTTATTGTGTAAAACTCAAATAAACAAAAAAAGTAGACATATTAGGTGCGCTGCGTCTGTAACAAACTGCTCTATAAAAATACCACATGACCTAACCCTAACCCTCAGTTGAACAATGTAAAAAAATAAAAATAAAAACGGTGTCAAAAAAGCCATTTTTTGTCACCTTACATCACAAAAAGTGTAATACAAAGCGATCAAAAAGTCATATGCACCCTAAAATAGTACCAATCAAACCGTCATCTCATACCGAAAAAAAATTAGCCCCTACAAAAGACAGTCGCCCAAAAAGAAAAAAAAAAAATTTGGTTTCAGAATATGGAGACACAAAAATTTTTTTTTTGCAAAAATGCTTTATTATGTAAAACAAACAAAACAAAAAAAGTTGTCATATTTGATTTTGTCGCGTCCGTAACAACCTGCTCTATAAAAATACCACATGACCTAACCTGTCAATTGAACACTGTAAATAACAAAAAATTTAAACTGTACGAAAACAGCTATTTTTTGTTACCTTGCCTCACAAAAAGTGTAATATAGAGCAACTAAAAATCATATATACCCTAAAATAGTACCAACAAAACTGCCACCTTATCCCGTAGTTTACAAAATGGGGTCACTTTTTTGGAGTTTCTTCTCTAGGGGTACATCAGGGGGGCTTCAATTGTGACATGGCAACTTAAAATTATCCCAGTGAAATCTGCCTTCCAAAAACCAGATGGCGTTACTTTCCTTCTGTGCCCTGCCGTGTGCTCGTACAGCAGTTTACGAACAGATATGGGGTGTTTCTGTAAACTACAGAATCAGGGTAATAAATATTGAGTTTTGTTTTGCTGTTAACCCTCGCTTGGTTACTGGAAAAAATGGAAAATCTGCCAAAAAATGTAATCTCCATTTTACTTTAATTCTTGTATAACACCTAAAGGCTTAACAAAGTTTGTAAAATCAGTTTTGAATACCTTCAGGGGTGTAGTTTCTAAAATGGGGCCATTTATGGGTGGTTTCTATTATGTAAGCCCCACAAAGTGACTTCAGGCCTGAAACTGGTCCTCAAAAAGTGGGTTTTGGAAATTTTGTGAAACATTTCAAGATTTGCTTTTAAACTTGTAAGCCTTCTAACGTCCCAAAAAAAAGAAAATGTCATTTACAAAATGATCCAAACATAAAGTAGATATATGGGACATGTAAAGTAATAACTATTTTAGGAGGTATCACTTTCTGTTTTAAAAGCAGAGAAATAGAAATTTTGAAAATTGCAAATTTTTCTAAAATTTTTGTAAATTTTTTTATCAATAAAAATAAAATATTTTGACTCAGATTTACCACTGTCATGAAGTACAATACGTGACGAGAATATGTATTATTCAACAGTGAGAGCTAGAACTGATAGGTGCCTGCGCTTCAGATTACCAGGGATCAAATCATACTATTCAAAAGGCAATCCTAAAACAAAACATTTATTAATAATGCAAATAAAATAAGTTGTGTCCACAGATAAAGTGCAAAACAAGATCGACAATTGGGATCAAGGGTGTGTAAACCCCCGAATACAACAATTAGTATCGCAAAAGACAGAAAATAAGTGCACGGCGGCACTGATAACCAGCACGTCCTACCAGTACCAAGGAACGGTCATCAGATCCTTCTTCGATTACTTGAGCCGTATCATACCCATCTGAAGGTGATGTCCAACCAGCAGGAAGATGGCAGTTATAATACGCTACGTAGGGTCCCTATTGATGCCTTGTGGCTAGCTAACCGCTTCACCCTGATACTAGGAGACATGTAGCAGCCTGACCACAGGGCACTCGTCCTGATAAGGGCGAGCCCGTCCAGAACCTGTCTCTCAGCAATACGTGACGAGAAAACAATCTCAGATTGGCTTGGATAAGTAAAAACTTTTTAAAGTTTTCACCACATAAAGTGACACTTCAGATTTGCAAAAAATGGCTTGGTCCTTAAGGTGAAAAATGGCAAGGTCCTTAAGGGGTTAAAAATACTTTTGGGTCTCTAACACCAACCCTGCATAACAAAAAAATAAAATTCAATTCCCTACTAGAGTTGAGCGGACACCTGGATGTTCGGGTTCGAGAAGTTCGGCCGAACTTCCCGAAAATGTTTGGGTTCGGGATCCGAACCCGATCCGAACTTCGTCCCGAACCCGAACCTCATTGAAGTCAATGGGGACCCGAACTTTTCGGCACTAAAAAGGCTGTAAAACAGCCCAGGAAAGGGCTAGAGGGCTGCAAAAGGCAGCAACATGTAGGTAAATCCCCTGCAAACAAATGTGGATAGGGAAATGAATTAAAATAAAAATTTAATAAATAAAAATTAACCAAAATCAATTGGAGAGAGGTCCCATAGCAGAGAATCTGGCTTCACGTCACCCACCACTGGAACAGTCCATTCTCAGATATTTAGGCCCCGGCACCCAGGCAGAGGAGAGAGGTCCCGTAACAGAGAATCTGGCTTCATGTCAGCAGAGAATCAGTCTTCATGTCATAGCAGAGAATCAGGCTTCACGTCAGCCACCAATGCAACAGTCCATTGTCAGATATTTAGGCCCAGCACCCAGGCAGAGGAGAGAGGTCCCGTAACAGACAATCTGGCTTCATGTCAGCAGAGAATCAGTCTTCATATCATAGCAGAGAATCAGGCTTCACGTCAGCCACCAATGCAACAGTCCATTGTCAGATATTTAGGCCCAGCACCCAGGCAGAGGAGAGAGGTCCCGTAACAGACAATCTGGCTTCATGTCAGCAGAGAATCAGTCTTCATGTCATAGCAGAGAATCAGGCTTCACGTCACCCACCACTGTAACAGTCCATTTTCATAAATTTAGGCCCAGCACCCAGGCAGAGGAGAGAGGTCCCGTAACAGACAATCTGGCTTCATGTCAGCAGAGAATCAGTCTTCATGTCATAGCAGAGAATCAGGCTTCACGTCACCCACCACTGCAACAGTCCATTTTCATAAATTTAGGCCCAGCACCCAGGGAGAGGAGAGAGGTCCCGTAACAGACATTCTGGCTTCATGTCAGCAGAGAATCAGTCTTCATATCATAGCAGAGAATCAGGCTTCACGTCAGCCACCAATGCAACAGTCCATTGTCAGATATTTAGGCCCAGCACCCAGGCAGAGGAGAGAGGTCCCGTAACAGACAATCTGGCTTCATGTCAGCAGAGAATCAGTCTTCATGTCATAGCAGAGAATCAGGCTTCATGTCACCCACCACTGCAACAGTCCATTTTCATAAATTTAGGCCCAGCACCCAGGCAGAGGAGAGAGGTCCCGTAACAGACAATCTGGCTTCATGTCAGCAGAGAATCAGTCTTCATGTCATAGCAGAGAATCAGGCTTCACGTCACCCACCACTGCAACAGTCCATTTTCATAAATTTAGGCCCAGCACCCAGGCAGAGGAGAGAGGTCCCGTAACAGACAATCTGGCTTCATGTCAGCAGAGAATCAGTCTTCATATCATAGCAGAGAATCAGGCTTCACGTCACCCACCACTGCAACAGTCCATTTTCATAAATTTAGGCCCAGCACCCAGGCAGGGGAGAGAGGTCCCGTAACAGACAATCTGGCTTCATGTCAGCAGAGAATCAGTTTTCATGTCATAGCAGAGAATCGGGCTTCACGTCACCCACCACTGCAACAGTCCATTTTCATAAATTTAGGCCCAGCACCCAGGCAGAGGAGAGAGGTCCCGTAACAGACAATCTGGCTTCATGTCAGCAGAGAATCAGTCTTCATATCATAGCAGAGAATCAGGCTTCACGTCAGCCACCAATGCAACAGTCCATTGTCAGATATTTAGGCCCAGCACCCAGGCAGAGGAGAGAGGTCCCGTAACAGACAATCTGGCTTCATGTCAGCAGAGAATCAGTCTTCATATCATAGCAGAGAATCAGGCTTCACGTCACCCACCACTGCAACAGTCCATTTTCATAAATTTAGGCCCAGCACCCAGGCAGGGGAGAGAGGTCCCGTAACAGACAGACAATCTGGCTTCATGTCAGCAGAGAATCAGTCTTCATATCATAGCAGAGAATCAGGCTTCACGTCAGCCACCACTGCAACAGTCCATTGTTAGATATTTAGGCCCAGCACCCAGGCAGAGGAGAGAGGTCCCGTAACAGAGGATCTGGCTTCATGTTAGCAGAGAATTAGTCTGCATGTCATAGCAGAGAATCAGGCTTCACGTCACCCAACATTGGAACAGTCCATTGGCATATATTTAGGCCCCGGCACCCAGACAGAGGAGAGGTTCATTCAACTTTGGGTAGCCTCGCAATATAATGGTAAAATGAAAATAAAAATAGGATTGAATGAGGAAGTGCCCTGGAGTACAATAATATATGGTTAAGGGGAGGTAGTTAATGTCTAATCTGGACAAGGGACGGACTGGTCCTGTGGGATCCATGCCTGGTTCATTTTTATGAACGTCAGCTTGTCCACATTGGCTGTAGACAGGCGGCTGCGTTTGTCTGTAATGACGCCCCCTGCCGTGCTGAATACACGTTCAGACAAAACGCTGGCCGCCGGGCAGGCCAGCACCTCCAAGGCATAAAAGGCTAGCTCTGGCCACGTGGACAATTTAGAGACCCAGAAGTTGAATGGGGCCGAACCATCAGTCAGTACGTGGAGGGGTGTGCACACGTACTGTTCCACCATGTTAGTGAAATGTTGCCTCCTGCTAACACGTTGCGTATCAGGTGGTGGTGCAGTTAGCTGTGGCGTGTTGACAAAACTTTTCCACATCCCTGCCATGCTAACCCTGCCCTCAGAGGAGCTGGCCGTGACACAGCTGCCTTGGCGACCTCTTGCTCCTCCTCTGCCTTGGCCTTGGGCTTCCACTTGTTCCCCTGTGACATTTGGGAATGCTCTAAGTAGCGCGTCTACCAACGTGCGCTTGTACTCGCGCATCTTCCTATCACGCTCCAGTGCAGGAAGTAAGGTGGGCACATTGTCTTTGTAGCGTGGATCCAGCAGGGTGGCAACCCAGTAGTCCGCACACGTTAAAATGTGGGCAACTCTGCTGTCGTTGCGCAGGCACTGCAGCATGTAGTCGCTCATGTGTGCCAGGCTGCCCAGGGGTAAGGACAAGCTGTCCTCTGTGGGAGGTGTATCGTCATCGTCCTGCCTTTCCCCCCAGCCACGCACCAGTGATGGGCCCGAGCTGTGTTGGGTGCCACCCCGCTGTGACCATGCTTCATCCTCATCCTCCTCCACCTCCTCCTCATCCTCGTCCTCCTCGTCCTCCAGTAGTGGGCCCTGGCTGGCCACATTTGTACCTGGCCTCTGCTGTTGCAAAAAACCTCCCTCTGAGTCACTTCGAAGAGACTGGCCTGAAAGTGCTAAAAATGACCCCTCTTCCTCCTCCTCCTCCTCCTGGGCCACCTCCTCTTGCATCATCGCCCTAAGTGTTTTCTCAAGGAGACATAGAAGTGGTATTGTAACGCTGATAACAGCGTCATCGCCACTGGCCATGTTGGTGGAGTACTCGAAACAGCGCAACAGGGCACACAGGTCTCGCATGGAGGCCCAGTCATTGGTGGTGAAGTGGTGCTGTTCCGTAGTGCGACTGACCCGTGCGTGCTGCAGCTGAAACTCCACTATGGTCTGCTGCTGCTCGCACAGTCTGTCCAGCATGTGCAAGGTGGAGTTCCACCTGGTGGGCACGTCGCATATGAGGCGGTGAGCGGGAAGGCCGAAGTTACGCTGTAGCGCAGACAGGCGAGCAGCGGCAGGATGTGAGCGCCGGAAGCGCGAACAGACGGCCCGCACTTTATGCAGCAGCTCTGACATGTCGGGGTAGTTGTGAATGAACTTCTGCACCACCAAATTCAGCACATGCGCCAAGCAAGGGATGTGCGTCAAACCGGCTAGTCCCAGAGCTGCAACGAGATTTCGCCCATTGTCACACAACACCAGGCCGGGCTTGAGGCTCACCGGCAGCAACCACTCGTCGGTCTGTTGTTCTATACCCCGCCACAACTCCTGTGCGGTGTGGGGCCTGTCCCCCAAACATATGAGTTTCAGAATGGCCTGCTGACGTTTACCCCGGGCTGTGCTGAAGTTGGTGGTGAAGGTGTGTGGCTGACTGGATGAGCAGGTGGAAGAAGAGGAGGAGGAAGCCGAGAAGGAGGAGGTGGCAACAGGAGGCAAAGAATCTTGCCCTGCGATCCTTGGCGGCGGAAGGACGTGCGCCAAACAGCTCTCCGCCTGGGGCCCAGCTGCCACTACATTTACCCAGTGTGCAGTTAGGGAGATATAGCGTCCCTGGCCGTGCTTACTGGTCCACGTATCTGTGGTTAGGTGGACCTTGCCACAGATGGCGTTGCGCAGTGCACACTTGATTTTATCGGATACTTGGTTGTGCAGGGAAGGCACGGCTCTCTTGGAGAAGTAGTGCCGGCTGGGAACAACATACTGTGGGACAGCAAGCGACATGAGCTGTTTGAAGCTGTCTGTGTCCACCAGCCTAAATGACAGCATTTCATAGGCCAGTAGTTTAGAAATGCTGGCATTCAGGGCCAGGTGGCTAGGTGGGAATTTACGCTTTCTCTCAAATGTTTGTGAGATGGAGAGCTGAACGCTGCCGTGTGACATGGTTGAGATGCTTGGTGACGGAGGTGGTGGTGGTGTTGGTGGTACATCCCCTGTTTGCTGGGCGGCAGGTGCCAACGTTCCTCCAGAGGCGGAGGAAGAGGCCGAGGCGGCAGCAGCAGAAGAGGCCGAGGCGGCAGCAGCAGAAGAGGCCGAGGCGGCAGCAGCAGAAGAGGTAGCAGGGGGAGCCTGAGTGACTTCCTTGGTTTTAAGGTGTTTACTCCACTGCAGTTCATGCTTTGCATGCAGGTGCCTGGTCATGCAGGTTGTGCTAAGGTTCAGAACGTTAATGCCTCGCTTCAGGCTCTGATGGCACAGCGTGCAAACCACTCGGGTCTTGTCGTCAGCACATTGTTTGAAGAAGTGCCATGCCAGGGAACTCCTTGAAGCTGCCTTTGGGGTGCTCGGTCCAAGATGGCGGCGGTCAGTAGCAGGCGGAGTCTCTTGGCGGCGGGTGTTCTGCTTTTGCCCACTGCTCCCTCTTTTGCTACGCTGTTGGCTCGGTCTCACCACTGCCTCTTCCTCCGAACTGTGAAAGTCAGTGGCACGACCTTCATTCCATGTGGGGTCTAGGATCTCATCGTCCCCTGCATCGTCTTCCACCCAGTCTTGATCCCTGACCTCCTGTTCAGTCTGCACACTGCAGAAAGACGCAGCAGTTGGCACCTGTGTTTCGTCATCATCAGAGACATGCTGAGGTGGTATTCCCATGTCCTCATCATCAGGAAACATAAGTGGTTGTGCGTCAGTGCATTCTATGTCTTTCACCGCTGGGGAAGGGCTAGGTGGATGCCCTTGGGAAACCCTGCCAGCGGAGTCTTCAAACAGCATAAGAGACTGCTGCATAACTTGAGGCTGAGACAGTTTCCCTGGTATGCATGGGGGTGATGTGACAGACTGATGGGGTTGGTTTTCAGGCGCCATCTGTGCGCTTTCTGCAGAAGACTGGGTGGGAGATAATGTGAACGTGCTGGATCCACTGTCGGCCACCCAATTGACTAATGTCTGTACCTGCTCAGGCCTTACCATCCTTAGAACGGCATTGGGCCCCACCATATATTGCTGTAAATTCTGGCGGCTACTGGGACCTGAGGTAGTTGGTACACTAGGACGTGTGGATGTGGCAGAACGGCCACGTCCTCTCCCAGCACCAGAGGGTCCACTAACACCACCACGACCATGTCCACGTCCGCGTCCCTTACTAGATGTTTTCCTCATTGTTATCGTTCACCACAACAACAAAAATATTATTTGGCCCAATGTATTGTATTCAAATTCAGCTGAATATAAATTTGAGGCCTAGTATTTAGGCGCTGGGTGACAGGTATAGATTTACTGACAGAATTAGACTTGGAAATGCACAGTAGCGTGTGTGTGAAGTTATTCTGAATGACCCTATGTGCACCTTGAATATTATATACCCTTTTAGGGATAGATTTCAAATAGCTCTGATACAGCAGAAACCACTAAATTAGGAAATTGCTAAATTGGGAATTGTATTTCAACCCAGAACAAAAAATGTGCTTTGACGGACACTAAATAACTTGCCCAGCCAGAACAGTACAGCAGTAACGACAGATTTAGCGGGATATAAATTTGAGGCCTAGTATTTAGGCGCTGGGTGACAGGTATAGATTTACTGACAGAATTAGACTGGGATATGGCCAAAAAATAACCACACTATTGCTGGTTAAATGCACTTGGTGTGACAGCTTGACCAACCACACTACTGAGGGTTAAATGCACTTGGTGACAGGCGCAGCTTGCCCCTGATGTAGTATATGGCCAAAAAATGAACAGACTATTGCTGGTTAAATGCACTTGGTGTGACAGCTTGACCAACCACACTACTGAGGGTTAAATGCACTTGGTGACGGGCGCAGCTTGCCCCTGATGTAGTATATGGCCAAAAAATAAACAGACTATTGCTGGTTAAATGCACTTGGTGTGACAGCTTTACCCTGATGTAGGCTTTAGCCAAAAAACAACCACACTACTGAGGGTTAAATGCACTTGGTGACAGGCGCAGCTTGCCCCTGATGTAGTATATGGCCAAAAAATAAACAGACTATTGCTGGTTAAATGCACTTGGTGTGACAGCTTCACCCTGATGTAGGCTTTAGCCAAAAAACAACCACACCATTGAGGGTTAAATGCACTTGGTCGCAGCTTGTGCTGGCGCACCACAAGACACAAAATGGCCACCGATCACCCCAGAAAAAAGTGACTGACAAACGGTCTGGGCAGCCTAAAAACAGTGAGCAATTGAGTATCAGCAGCTCAATGACCCACAGCTGCAGATCGATCAATAATCAAGTCCTTTGGAGGAGTTAATCTGCCTAATCTCGCCCTACTGTCGCAGCCGCAACCTCTCCCTACGCTAATCAGAGCAGAGTGACGGGCGGCGCTATGTGACTCCAGCTTAAATAGAGGCTGGGTCACATGGTGCTCTGGCCAATCACAGCCATGCCAATAGTAGGCATGGCTGTGATGGCCTCTTGGGGCAAGTAGTATGACGCTTGTTGATTGGCTGCTTTGCAGCCTTTCAAAAAGCGCCAAGAAAGCGTCACAAAAGCGCCAAGAAAGCGACGAACACCGAACCCGGACTTTTACGAAAATGTCCGGGTTCGGATCCGTGTCACGGACACCCCAAAATTAGGTACGAACCCGAACTATACAGTTCGAGTTCGCTCATCCCTATTCCCTACACTATCTGTCCCTTCTACAGCACAGCTCTCCCTGACTAAGACTGAGCCGAACCACGTGTCATCGGGTGCTTTATAGCACCCGATGACGCGTTCCGGCAAGCCAATCATTGTAATGCCAGTAACCAACATGACTACGGCATTACAGTGAGTGACAGTACTTACCTGCACATTTATGGGGGGGGGGGAGACTCGAGCATCGCACTCAAGCACGCGCAATATTTGGCCGAACACCGTGATGTGCCGAGCATCGCAATGCTCGAGCCGAACTGGTGTTTGGCCGAGCATGCTCGCTCAACACTACTGACAGTGCCTCTAGTTTCTTCACATTGTCTCCCACCTGGTCCCCTGCTGAAAGCGCAGAATTGGCACCTGCAGCCCATGGGCATCTGTCTTTCACCTCACCCCTTTGCAAATCAGCCAAGCAGTCTGAGACCCAAGTCATGCAGCAGTCTCTTATGCTTTTTGATGACTTCCGAGGGCCGTCCACATAGCCCTGCTCCAGAAGTGGAAGAGATTGAGTGCACTGATGCCGAACCACTTATGTTTCAGGATGTGGACATGGGAGGACCACCGCAGCACATCTCTGATGATGACAAAACACATGTGCCAACTGCTGTGACTTTCTGCAGTGTGCAGAACGGCAAGGAGGGCAGGGGTGAAGAGTGGGTGGAAGATGATGTTGAGGATGATGAGGTCCTAGACCCCACATGGAATCAAGGTCATGCGAATGACATGTGCAGTTCAGAGAAAGAGGTGGTGGTCATAGCACCAGCCGCACAGCAAAAGAAGGAGCAGTGTGCAAAAGCAGAGTGACCGTCCCCTAGCCAGTAAACCTGCTACTGCCCACCGCACCCAGGGACCGAGCACACCAAGGCCAGCTTCAAGGAGTTCCCTGGCGTGGCAGTTCTTCAGACAATGTGCTGACGACAAGACGCGAGTGGTTTGCACACTGTGCAATCAGAGCCTGAAGCGAGACATAAACGTTCTAAACCTGAGCACAACCTGCATAACCAGGCATCTAAAGGCAAATAACAAGCTGCAGTGGAGTAAACACCTCAAAAACCACAAAAGATCTCAGGCTCCTCCTGGTCCCTCTTCTGCTGCAGTCTCGGCCTCTTCCTCCCCCTCTGGAGTGACAGTGGCACCTGCCATCCCGCAAACAGAGGATTTGGCAGCAATGCCACCACGTCCGTCACCGTCACCAAGCATCTCCACAATCTCCCAAGGAAGCGTTCAGCTGTCAATCTCCCAAACACTGGAGAGAAAGAGGAAGTACCCCCCTACCCACCCGCGATCCCTGGCCCTGAATGCCAGCATTTTAAAACTCCTGGCCTTTGAAATGGTGGAGACAGAGACTTTTAAAAAAAACTTATGACTGTGGCTGTCCCACACAGTAAGTAGTTCCCAGCCGCCTCTACTTTTCCAGACGAGCCATCCCCGCCCTGCACAACCAAGTGGCGAACAAAATTAGGTGTGCAATGCGCAACGCCATCTGTGACAAGGTCCACATAACCACCAATACATGGACCAGTAAGCACAGGCAGGGACGTTGTATCTCCCTAACTGCACACTGGGTAAATGCAGTGGCGGCTGGGCCTGAGGCGGATAGCAGTTTGGTGCATGTTCTTCCGCCACCGAGGATTGCAGGACATTTCTCTTTGCCTCCTGCCTCCTCCTACTCCGCTCCTTCCTCTACCGCCTCCTCATCTGGTCAGCGTAACACCTTCACCACTAACTTCAGCACAGCCAGGGGGAAACGACCTGACCGCATAAAAAGAAAAAACTACGGTAGGTATTTTCTTAAATAATCTACCCATTTATTTTTATATGGACGCATAAGCTTGATGAGATGCTGTATGCTACTTATTCATATGTAGTGCAATCAATTTACAGTGCCTCTTGTGGAATGGGTGGGGGACAGTGGGTCCACCAGGGGCGTCGCTAGGTTAAACCATTCGGGGCCTGGGCCCTGGATGTTTTGTCCCATGCCCCGAATGTCCTGCCTGCCTGCTAGATACAACTGTATTGCCGTACACAGAACGGCAATACAATTGAATCTTACACTGGGAAGAGGTGAAGGACCTGTGGTGACATCACAGGTCATGTGATCAGCAAAACAGGCTGTGATAGGATGACCTGGATGATGTCACCATCATGTGACCAGTAGCAGGATTGGACTGGAGTGAAGAGGAGAAGGAGCCTAATGGTGATGTCTGTACATGAGGAGAGGTAAGTGAAGGGGGAGGCAGAGCAATGCTGGGAGTTGTAGTTATTTAACTGGGATGTATTTTAGGGCTGAAGGGAGGGATGATATTGACATGGAACTGTGTGCTTGAGGTGGCTGGGGGAGGGAGTGATGTTATTTACATGGGACTGTATGTGGAAAGTGGATGGTGGGGGGGAATAATGTTTATGTACATGGGACTTAATGTTTAGGCTACGTTCACACTTGCGTTTGGTGATCCGCTTGTGAGATCCGTTTCAGGTCTCTCACAAGCAGCCCCAAATGCATCAGTTTAACCCCAATGCATTCTGAATGGATGCGGATCCATTCAGAATGCATTCGTTTGGCTCCGTACGGCCCCCGTTCCATTTTGGAGGCGGACCCCAAAATGCTGCAAGCAGCGTTTTTGTGTCCGCATGGCCTTGCGGAGCCAAACGTATCCGTCCTTACTTACAATGTAAGTCAATGGGGACGGATCTCTTTGCATTGACACAAAATGGTGCAATTGTAAACGGATCCGTCCCCCATTGACTTTTAATGTAAGTCAGGACGGATCCGTATTGGGACTTAGAAATTCAAATCTAATACAAACGAGTCGGTCCTGAACGGATGCATTTGTTTGTATTATCGATGCGGATCCGTCCTGTACAAGTACAGGACAGATCCGCACGAACGCAAGTGTGAAAGTAGCACCTTAGGGGGTGATGTTTACATGGGATTGTGCGTTGGAGGCGGCTGGGGAGGAGGTGATGCTATTTACATGGGACTGTATGGTGGAGGGAGGATTATAACTGCAGGGGGCACTGCAGATCCAGGGGACATAATAGGCGTTCTTATTACTACTAGGGGCTCTATAGGAGGGTCTTATAGATCTGCCTTATTTCTACTAAGCGCACTATGGTGGCCTTATTACTACTGAGGGGTCTGTAGGGAGCTTTTTTACCACTGGGGGAACAATAGGGGGCCTTATTTCTACTGGGGGCTCTGTGAGGGTATTATTAATATGGGAGGGCTCTTCTAATAATGGGGGCATTGTTGAGGAGCATTATCACGGTTGGGGCAGTGTTACTAATAAGGGCATTCTAGAAGGGAATTACTATTGGTGGGAATATGAGGAGCACTATTACTATGTGGGGCAGTAATGTTTCTTTAGGATAGTATTTGGGGGTATTGGGGGGGGGGGGGGCACAGCGAGCAGCAGGATAACACTGTGGGGACTCCAGTTGGGGGATAATGATAGAATGTGAGGAAGCTAAGATGTCTGTGTGTCACACTCTGCAGAGACGAGGCGGCTGAGAGAAGTTGTCCAGACCAAGTGGAGAAGATGATGACAGAGAGGAGACGTCACCTGGAGGCCCTGGATGTGACAGGTAAGTGCTGCTGTATAGCAAGTACAGCATTGTGCGGGGGGGGGGGGGCATATTTATTGGGGCTTGTGCCCCGGATCTTTTGAGACCCTAGCAACGCCCCTGGGGTCCACCCTTGCTTAGAGGCCCGCCAGAGGATTAACCTGTTCCCCTGTGGGCTAGTCCGGTTCGAATAAGAAGCTTTGTAATACACAGTATCTTAGCAGAGAAAAATGCACCTCATAAACTCATATTCTCTGCTATATCTATCTTAGGCTACTTTCACACTAGCGTTTCTATTTTCCAGTACTGAGATCCATCATAGGGTCTCAATACCGGAAAAAAACGCTTGCGTTTTGTCCCTATACATTGTCAATGGGGACAAAACGTAACTGAACAGAACAGAATGCTCCAAAATGCATTCCGTTCCATTCTCATACTGGAGAGCAAACCGCAGCATGCTGCGTTTGCTTTCCGTCATGGGATGTGGAGCAAAACGGATCCGTCATGACCCACAATGCAAGTCAATGGGGACGGATCCGTTTTCTCTGACACAATCTGACACAATAGAAAATGGATCCGTCCCCCATTGACTTTCAATGGAGTTCATGACGGATCCGTCTTGGGTATGTTAAAGATAATACAACCGGATCTGTTCATAAGGGATGCAGACGGTTGTATTATCAGTAACGGAACAGTTTTTTGCTGAACCCTGCCGGATCCAGCAAAAACGCTAATGTGAAAGTAGCCTTAAAAGATGGACTGGTATCCCAGTGAAGGATCAGATTACAGCTGCCCATAGACATTTATAGAGGGGGAAGGAGTAGTGATCTGCTAGAGGGAGAAACAGGCATTTTTTATTGATAAGATATATTACAAAGTTTCTCATTCGCACATACTACTGATTTCTGCAAAGTTTGTTTAAAGTTTAGTGACTATTTAAAAAGGTAATCTCACTCTAACAACCCCTTTTAGGAAGGATGTTGTAGCAATACGATAGATGATAAATTCTAATTAATTGACAGATTATTGCTGAGGCTAGAATAGTAAATAACTTCTGTTTCAGCCTTTATGTAAATTAACTCTATAGAAATGAAAAAATGAAAAACTGTTTATTTTTTTCTTCCACGGATGAAATATGACAGAGGGGAAATCAAGTTTCAAAAAAGCAGAAATGAACGTGGAAAGTAAATGACATCTCTGTAATATTTATCATCAAAGCCAAAGAAGGAGATTATTTTCTTTCATCTTTGAAAATGTTCTCATTTCATGCATGAAATGTGTGCGCTCCGCAGACGCCATCGGTTTAATGCGCCTCTTCCCAAACCTGTGAGTATCTACTTATCTCCAGCATTCTCACTAAATCTTTCATTTACAGACACTGTAATGCCCTCTGACTGGGGATTGTATCTTGCACAGGAAAGTTGTCATTATTGGTAATCTCTCTAGTGGATGGAAACGTACGAGTCTATACAATGCCTACAAGCATTTTTTTGATTTGACTACTGTTTAATAAATAAAAAAAATACACTTTCTGTATACCTGGTTTTGCTGTGAACAAAATATCATTTTCAAGGTCTCTGCTGGCAGTCATTGGATAAGAAGCTTCATCATTAGTGTTGATCACGAATATTCGAATTTTGAATTTTTATCGCGAATATAGGTACTTCGTAAATTCGCGAATATCTCGAATATGGTTATATTTATTCGTAATTTCAAATATTCGATTTTTTTTTATTTTTTTTATCAGTACACATGATCCCTCCCTGCTTCTAGCTTGTGGGCCAATAAGAAGGCTGCAATATACTTGACTTTAGGAGTAGTAGTGTTTGCGAATTTTGCTCTATTTGTTTTTTTGAATATTCGCTATATTGCTATATATTCTTGTTATAGCAATATAGCGAATATTCGAAAAAATAATCGAATATAGAGCAATTTAGCTAATATAGTGCTATAATCTTCTTTGTCTAATAGTTGTAAGTTGAAAAATTTGCAATAAAAATTATGAAAATTTGCATATTACACAATCATTACCTTGCCGATTTTTTGGAGTAAAAAAAATTGCGAATTTTCGAATATTCTACGAATATTCTAAAAATATTCGCGAATTCGAATATGACCCCTGCCGCTCATCACTATTCATCATTTAGGTTCTGATCTAGAGATGAGCGAAGTTATCAAAGATTCGATTTGACGAATTTCACATAGAAATTCGATTTGTTACTAATTACTTTGTCATGAAGCGCATTCCATTGTATGTAGCTGGCGCAATGACAGGGAACGTCGTTGAACCCCTCAGATGATACGTCCATTGCTGATCACGGCATCTGACATTAACATTGGGGCCTTTCAGGGGTTAATCAATGGTAAAAAACATAAAAACATATTCACTTCATCCATTTGCTCGCAGAGAAGCCATCCTGATTGAAGAAACCATGCGAAATCTCGCTCACGGTGACATGTGACGTCACTGGCCAGGCACGGTGACATCTTCAATGATGATGTCACCGCTCCCAGCCAGCGCGCTGATGTGGTGACATCACACATCACCAAGTGCGATATTTTGCACAGTTTCTTCAATCATGATGGCCTCTCTGCGGGCAGAAGGACGAGGTGAGTATGTTTTGGGGGTTTTGTTACCACTAAGTGCAAGGAACTTTTTCCTAAAATTCTGATAGAAGGCAATTCATTTCACTTCGATTCACTTGACACTATTCAGATTCTATGTTGGCCATCCTGATATTCTGATGACAAGAATAACTGCCCTCAGTGGCATACATAGAGAAGTAAGGGCCCCATAGCAAGGATCAAACCAGGCCCCCCACACAGGACAGAAGGGTTTCCGCCTAAACACCTTTCACTGACCCTTGGGCTATTTTTCCCACTGCTTCATTTGCTAAAAGTTGTTCCTTTAGAGCAGGCATGCTCAACCTGCGGCCCTCCAGCTGTTGTAAAACTACAATTCCCACAATGCCCCGCTGTAGGCTGATAGCTGTAGGCTGTTCAGGCATGCTGGGAGTTGTAGTTTTGCAACAGCTGGAGGGCCGCAGGTTGAGCATGCCTGCTTTAGAGGGTAGAGTCCTGACCACGTTTTCACCTCCAGTTAAAGAGGGGATGATCCCAACTGGGCCCCCTCTTGCCCTGAGCCCCATAGCAGTCGCATGGTCTGCCGCTATGGTAGTTACGCCCCTGACTGCCCTCATTCCACAGCATTAGGTTCTGTTCGGTTTTGCCTATCACCAAGGGTGCCAGTAACTGTGCTTGCAATGCTATTCCTGCTGTCCAAAATACCAAAAACATAAATTTTGTGTTCTTGTCTGATTTTCATGCTTTGCCGGTTGCATATGGACTTATTCCTTTCTATGGGTCTGCAAGAAAAAAAAAACTGAGAACACACCGCAAATGTGCCATTGACCCCTTCATAAACCTAGACCACCAGGAAATGTAATATGTAAAGAAAAATGGTGGATGGGGCTCCATTTTTTGTAGACCTTTCCCTGGAAAGACCCCATTGAAGTTAATGGCTCCTCAGTGTCAGTCTGGAGGCGTCATTAACCAAAGTTATCATGCTAGTGTGAACAGAGGCTTACTTCCAGAGGATGAAAATCTGTCCTGGTCTTGCAATGGATTACAGGAGATACAACGTAATGCATCTTATTCAATGTCTTCAAAAAAGATCTTGCAAACTGTACAAATTATATTACAAAGTCATATATGATGTACAAAGTGTATTAGAAAATGAGATAAATTTTCATTGTACAACGGAAACTGAAAAATCACTTCTAACTGCGGAGCGAGTGTGAACAATATGCATAGTAGATTGAGAACAATGGTGCAGATTTACTCCAACATTTAATATTTCTATTATCAGTCTAGGCCAAGAGGCTCATGCCTAGCAGTGGTCCTGGAGGTTGGAGCGTCTGCCAGATGACACAGAACTCATGCATTGGAAGTTGGGGTGGTCTCTATTCAATACAGATATCCATCTGATGTTGTTTGATGCTCTTAGTGATGATAGCTATATCTCTCTTTGCAAAGTGATGTCATGTAAATAATGACCGATGCTGGGTCAATGCTATCAATTTATTTTAGTGGTTCTACTAATGGGTAGGGTCTAAAGCACTAAGAATCTGGTGCATCTAGGCTCCTGAGATATAAATGCCATAGTGTAACCAGTGTTAGGCTGGCTGTACACATGGCTGAACCTGACAATTTGCATCTGTGTATGGGGGCCTCCCGACTCATTGGCAGACGTCTGGATTAGACTGCTAGATTTCAACATGTCTGATCCTTTTGGCCTCAGGGAGATAAGCCACCAGCAGAGGACTCTGGCAGTGTTCTCCCCATTCAGAACACATGTCCGCTTGGCCAGCAGGTATTTCATGTGTATGGCCACCCTTAGCAAATATGTTTCAGTAAATAATAAAATAAAAATTCTGGAGAACAACCTTGTGTCACTGCTCGGTTATTAACCTTGTGAAAGGGGTAAGTTACTACACAGTCTGATACCGTCAAATCAGGGAGGACAGCGCCACACTGTATAAGGACACATCCCATTGGCGAGAGCAACGTTAATATCAAGGTGTCGATTTATTAATATATTTCCAATAGAGTAACAAAGTAACGGCACAATGCACAGTTCAGTAAAAAGGTTGTTGTTTCATGGAAAATGCAAGTATCCAATAAAACAGGAGAGATAAAGGTCCCCTTTAAAATGAAGGTAATGCTCAGATTAGGGGTGGGCGATATACACGATATGCATAATATGAATCTGTGCAACGATACAGATTTTGTCCATATTACAAATATTGCCGGACCGCGATATGACCACGGAGCGGTAGTGAATTGAAGAAGCTTCTCACCACTCCGTGGCTCCGGCTCCTGACTCCGCACTGCACTGTACTGGAGTGGCCAGGGCCTAGTATGCGTGACGTCAGGTCCCGCCCAATGCATGCTGGGAAGAAGATGCGACACCTGCAGACTGCTGAGCACCCTGCAGGAAAGGTAAGTATAGCAATTCTTCTGGGGGGGTGGGCTGGAGGATTGGGGGGGGGGGGTGGGCTGGAGGATCAGGGGGGATATATTTGCAAAGGATGGCTATGGGGCTTGGGGCTGATGGCACTGGCTCTGGGGGAGTTTTGTAATTTGTATTTTTTGTATACATACAGAAGAAAATAATATATCGCAATATACACTCACCTAAAGAATTATTAGGAACACCATACTAATACAGTGTTGGACCCCCTTTTGCCTTCAGAACTGCCTTAATTCTACGTGGCATTGATTCAACAAGGTGCTGATAGCATTCTTTAGAAATGTTGGCCCATATTGATAGGATAGCATCTTGCAGTTGATGGAGATTTGAGGGATGCACATCCAGGGCACGAAGCTCCCGTTCCACCACATCCCAAAGATGCTCTTCTGGGTTGAGATCTGGTGACTGTGGGGGCCATTTTAGTACAGTGAACTCATTGTCATGTTCAAGAAACCAATTTGAAATGATTTGAGCTTTGTGACATGGTGCATTATCCTGCTGGAAGTAGCCATCAGAGGATGGGTACATGGTGGTCATGAAGGGATGGACATGGTCAGAAACAATGCTCAGGTAGCCCGTGGCATTAAAACGATAGCCAATTGGCACTAAGGGGCCTAAAGTGTGCCCAGAAAACATCCCCCACACCATTACACCACCACCACCAGCCTGCACAGTGGTAACAAGGCATGATGGATACATGTTCTCATTCTGTTTACCCAAATTCGGACTCTACCATTTGAATGTCTCAACAAAAATCGAGACTCATCGGACCAGGCAACATTTTTCCAGTCTTCAACAGTCCAATTTTGGCGAGCTCGTGCAAATTGTAGCCTCTTTTTCCTATTTGTAGTGGAGATGAGTGGTACCCGGTGGGGTCTTCTGCTGTTGTAGCCCACCTTTCTTTCCCATTCTGACATTCAGTTTGGAGTTCAGGAGATTGTCTTGACCAGGACCACAACCCTACATGCATTGAAGCAACTGCCATGTGATTGGTTGACTAGATAATTGCATTAATGAGAAATAGAACAGGTGTTCCTAATAGTTCTTTAGGTGAGTGTATATCGCATATCGCACATGCTTCAAATTATATCGCAATATAGATTTTAGGCCCTATCGCCCACCCCTAACTCAGATGATCCTAGGATAAATAAAGCATTTTACCTTTTACTTAAAGGGGTTGTTTCATCTCAGACAATGGGGGTACATCGCTAGGATATCCCCCTATTGTTTTATAGGTGCGGGTCCTACCACTGGGACCTGCACCTATATCGGGAACGGAACCCCGCAAAGTGGTGGCTGGAGGACTCCTGTCCAGCCACCACAAAGTGTTCTCCTCATAGAAGTGAACGGGAGCGCACCGCGCAGACCGGCCATCGCTCCGATTCACTTTTATGGGGCCGACGGAAATTTTCGATCCAGTGCTCAGCTATTTTTGGCAGCCCCATAGAAAATGAATGGAGGACGGCTGCGCATGCGCAGTGTGACTTTCACCACTTTCAGGGCTCTGTTCTCGATACAGGTGCGGGTCCCAGCAAGACAATAGGGGCATATCCTAGTGAAATACCTCCATTGTCTGTGATGAGACAACCCCTTTAATATATACAAAAAAATATAAATCCTAGAAAACATCATTAAAATAATCAAACATATTGATTTTTTTGATACTAAAACACAAATGGAAACATTAGAACTGTTTTAACCAAAAAGCAGAAAGCAAAAGAACGCGAGCGAGTGTGTACATTTCTTCAGAGAGAAATTCTGCCAAGATTCATGTGACAGACAAGGGCTGCATCCATCTAGCTGCGCCTGGAGCAGGTAGCGTGCAATTTCCATATTCTGTCTAAACAACAAGCACCAATACAATAAATGAATAAATGGCATTGTGTTTCCTTCTTGAGCTATGACACAAATTAGCAGCACGTGTGCAGACATTCCTATTGAACAATTCCTCCAAACCAGACGTTTGTTTTCGGAAAGACAGTAAGAGCTGAGCTCCTGTTTCTAGCTACATAATATTGATAGATTCTAATGGTGATCAGGCTATGGAAGGTGGAACTGTCATTTCAGTTTTTATTATAGTGTAAGAATGGGAATGTTAATATACTTTATTAGGGAAAGGCATTTATTTTTATTAGAAAACAGGGTATAAAGAGTCTCCTCAGCAAAGCTGCTCCATCTTTAGCTTCTATTGAGTACTGAAGGCAGCTATGTGGAACATACAGAGAAAGGCTTCTCAGCCTGCCTCTTATCTCATTACCTAAGCCCCTGGCTGTCATGGTCTTACCTTCTTGCCGTTCTCCTTCGTTTGACATGTGCTGGCGGCCATCTTGGTTTCTGGGTTTCTTGTAGCCTCCCACCCTGCGGCTTCTCCTTCCCACTGGGAGGAGCTGGATGCCTAGCTCATACATATAGGAGGTCTGTGGCTTCAGTTCCTTGCTGGTCCTCCTGTGTTCACATGCTTCTAAGACTGCTGCTGCTTCTGGTTCCTGATCCTGGCCTCGTCTGACTACCCTGCTGGTTCCTGATCCAGGCTTCGTCTGACTACCCTTCTGGTTCCTGACCTCTGGCTACGCAAGACCCTGCTTCGGTTTAGCCATCCGTTTGGACTGTTGCTTACAGCTTGATTTTCAATAAAGCCTTCTTATTTCCACTTATCTCTTGTTGTACGTCTGGTTCATGGTTCCATGACATTAGGACCAAGCCATGAATTCTGACGGTACAGGGCCATCCTCGCTACCTACGCTGGTTGCCAGACTTGATCAGCAGGATCACCTGTTGGGTCGGTTCGCTGTGGCGTTGCAAACCCTGCTTGAACGCACGGCTCATTTCGCTTCCGTTGCCGATGGGTCGGTTGTCGCTCCTGGGCCCGCTCCTACTGCCGCTCCGGTTGTTGCGCCAGAGTCTACCCCGACACCTGTTGCTGCGCCTGCGGTGTCTCGGGGTATGACCGGTTCTGCCCCCCTTCCACAGCGCTTTGGGGGAGAGCCAACTCAGTGCCGAGGTTTCCTTAACCAGGTGGGCATTTATTTCGAGTTGCTGCCACATGCCTTTCCTACTGAGAGATCAAAGGTGGGCTTCTTGATCTCACTGCTCTCGGATAAGGCCTTGGCCTGGGCCAGCCCTTTATGGGAGAACAACAATCCGTTGGTTGCCGAGTTTTCCGGTTTTGTTGCTTCTCTTCGGAAGGTATTCGATGTGCCGGCTCGTGCTGCCTCTGCTGCGAAGCTCCTTATGTCCATCAGACAGGGTTCACGATCCGTAGCTGAATACGCCATTGAGTTTCGTACCCTGGCAGCAGAGGTGGGCTGGAATAATGAGGCTCTGGTCGCTGCTTTCTCTCATGGTCTCTCGGATGCCTTGAAGGATGAGGTTGCAGCTAAGGACCTACCAGTGGAGCTCGAGTCTCTTATTTCTTTCCTGATTTTGATTGACACCAGACTCAGGTAGAGACCTTCCTTTAAGGAGAGCCTGCGGAGGTCTTCTAACAGATTGGCGCCTACGTTTGCTGTCCCACCCGTGCCTCCCTCTCCTCCCACGCCTCCTGGGGATGACTTGTCTGGGGGTGAACCCATGCAGCTGGGGTTTGCTCGCCTGTCCGAGGGGGAGAGGGTACTCCGGAGACGCGAGGGCCGATGCATGTACTGTGGTCTCGGTGGGCATTTTCGGTTGGCATGTCCGAACCGTCCGGGAAACGCTCGCACCTGAGATCCTGTCGGGGGCAGATCTTGGGTGGATTCTCCTCGTCCCCGGTTTCCCGTGTTGACAAACCACTGATCACTGTTGTCCTCTCCTGGGTCGGGGGCTCGGTGACGACCCAGGCGTTGGTGGACTCTGGTGCTGGTGGTTTGTTCATTGATAGTGTGTTCGCTGCCGCCAATTCCATTCCTCTGCAGCCTCGAGGTTCCCCACTGGCTCTTGAGGCGATAGACGGCAGACCCTTCTGCCGCCACACGTGACTCATGATACCCTTCCAGTGGGGATAGCCATTGGTGCCGTTCACAGAGAGTCGGTCTGTCTCCAGGTGATTTCGTCTCCACACTACTCGGTGGTCTTGGGGTACCCCTGGCTCCAGAAGCATAATCCGACTTTCGATTGGAGTTCGGCCGAGATCCTCTCGTGGTCACCGCAGTGTGGGGCTAGTTGCATCCATGGGCCTGTCAAGTTGCTGTGTACTTCCTCGGACTCTCTGTTGCCTCCTGAATACGAAGAGTACCGGGATGTATTCGATAAGGTGCGCGCGGTTGCTCTACCTCCGCACCGCCCATACGATTGTGCCATAGAGTTACAATCTGGTGCCGTTCCTCCTCGTGGCAAAGTCTATCCACTGTCGGTAGCGGAGAATGAGGCCATGGAGGAGTACGTGAGGGAGGCGCTTTCACGCGGACACATTCGCAAATCCTCGTCCCCGGCAGGGGCTGGATTTTTCTTTGTGAAAAAGAAGGGCGGTGAGTTGAGGCCTTGCATCGATTACAGGGGTCTCAATCGCATCACGATCAAGAACGCTTACCCGATACCCTTGATTTCCAAGCTGTTCGATCGCCTCAAAGGGGCCACGGTCTTTACCAAACTCGACCTGAGGGCGGCATATAACCTGGTAAGGATCAAGGCGGGGCGATAAATGGAAGACCGCGTTTAACACCAGGACCGGTCATTATGAATCCTTGGTTATGCCCTTTGGGTTGTGCAATGCGCCCGCAGTCTTCCAGGAATTCATCAACGATGTTTTCCGTGACCTGTTGCAGCAGTGTGTGGTGGTCTATTTGGATGACATCTTGGTATATTCTGAATCCATGGAGGCCCACATTATGGATGTCAGACGAGTGTTGCAACGGTTACGAGAGAACAGGCTGTTCGGTAAGCTTGAGAAATGCGAATTTCACCGATCCCAGGTAACCTTCTTAGGTTACATCATTTCCGCTGAGGGGTTCTCCATGGATCCTGAGAAGGTTTCGGCTGTCTTACAGTGGCCCCAGCCCAGTGGTCTCCGTGCCCTGCAGCGCTTTTTGGGCTTCGCCAATTA